>NC_067480.1:69743357-70419785 GCF_947179515.1 Apodemus sylvaticus
TAGGCTGGCAACTTTTTTCTCTTTCTGTCTGTATGACATCTGCCCAGGATCTTCTAGCTTTCATAGCCTCTGGTGAGAAGTCTGGTATAATTTTGATAGGTCTGCCTTTATATTTTACTTGACTATTTTTTCTTATAAGTTTTAATATTCTTTTTGTTTGTTTGTTTTGTACTTTTGGTGTTTGGACTATTATATGACAGGTGGAATTTCTTTTCTGGTCTGATCTATTTGGAGTTCTGCAGGCTAATTGTATAACCATGAGTATATCTTTATTTAGGTTAGGGAAGATTTCTAAAGTTTTGTTGAAGGTATTTACTGGCCCTTTAAGTTGGGAGTCTTTGCTCTTTCCTATACCCATTATCCTTAGGTTTAGTTTTCTCATTGTGTTCTGGATTTCCTGGATGTTTTGTGTCAGGAGCTTTTTGCATTTTGCATTTTCTTTGACTGTTGTGTCAATGTTTTCTATGGTATCTTTTGCACCTGAGATTCTCTCTTCTATCTCTTGCATTCTGTTAGTGATTCCTGCACCTATGACTCTTGATCTCTTTCCTATGCTTTCTATCTCCAGGGTTGTCTCCCTCTGTAATTTTTTTTTATTGTTTCTGTTTCCATTTTTAGATCCTGGAAGGTTTTGTTCAATTCGTTGACCTATTTGGTTGTGTTTTTCTGTAATATATTGAGGGATTTTTGTGTTTCCTCTTTTAAGTGTTTCTAGCTGTTTCCCTGTACTCTCCTGTATTTCTCTAAGGGAGTTATTTATGTCCTTCTTAAAGCCATCTATCATCATCATGAGATGTGATTTTAAATCAGAATATTCCTTTTCTGGTGTGTTGGAGTATCCAGGGCTCCCTGTGGTGGGAGAAGTGGGTTCTGATGATGCCAAGTAGCCTTGGTTTCTGTTGCTTATGATTTTGCCCTTGCCTCTCACCATCTGGTCATCTCTAGTGTTTACTGGTCTTGCTGTCTCTGATTGTGACTTGTCTCTCCTGTAACCCTGTGTGTCAGTACTCCTGGGAGACCAGTTCTGTCCATGAGGATTTTGGGTATGGTAAGCTGTGGCATAGGGTCAGCTCTGGGGTACAAATGGAAATTAGAAGAATCCTGTCCTCAGCTCTTCCTTGGTTTCTTGTCCTGATGGCTCTGGACAGATTTCACTTGGACCAGGAATTTGAGCAGAAGTGGTGGTCTTACCTGTACTCACAGGTATGTCCACCCTCCTGGGAAACCAGCTCTCTCCTGATAGTATTTGGATATAGAGTGCTGTGGCATAGGAACAGCTCAGGGTACTGTGGGTTAGGATCAGCTCTTGGTGCAGGCAGAAACTGGAAAGATCCTGTCCTAGGTTTCTCCTCAGTTCCTGTGACCTAAGGGCTCAGGACGGGACCCTCAGAGTAGAAGTGGTGGTCTTACCTGTGCTCACAGGCATATCAGCACTCCTGGGAGATCAGCTCCCAGACATTTTCATTATTGTATTGAGAATGAGAAATTAAACATGAATTTTTTGTATCTGGAATTTTCCATTAACCTTTTCAGATTATGACTATATTCAAGTAACTGAAACCACAGAATGTAAAACTTGATAATGATGAAACTACACTAGTTAGCTGTCAAGTTTATAACAAAAGCTACAGTTTGATAAGTGAATATTATATTATTTTCCAGTTAGTATAAAGTTATCTTTCACAACAATGGTTATAAATTGTAATCCTGCTCAGAAAATTTTGTAGTACTTTGAGGATAGATGTTTATAATATCTTTTCACTACCCCTTATTCATCCTGGTCGATATCCTAATGCCCAAGTATCTGACATACCAGGTATCCATCCAAAGGTAATATGTTTATATGACAAACTTAATACCTCAGCTCATGCCTGATCTATGTAGTTTATGACTACTGAATACTCTCTGTCCATGAGAGTCCTGACTAGTAGAGATGATGGATATGGGTTTATTTGTCTGGGTGGGATATAGAAATAGCAATATAATAACATACAGAGGTGGTTTATTACTTGCAGGTGCCACACAGAAGAATAGTATACTTCCTCTGCCAAAGGGGAAGGGGAGTTGTCCTGATATGAGGCAAGACAAGGTCAAGGACCTATGAAGAAATAGACCTAGAGCATACAAGGAATTCAGCAAGCTGGGGTTCTTGCTAGGAACTTAGAGCAGGTAGATATCAGTTATGTGGCTACACCCTGACATAGTCACTATGGTGTTTCTGCATGTTTGTAGATGGTAGAGTCAGAGGATGGATACCTAAAAGGTTGAATCCATGTTCTAGAGGCTAAAGTCAACAGAATGCTGCTGTATCAGACTGATACATGAATCAGCACATTAAGGAATAGAAGGAGATGGAGAAAAAGAAACTGTGTCAAGGTTAATTCCCTGCTCCCTGTAGAGACAATTAAACTTACATTTGAAATGGGCATTGGGGTTGGTGAGATGGCTCAGTGTTTAAGAGCACCAACTGCTCTTCCAGAGGTCATGAGTTCAAATCCCAGCAACCACATGTTGGCTCACAAGCCTTCGTAAAGAGAAACAAAGAAAGAACCTATGGGATAGAGCAAACAGGCCAGGGCAAGCAGGAGCCTGGGGTGAGTGGGGGTCCAGAGCAAGAGGGAGAAAGAGAAGGGGAATAAATAAAAAGAGAAATAGGTGTCAACACACATGAAATCAGAGGAACATATGACAGCTTGTATTTACATGTCTGAGTCTGTCCTTTTGCAAATGATTTTAATGGTTAAGTGTTCAAACTGACTTGGTCTCAGAGAAGCCATGAGGAGGTAGCTGGGTTGAAGACAAGTAAGTAGTAGCTAGTCTGAGAAGGTGGACAATAAGACTGATAAAGAATTATCTTTCTCCATGTTCAGTCTTCATTTAAACTCAAAGTAAGCATGGGATTTTGCACTAAAGTGGCATGGTTTTCCTTCTGTGGGACTTTTATGAGAACTGTAATAACTAATGACAGCTATGGAGATTCTAGAAATGTTGTGCTTGGCTAAGAATCAGACCTCATGTGGCAGTTTTCAGTAATATTGGCAATTAGAATGATAATTAAGCTTTTCTTAATAACAGGAACCTGACCCTTGGCAATTTATTTTTCTTATTAAATGGATTAACATATTAAATATTGTCTTATCTCAAAAGCAAAAGTATGATTAAAAATATCTTCTTATCTGACACTATCTGAAATCTTCATTCTGGAATCATAGGTACTTTTTTTTTAATAGGTGATAGGGTAGAAAATGAGAATTATGCCAGCATCGTGGAACTCTAACAGATGCATCGCAAAGAAAAACAACTGTGTGTCTATTCACTTATTTTGTACCTGGAAAGTTATTAATATTAGGTATCCATTAAGCTTCATTATTTGTCTATAAAGAAAAAGTTAACTTCTTGTATTTCCATTTTCATTACTCAATTTATTGCTTTGGTTGACAGTGGTCCAGCAAAGTTCATATCAAATTCCCTTTTCCTCACTTACTGAGACATGCATGAATGTAAGGAGACAGAGGTCAAATCAAGTTCAAGTGATGTCTGGCTGAGTGTTTTCTTTGAATTATTTACTTGTTTTAACATGGCATTCTGATTCAGAATGGTGCTGATTTTGACTACCAAATGGCTGTCAGTGGCTGATTGAAGAACATCCAAAGTTGTCTCAGTAAAAATTTTATCCTGTTATTGTCTAGTTTTGGGAAACAGAGCAGAAATAGCTTATCAAAACTGTGTAGAGTAAGTGTTACCAATGAGGGTGCTTGACCCTCTTTCCTGATACCAAGAAGTGAGCTCAACACATAGCCTCCAAATTTTTAACTACCATGTAACAAATGAAACCTAGCTTCACCTTCATCTCGTGTAAGAAATGATGTGAATTAATATCCATGCTGACAGATTAGCCAGGGGCAAATAATTATATCATACTATTCTTAGAATAACCAGATATTTATATTGTTTCTGTAATTTTCAGGTGCTAATAAATAATTATGTCAAATAAAGTTTTTGGTATGTGGTATTTGGTATCTGATCTACATTGACCAGAACATATTTAAATTGACTTAGCTGTAGTTCTTGTCATAAGAAGCATTAGTTCCAGCAGTATTAACATTTCTTTCTATTTGGGGAAGAGTAAACTAAGTTTACATGATAAAAAGTGTACTTTTTCAATGAATATTTATAGTATATAGATAAGTTTAGTCAGCATTCTGGTGATGGAGAATGTCGTTTTGCTCAAGTACTATAATCCCTATCCTATAGAGCCATTTAAAATAAAATGTGTCCTTCTCTGAAAGGTATAGCTTATGCAGAGTCACTCACCATGATGGACTTAGGCTGTGCTAGGACCTAGACATCCATTCCAACAGTAGTGTTCCCAGATAAACCTAATTGCTATTGTCTTTCCTCTGTTGAACTTTTATGTAAACTGTAATAAGAAATAACACCTATGGAGATTCCAGTAATGGAATCTCTTCCCACTGAGTGTTGTGTTTGGCTGAGAATCAGACCTCATGTGTCCTTTTTCAGTAACCTTGACAATTAGAAAGAGAATTCTTATAAGCTTTTTCTAATAATAGGGGCCTGGTCCTTTGCAGCTTACTTTTCTTATTAAATAGCTTAGCATATTAACTAATGTCTTATCTTAAAATGAAAAGTATTTTAAAAATCTCTTCTTATCTGACACTAATTGAAATTTTTGATTTTGGAATCATAGATAATTTTTTTTATAGGTAATGACTTAGAAAATGAGAATTGAGCCAGCTTGTATCAGAGAGCTTCTTCTACTGATGTAGAAGAGGCAAATGAAAGCCTAACCAAGACTATAGTTCACATCTGAACAGTGTACCTATCTCTTTGTGTCTCAAAGTTAGTGAATGAAGTTTATGTTGTCTTTTCATCTTAACGCCTTGGACTATGGCAGAGTATTGCGGAAAGAAACTGACATAGAATCTTACAATGTTACAATCACATACTGAGAATTATTTTTCTGCTGCTTATTTGTTTATTTGTCTCTAATAATTCAACATTTTTTCTTTTGACTGAGAAAAGCCTACTAAACAAATAAAGTAGGCTGTCAAAACTCTGTATGTGTCCCCAAGCTGAGGCAGCTGTGCTACATATTGAGTCTCTGAGTCACAGCCCCTTTGGACCATCAACATCTTACATCATAGAAAAAAATAACTAACAGAAAATATTGATGGAGGGCCTGGATAGTAGATTAATGAATCTGCTATTTAAAGTTAGCTATTGTAATTTAAACATATTTATTAGCAATATACAGAAAGGGTAAATTGTTAGTTTTAAGTCTGTTTTTATTCAAGAGTTCTAGGTTCTGTAATTTATTCATAATTTACTGGTATAAAATAAAATTTACAACCAAAATCAAAACAAATGAATGCACTAGGACTGGGCTGACATCTAAGTAGAGGAATATGAATAGAAACACAATGGGGGCAATGAAAATGAGAATCAGGTCAAGGAGTGGACAAAACAGAGAAAAAAAGACTTTCCCAGATGAAGCAATCACTAGCTAGATATTCATAGGTCCAGACCAATGAAGGAAGCCCTGAAAGTGGATCAGTAGCATTGGTAAACAGAAACAGAGCTGCATTCTCTTGAAGATAAGAAATTGGACCCAAGAAATGACAGAATAAAACAAGGTCCAGTCGGCATATAGAAATATATAGTTTGAGGGATGATTTAATAGGAATTACAAAGTAAGCATGCAGAAGTTCCACTTTGTTGGAACACTGGGTAATTGGATATAACAATATTTTAGAGGATGTTTTTGGCTTGAAAATGTCATGCATGGGAAAATAGGCAGAAAAATTTGGAAATTTTGTTTGGAAATTGTTGTATTTAGAAGTCAATGCCAGGGTGAAGCAAGCAACAGACTACAGGGTAGTAGCGCAAGGAGACCAGAAATAAAACTATAATATTGAAAAGCTGATGGAAATATGCTAACAGAGAAGTGAGAGATTCACCAAGGTAAAAGAAGGCAAATTGCATCTTTTTTTCCAGAATGAATTTAACCCAGATAAATTTTAAATTTTATGATCAAAGAATTTGTTGTATTCAAGTCATAGCTTAACAATATCATTGCTCCAATAATACTGAGCTTGAGTAATATAGTTGCCATAGAAGGGAAACTTGGCTTGTACTTTTCTCAAGAAAGCATTAGATTATAATTATATCATTTCAGCTTCCCTTTTTCTCCCCTCGACACTTTCTATGAACTCACTCTCCCTCTGACTCAAATTCATGTTATCTTTTTCTTTAATTTTAATTAAAAGTAATGGAATTCACCAATTCCATTACTTAAATCTCAGTGGGTGTCATTTAATTTAACATTAACTTAATTTTTCTTTTTTTAAATTTTGTTATTTATTGAAAAGGGAAGTAAAGGGAAATAACAACACTTCATGATGAAATTAAAGATTTACACAAAAAATATTTCAGATAAAAATGTTAAAATTGACAATTTTCTTGGAAAATTAAAGAGTAAAGTGGTTGACATGTAAAAAACACTGCTAAATTAATTGAAATATGGGATAGAAACATTTTATGATAGAATTGAAGATTTATGTGGAAAATATTTCTGATAAAATTGTAGAAAATGTAGAAAACATTTTAGAATTGAAGATTTTCATGGAAAAATTATATAGATATAATAATTGTAGGTATAAAAGTATTTCTAAGTTGATTGAAAGTGGAATTATAAACATTTTCTGATAAAATTGAAGATTTAAGTGGAAAATATTTCTCATAAAAATGAAGAAATATATAGAAAACATGTTAAAATTAAAGATTATCATGGAAATTATATAGATAAAATGATAGGCATAAAGATAATTCTAAGTTGACTGAAGGTAGAATTATAAACATTTTCAGATAACATTGAAGATTTACATGGAAAATATTTCTGGTAAAATTTAAGAAATAAATAGACAAACATGTTAAAATTGACTATTTCATGGAAAATTTTATATGTAAATGGTAGATATAAAAACTCTTTCTAAATTAATTGAAGGGGGAATTAGAAATGTGTGTGATAAAAATCAAAGATTTACATTGGAAACATTTCTGATAGAATAGAGGAAGTATATAGAAAGACATTAAAATTAAAGATTATCATGAAAATAATGCAGATAAAATGGTAGACATAAAAACATTACTAAATTAATTAAAAGGAGAATTATAAACAGTTTCTGAAAACAATTGAAGATTTGCATGAGAAATACTTTATTAGTCTATGTCTTTTTATTGGGGCGTTGAGTCCATTGTTGTTAAGAGATATTAGGGAATAGTGATTGTTGCTTCCTGTTATTTTTGATGTTATTATTATGTTTGAGTGGGTATCTTCTTTTGGGTTTGTTGGAAGAAGATTACTTTCTTGCTTTTTCTAGGGTGTAGTTTTCCTCCATGTGTTGACATTTTCCATCAATTATCTTTTGTAGGGTTGGATTTGAGGACAGATATTGTGCAAATTTGGTTTTATAATGGAATATCTTAGTTTCTCCATCAATGATGATTAAGAGTTTTGCTGGGTATAGTATCCTGGGCTGGCATTTGTGTTCTCCTAGGGTCTGTATGAGGTCTGCCAAGGATTTTCTAGCTTTCATCATCTCTGGTGAGAAGTCTGCTGCAATTCTGATAGGTATGCCTTTATAAGTTACTTGCCCTTTTTCCCTTACTGCTTTCAATATTCTTTCTTTGTTTAGTGAATTTGGTGTTTTGATTATTATGTGCAGGGAGGACTTTCTGTTCTGGTCCAGGCTATTTGGAGTTCTAAAGGCTTCTTTTATGTTCATGGGCACCTCTTTCTCTAGGCTATGGAAGTTTTCTTCTACAAATTTATTGAAGATATTTACTGGGACTTTAAGATATAAATCTTTGCTCTTGTCTATACCTATAATGCTTAGGTTTGGTCTTCTTATTGTGTCCTGGAGTTCCTGGATGTTTTGGGTTACTAGCTTTATGCATTTTGCATTTTCTTTGACTGTTGAATCAATGTTTTCTATGGTGTCTTCAGCACCTGAGGTTCTTCCTTCTATCTCTTGTATTCTGTTGTTGATGCTTGCATCTATGACTCCAGAATTCTTTCCAAAGTTTTCTATATCCAGAGATGTCTCACTTTGTGATTTCTTTATTGTTTGTACTTCCACTTTTAGATACTTGATGGTTTTGTTCAGTTCCTTCACTTTATTGTTTGTGTTTTCCTGTAATTTTTAAAGGGATTTTTGGTGTTTCTTCTTTGAGGGCTTCTGCCTGTTGACCCATGATCTCCTGTATTTCTTTAAGGGATATTTGTATTTCCTCTTTAAGGGTTTTTACATGTTGGCTGATGTTCTCCTGTATATCTTTAAGGGAGTTATTTAAGTCTTTCTTGAAGCCCTCTATCAGCATCATGAGATACGATTTTAAATCCAATTCTTGCTTTTCCAGTGTGTTGGGGTACACGGGACGAGCTTTGGTGGGAGAACTGGGTTCTGATGGTACCATGTGGTCTTGGTTTCTGTTGGTAGGGTTCTTGTACTTGCCTTTTACCATGTGGTTATCTCGGGTGCTAGTTGGTACTGCTGTCTCTGGCTGGAGTTTGTTCCTTTTGTGGGCCTGTAAGTCTATGTCCTTACTCCTCTTTGTTCAAAACTAAAAGCACTGCTGGGAGATATCTCTCTCCTGGTGGGCTATGCACAGAAGGCGGTGGAGTCTCCAGGCTCCCTGGTGCAAATGGCAGCAGGAAGACTTCTGTCCCAGCTTCTCCACTGATCTTACGCCCTGTGTGCTCCTAGCTGGTTCCCTCCAGAGAGAAGGTGGAGATCTTACCTCTGCACTCAGAAGCTAAAGCACTGCTGGGAGACCACTCTTTGCTGGCAGGCTATGCACAGAAGACTGTGGAGTCTCCTGACTCCCTGGTGCAAATGGTGGCAGGAAGACTTCTGTCCCACCCACTCTACTCATCTTAGGTCCTGTGTATTCCTAGATGGTCCCCTCCAGATAATTAATATTTTAAATCCAGAGAGTTAAAACTATAAAAAAATATTTCAAAAATGTATTTTAAAATATACAACTCTGTATTGACATTTTTGAAGTCATCAAAATAATTTATAATAGTTCAATCCCTCTTAAATATACATGATATCTTCTGAAGCTAAAACTAATATACACTCAACCAGTTTTTAAAATCTATTTGGAACATTAAACATGATAGAAGTAGGAAAAAATGTCTCATGAAGTGCTCTATGAAACGAATTTGTGGGCCGGGACTTTAGATCTCTGGGGGTTTCTGCCTGCACCCAAGAACTGAGGAAAACTCAAAGCCCTGAGTGGCTCCCAAAAGAAAATGGAGAAAACATACACTAGCAGCTTAATGACACACCTGAAAGCCCTGGAACAAAAAGAAGGCAATTCACCCAGGAGGAGTAGAAGACAGGAGATCATCAAACTCAGGGCTGAAGCCAATCAAGTGGAAACAAAGAGAACCATACAAAGAATCAACGAATCCGGGAGCTGGTTCTTTGAGAAAATCAACAAGATAGATAAGCCAGACTGACCAAAGGGCACAGAGAAAGTATACAAATTAACAAAATTAGAAATGAAAAGGGGGATAAAACAACAGAAACTTAGGAAATCCAAAAAAATCATCAGATCCTACTACAAGAGCTTATACTGACCACAACTGGAGAATCTGGAAGAAATGGACAATTTCCTAGACAGATACTTAATTCGACAACATAAGGAGGTCAAAGGGATATAAATTGGAAAGGAAGAAGTCAAACTATCATTATTTGCAGATGACATGATAGTCTAACTAAGTGACCCAAAAAACTCCACTAGGGAACTCCTACAGCTGATAAACAACTTCAGCAAAGTGGCAGGTTACAAAATCAACTCAAGCAAATTGGTAGCCTTCCTATACTCAAAGGATAAGCAGGCTGAGAAAGAAATTAGGGAAATGACCCCCTTCACAATAGCCACAAACAATATAAAGTACCTTGGGGTGACTCTTACCAAACATGTGAAAAATCTGTATGACAAGAACTTCAAGACTCTGAAGAAGGAAATGGAAGAAGACCTCAAAAAATGGAAAAACCTCCCATTCTCATGGATCATCAGGATTAATATAGTTAAAATGGCCATTTTGCCAAAAGCAATATACAGATTCAACACAATACCCACCAAAATCCTGACTCAATTCTTCATAGAGTTAGAAAGAGCAATCCTCAAATTCATCTGGAATAACAAAAAACACAGAATAGGTAAAACTATTCTCAACAATAAAAGAAATTCTGGAGGTATCAGTATCCATGACCTCAAGCAATACTACAGAGCAATAGTGTTAAAAACAACATGGCATTGGTACAGTGACAGGCAGATGGATCAATGGACCAGTATTGAAGATCCAGAAATGAACCCAGACACCTATGGCCACTTGATCCTTGACAAAGGGTCTGAAAACATCCAATAGAAAAAAGATAGCCTTTTCAACAAATGATGCTGGTTCAACTGGAAGTCAGCATGCAGAAGAATGTGAATTGATCCATCCTTGTCTCCTTGTACTAAGCTCAACTCCAAATGGATCAAGGACCTACACATAAAGCCAGACACTCTGAAGTTAATAGAAAAGAAACTGGGGAAGACCCTTGAGGACATTGGTACAGGGGGAAGTTCCTGAACAGAACACTAATAGCTTATGCTCTAAGATCAAGAATTGACAAATGGGACCTCATAAAATTACAAAGTTTCTATAAGGTAAAGGACACCATCAAAAGGGCAAATCGGCAACCAACAAATTGGGAAAAGATCTTCACCAACCCTACATCAGATAGAGGGCTAATATTCAATATATATAAAGAACTCAAGAAGTTAGACTCCAGAAAACCGAACAACCCTATTAAAAAATGGAGTACAGAGTTAAACAAAGAATTTTCACCTGAAGAACTTCAGATGGCAGCGAAGCATCTTAAAAAATGCTCAACTTCATTAGTCATTAGTGCAATGCAAATCAAAACAACCCTGAGATTTCACCTTACACCAGTCAGAATGGCTAAGATTAAAAATTCAGGAGACAGCAGGTGTTGGTGAGGATGTGGAGAAAGAGGAACACTCCTCCACTGCTGGTGGGGTTGCAAATTGGTACAACCACTGTGGAAATCAGTCTGGCAGTTCCTCAGAAAACTGGGAACCTCACTTCCAGAAGATCCTGCTATACCACTCCTGGGCATATACCCAGAAGATTCCCCAGCATGTAATAAGGATACATGTTTCACTATGTTCATAGCAGCCCTATTTATAATTGCCAGAAGCTGGAAAGAACCTAGGTATCCCTCAACAGAAAAATGGATGCAAAAAATGTGGTATATATACACAATGGAGTACTATTCAGCCATTAGAAACAATTAATTCATGAAATTGTTAGGCAAATGGATGGAGCTAGAGAACATCATACTAAGTGAGGTAACCCAGACTCAAAAAATGAATCATGGTATGCACTCACTAATAAGTGGATATTAACCTAGAAACCTGGAATACCCAAAACATAATCCACACATCAAATGAGGTACAAGAAGAATGGAGGAGTGGCCCCTTGTTCTGGAAAGACTCAGTGAAGTGGTATAGGGCAAAACCAGAACAGGGAAGTGGGAATGGTTGGGTGGGAAAACAGGGTGAGGGAAGGGGGCTAATGAGACTTTCGGGGAGTGAGGGTCTAGAAAAGGGAAAATCATTTGAAATGTAAATAAAAAAATATATCGAATAAAAAAAAAGAAAGAGAAAAAAACATGAAAATGCAAAATGCAAAAAGCTTGTATCCCAGAACATCCAGGAAATCCAGGACACAATGAGAGGACCAAACCTAAGGAATCTCACTAAAATCAGGGAGTAGACAGGGCTGACACCTTTCTCATTATCTTTTCAATATTGTACTTGAGGTACTAGCTCGGGCAATTAGACAACATAAGGAGGTCAAAGGGATACAAATTGGAAAGGAAGAAATCAAACTATCATTATTTCCAGATGATATGATAATCTACCTAAGTTACCCAAAAAACTCCACTAGAGAGCTCCTACAGCTGAAAAACAACTTCAGCAAAGTGGCAGGTTATAAATCAACTCAAGCAAATCAGTAGTCTTCCTATACTCAAAGGATAAGCAGGCTGAGAAAGAAATTAAGGAAATGACCCCCTTCACAATAGCCACAAACAGTATAAAGTACCTTGGTGTGCCTCTGACCAAACAAGTGAAAGATCTGTATGACAAGAACTTCAAGACTCTGAAGAAGGAAATGGAAGAAGACCTCAAAAAATTCAAAAACCTCCCATGCTCATGGATCAGCAGGATTAATATAGTTAAAATGGCCATTTTGCCAAAAGCAATATACAGATTCAATGCAATACCCATCGAAATCCCGACTCAATTCTTTATAGAGTTAGAAAGAGCAATTCTCAAATTCATCTGGAATAACTAAAAACACAGAATAGCTAAAACTATTCTCAACAACAAAAGAAATTCCGGGGGAATCAGTATCCCTGACCTCAAGCAATGCTACAAAGCAATAGTGTTAAAAACTGCATGGTATTGGTACAGTGACAGGCAGGCGGGTCAATGGACCAGAATTGAAGATCCAGAAATGAACCCATACACCTATGGCCACTTGATCCTCGACAAAGGGTCTGAAAACATCCAATAGAAAAAAGATAGCCTTTTCAACAAATGGTGCTGGTTCAACTGGAGGTCAGTATGCAGAAGAATGCAAATTGATCCATCCTTATCTCCTTTTACTAAGCTTAACTCCAAATGCATCAAGGACATACACATAAAACCAGACACTCTGAAGCTAATAGAAAAGAAACTGGAGAAGACCCTTGAAGACATCAGTACAGGGGGAAAGTTTCTGAACAGATCACCAATAGCGTATGCTCTAAGATCAAGAATTGACAAATGGGATCTGATAAAGTTACAAAGTTTCTGTAAAGCAAAGGACACCATCAAAAGCACAAATTGGCAACCAACAAATTGGGAAAAGATCTTCACCAACTCTACATCAGATAGAGGGCTAATATCCAATATATACAAAGAACTCAAGAAGTTAGACCCCAGAAAACCAAATAACCCTATTAAAAATGGGGTACAGAGTTAAACAAAGAATTTTCACCCAAAGAACTTTGGATGGTGGAGAAACATCTTAAAAAATGCTCAACTTCATTAGTCAACAGGGAAATGCAAATCAAAACAACCCTGAGATTTCACCTTATACCAGTCAGAATGGCTAAGATTAAAAACTCAGGAGACAGCAGGTGTTGGAGATGATGTGGAGAAAGAGGAACATTCCTCCACTGCTGGTGGGGTTGCCAATTGGTACAACCACTGTGGAAATCAGTCTGGCAGTTCCTCAGAAAACTGGGCTTGTCACTTTCGAAAGATCCTGCTATACCACTCCTGGGCATATACCCAGAGGATTCCCCAGCATGTAATAAGGATATATGCTCCACTATGTTCATAGCAGCCCTATTAATAATAGCCAGAAGCTGGAAAGAAGCCAGGTATCCCTCAACAGAAGAATGGATGCAAAAAATGTGGTATATATACACAATGGAGTACTATTCGGCCATTAGAAACAATGAACTCATGAAATTCTTAGGCGAATGGATGGAGCTGGAGAACATCATACTAAGTAATGTAACCCAGTCTCAAAAGATCAATCATGGTATGCACTCACTAATACGTGGATATTATCCTGGAAAACTAGAATACCCAAAACATAATTCACACATCAAATTAGGTACAAGAAGAACGGAGGAGTGGCCCCTGGTTCTGGAAAGACTCAGTGTAGCAGTATAAGGCAAAACCAGAACAGGGAAGTGGGAAGGGGTGGGTGGGAGAACAGGAGGAGGGAAGGGGGCTTATATGACTTTCGGGGAGTGGGGGGCCAGAAAAGGGGAAATCATTTGAAATGTAAATTAAAAATATCTCAAATAAAAAAAAAGGAAGGAATTTGTGAAAAGTTCCTTGATAGAAACCTTTCCATCTTCAAGGGAGAATACTTAGAATAACTATGACTTCATAGAATGAATTGGGTAGTGTTCCTTTTGTTTTTATTATGTGGAATAGTTTGAAGATTTGCCTCTTGACATCTGTTTATCTCTGGTGTTAACTGGTTTTTCTGTTCCTGACTGTGGTTTGTCCCTCCCGCAAGCCTTTGTGTCAGAACTCCTGGTGAGACCATTTCTCTCTGGGAGGAATGTGGGTATGCACAGCTGTGATACATGGTCAGCTCCCTGGTTGCCAGAAACCAGAAGGCCCCTGTCCTCAGGTGTTTTTTGGCTCCTGCTGCCTGATGTCTCTGGGCAGGTCCCTCTTGGGCCAGTAATTTGAGAAAAAATGGTGGTGTTTTCTTGTGCTTTCAGGTGAGTCAGCACTCCTGGGAAACCAGTTCTCTCCCAATGGTATCTAAGTACAGAGTGCTGTGCTCTGGGTGCACATGGAAACCAGAAGGATCCTGTTCAATTTAATATTTCTTTAATAAAGTATTCTAAATGTCTTATAAATATAACCTGCTCCGTGCATTTTCCATTGCTTATATGTATATATTTTTAGGACTTACTATTTGGTTTGGTTAAACATTTAGTGTTCTCTTCTTTGGGTAAGACTGTTTCTCCCACTATTAGCATTCATGGTTGCCTTTTTTAGGGTTGAGGTCTCTTGAGGTTTCACCCTCCACATTAGAATTTACACTGGTATACATTGGAATCATCCCTCTTCAGACTGTGTTTCTGATCATATCACATCAGCAAAGCTTCTCTGACAGTTACAGGAAACACAATCTCCGAGCCAACTTCCCATATTCTGTCTCTTTCAATCATTATGCTTTCCCCCTTTTGCAATGATCTACAAGTATTGGGCGTAGAAGTTGTGAGGTAGTATCAATTAGTTCTAACCATCATAAGTCTGCTGCCAAGGCCCAGCACCGACTTGAAGAAGGGTTCTGAGAATGGGGTTTAGACCAGATTAAAAACAAAAAGCAGAGAATAGAGAAAGCAAGATGGAAAGCTGACTTCACTAGAACATAGGCTGCCAGGTTAGACTCAGTATTTGACATTGAGTCATTTGTTTTCACTGCTTCCAGATATCTCTTTACTCAAATCCCTCACAAATAGGGACAGATCCATGAGGGAGAAGAAATGATTGAGCATGTTCGGTTGATATGGACTACAATTAGCCTGACCTTAAAAACTGAATCAAATGCTCTAGATTTGGAAGAAGAAGCCAATAAGTATCATAATGAGAAATGGCATCCTCTCTTTTTGAGCACTACTTGGATAATCAAAGTTAGAAATAAATGGAAACTAGGAAAGAGTCTCATATAAGGGTATTCTCCGTTACAATGTATTACAGATTGTGTTTGCCTCTGTACTGACTTTTCACCCTCACTGATGCAAGGGTTTGCAATGGTGGCCTCTTTTGAGGGGCTTTCACCAGTTCAAAAAGGAGAAGGTAAAAATAAAGATCCAAGATCTGGCATTTATTTCAACTGTGGTGAGCCCAGGAACATGAGCAGCCAATGTTCTTATGGATGTGGTGGAAAAGTGTAAGACTCTAGCCAGCCTTAACTCAGGTTACTCACGAGACCCCTGAGTGAACAACATGGAGACAAAAATCGATGCAAAAGCAAGAGGAATTTTACCTTATCCAGCATGCTGTGGTCACCCTGTACACGGGGAGAGAACTACGATGTGCAGCCCATCCAGTGGGCATCCACCGTTAGGCACAATGTGATTGGCAGAACAGTGTAATGTTTAAACTGATTGGTCCCTAGGGATGAGGTAGATGGCCAATGATCCATCCTGTGGAATGTCCACCCCCTCCCCGCATGGTCTGAGGAATGTTAATTAGCCTCTCCCTTCCAAAGGAGCAAGTGTTCCATGACCTTTCCAAAGTTCCTGAGCTGACATCTTCAAAAGCACTGGTGCAGAATGTTATGGGACTTGCAGGGGCTGCCCCTCTAGTTACATTGTGTCCAAGCTGCTAGAAATGTTACCATTGGCAGAGAGATTTTATATATAAATTTAACAAAAATGGCATGCCACTCCCTATTGAAGGGAATTGTCATCAGGGAAGCTTTCAAGGGGCCCAGGCCCAGACACCTCAATTAATGGTGGCCAGCACCAAGACATCAGTCTACTCCGTATGTGAGGCCACCCCAGGGAGCACAAGATTTGACTTCAGTCCCACCATCTAAGCCTCATGAACTCCTGATTCTCAACCAATGACTATGGCTGTACAGGTACATTGTCCACTACCCATGGGCATGGTGGGGCTAATTTTTGGCAGAAGCTCTACTTCCCTAAGAAGACCATATATAATTACAGGAGTTATTGATTCTGACAATACCAGATGAGAGGTACAAGACTGACTGAATACATGAGAGGCTTCAAATTGGCAGTTAAGGAGAGTAGGCCTAAATCTTTGTTTTCAAGAGCTGGGCAAGTCTAGGCAAGCCCAGGAAAGTCAGTTACTGAAGAAAAAAAAAAAGACACTGCCCTCCCACCCCCCACCCCCCCAAAAAGAGGCTTCAGGTCCCTATTCAGAAGCTGCCCTACCACCTGGCCTAAGGCAAGGACAATGGGTCAGCAGCAGTTTTCAGACTTCCTCAGCAATACTCTCCAGATTTCCCCAGCAACAATTTCCAGCCATACATCCCAGTAATGGATCTGGAATTTTCATAGAGCTGGACCAATCAGTTTAAGATAGAAGTCAACTACCTCAGAATGCCCATAATGTGCTTTAAATTGGGCCTGTGAGCCCACTTGGGGACCTCTCCATCTAGGAACGAGGGATGTCACATGCTGGTCTTCTATAGAATAAAATGCTCTTTCATTTTGCATACTATTTGAATCTTAGTTATCATTCTTCAGTGAATAACAGATCCTTACAAGGAGAAGTAAAAATCATACTGTAGCCACCCACAAAAACAATGCAGAATCATGCAAATCAGAGAGTTGCTCAAATGTTATTGCTATTAGGTGTTAATGGTCAGTCAATACAAACTTAGGCCAGATGAGAGGGAAGTTTTGGCTCAAGTAATTTAGTGTTTTGGGTGGAAGAAGTAAAGAAAACCAGCCATTTTAAAAGAGAAAGCAATTGCTTCAGGTGTCTGCTTTGGGATCTGAACAGCCTGGGCCACAGCACTCAGTCTCCAGGAAGTGCAAGAGGCCTGGTGTGCACCTGGAGGCAGACTGGGAGGACACAGCCAGCTTGCACCTGTGGGTCAGCCCCACAGAGCTTAGGTTCCAGTCCTGAGGCCTCTGGTGTGAGCCTTCAGATCTCTGCTTCAGGATCAAGAACAGCCTGGACTACAACACCACATCTCCAGGCCCTGCAAGAGGCCAGAGGGGCACCCAGGGGGCCGGCTAGGAGGAGTCAGTGTGCTCTGGTGAGTCCACCAGGCCCCAGGCTGGAGCCTTCATGTGTCTGCTCAGGATCTGAACAGCCTGGGCCACAGCACCCTGTCTCCAGGCAGTGCAGGAGGTCAGCTGTGCACCAGAGGCCAGCTGGGAAGAGGCAGCTTGCACTGGTGAGTCCAGCATTGACAACAAGACAAACTAACACCAGTGAGAACTACATGGCAAAAGGCAAACACAGGAACGTCACTAACAGAAATCAATGCAATATGGCAGCATCTGAACCCAATTCTCCTTTAACAGCATGTCCTGGATACCCCATCACACCAGAAAAACAAGATGGGATTTAAAATCACTGGTCGTGATGCTGATACAGGAAAAACTGAAGGACATACGTAAAGAAATTCAGGAGAAAATGTATCTAAAGTTAGAAGCCCTTACAAGGGAAACACAAAAATCACTGAAAGAAATTCAGGAGAATACAAAAGCCAATAAGGAGCAAACACAAAAATCACTTAAAGGAATACAGGAGAACTTTGGTCAACAGGCTGAGGGCATGAAAGAGGAAACACAAAAATCTCTTAAAGAATTACAGGAAAACACAAACAAGCAAGTGAAGAAGCTAAGCAAAACCATCCAGGATCTAAAATCAGAAGTAGAAACAACTAAGAAAACTCAAAGTGAGACAACTTTGGAGATAGAGAACCTTGGGAAGAAATCAGGGGAAATAGATGTAAATATCAACAACAGAATACAAGAGATAGAAGAAAGAATCTTAGATGTTGAAGATACCATAGAAACCATGGACTCAACAGTTAAAGAAAATGCAAAATGCAAAAAGCTTGTAACCCAAAACATCCAGGAAATCCAGGACACAATGAGAAGACCAAACCTAAGGATTATAGGCATAGATGAGAGTGAAGATTTACAACTTAAAGGGCCAGCAAATATCTTCAATAAAATTATAGAAGAAAACTTCCCTAATCTAAAGAGAGAGATGCACATGAATATACAAGAAGCCTACAGAACTCCAAACAGACTGGACCAGAACAGAAATACTTCCCGTCACATAATAATCAAAGCCCCAAATGTACTAAACAAAGAAAGAATAATAAAGGCAGTAAGAGAAAAAGGCCAAGTAACATATAAAGGAAGACTTAACAGAATCACACTAGACTTCTCACCTGAGACTATGAGATCCTGGGCAGATCTCATGCATACTCTAAGAGAACACAAATGTCAGCCAAAACTACTATACCCAGCGAAACTCTCAATCACCATAGATGAAGGAACTAAGATATTCCATGACAAAACAAAGTTTACCCAATATCTATCCACAAACCCAGCCCTACAACGGATAATAGGAGGAAAACACCAATACAAGGAGGGAAACTTCACCCTGGAAAAAGCAAGACAGTAACTTTCTTTCATCAAACCCAAAAGAAGATAACCAATCAAATTTAAAAAATAACATGAAAAATGACAGGAAGTAATAATCACTATTCCTTAATATCTCTTAACATCAATGGGCTCAATGCCCCAATAAAAAGACAGACTAACCGACTGAATACGTAAACAGGACCTTACATTTTGCTGCATACAGGAAAAACACCTCAGTGTCAAAGACAAACACTACCTTAGAGTAAAAGGCTGGAAGACAATTTTACAAGCAAACGGTCTCAGGAAATAAGCTGGAGTAGCCATTCTAATATCAGATAAAATTGACTTTCAACCCAAAGTCATCAAAAGAGACTCTGAGGGACACTTCTTGCTGGTCAAAGGAAAAATACAATAAGAAGAACTCTCAATCCTGAACATCTATGCTCCAAATGAAAGGGCACCCTCATTCATAAAAGAAACTTTACTAAAGCTCAAAGCACACACTGCACCTAACAAAATAATTGTGGGTGACTTCAACACTGCACTTTCCTCAACGGACCGATCAGGAAAACAGAAACTGAACAGGGATACAGTGAAACGAATTGAAGCTTTGGACCAATTAGATTTAACAGATATATATATATAGAACATTTATCCTAAAACAAAAGAATATACCTTTTTCTCAGCACCACATGGTACCTTCTCCAAAATCGACCTTATAATTGGTCACAAGACAGATCTCAACAAATATAAGATCAAACTAATCCCATGCCTCCTATCAGATCACTATGGTGTAAAAGTGGTTTTCAATAGCAACAAAAACAACAGAAAGCCCACATACACATAGAGGCTGAACAATACTGTACTCAATGACACCTTGGCCAAAGAAGAAATAAAGAAATAAATCAGAGACTTTTTAGAATTTAATGAAAATGAAGGCACAACATACCCAAATAAGCTAGAAACCCATATAATGGAAACACAAAAATCACTTAAAGAAATTCAGGAAAATAAGACTCAAGAGATAGAATCCAATAAAGAAAAATGCAAAAAAAAAAAAAAAAAAAAAAAAAAAAAAACCTTAAAGAAATGCAGGAGAACTTGAGTCAACAGGTAGAAGTCATGAAAGAGGAAAAACAAAAATCTCTCAAAGAATTACAGGAAAACACAAACAAACAAATGATGGAATTGAGCAAAACCATCCTGGATCTAAAAACAGAAGTAGAATCAACTAAGAAATCACAAAGGGAGACAACTTTGGAGAAAGAAAACCCTGAGAAGAAATCAGGGGCCATAGATGCAAATATCAACAACAGAATACAAGAGATGGAAGAAAAAAATCTCAGATGTCGAAGATACCATAGAAACCATTGACTCAACAGTCAAAGAAAATGCAAAATGCAAAAAGCTTGTATCCCAGAACATCCCGGAAATCCAGGACACAATGAGAAGACCAAACATAAGGATTATAGGTATAGATGAAAGTGAAGATTTACAACTGAAAGGGCCAGCAAATATCTTCAACAAAATTATGGAGGAAAACTTCCCCAACTTAAAGAGAGAGATGCCCATGAACAAGCCTACAGAACTCCAAACAGACTGGACCTGAGCAGAAATACCTCCTGTCACATAATAATCAAAACACCAAATGTACTAAACAAAGAAAGAATATTAAAGGCAGTAAGAGAAAAAGGCCAAGTCACATATAAAGGAAGACCTATCAGAATCACACCAGACTTCTCACCAGAGACCATGAAAGCTAGAAGAACCTGGGCAGATCTCATGCAGACTCTAAGAGAACACAAATGTCAGCCAAGGTGACTATATTTACACATTATCTTGCCACAAACCCAGATCTGCAAAGAATAATAGAAGGAAAACTCCAATACAAGGAGGGAAACTACACCCTGGAAAAAGCAAGATAGTAACCTTCTTTCATCAAACCCAAAAGAAGATAACCACTCAAATATAAAAATAACATCAAAAATGACAGGAATTAATAATCACTATTCCTTAATCTCTCTGTTTTTGATTGGTGCTTCATTTCTCTTTTATTCCCTAGTAAGTCTACAGAATATAAAATAAATTATAAAATATTAAGTAACAAATAAAAAGAGAGAAGGAAACCCCAAATGATTAATATCACATATTTACATATGAAAGTTTTTCATTGCTTTATAATCATAGCAAGGTCCATTTTCACTATAGCCATTTTCAGTCTTTTATTTATAAAATAAAAATATTTAATGAGTTTAGATTTCATTTCATGAACATATCTTAAACCTCATTAGTATGTATTTTAGTTTCCTATTGTTGTGGGAAAAACCTACCAAGACCCAAAGTAACATGGAAAGGCAATGCTTTAAAGGGTTTACTTGATACTAGAGATTACAAGTCTGTTAGGAAAGGACTCCAGGGTGAGAACTCACAGAAGGAACTTGGCGGCAGGGACTGATGCAGAGGCCATGAAGGAGTGGTGTTTACTAGCTGACTTGTTCATTTGACATTCTTAGACTGCTCCCAGCACCACCCTTCCACATCAACTATTGTCAAGTATGTGCAACTGGCTTCTCCTGCTGTTGGACACATTTTCTCAAGCGAAGTTCCCTCTTCCCAAATGACTATGGCTTGTGTCAGTATCACGTAAGGCTAGACAGACTCAGAGTCTTACTTAACTCAAAGTTGAGTGTGTGGTTTTGGCCCATTTACAGGAGGAATGACAGTTATGTGAAGTGGTCCCTTAATTGCATTACTGTTCACCTGTACGTGCCTTTCCAGTAATTTGTTTAAATAAAATACTCAAGTATGTGTTATTTGAAAATTTCTCAAATAAATCTGTTTAGTAAGTTGCCACTTCAGTGATACAGCATTTATAGTAAATGGTGGTGTTCTCAGTAGCCATAGTAACTCCATATATATATATATATATATATATATATATATATATATATATATATATATATATATATATATGACATTTCTTTCTTTTTTTTATTGATACATCCACCATGATCAAGTAGGCTTCATCCCAGGGATGCAGGGATGGTTCAATATCAGGAAATCCATAAATGCTATCCACTACATAAATAAACTCAAAGAAAAAAACCACATGATCATCTCATTAGATGCAGAAAAAGCATTTGATAAAATTCAGCATCCTTTCATGCTAAAAGTCTTGGAAAGAACAGGAATTCAAGGCCCATACCTAAACATCATTAAAGCAATATACAGCAAACCGTAGCCAACATCCAACTAAATGGAGAGAAACTTGAAGCAATCCCACTAAAATCAGGGACTAGACAAGGTTGTCCTCTCTCTCCATAATTTTTCAATATAGTATTTGAAGTTCTAGCTAGAGCAATTAGACAACATAAGGAGGTCAAGGGGATGCAAATTGGAAAGGAAGAAGTCAAATTATCCGATGACATGATAGTCTACTTAAGTGACCTGAAAACCTCCACCAGAGAACTCCTATAGCTGATAAACAACTTCAGCAAAGTGGCTGGTTATAAAATCAACTCAAGCAAATCAGTTGCCTTCCTATACTCAAAGGATAAGCAGGCTGAGAAAGAAGCTAGGGAAGTGACACTCTTCAGAATAGCCACAAACAATATAAAGTACCTTGGTGTGACTCTAACCAAACAAGTGAAAGATCTATATGACAAGAATTTCAGATCTCTGAAGAAGGAAATCGAAGAAGACCTCAGAAAATGGAAAAATCTGCCATGCTCGTGGATTGGCAGGATTAATATAATTAAAATGGCCATCTTTCCAAAAGCGATCTACAGATTCAAGGCAATCCCCATCAAAATCCCAACTCAGTTCTTCAGAGAGTTAGAAAAGGCAATTTTCAGATTCATCTGGAATAACAAAAAAACCAGGATAGCTAAAACTATTCTCAACAACAAAAGAAATTCTGGGGGAATCAGTATCCCTGACTTCAAGCAATACTACAGAGCAATAGTGTTAAAAACTGCATGGTATTGGCACAGTGAGAGACAAGTGGACCAATGAAATAGAATTGAAGATCCAGAAATGAATCCTCACACCTATGGTCACTTGATCTTCGACAAAGGAGCCGAAAACATCCAGTAGCAAAAAGATAGCCTTTTCAAGGATGTCAGCATGCAGAAGAATGCAAATTGATCCATCCTTATCTCCATGTACTAAACTTTACTCTAAGAGAATTAAGGACCTCCATGTAAAACCAGACACACTGAAACTAATAGAAAAAAAAAAAAACTGGGGAAGACCCTTGAGGACATGGGCACAGGGGAGAGATCCTGAACAGAGCACCAATAGCTTATGCTCTAAGATCAAGAATTGACAAATGGGACCTCATAAAATTACAAAGTTTCTGTAAGGCAAAGTACACTGTTAAAAGGACAAATGGCAACCATCAAATTGGGAAAGGATATTCATCAACCCTACATCTGATAGAGGGCTAATATCCAATATATACAAAGAACTCAAGAAGTTAGACCCCAGGGATCCAAATAACCCTATTAAAAATGGGGTACAGATCTAAACAAAGAATATTCACCTGAAGGAGTTTGGATGGCGAGAGGCACCTTAAGAAGTGCTCAACATCATTAGTCATTAGGGAAATGCAAATCAAAACAGCCCTGAGATTTCACCTTACACCAGTCAGAATGGCTAAGATCAAAAACTCAGGAGACAGCAGGTGTTGGCTAGGATGTGGAGAAAGAGGAACACTCCTCCACTGCTGGTGGGGCTGTAAGATGGTACAACCACTTTGGAAATCAGTCTGGCGTTTCCTCAGAAAACTGGACATGACACTTCCGGAGGACCCTCCTATACCTCTCCTGGGCATATACCCAGAGGATTCCCTGGCATGCAATAAAGACACATTCTCCATTATGTTCATAGCAGCCTTATTTATAATAGCCAGAAGCTGGAAAGAACCCATATGTCCCTCAAAGGAGGAATGGATACAGAAAATGTGGTATATTTACACAATGAAATACTACTCAGCAATCAGAAACAATGAATTCACAAAATTTTTAGGCAAATGGATTGATCTGGAAAATATCATCCTAAGTGAGGTAACCCAATCACAAAAGAATACACATGGAATGCAATCTCTGATAAGTGGATATTAATTAGCCCAGAAGCTCTGAATACCCAAGGCACAAATCGCATAACAAATGACTCCCATAAAGAAGTATGGAGAGGGTCCTGATCCTGAAGAGGATTGATCTAGCATTGGAGGGGAATATAAGGACAGAGAAAAAGGAGGGAGGTGATTGGAGAATGGATGGAGAGAAGAAGGCTTATGGGACATATGGGGAAGGGGGGTCGGGGAAAGGGGGAATCTTTTGGAATGTAAACAAAGAATATAGAATATGAAAATATTTTTTAAAAAAAGGAGAAAGCAATCACTGGAAAAATTCTCAAAGTCCTTTTGGATACTGGAGCAGATGTCCTTACATAGTTGGCAAAGATTAGCCTGCGAACTGCCCCATTACATCTACTCTGTCCTCACATTTTGGTGTGGATCATGCTTCCAATGTTCCTGAAACATTGCAGCCACTTTGCATTGGGTGGAACAGAAAAATAGAAAACATTTTCAGCCTTATGTTATATCCTCCCTTCCCTACAAGCTGCGGTGAATAGACTCAGTCAAATAGGATTTTTCCTGATGATTCCAGATTTTGTCGTGGAGCAGATGCTGAAGATGGGCTTGGATCCACAAAAAAAGCATTGGCAAAAACAAGACAAAATAGGGTTTTGTAACCGCCAGCGGCTACATGTGAACCAGGTTACCTGTTGAGAGAATCTTGGGGTACAGGGACAGAGACAAGGGATTTGAGTCAAGCCTAGGATTCTGGTCAAGACTGCTTTTAATAAATTGAAGACAGGTTTTATAGACATTTGGGGGATCGGCCAACCCCCCAGAAGTCGGTAGCTTCAAAGGCGGTGCTGTGAATCCTCTGGCTCCAAGTCTCAGCGGGTCGTCTGCCTTCTGCCTGGCAGCTCAGGTGAACGCCGGCCTGGGGGCGGTGTAGATAGCCGAGGTGTGGAGCCCCTTTGTTTGCAGAACAAAGGCCGGAGGTAGCCATCGGAAGAGTTGGGTGCCCGCTAGCCAACTAGTTGCAGGGGGGGGGAGGATACAGGGTTTGCTTATGCCCATTGAGCCACAACAAAGAAAAGATAGGACAGAGCTAAGGCCTAGGTGGGAGAATGCTACCAGGCATGTCTGCCTAACCTTTCACTTCCTGTTCTATTTTGCAGGGTTCGCAGAGGGTGGCATAAGCAACTACTCACCAAGTTATGGTGACACAGGCAATGGAATGCACATAAAGGCATAAGATCTCAACCCCAGGTCTGTGGTACTTACTTCAAGATGTCTCCTGAGTGAGACACTGAGATCCAGAACAATCATTGCAAAAAAAAAAAAAAAGGCTTATTTTCTGGTGCATTGGGGTTCATCTTCAATTAGTTCTTCAAGGTGAGTTACAAAGAAGATGACCCCAAATGGCTATTAAAAGAAGTTTGTAGACTATTTAGTGGTACATATTGCATTAGCAATTTTACAGTTCAATCTAATTGGCTAAGCATATTGACCTTTAAATCTATTGGCTAGCAAGGATGACATGAACTCTACTTGGGACTTTTCAGAGGGTTGACAGTCATTCAGTACATTCTGAGAGATTTGTACTCAAGAATGATCCTGTGGGTGGAGAATGGAACTTGGCCTAGCCTTGACTCTGGGCAGGAGAGGGAGGCTGTAAGGAGGGAGTGGGACTGGAAAAGCCCTGAGGGTCTCTCAAGAGGAAGACCTGCCAGACCTTTCTAGCACAGAGAGGCAAGCTGCTCAAACAAACAGCTGGAGTAGGCAACTAGCAGCAGCGGTCCTCCCCGTCCCCACTTCCTGTATCCTCTGCTAGGTCAGACACAGATCACAGCCATGTGGCAAGGACCCACCAGGCAGAGCACACTGGGTGAAATCTTGCTGCTGACAGCTTGGAATAACACAGCTCACCCTAAACTTAAACTTTTCATGTTGCTTTGCCTAAAATGTCCTTAAATACTTGTCGATGCATAATTAGGATGTTGTCTCTTTCTCAGCTATTTTATCTTCCTTCAGCAGGTGCAATAAATATTCCCTAACTTTTCCCTTTGCTTTCCTTAATCCAACACAGGTAACGTCCCACCTAAAGGATTCCTTCCAGGACAAAGATTCCATAACAGGAACACCTAAAACAATTTTCACATGTTTCTACACAATATTGTTTAAAAATTTTTTCAATTTGTGTTACAATTCCTTTGAAATTCAGAAATTTATATTGGGAGAAAGTGTTTGAGGGTCTGAGAAAGTGTATAAAGAACTAAGATTATTTTGAGTTTCAGAAAGAAGGTGTTCCATGTTCTTAGAAAGTGTGTGAAGGTTGAGGAAAATGATTGAGGCTGGTAATGTAAGTTATGAAGGTTAGAGGATATGAAAATATCCTTAGATGGTGATAGGAAAGTGCTTTATATTTTTTTAAACTTAAAAAGATTCTTATAAGCTTTAGGCAATCCACTCTTGTTTATCTTTGACATTAATAACCATTGTTTAATCCATAATTAATAAAATGATACTACCTACTTAAGCCAGTTTGTCCTTTTCACAGACAAGCTTTTACTGCCTATACAAGATGCATAATTAGGATGTTGTCTCTTTCTCAGCTATTTTATCTTCCTTCAGCAGGTGCAATAAATATTCCCTAACTTTTCCCTTTGCTTTCCTTAATCCAACACAGGTAACGTCCCACCTAAAGGATTCCTTCCAGGACAAAGATTCCATTAACATCCTTGCCTCTTTACTAGGCTTATAACAATGGGTCATGCCAATCAAATGATTACAGGCTTAATCTATGCATTATCCCCTCTCTATACCCCTGAAGTGACTATTCCATAGAAAGGAAAGTGAAATCAGTCACCAAAGGCAATGCAGATGGAGATCCCTAGTCTCCAACTCTCCTGATAGAGCAGGAGCTCCAGGAAACTTTCAGCTGGGTGGCCATGAGAAATCCACTCTGTGTATAACATCTAAAGACAGCCTGGTATACTCTGGGTTGGGTCTTACTCATGATGCGCGCATATTTTGTCAAGAGATTTGTTTATAGAGGCTTTACATGGAGTTATCTTGTCTTTCAAGAGATCTAAAAGATTTGTTGCAGCCTTCATATTGGGGATCACAATTAATAGGTGTGATTTTTAGTTTTGCCTTATCAACTATATCCTTACTTAAAGAAATTCAAACAGTACATCATAGAGATCAGTTATCCAAGAATGTGTCAATAGCACACATGGTCCAGGCTAATATTGACAGAAGACTTCAGGAAGCAATTCTATTTATGGGGAATTAAATTCAAAATATTAAAATCAGGCTTTCAGTGCAATACTATTCATTGTTCCATTGTGTCTGGGTAACATCCTTGGAATATAATACCTCTAAACATGAGTGATCTAAAATTCAG
The DNA here is from genome assembly GCF_947179515.1 of Apodemus sylvaticus. Classification (NCBI taxonomy): domain Eukaryota; kingdom Metazoa; phylum Chordata; class Mammalia; order Rodentia; family Muridae; genus Apodemus; species Apodemus sylvaticus. Next base: position 69,770,617 of record NC_067480.1, read on the forward strand.
TCTCATTTAAATAGGCATTGGAACAATTCTAATTTGGCTTTGAATACTGATTCCCTATATCCTAAGAACATGGATATTATTAACTCTAGAGGGGGATCCACTTCAGTTGTGAAAGTGTCTACCACTTTTGCCTGTGCTGTGTATGAGTTCACATCTTGGTTACCCTAGATGACTTTATAGATGAATGGAGGAATTTTAGTTATTTATTCTTATTGGTTTTACTTCTACTTCTAGTCTGTATCAAGCAAGTCCAGTGCTCAATAACTGCAGTACAGTCAGCATTAGAATTCTTAATATCTTAAAACAAAGGAGGAGGCAAATGATGCTGGGTCTGGCACAGCCTTGGTAAAGGCAGAATGACATGGTTCCTGTCCCTGGATCATGGCCAGCAGGGGTGGATGTTGATGGCTGCTATGGGCATAAGCATAATATTGTTTGTAAAATAATGGATATATTTTCTGTCCCTCTGCGGAATATCCTCCATGTTAACATTAATGACTCCATGATAATCAGATATGGCATGAGTCCAGGAGTTGAAGGTGTAGCTGGTATCTCAGCAAAATGGCAAAGGTTGGGTCCTTATGGATAACCCTTAAGCTTGTAAAAAAAGAACTCTAAAAACATGGGTTCAGAATATATAATTTATCGGCCATTCAAAATATAAAAATGCAATATGAATTCTGAGGGGCTTCATGAATCTAAAGATACAAATGCAGCTACATTGTGAGCCAACTTGTCTGGTAGATACTAAGGAAACTGATAAAGAGAATTAGGAAGTGGTAATCACAGGAGAACCCATCTGGCTACATTTTTTTGTTGTTGTTATTGTTGTTTATGCTTACAAAGGCAGACAGAAGACTCCAGAGCTAAGAGTCAGTCTGGGACCAAGCAAAGTTAAGCTGAAGTGTGATAGAAATGGTAATTTCAGTACAATGTGTGATAGAAGTGGTAATTTCAGGATATGGTCACACCCTGCTAGTTTATGGTCTATGCTTAACAGAGGCAAGCAAATCTCTGAATTCCTTTGCAATGTTAAAAGGAAATGTGTGCTTTTTGTCTCCTAAGACATAAGGGACTGGAATCATGGGATGCTGGTTTATAAGATAATCAAAAGGAAGCTTGAAGACTGGATTGATATGTAAATTAGATAGACTAGGCTTATGATCTGAAAGAGATGAGCTATCCAGAGAATTCTTAGACTAGCACAGAAGAAGAACTTGAAGAACTGTTTCAAGCAGAAAATGTATATAGAGAGCTGTCTGGACATCTCCAGAGAAAGCAGAAAAGAGAGAAAGAAAGCAGAATAAAGAGACAGCAGGTTAGGGAGCTGCCTCCAGCAGAACATAGTCTGCCAGCTTAGACTCACCATTTGACTTCAAGTCATTTTTTTTCATCAGTTCCAGAAACAGCTTTTTTTTTTTTACAGAACCTCTCTTCATGTCAAGGCTGGTTCTTAGCATTCTGTATTTTGTTCATTTGTTATTTCTATTACAAAAAGAAGTTTTCTGTATCAGGGTTGAGGTCTACACTTATCCATGGATATAGAATTAAATATTTAAGATATAGTAACTGTGCTGGTTTAGAAAAGTGGCAGATGTGGATTCTCCTCCAATATCCATGACTTCACTAGCCATGGATAGTTTGCTTGGTTTACAATATTAGGGATTGTTAGATTTTACAGTACAGAGTAAGGAAACAAAAGTTATGAGGGGAATGATGTCTGATTTCACCATGTCAGTTCTTGTTTGTTAGCATATACACCAAAGGGCGTGAATCTTTCTGTGCTATGGAGGCCCATAGAAGAAAAGAGCTCTCTGGAATTTGTTATAGAGGCAGGTGAAAGGCTACAGGTGAGGGAATGAGGAAATGTGTGCTAGTGCAGAGTTATGTGTAGATTGTAACTGTTGGTATTCTGTCTGGACCCCACCCCCACAGTTACCTGGCAACAGCCAGGTATGCTCCTCCCCACAATTACCTGGCAGCAGCCAGTTAGGCCTGGCCCACTATAAGAGGGGCTGCTTGCCTCTCCCTGCTCTCTTACACTTGCCTCTATCTCTTGCCTCTTGCCCTATCACTCGTCTTCTTGGAATTATTTGTTCAAGCAAGACAGATTATTTTGGGAGATAGGCTGTCTCAGTAAACATTCCCTTCTGGGTAACTGATAACTGTTGAACAAGGCCAGATCTAACTTTAAAGACATTCTACTTTTACAACTGAGTGACTCTATCAGGCATGACCCCCCTCTTTTTGAGCTAGCCTAAGTCCAGTTTGAGAACTGTTGGTTACCACAAACTTATGTGTACTACTACTGTACCATTAGGACAATCTTGCTATGCTGATTGTTGGCTAGATTGGGTAGTTGATTGCTTCCTTCCTTTGGAAACTTTCATGGTAACTTCTGGCATCATGAAAACTAGTCGTAAGGAAGGAGAGAGTTACATCAGTTCCCATTACATGCACTGTTTCTGAAGTGCATGGTGTATCTTAGCAATAGGGACTTACTTTTTAACCTCTAGGTGGCAACCAAGAGCAATAGCAATAGACATTTTTGGGAATCATGGCTGAGACTAACCCATCAAAAGAGAGCTTTTTATATATGGTATTGGAGTTCTTGCTAGGTCGGCTTTGGTTCTTGGAGGGAACATTGTCAGTCTGGGTGATTCTTATATAATAGGCCTCTGTTCTTGATATAGAAATGGTTACATTTATGTCTACATGTAGGAGAAAAAAATCCTTTAAGAAGAGCAGAAAAATAATGTAGAATATCTAGATATTGGAATAGAATCAAATATTGAAATCTCAGATATGTTTTTCTCCCACTAATTCAAGGACGCAATGCCACTCACCATGAGACCAATCCCTTAAAACCTCTTTAAAAATACTTTAAAATTCTGTGTCCACGGAGCTTACTATATTTCCCCAGATGTCCTCATCTTTCTAATGGAAGCATATTATTTTCATTTCTTTCCTGTTACAGTGAGTAATGATTTTTATGTGGTTTTTCATCCACAACCTGTATTCTGAATTCCTACCCTGTCCTCCACATACATTCATGCCTAAGCAACAGATACCCCTATGCTTATCACCAGGTGCTCAGCAGGCCTGACATGGCATATGTACATTGATACCCTCAAACGATGCTCAATCTGGTTTTTTATACTGATTTTCTTCTATAATTCATTGATCACAAATCAAGAGAACTTTGGCTAGTCTGAATTGCCACCAAGATACACAAGTCAAATCAGTGTTAAGCACAAGGATGAAGTAAAGAGTACAGAAGTCAAAGAGTGCTCTCACTAGCCAATGAGCATAGGTAACATAAAGCCAGGGAGAAACAAGCTCCACCCACTATGCAAACTGTTTGTGAATTCCGGCTCCATTACTACTCCACTGGGCTCTGTGAATCACTGAATGTGACAATTTTAGTCTGGAGCGTTCTTTCTAGGGATTTCCTATGAAGAAACAAAATCTGGCTGCTGATAACAATCAGTTTAAGTGGCTATGTCAAACATTTAGACACCCATCAAGAATTGTGGCCCATCATGAGGCATAAAATGAACAAAACAAATACAAAAAACACCCTCAGCAAACAACCCTAAAGTATTGTACTTAAAAATAAACAATACCTGAATAAGAAAATCACATTGTGAATTAAAACTGTATATGCCTATAAACATAGCACTGGAAAAACAGAAACTAAAGTATCCCATGATGTAGGCTAACTGGGACTATATAGTGATATCTTGACTCAAAAACAAATGAAACAATGACTATAGAAAGTAAGAGAAACAAGAATTAAGGTCCAAGTTACTTGCAAAGAACTGTAGAAAGAGTATGATCAAGAAAAGAAGAAAGACCGTGAAAGAAAAAAAAGAATATTAAAATTAACTAATAAGAAAATAACCTCAAGTTCTTAAAGTTCTAACATATTGATATATAGAAAAACTAAATTAGATGGATGGCTAATTAAGATTCTTTGAAAGAATGTAATTTACAGGGTTAAGATTTAGTGAAGAAAACAGAAGTTGAACATTGAAAATGAAAACCACAAATCAGGAAGCTGCTATTTAAATATTAGCATCAATCTGAGAGCTATACTTTCATGTGCATAAATACGTGCAAAGGACAGAATTATCAGACACTATGTTACAAAAGGCACACTGTGGAGAAGTAACCTTACATTTAGATTGAAAGGGGAAGCAGTGTGAAGAGCCTAAAATAAGTAAGTCTATCACTGCATCTGTGCAGTGGAAATTAGAATTACAAAAACAACAGTGTGATAAAATGTTTCCAAGTAATTTGGGGCCTAATGTAAAAATAATTATCATTTGAAGCTAAAATTCCATTTTATTTTAAGAAGCACAGGTGGCAGTAAAGTTGGAAGGAATGCTAAATGCATGGCAAAAATAGTATATTCAAGCATGTAGCAGAATAGACACATGCAGAGAGATATGCAAATAAATATGTAAAAATCTCTTGAAAATAGTGAGTAAATGAAAAAAAATCCCTCAGCAGAACAAATAAGTCAATGATATATACTCACTTCATAGAGTCAAGAGGGATAGTAAGCCAATAAAGAAGTATTTATCAAAGACACAGAGACTACATTCAAATTAACAAATGACAAATTTTATTTTTATTCACAAATTGTTAATGATACACACTTTTTTGATCTTGTTTCAAAATGAATGAAAATGAGGATATGACCACTCCTAGACATGGTTGAAAGACTTACCTCCGAAGTCTCTGGTACATGCTGGAGGGTCCCCCCAAGTTTCTACCTCCCAAAGTTGCCTGTTTCCATTCTTTCTGCTGGCCCTCAGGACTTCAGTCCTTTTCTCTCACCCAATACTAGATCAGGTTCCTTTCTTCCTCTCCCCCTCCCCTGTTCACTTTCCCTCCAAGGTGCTCCCCTCCATTCCCACTTGTGATTACTTTGTTCTTCCTCCCAAACTGTGAGTAGTTTTCTAAGGAATAATAAACATTCTCTCAGGTCCCAAAGAAACCTAGAACAAGGCTCACTCAATATCCTTGGCTCATAAGCACTTCTCATGCTTAACCTAAGACTCTCCAACCCAGGGTCTCTACCCTTCTCTTGGCGTCTCTTGCCTATATAAATATTCCATTGAGACCACATGCTCTGCTATTTTCTTCTCTTAGTCCTTGAATTCACTCTTGATCCATTCTCCCACTCTTCCCTTCTTTCTCACATTTCTTCTCCTTTCTCCTCTCATGAACTAGATCAGTTTAGACTCTTTTAGATGTCTCTGGCTAAACTCTTCCTCATATCTATGATAAAGGGAGGGACCTTAGATGAAATGCCCAGCAGTAAGGAGAAGGAACTTCAAGAGTGCACCTCCAGCAGGAAGACAGGGCATGAAATGAGGAAGGAGATTGCCATCCCACAGTCACAACTCTGACCCATAATTGTTCTTGTCTGAAAGAACTGCAGGATGGAAATGGAGAGGAGCCTGAGGAAAAGAAGGTCTAGCAACAAGCCTGTACTGGCTAGTTTTGTGTGTCAACTTGACATAGACTGGAGTTATCACAGAGAAAGCAGCTTCAGTTGGGGAAGTGCCTCCATGAGCTCCAGTTGTGGGGTATTTTCTCAATTAGTGATCAAATGGGGAGGGCCCCTTGTGGGTGGTACCACCTTTGGGCTGGTGCTCTTGGGTTCTATAAGAGAGCAGGCTGAACAAGCCAGTAAGAAACATCCCTCCATGGCCTTTGCATCAGCTCCTGCTTCCTGACTTGCTTGATTTCCAGTCCTGACTTCCTTTAGTGATGACCTGCAATGTGGAAGTGTAAACTCAATAAACCCTTTCCTCCCCAACTTGCTTCTTGGTCATGATGTTTGTGCAGGAATAGAAACCCTGACTAAGACAAGGCCCAAAGTGTGAAGCAGCTCAAGGGGAGCTCCCCAGGCCTGAAACTATTACTGAGGCTATGGAGCATAGATGGATATAAAATTAACTCTGACAAATCAGCAGCCTTCCTCTACTCAAATGATAAATGGGATGAGAAAAAAATTAGGAAAACAACACCCTTCCCAATAGTCACAAATAATATAAAATATCTTGGTGTGACTTTAACCAAGCAAAAGAAAGATCTATGTGATAAGAACTTCAAATCGCTGAAAAAAAATTGAATAAAACCTCAGAAGATGGGAAAATCTCCCATGCTCATGGATTGGCAGGATTAATACAGTAAAAATGGCCATCTTACTGAAAGCAGTCTACAGATTGAATGTAATCCTCATCAAAATTCCAACTTAATTCTTCATAGAATTAGAAAGAACAGTTCTTATATTCATTTGAAATAACACAAAACCCAAAATAATGAAAATTATTTTCAACAATAGGACAACTTTTGGTGGAATCACCATCTCTGACCTCAAGCTGTACTATAGAGAAATACTGATAAAAACTGCAGGGTATTGGTACAGAGACAGGTAAGTAGATCATTGGAATAGAATTGAAGACCCAGAAATGAACCCACACACCTATTGTCACTTAATCTTTGACAAAGAATCTAAAACCATCCAGTGGAAAAATACAGCATTTTCAACAAATGGTGCTGGTTCAACCAACTGCTAGCTTCTTATCTCCTATTATAAACCTCAAGTCCAAGTGGAACAAGGACCTCAACATAAAACAAGATATGCTGAATCTACTAGAAGAGAAAGCGGAAAACAGCCTCAAACATATGTTCACAGGGGAAAATTCCCTTAATGGAACACTCTTATGCTCTAAGAGTAATAATTGACACATGGGACCTCAGGAAACTGAAAAAACTTCTGCAAGGCAAAGGACACTGTCAATAGGGTAAAAAAGCAACAAAGGATTGAAAAAAGATCTTAACAAACCCTACATTTGATAGAGGGCTAATATACAAAATATACAAAGAACTCAATAAAATAGACTGCAGAGAATCAAATAACCATATTAAGAAATGGAGTACAGAGATAAACAGAGAATTCTCAACTGAGGAATCTCAAATGGCTGAAAAGCACTTAAAGAAATGTTCAACATCCTTAGTCATCAGGGAGATGGAAATCAACATAACCCTGAAATTCCACCTCACACCAACCAGAATGACTAAGATAAAAATCCCAGTTGACAGCATATGCTGGTGAAGATGTGGAGGAAGAGGAACACTCCTCCATTGCTTGTGGGATTGCAAGCTGCAAAAACCACTTTGGAAATCAGTCTAGCAGTTCCTGAAAAAAAAGGGAAATAGTTCTACCTGAAGACCCAGCTGTACTACTACTGGGCATATACCCAAATGATACTCCACCATATAATAAGGATGCATGCTCCACTATGTTTATATTAGCCTTAGGTATAATAGCCTGAATCTGGAAACAATACATATGTCCCTCAATAAAAGAATGCGTACAGAAAATGTGGTACATTTATACAGTGGAATATTATTCAGCTATTTAAAACAATGACTTCATGAAATTTGAAGACAAATGGATGGAACTAGGAAATATCATCCTCAGTGAGGAAACCCAGACACAAAAGAACACAAATAATATGTAATCACTGATAAGTGGATATCAGCTTCAATGCTCACAATGCCCATGATACAACCCACAGACCATATGGAGCATAAAAGAAAGGAAGACTAGAGTGTGAATGTTTCACTCCTGCACTGAGGGGTAAGTAGTATGATCACAGGAGTTGGAGGTAAGTAGATCCTGGGAAGGAGGGAGAAGGAGGAGAAAATAAGAGAGCAGTATCAGATACTGGAGGGGACAGGAGAGAGTTACAAAGGGTCAGGAATTCAAATTAAAATATGTAGCAGTGGGGGACAAAGGACTGGGGATAGGCCCTGGAAGGTCCCAGATGCCAGGGAAATGAGAGGTTCCCAAGAACCTAAGGGGATGACATTAGCCTAAATGCATAGGGAAAGAGAGATAGAATCTTACTATTTACCAGGTAAAAGAGTCAAAATTAGGCTGTCTTGAAATCTTTGCTGGCATATATTGGATATTAGTCCTCTGTTGGATGTAGGGTTGGTGAAGATCTTTTCCAAATTTGTTGGTTGGCATTTTGTTCTAGTGACAATATCTTTTGCCTTACAGAAACTTTGTAATTTTATGAAGTCCCATTTGTCAATTCTTGATCTTAGAGCATAAGCTATTGGTGTTCTGTTCAGGACCTTTTTCCCAGTGTCCATGTGCTCAAGACTCTTCCCCAGTTTCTTTTCTATTAGTTTCAGTGTGTCTGGGTTTATTTGGAGGTCCTTGATCCACTTGGAGTTGAGCTTAGTACAAGGAGATAAACATAAATCTATTTGTATTCTGCTGCATGCTAGCCACCAGTTGAACCAGCACCATTTGTTGAAAAGGCTAACATTTTTTCCAATGGGTGGTTTTAGCTCCTTTGTCGAAGATCAAGTGACCATAGGTGTATGGGTTCATTTCTGGGTCTTCAATCCTATTCCATTTGTCCACTTGCCTGTCACTGTACCAATACCATGCAGTTTTTAACACCATTGCTCTATATGTAGCTTGAGGTCTAGGATACTGCTTCTCCTAGAAGTTCTTTTACTGTTGAGAATAGTTTTAGCGATCCTGTTTTTTTGTTATTCCAGATGAACTTGAGAATTGCTCTTTCTAACTCTATGAAGAATTGAGTTGGAATTTTCATGGGGACTGCATTGAATCTGTAGATTGTTTAAGGCAGGATGGCCATTTTAACTATATTAATCCTGCCAATCCACGAGCGTGGGAAATCTTTTCATTTTCTGAGGTCTTCTTCAATTTCTTTCTTCAGAGACTTGAAGTTCTAGTCAAACAGATCTTTCACTTGTTTGGTTAGAGTCACACCAAGATACTTTTTATTGTTTGTATCTATTGTGAAGGGTGCCATTCCCTTAATTTCTTTCTCAGTCTATTTATCCTTTGAGTATAGGAAGGCAACTGATTTGTTTGGATTAATTTTATATCCTGCCCCTTTGCAGAAGTTAATTATCAGCTGAGGAATTTCTCTGGTGCAGTTTTTGGGGTCACTTAATTATACTATCATATCATCCACAAATAGTAATAGTTAACTTCTTCTTTTCCAATTTGTATCTCTTTGATCTCCTTTTGTTGTCTAATTGCTCTAGCTAGAACTTCAAGTACTATATTGAATAAATATGGAGAGAGAGGACAGCCTTGTCTAGTCCCTGATTTTAGTGGGGTTGCTTCAAGTTTCTCTCTGTTTAGTTTGATGTTGACAACTGGTTTGCTGTTTTGTTTTTGTTTTTTTTTGTTTGTTTGTTTGTTTTTTTTTTTTTTTTTTTTGGTTTTTTGGTTTTTTGGTTTTTTGGATTTTTGGTTTTTTTGAGACAGGGTTTCTCTGTGTAGTCCTGGCTGTCCTGGAAGACCAGGCTGGCCTTGAACTCAGAAATCCACCTGCCTCTGCCTCCAAAGTGCTGGAACTAAAGACGTGTGCCACCACTGCCCAGCTGTATATTGCTATTACTATGTTTAGGTATGGGCCTTGAATTCCTAATCTTTCCAAGGCTTTTTAGCATGAAAGGATACTAAATTTTGTCAAATGCTTTTCCAGCATCTAGAAATGACCATGTGTTTTTTTTTCTTTGAGTTTGTTTATATAGTGGATTACATTGATGGATTTCCATACATTGAACTATCCCTGCATCCCTGGGATAAAGCCTACTTGATCATGGTGAATGATCATTTTGAAGTGTTCTTGGATTCAGGTGGCACAGATTTTATTTATATTTTTGCATCAATATTCATAAGATAAATTCACCTAAAGTTCTCTTTCTTTGTTAGATCTTTGTGTGACTTTGGTATCAGCGTAATTGTGGCTTCATAGAATTTGTTGGGTAGTGTTCCTTTTATTTCTATTTTGTGGAATAATTTGAAGACTATTGGTGTTAGGTTTTCTCTGAAGGTCTGATAGAATTCTGCATTAAAATCATCTGGTCCTGTCCTTTTTTTGGTTGGGACAATTTCAATGTCTGCTTCTATTTCTTTAGGGATTATGGGAATGTTTAGATGGTCTATCTGATCCTGATTTAAATTTGGTATTTGGTATCTGTCTAGAAAATTGTACATTTCCTCCAGATTTTCCTGTTATACTATTGAGTATAAGTTTTTGTAGTAGGATCTGATGATTTTTTTAAATTTCATCGGTTTCTGTTGTAATATCTCCCTTTTTATTTCAAATATTGCTAATTTGGATACTGTCTCTGTGCCCACTGGTTAGTCTGGCTAAGGGTTTATCTAACTTGTTGATTTTCTCAAAGAACCAGCTCCTGGTTTTGTTGATTTTTTGTATAGTTCTTTCTGTTTCTACTTCGTTGATTTCAGCCCTGAGTTTGATGATTTCTTGCCTTTTACTTCTCTTGGGTGTATTAGCTTTTTTCTGTTTCAGATCGTTCTGGTGTGTCATTAAGCTGCTAGTGTATGCTCTTTTCAGTTTCTTTTTGGAGGTACTTAGGGCTATGAGTTTTCCTCTTAGCACTACTTTCATTGTGTCCCATAAGTTTGGGTATGTTGTGCCTTCATTTTCATTAAATTGTAAAATATCTTTGATTTCTTTCCTCATTTCTTCCTTGACCAAGGTATTGTTGAGTAGAGCACTGGTCAGATTCCATGTGTATGTGGGCTTTCTCTTCTTTTTGTTGCTATTGAAGACCAGCCTTAATCTGTAGTTATCTGTTAGGAGACATGGGATTATTTCAGTCTTCTCATATTTGTTGACAACTGTTTTGTGACCAATCATATGTTCAATTTTGGAGAAGGTACAAGGAGGTACTGAGAAGATATATTCATTTGATTAAGATGAAATGTTCTCTAGATATCTGTTAAATTCATTTGGTCCATAACTTCTGTTACTTTCACTGTATCTCTGTTTAGTTTCTGTTTCCATGATCTGTTCATTGATGAGAGTGGGGTGTTGAAGTCACCACAATTTTTGGGTGAGATGCAGTGCATTCTTTGAGCTTTTATAATGTTTCTTTCATGAATTTGGATGCCCTTGCATTTGGAGCATAGATGTTCAGAATTCAAAGTTCTTATTGGTAGATTTTTTTTACTTTGATGAGTGTGAAGTGTCCTTCCATGTCCTTTTTGATGATTTTCAGTTGAAAATTGATTATATCTGACATTAGAATGGCTACTCCAGCTTCTTTTCTGGGACCATTTGCTTGGAAAGTTGTTTTCCAGCCTTTAACTCTGAGGTAGTGATTCTCTTTGACACTGAGGTGTTTTTCCCATATGCAACAAAATGTTGGTTCCTGTTTACATATTCAGTGCATTAGTCTATGTTCATTGATGTATGGAATATCTATGTCCATAGATATTAAGGAACGTGATTGTTGCTTCCTCTTGGTTTTGATTATTTTTTATGTTTGTCTAGTTATCTTCTTTTGGGTTTGTTGGAAGATTACCTTCTTGTTTTTTCTAGTGCAGTTTCCCTCCTTGTGTTGGTGTTTTCCATCAATTATTCTTTGTAGGGCTGGATTTGTTGAAAGATATTGTGTAATTTTTTTTGTCATGGAATATCTTAATTTCTCCCTCTATGGTAATTGAGAGTTTTGCTGAGTATAGTAGACTGGTGCTGGCATTTGTGTTCTTGTAGGCTCTACATGAGATCTGCCCAGAATCTTGTAGCTTTTACAGTTTCTGTTGAGAAGTCTGGTACAATTTTGATAGGTCTGCCTTCATAAGTTACTTGACCTTTTCCCCTTACTGCTTTTAATATTCTCTCTTTGTTTAGTGCATCTAGTGTTTTGATTATTATGTGCCAGGAGGAATTTCTGTTCTGGTCCTGTGTGTTTGGAATTCTGTAGTCTTCTTGTATGTTCATTGCAATAGGGCCTTTTTCTTCTATAATTTTGTTGAAGACATACTGGCCCTTTAAACTGGAAATCTTCACTCTCTTCTATACCTATAATCCTTAGGTTTGGTCTTCTCATTGTGTCCTGGATTTCCTGGATTCTTTGGGTTACAAGATTTTTGCATTTTGCATTTTTTTGACTCTTAAGTCAATGTTTTATATGGTGTCTTCAGCACCTGAGATTCTTTCTTCTATATCTTTTATTCTGTAGCTGATGCTTGCATCTGTGACTCCTGATTTCTTTCTACGTTTTTCTATCTCCAGAGTTTGTCTCCCTTTGTGATTTCTTTATTGTTTCTACTTTTGTTTTTAGATCCTGGATAGTTTTGTTCAGTTCCTTTACTTGTTTGTGTTTTCCTGTAATTCTTTAAGGGATTTTTGTGTTTCTTCTTTAAGGGCTTCTACCTGTTGATGCATGTTCCCCTGTATTTCTTTAAGGGAGTTATTTATGTCCTTGAAATACTCTATCAGCATCATGAGATGTGATTTTAAATCCAACTCTTGCTTTTCCAGTGTGTTAGGGTATCCAGGACTTGCTGTGGTGGGAGAACTAGGTTCTGATTTTGCCATGTACCCTTGATTTCTATTGGTAGGGTTCTTACACTTGCCTTTTGCAATTGGGTCATCTCTAGTGTTAGTTGGTCTTGCTGTCTCTGGCTAGAGCTTGCCCCTCCTGTGGGCCTGTAAGCCTGCGTCCATATTCCTGAGAGACCAACTCTCTTTTCTCAGGGTTTGTGCACAGAAGACTGTAGAACTGCCTGGCTCCCTGGTACAAATGGTGACAGGAAGCCTCCTGTCCCAGCTCCTCTACTGATTGTATGCCCTGTGCATGCCTAGCTGTTCCCCACAGAGATTTATTGGAGAGAAAGTGGAGATCTCATCTAAGTGCTCAGAAGTGGAGGCACTGCTGGGAGATCACTCTCTCCTGGTGGGCTCAATCACAGCATTCTTTTCAGAAAAAAAAAAGGAAATGAGAAATGAGAATCTGGTCCGAAAATTCATATAGCAAGACAAACAAATGATCTTTAGAATCTAAGTTGAAGATTATTTCCATACTCCACTAATCAAGGCATTATGGTCACACCAATAAAGATAAGTTAGATAAATCAAGGGAACAGAATAAATAATCCACAAATCAATCAACACATACAATATTGCTTTATTCCTTGTAAGGAATAAGTACATAATAAAGGATGGAGAACAATGTCCACAAAGCTGTTTTGGTTCTACTGGATTATCACATGCAAAAGAACTCAAACTATATGGAACAATCAAAACAAGGAAAGAACAATTAAATACGAACATGTTGCTACATGAGTGAATTAAAACTATAAAAATTTTTAAAAATTAAAAAGGGCTCTTTATAATTTTTCTTTGAGAAATATTTTTAAATGCAATGCAGAAAACTCATAAAACAAAAATAATAATTTATCAAATTTAAAACTTTGCCTTTCGACATATAGACTTATCCATACTAAATCTGACTGGAATTTGTCCCACAGATACACGGGGAGTTCTGGAACTTACAGTTTCTTCAGTGAAAACTCAGAACACAGGATTTAGATTAGATCTCACTCACAAAGAGTATATGCAAGAATCTTCTAACCAGAAGCACAAACTGAAGATACAGGTAAGAGGCTTGATTCGATAGAGAACCATTCTGAAACAAGAAAGGAGATTGGAATATATTTTTAATTGAAAATAAAATGAAAGTATGAGAAACAACAAACAAAATAATTATAGATTGTGAAGTCCCAGTACAGAAAGTTAATTGTTGCTGTAGTTGATTAATGCTCTCCAATCTTCTCTAATCTCCCTGGCAGTGGCAGCATGAGTTCCTTGCTACCCACCCAATGTCTTTCTCGAATGAAAGACACAGATGTGTTGTAGGACTTTCCATTACTGCAGTGGGAGGCCTGTTATTGGACAGGGAAAGGGGAGGCAGAGCTAAGAGTTACAGAGGCAGAGAGTGAGTGTAGGAGGGAGAAGAGGAAGGCCAACATGGAGGCAGATATGAACCAGCAAGCCACAGATAGTTATGACATCATAAGTTTAGATTATTTGGGATAGTGCTTTTATCATTATCAATTGGTTCTGAAATTATTGATTTTGTATTGGCTTCTTGTAAATTAAGACTGTATTGATACATAAATCTGATTGGTTAAAAATAAGGTTCAAAAGCTTTTCTTTATTTGGTTACTGGAATGTGGGACCACCAATGGTAGAGAGGGAACTAGTGGCTCTGCAAACAAGTAAGCCAAATGCTGCGGGGGCGGGGGGGAGTAGGGGATATTGCTGGAGAGAGTTGACTTTGGAAGGATTGTGGGAGCATGGTCCGGTCCTGCCAGGTAGTTGGTGGGTTGAGAGAAGCAGGAGCTCAGAGAATTGGCAGGTTAATTTTTAATATTTCCCACTACATAGACACACAAAGACAGACAGACAGACAGACAGACACACACACACCTTTATATTTAATATGCCTTAATCAGCTCAATGACTGGGTCACTGCCAACCTTTCATGTTGCGAATGCCTCTCCTTCAATACTCCTGAATTATTGCTTACTAAAATCTATATTCCATCTTTACAACTATAGATACATTCAAGGGACACCTTGGGGCTACTCTTCCCCGGCTCTTACATGATTTTATGCTTTCTCTCCTGCAGCTCTCAAGACTGGATCGTATTCCTTCCCTGGCATGGTGATTCTGCATTTTCCTATATCCCCTACCAGGAAATCCTAAAATCCCACCTCTGTCTGCTTGCCCAGCCATTAGCCACTTGCATTTTTATTTACCAGACAGAAACAACTCGGTGCAGAGACCCACAACATCTTACCTGTGGTAGTCTCATGTAATTTTGGGGGAATACAACATAATACAAGCTTTAAGTCAAATCTACAACAGGTAATCAACCCACGTAAAAGTAAGATAAAATGCCTTCTGCAAGGATTATTAATCCTATACCAATCCCTTAACAGTAATGACCTGAAAGAACTTCTATACAGAACAAAACTTAAAGAGTAATTATAAATATTTTAATCAACTTGCATAAGACATCAGTATATTCCAAGAAAACAAATAGAATGAGATGAATGAAATAAAAAAGTTTATATAATATGTATAAAGAAAATTCAATAAATAGAATTATTGAAGGAAGACTAAACTGAAATGAAAATAAACAATAACAACAAAAAAATTCAATAAACCAAAAAGGTCAGCGGAAAGTATCACTAAAAGAACTGATAACCTGGGAGAGGATCATAGTTACAACCCAATGTAGAAGCATTGGCCCACTCAATATAGGTCAATTATGATTTAAAGAAAAAATATGAATGAAATATGAGGAAAGTTCTTAGAATCATGAGAAGATCAAATCTAATCACAGACATAGAAGATGAACATCAAGGCATGCTTTCAATAAAATTACAGAAGACAAATTCCCAAATCTAAAGAAATATATACTGATCCAGGTAAGAAACCCAAAAAATATCAAGTTGAGTTGACCAAAAAATAAACTCCCTGTAGTTAAATATCTAAGAGAGAAGGGTCAGGTCACTTATAAAGGCTGGTCTACTAGAATAACACCTGATTGCTGAAAAGAAACATTTAAAATTAGATAGCTTTGAAAAGATGCATTCTGAACTCATTTGTCTGCCAAAGCAGACTAGTATGGCCTACAAAACTATTAAAAATGGAGGGCAGGTAAATCATTCCATGATAAGAACTAGATTAAATAAATTTGTGACTACTAAGCCAGTTGTACATGGGGCAAGTGAAGGAATACTTCAGATTAATAAGAAACCTATACAAACCAAAGGGGCCACAATACCAAAATAATTCAAAGAGGAAACATAAAAGTAACAAACTGACAGGAATCATTGAATATCTTTCAACAACTCCAAATATTAATGCTGTCAACTGTCTAATAAAATGACAGAGATACACAGATTGGAAAACATCTTTCTGTGTTTCCTAAGAAACAAGCCCCACTACTAACAATATGCAACATCTTAGCTCTAAATAATAGAAAAGATTGTCCCAAGCAAATGAGAGTAAAGGACAAGCAGATGCAGCCATCCTAATATCTGGCAAAATATACTTCAAGCCACCCAAATAGAAGAAATGAAGATCACTTTATACTTATGGACTGAACAACCCATTAAGAGAATATTATAATTTAAATACCTAATTATAACATTTAAATTATAACATTTAAATACCTAATACAGGTACATAAGAATCATAAAACAAATACTACTATGTTGAAAGCCACAGAATACTAGCAACATGATAATTGGTGACTTTAATACCTTAATTTCAACAGATCATGATAACAATAAAATAAACACTGAAATTAAATTATATCATATTTAAAATGGACCTAACAGAATTAATAACGAATGCACACTTTCCTGTACAGCCTATGGACCCCTCTCCATAAAGATAATCACATATGAGGCTGCAAATCAAGACAGAACAAATCTAAGAAAGTTGAAATCACACTCAGTATTCTATCTGACAACAAGAGAACAAATTTAGTCATCAATAACAATAAAAAGTTCAAAAAGTACACACAGTCAGAATAGTAAACAACACACTATGGAATGATGTGTGAATAACTGAAGGAACCAAAACAGAAATAGGAAACTTTGGTACACCATATAAAATATATAACACAAAAGGAAAGCTAAGTACCAATAATAGAAAAGACCAAGTTGGTTTCATTTACGTGATATGGGTTTCATTCAACATATCTAAATCAATAAATGCAATTCTCATAATAGGTTGAAAATAGAAATCACATAGTCATTTCAATAGACACAGGAAAAGCAATGACAAAATTTGACACCCATTCATTAATGGTAAACACCAAATTACATATATTAAGGATTATGGGAATCTATCTTTTTTTTTTATGTGATTATACCTTTTTTTTAATTCGATATATATTTTACTTACATTTCAAATGAGTTCCCCTTTTCTGGCTCCCCACTCCCCGAAAGTCCCATAAGCCCTCTTCCATCCCCTTATTCCCCCATCCACCCCTTCCCACTTCCCTGTTTTGGTATTGCCCTATACTGCTACACTGAGCCTTTCCAAAACCAGGGGCTACTCCTCAGTTCTCGGACATCAATTGATATGTGGATTATGTCTTGGTTATTCCAAGTTTCTAGGCTAATATCCACTTATCAGTGAGTGCATACCAGGATTGATCTTCTGAGACTGGATTACCTCACTTAGTATGATATTCTCCAGCACCATTCATTTGTCTAAGAATTTCATGAATTCATTGTTTCTAATGGCTGAATACTACTCCATTGGGTATATATACCACATTTTTTTGTATCCATTCCTCCATTGAGGCACACCTGGGTTCTTTTCAGCTTCTGGCTATTATAAATAGGGCTGCTATGAACATAGTGGGGCATGTATCCTTATTACATGCTGGGAAATCCTCTGGGTATATACCCAGAACTGGTATAGCAGGGTCCTCTGGAAGTGACAAGCCCAGTTTTCTGAGGAACGGCCAGACTGATTTCCAGAGTGGAAATCCCACCAGCATTTGCATTCCCACCAGCAGTGGAGGAGTGTTCCTCTTTCTTCACATCCTTGCCAACACCGCCAGTCTCATGAGTTTTTAATCTTCACCATTCTGACTGGTATAAGGCAAAATCTCAGGGTTGTTTTGATTTGCATTTCTCTAATGACTAATAAAGTTGAACATTTTTTAAGATGCTTCTCAGCCATCCGAAGTTCTTCAGGTGAAAATTCTTTGTTTAGTTCTGTAGCCCATTTTTTAATAGGGTTATTTGGTTTTCTGGGGTCTAACTTCTTGAGTTTTTTGTATACATTGGATATTAGCCTTCTGTCAGATGTAGGGTTGGTGAAGATCTTTTCCCAATTTGTTGGTTGCTGATTTGTGGCAACCATTTTATGTTGGTGTGGACACCATCAAAATGTGTCTTTGCCTTACAAAAACTTTGTAATTTTATGAGGTCCCATTTGTCAATTCTTGATCTTAGAGCATAATCTATTGGTGCTCTGTTCAGGAACTTTCCCGCTGTACCAACATACTCAAGGGTCTTCCCCAGTTTCTTTTCTATTAGCTTCATTGTGTCTGGTTTTATGTGGAGGTCCTTGAGACATTTGGAGTTGAGTGTAGTACAATGAGATAAGGTTGGATCAATTCACATTCTTCTGCATGCTGACCTCCAGTTGAACCAGCACAATTTGTTGGAAAAGCTATCTTTTTTCCACTGGATGTTTTCAGCCCCTTTGTTGAAGATCAAGTAGCCATAGGTGTGTGGGTTAATTTCTGGATCTTCAATCCTATTCCATTGATCCACCTGCCTGTCAGTGTACCAATACCATGCAGTTTTTAACACTATTGTTCTGTAGTATTGCTTGAAGTCAGGAATACTGATTCCCCCAGAATTTCTTTTGTTGTTGAGAATAGTTTTAGCTATCCTGGGTTTGTTTGTTATCCCAGATGAATTTGAGAATTGCTCTTTCTAACTCTATGAAGAACTGAGTTGGGATTTTGATGGGTATTTTGTTGAATCTGTATATTGCTTTTGCAAGATGGCCATTTTAACTATATTAATCCTGCCAATCCATGAGCATTGCAGATTTTTCCATTTTCTGAGGTCTTCTTCCATTTCCTTCTTCAGAGACTTGAAGTTCTTGTCATACAGATCTTTCACTTGTTTGGTCAGAGTCAAACAAAGATACTTTATATTGTTTGTGGCTATTGTGAAGGGTGTCATTTCCCTAATTTCTTTCTCAGCCTGCTTATCCTTTGAGAATAGGAAGGCAACTGATTTTCTTTGATTTGATTTTATAACTTGTTACTTTGCTGAAGCTGTTTATCAGCTGTAGGAGTTCTCTGGTGGAGTTTTTTGGGTCACTTAAGTAGACTGTCATATCATCTGCAAATAGTGATAGTTTGACTTCTTCCTTTCCAATTTGTATCCCTTTGACCTCTTTATGTTGTCTAATTGCCCTAGCTAGTACCTCAAGTACAATATTGAAAAGATAAGGAGAGAGGGAGCAGCCTTGTCTAGTCCCTGATTTTAGTGGGATTGCTTCAAGTTTCTCTCCATTTAGTTTGATGTTGGCTACTGGCTAGCTGTATATTGCTTTTACTATGTTTAGGTATGGGCCTTGAATTTCTGTTCTTTCCAAGACTTTAAGCATGAAAGGATGCTGAATTTTGTCAAATGCTTTTTCACCATCCAATGAAATGACCACGTGTTTTTTTCTTTGAGTTTATTTATGCAGTGGATTGCATTGATGGATTTCCTTATATTGAACCAACCCTGCATCCCTGGCATGACGCCTACTTGATCATTGTGGATGATTGTTTTGATGTGTTCTTGGATTCGGTTGGCAAGAATTTTATTGAGTATTTTTGCATCGATGTTCATAAGGGAATTTGGTCTGAAGTTCTCTTTCTTTGTTGGATCTTTCTGTGGTTTTGGTATCAGTGTAATTGTGGCTTCGTAGAAGGAGTTGGGTAGTGTTCCTTCTGTTTCTATTTTGTGGAATAGTTTGGAGAGTATTGGTGCTAGGTCTTCTTTGAAGGTCTGATAGAATTCTGCACTGAAACTATCTGGTACTGTGCTTTTGATTTTTGGAAGATTTTCTATGACCCCTTTTATTTCTTTAGGGGTTTTGGAACTGTTTAAATGATCTATTTGATCCTGATTTAATTTTGGTATTTGGTATCTGTCTAGGAAATTGTCCCTTTCCTCCAGATTCTGCAGTTGTGTTGAGTATAGGCTTTTGTGGTAGGATCTGATGATTTTTTGAATTTCCTCAGTTTCTGTTGTTATATCACCCTTTTAATTTCTAATTTTGTTAATTTGGATACTGTCTCTGTGCTCTTGGGTTAGTCTGGCTAAGATTTTATCTATTTTGTTGATTTTCTCAAAGAACCAGCTCCTGGTTTTGTTGATTCTTTGTATGGTTCTCTTTGTTTCCACTTGATTGATTTCAGCCCTGACTTTAATGACTTCCTGTCTTCTACTCCTCCTGGGTGAATTACCTTCTTTTTGTTCCAGAGCTTTCACATGTGCCATTAAGCTGCTAGTTTATGCTCTCTCCCGTTTCTTTTTGGAGGCTCTCAGGGCTGAGTTTTCCTCTTAGCACTGCTTTCATTGTGTCCCAAAGATTTGGGTATGTTGTTCCTTCATTTTCATTAAATTCTAAAAAGTCTCTGATTTCTTTCTTTATTTCTTCTTTGACCACGGTATCATTGAGTAGGGTATTGTTTAGCCTCCATGTGTATGTGGACTTTCTGTTGTGTTTGTTGCTATTGAAGACCACTCTTAATCTATAATGATCTGATAGGAGGCATGGGATTAGTTCGATCTTCTTATATTTGTTGAATATAAGAATTTGTTGAATTGGTCACTGCTTTGTGACCAATTATATGGCTGATTTTGGAGAAGGCACCATGAGGTGCTGAGGAAAAGGTATATTCTTTTGCTTTAGGGTGAAATGTTCTATAAATGTCAATTAAATCCAATTGGTTCAAAGCTTCAATTAGTTTTATTGTGTCCCTGTTTAGTTTCTGTTTTCCTGATCAATCCATTGAGGAGAGTGGAGTGTTGAAGTCACCCACAATTATTGTGTTATATGCAATGTGTGCTTTGAGCTTTAGTAAAGTTTCTTTTACAAATAAGGGTGCCCTTCCATTTGGAGCATAGGTGTTCAGAATTGAGAGTTCTTCTTGATGGATTTTTCCTTTGACCAGCAAGAAGTATCCTTCCTTGTCTCTTTTGACGACTTTAAGTTGAACGCCAACTTTATCTGATATTACAATGGCTACTCCGGCTTGTTTCATGAGACCATTTGCCTGTAAAATTGTCTTCCAGCCTTTTACTCTAAGGTACTTTTTGTCTTTGACACTGAGGCCTGCTTCTTGTATGCATCAAAATGTAGGGTCCTATTTCCTTATCCAGTATGTTAGTCTATGTCTTTTTATTGGGGAATTCAGACCATTGATGTTAAGAGATATTAAGGAATTGTGATTATTACTTCCTGTCATTTTTGATATTATTTTTATATTTGAGTGGTTATCTTCTTTTGGGTTTGATGAAAGAAGGTTACTATCTTGCTTTTTCTAGGGTGTAGTTTCCCTCCTTGTATTGGAGTTTTCCTCCTGTTATTCTTTGTAGAGCTGGGTTTGTGGAAAGATATTGTATAAATTTGGCTTTTCCGTGGAATATCTTGGTTAATCCATCTACGGTGATTGAGAGTTTTGCTGGGTATAGTAGTCTTGGCTGACATTTGTATTCTCTTTGAGTCTGCATGAGATCTGCCCAGGATCTTCTAGCTTTCATGGTCTCCAGTGAGAAGTCTGGTGTAATTCTGATAGGTCTTCCTTTATATGCTACTTGGCCTTTTTCTCTTACTTTCTTTAATATTCTTTCTTTGTTTAGTATATTTGGTGTTTTGATTATTATGTGACAGGAGGTATTTCTGCTCAGGTCCAGTCTGTTTGGAGTTCTGTAGGCGTCTTTTATATTCATGGGTATCTATTTCTTTAGGTTAGGGAAGTTTTCTTCAATAATTTTGTTGAAGATAGTTGCTGGCCCTTTCAGTTGTAAATCTTCTCTCTCATCTACACCTATAATCATTAGGTTTGGTCTTCTCATTATGTCCTGCATTTCCTGGATGTTCTGGGTTACAAGCTTTTTCCATCTTGCATTTTCTTTGACTGTTGAGTCAATGGTTTCTATGGCATCTTTGGCATCCAAGATTCTTTCTTCCATTCTGTTGTTGATATTTGCATCTATGACCCCTGATTTCTTCCCAAGGTTTTCTATCTCCAAAGTTGTCTCATTTTGTGATTTTTTTAGTTGTTTCTTCTTCTGTTTTTAGATCCAGGATGATTTCCTTCAGTTCCTTCATTTGTTTGTTTGTGTTTCTCTTTAATTATTTAAGAGATTTTTGTGTTTCCTCTTTCACGACTTCTGCCTGTTGACTCAATTTCTCCTCCATTTCTTTGTGTGTGTGTGTGTGTTTCTTTTTTATTGGTTTCTATCTCTTGACCCTTATTCTCCTGAATTTCTTTAAGTGAGTTTTGTGTTTCTATTGTAAGGGCTTCTAACTTCTAACTGTATTTCTTGAAGAGATTTATTTATGTCCTTTTTGTGTTCCTCTAGCAGCAACATGGCCAGTGATTTTAAATCCAAATTTTGTTTTTCTGGTGTGTTGGGGTATCCAGGACTTGCTGTTATTGGAGAATTGGGTTCAGATGCTGCCATATTGCCTAGATGCTGCCTAACATTTCTGTTTGTAATGTTCCTACATTTGCCTTTTGCCATCTTGTTATCTCTGGCGTTAGTTGGTCTTGTTGTCACTGGCTGGTGTTTGAACCTCCTGTGAACCTGTAAGGCTATTTCCACAACATTGGATGACTGGTTTTCCCCTGGCACAGATTGCTGACATTCTGCCCTCCTCTTGGATTCCCTTGGAGCCCTAGTATGCCCTTCCCCAAGCTGTCTCTGTGAACCTGGTGCTGCCTGTTTGCTACTTCAGGGAGTGATGATGGTAGATGTTGTGGGGACCTTTTCCATGTGCTGATCCCTCTGCAGGGCAACAGACTGCCCAGTCGGGTTGGGGCATACAAGGCTGGCCTAGCTGCCCAAGCTCTGAGACCAGGTATAACCCTGACAGGCTTAGGTTCAAGTAATGTTTGCCTCAGGCTATGTCTGCTAACTGGTTCTGTCATGTAGCCAAGAGTGTGCCCCTGCAAGTGCTGGACAGTCTGCCAGGCAAACGACCTCCTGACTGGATGGGCACACAGATGGCCTTCCGAACTTCCCAGGGCCTGGGTACTGGCAAAAGCCTGCTACGTTTAGATCCCAGTGATGTTAGCCTCAGGCTATGTCTTCTAGCTGGCTTTGTCTGTTAGATCTCTCTGGTGTCTGGTAGCCCAGATGGCGGTGTGCGCCCCTGCAAGTGCTGGGCAGACTGGAGGGCAAATGACCTCCTGGCCGAGTTGGCACACAGATGGCCTACTGAGCTGCCCAGGGCCAGAGCCTGACAGGTTTAGACCCAAGTGATGTTAGCCTCAGACTATGTATGCGTACCTGGCACTTTCAGATTGCTCTGGTTTCCAGGAGCCAAGATGGTAGAGCACCTCTCATAATTGGCTAGCAGGGGACAGAGGTCTAATGTGGCTTCAGTGGGGTAAAAAGCGCTGTAACTCCACCATTGCTTGCAGCCCGACTGGCCGGCAATGGTCAGTGGTAGTGGTCGCAGGACCTGCCTGGTCTCTGTCGCCTTGGTTCCACTGGTGGTGGCCCTCTCCACTGGATGGAATCTATCTTAATATAATGATTGTTACATATAGCAAATCCATAGCCCACATTATAAAGAATGAAGAAATACTCAGACTTCCTGATAAGATAAGAAACAGGACAACAGAATGCACTGCACTGTGTTCAATACATTGATTGAAATCTTAGCCAGAACACTATGGCAAGAAAAACTAATAAAAATAATACAAGTAGGAAGAATATCCCTCTGCATAGGTGATGTGATTCTGTATACAAGATACCAAAAGGTTATCTTTGCTTCATCCCCTTAATGGTGATAAATAGCAAGTGACAGTATAAAAAATTCTAACACACAAAATCAGTATACAGGTGACAATTGAAACAATATCAGAAAAATAATCACATTCACAATGCCAAACACATGCACACAAGTGTCTTGCAATAAGTATCCAATAAAAGGAAAGAAATACACAGTGAAAATTTTGACACTGAAGAAACAAAGCTGAGGAAGACAGCTGAAAAGACTTACCATGGCTATTAATTGGAAGAATGAATCTTGTGAAATCTGTCACTCACACCAAATTCCACAGCAGTTATTTACAGGCATTGGGAACAGGATTCAAAAATGTATGTGGAGGCACAAAAGACTAAGGATAGCAAAATCAATCTGGACAAAAAGAATGCTACTATACTTATCCTAATACCTGTTTTCAAACAATAATATGGGGAAATAAGAGTTGATTCAGCATGATACTGGCACCGAAACTTATTTATAACCAGTACAACAGAATCATGGACCTAGATATAAGTTCACACAGCTACAGTTATCTATCTTTTGCAAAATACCAAACACACATATATAAGACTGAATCATCAATAAATTGTTATGTAAAAACTGGATTTCAACAATCTGAAAATGAAATGATATTTTATCTTTCACAACACATTACAATCAACTTCAAAGGCATCACGATCTGAAACACTGAAACATAGAGAAAAAGTTAGAGAGTATGCTTCATCTCATAGAAATGGGTAAGGGCTTTTGAAGTATAAGGGGTTTTTGAGTAACAGTAAATATGATTAGAAACTGACAATCAGGACTTAATCAAACTAAAAACCTTCTGCCCAGCAAAGGAAACTGGGAAGTGGATGAAAGAGCAGCCCACAGAATGGGAAAAACTCTATGCTAGCAATTATTTGACACACTGATGTATAGTCTATGTAAAGAAATAAACTTTAAACATTAAAAATAAACAACTCAATTAAAACTGGGCTATGGAACTGAACAGCAGCAGCAGCAGCAACGTTAGTAACAACAATTCACAGAAACAGATAAAGAAATAGCAAGGAAATACTCTTAAAAGTTTTTAATATTCTTGCCATAAGGAAAGCACAAATTAAAATGACATTAAGATAAAATTCCATCCCTATCAAAATGTCTATCATCAGGAAATATACAGGAAAAACAAATACTGTTTTATAACTAGTGAAAGGTGATAGTATTTTTTATACTGTTTGTAAGGCTGCAAACTAATGCATCCACTTGGGAAATCAGCCTGGATATTTCTTAAAACCAGAGATAAAATTACCATATGACCCAACAATACCTCTCCTAGACATATGCCTACAGAATGTAATATCATACTACAGAAACACTTGAACACCCATGTCCATTGTTATTCTATTCCTGACATGTAGGAGAAATTACAAAACTAAACATTTATCAACAGATGAAGTGGTATCTTGCCAGGTAAAATGACAGAATCTTTAAAGAGGCTCTTCCCTTTTTATTTTTCTGGACACACACAACAAAATATAGTCACTGAGTCAAGATGGGATTTTGACATACATGGATAGAATGCATGGACAAGAGTTTGAAGTACAGTAGCTTATTAAAAAGCCTCTTTGTCCTATCAATGACTAAAAATTCCTAAAAGTCTTTTAGTCTGCATAACTGCATATGGAATTACTGTTAGTCTCAAGATGTGGAAGGATGTTTCCTGGAAGAGCTTAACTAAATATTTAAAACAGGAGGGAAAAACAGAGATGTCTGATTAAATGTATTTTTTTTTAAACTGCAAATTGAAAGGAAATGATTCCAGGAACTTTCAATCAGGCCTACTGAGACAATCCTTGCTTTCTGGTTTTATATTCAGGGTACCCCAGTGGTGACTGAGATATTGTTCCACAGGTTAGCCTCTGCAGTCAGATATTTTTAGGGACTTTGACTAGGCAAACTCATGATTTGTAACTTCAGTATATACAGGAATTTTGGGGTTACCCAGGAAGAAACAGAATTGGGGTTCTATGAAACATAGAAGGGAAGGCATTCAGAAAAATTATAAATGCATACCTAAAGCATAGAGGAGACTTTCTGAAGAAGAATCACATTTTTAAGTTATATATGAACATAGGTTTTAAACATAAAGCTTAAGAAACAGATACCAATATAAGGATGTATGGGCTCTGGATAAAGTAGCAATCAGTTGTCTTATTAATCATTTACACCATATTGGTGATTCTCAAGTTACATCTCAAAAATTTTCTGAGAACCTATTATTTCTCTTGCTTTTGCTTTTTAGTAACTGAGATATAAAAATGGTTTTCAACAAGATTATTCTGATCTGATAAGGTTAAACCAGGAACTGCTATATACACTGAAGGGTCTTAGTCGATGTTATTTTCTGTAAATGATATTTCTGGTGAGATGCTTAGAAAAGTACAGGCTTTCAACTAGTAAGGGGAAAAGACCTGAAATAAATGTTACTGGGCTGGATTCTGGATTCTCAACTGACAAGAAGCTTCAGGCAGAATTGAGTAAGTGCCCCATTTTCTTTTCCAGGTCCCTATAGTCTTCCCCATCTTATGTTCTTCCTAAATATTAGGAGACCATGAATGTGGTGATGGAGCTTAAGGAACACAGGGTAGCCCAGAGGTTTACTGGTTTGGGAGTTTCGTACATTTTGTTGTTTTGATCTGTTTTTTTTTTTTTTTTTTTTGGTTTTTTGTTTTGTTTTGTTTTGTTTTTTGAATTTTCCTCTTTTCCAAATGCATTCCCTAATGGGAATAGACATGGTCTAGATAATTAAGATGTTCTGAGAGAGTGTTCCAGAATGCCAAAACCTCCTTCCAGTCAACGATGCACAATTGGTTAGGAGGATTAACTGTTCTCAAAAAGCTGGAAGATTCCATTCAGTAATCTCTTACTCTACCCTTGATGATAAAAACTCATTTTCTTACAAATGCTAAAGAGAAAAATCTGTTGTTTATGCTCTTCATTCACATGTCATGCAAAGAATTTTTGAAAATGAGACCCCAAATCTAAAGGTTGGTTAATAAAAGAGCAGCTTCTACCAGAAGACATATATCAGCTAGCAACAGCTGCAGTGTAGAAATGATTCTCCTCTCCCAAATCTGTATCTCTGCTTCTTCTCTTTGAACTTCTGTCTTCTTTATTGTCCCTTTTACTTTCAGCTAAGTTCCGGGTTTCATCATTTAGAAAACTAAAGTGAGAGGCCATTTTTTTTTAATCTTGGGAAACTCTGCAAACAGATGTACTATAGTTCTGAATAGGCATTAAAATCTTTTGTTTCAATGGCAAAGGAGGATACAAATAAAGCCCCCTTTCTATGTATTGCAGAAGAGTAGATGGATCACCCTGCTGATTTGCAGGACTATTATGTGGTAATTGAAGAACTGAGAAAGTCGATTGAAATACATTTAAATGGTTCTGCAGGATGCTGGGAGTTCTTTATTTAGCTTCCTTGTTTCTATCTTTCTCTTTTCATGGCAGGAAAGAATGTGAGAAAAGGGAATAAGGTGGGTAGCACTCGGCAGCTGCTTGAACAATCTCAGAACTAGAATTTGTTGCTGAGCAGTTATAAGACACTTCTGTTTAATTTTTCATTTGCTGGTATGTTTGTTTTCTTGACATTGGGTCTTTCAAAGATGCTTAATTCAGTGTTGTGGGAAGAAAGTGTATATTGTTGTATCTCAGTTTTCAGGTGGAGAACAATCAGATTCAATCTTGCAGAGTGTTTTGTAAAACCATTTTGTGTAGCATTTGGTTGTTTTAGCCCTTGAGTTCTGATCTTAAAATGCTGTCTTTTGTGTTACCTTCTGTGAGAAATTTCATTAAAAGGAAAGCTAGGATGACCAAAGGCAAACACAGAAACTAGCAGCATCTCTCCTGCTGAATCACAAATGATGGAGTGAGGTTGAAAACCTCCCTACATGAAATCCTCCCTACCTGGCCTCTCCCCAGTTCCCTGGCTGATTCTAAAAAGACATTGCAAGAAAGGAAAATCCACACTGCCACTGACAGGCTTTTATAGAAAGCTCAGCCTCTGTTTTCCCAACAGGTAGTAACACTGTTTTCTTGAAAGAAAAAGTAAATTTGAGAACACTCTCATTATATCTAGTCATTTCTAAGGTCAGGTGCAACTACTCCCTAGTTTGGGAAGGTTGGGCTCAGAAGACAGAAAAGCATTCTTTTGAACCAATTTCTATGGGTGCATTGCTGTGATGTGGCTCCAGCAGAGATGGGCTATTACAGACATCTTTCATGATACAGTTACAAAATGTCAGTACTTCTTTACCATCTGGTAACTGATGTTGGCAGCTACATGGGAAAGGAAGGGCTGACATGGAGCAAATAGAATGGTCATATAAATTGTTGTTGCTCAGTTAGAGAGACTACAAATTAGGCTAATAATGACAAACTGGTGAAATCAAATCTCATAGTTATGAGGTCTAAAATTTAGCTTAGAGTAAGAGGGATCCCTCATTTTATACATACTTATGAAGACAGACCAGACAAGAAAATTATGCTAGAATGGCACACAAACTAGGGATGCAGAGAAAAGCTTTCACAAGCTTGTCAATGGAAATTAAACAGCAAATAATGAATTGACTCTTTCTAAAATACCTGCCTTTGTATCCCTCCCTCCCTATGCTGGGAATAATAAGCAAGTTTGAAAACTACTGAGTGTTTTTGCTCTAAGTGCTTATACTGAGTATGAATATACATTGACTAGTACATTACTATGAGGGTAGTTGTCTCTCAATTAACATGGCAAAGAATTCTTAAATTGAGAATGTATAATACTGCTTTGTATTTGATAATTCTCCTAAAATCTGTGTTTCCATGTGTTGAAGCTAGAATATATTCATGATTAATGGTTTCTATGAAGGATGTGAGGAATATGGTGACATGAAAGTTTGTTTGGTTGTAACATATGTGTGCTGCATGCATTTGTGAAAATATTATACTAAACTCATTAATTATAATTAATATATGCTAATAAAAATCTAGTGTCATAGTATCACTGAGCATGAACTGGAAACTGGATAATCTGATAACAATGACACATGCCATTATACAACATGTTTACATTATTATAAATCTAGTCAGGTAATTAGCAGGCGTGGTGATAGTTGAAGATCCAACCTTTCCTCAGGATCATCTTTTGAGGCCCCATCTTCATTTTCCTTCAAACTCACTCATGAAGTGTAAACTTAAGGGTTATTTGGAAAGTTAGTTGTGTTTGATAGTGTTTTTCTGGGGCAAACTTGTGAAGGAACATTTCATTGAAGCAGACACAGGTGCTAAAGCAAGCACATGAAAGGACACATGATGAATAATTCTTTGAAAACAACACATGTGCATTGATTGGCCTTACATTGTGTAGTTGAGCTCCATTTGTCAGGACTCTTTAGAGAGAAACACAGCAAAAATCTTCTGGTGGGATGCTGTAGTTTCTTGCCCCTTCTGCAGACTTGGACTAATTGGCAGAGTGAAGTCTGCTGAGGCAGAATTACTGCTGAGTCAAGACAGGCGGTGAGGCAAGACTCATGAGGACATGAGATGTTTGGAGGAAGTACAAATAGACCCAATGGACTGAAACAGAGGTGGGCTAAGCTTGCTTATAGAGTGAGCTGTACAATGCCTGGTAGTCTGATGTCTTTACTCATCTTTGCTTAACTGAGAGACATAGCTGAGAATTTCTCCTGGCATTCCCACTGGTCCCTCCTGCTGACTTGTGCTGAGATTGAGGCTTGGCTCTGCTAGGTTGGGCCATAATTGCTGATTTGTGTTTGCTATCCTGACTCTACCGAACTGGACAGTTGTTAGATCTGTGAAGTGTTTGCAAGCATATCTAGCTGCTGCTGCTGACCTGTGAAATGAACTGTCATTTGCAGACAACACAGATGCGAGTTGCTCTAAAGACCTGTTTCTAAACAGGCCCATCTCCCACATGTCCTTTCTACTACCTGTGGTGGATAGTGGGCTAAAAGGAAGGATAAAGTTGTTTAAGAACAATCATTAAAAATAGGTTTTGAAAAAAATTAAAGTAACACACTAATTTTAAGAAAGGGAAAATATTACAATTGTTTTTCATTATTTGAAATAGTATAAGAAAATATGTTGGAGGTGGCAGGGCTTTGGATAGGATATTTCTTGATGACACATGACTATTTTGCATATTTATTTACTTTTAATTTTTTAAAATTATTTTCAATATATTATCAATGCAACAACCTACAGCTTTCATCTTTAAGAGAACAAAAGATAGTTCATTCTAGTACAGCACTTAATGACCATAGTCTAGGACCACATGTTTAGGTTACCCCAAATTCCAGGTTCCCATGTGAAAACAGTTTTCTGACATTTCCTAATTTTAGAGATCAAAGGAAGTCTTAAATAAAGGTAAATTTAAAATAGTTGGTTAACACCAGACAGTAAGATAAGGGAAGCTTGACTGTAGGCCTAAGATGTTATTAGATGACATTTTAAGCTTTTTGAGTTGGTAGAAGTTTAGGCTGTAATATAAGAATGATAGCCATACTTGGTCCTGTTCTAGCTGCTAATTACTCAGCATAAAGACATATGAAGTTTATTAGCAAACATCAAGTACTATGACTGGTCAGATAGTCATCTATTTTAAACCTCTAAGTTATCTATTTTCCAGCCACATGGACCTTCATATCCATTCTGAGTTTCACCTTGGCTTGCACCACTCTGTGTGTCCTGATGGAGAATCCCTGAGAAACCTGTTCATTATGCCTCTTCCTGGACCTTTTGTCTTATTGCCTCTCCACATGGTCTTACTACCTTCTTTCTTTGTGCTACTCTTACTGCTTTCTCTGAAGCCCTTGGCTGGGATCGGAAATCCAGCTTTTCTATCTTCTCTGCCCAGTCATAGGTTGATCACCTCTTTAGTAACCAATGAGAGATAACTGTCTAGTATTTTTATACATGTTGACAACAGAGAGGTTTCAATAATCATGACAATGCTAGCTTCCAAACTGTAACCAGATCTCTAGGTACAAAAATCTGCAACTGAATATAAAGTGCACAAAAGCAAACCTAAACAAAAAGCCAGGGCTTGGTCTGAAACTTCAGACATTCCTTCTCTCAGAAGAATCCTGTGCAGTTTCGCTGGGACCATATTGCTGATCCTATCTGCTTCCTTGACTTTTAACAAAAACACATCTTTCTTTCTCTCTTCTTTTTCTCTCTTCCCCCACTCTGGGCAATCATTTGGATTTATAGCCTGAGTCTTGTCTTTTTTTCCCTGAAACTCTAATAAAATTGCCTTTGAGATTCTTTCTAAGTCAATTTAAATTTTTTTCTCTATGAGGCTAAGAAAACACAAAAAGGTAACATGTTTTCCCAACACACACACACACACACACACACACACACACACACACACACACACCACTACCATCACCAACACCAACACCAACACCAAAACCAACTGCAATAACAGCACCACCACCAAAAAAACAAAAACAAAAACAAAAAAAAAAAACCCATAGACTTTACCTCAAGGGAATAAGAAATAGTAAGAAATAGTTTATTTTGAAACTAAGTTGGAATGACTATGGAAAAACATGAGACTAGTTTACCCCAGGTTCCATATTTGCAATGTAGAAATAGCTTCAAAAATTTGTTAGTTGTTGCTGTTTTTTTTTATTTTTTAAAAGATTTATTTATTATTATATGTAAGTACACTACCGCTGTCTTCAAACACTCCAGAAGAGGGTGTCAGATCTCGTTACAGACGGTTGTGAGCCACCATGTGGTTGCTGGGATTTGAACTCAGCACCTTTGGAAGAGCAGTCGGTGCTCTTAACCGCTGAGCCATCTCTCCAGGCCTAGTTGTTGCTGTTTTAATAGTACAAAGATGCCACAAATAAAGACACTATTTAATACACTGGAGGAAACATCAGAGAGACAGACTACAAAATGATAAGGTACTTTGTCTTACAGGATTCAGATGCTACATAATGACAAAATCTTCAGGTGCAAGCTATTGTTCTGCCACATTAATAGAGTCTTTTAGTCCTTTTAGCATCTATTAGTCCTAAGATGCTAGTTCTGAAAAAGTATGGGAAAGGAGTATCCATTCAGGGTGCTAAACCAGCCTGAGATAAGGCATTAGATTTTGACCTGTAACAGTCCAACCTCTCAGCTTTACTACAGTTCTAATCTATAAGTCAGCCTTTTAAAACAGCTTATTTAGCTTTCTGCTTTGCAACAAATCACATTCTGGTCATGCATGGGTGCCACATATTCTTTAACAATCACCTGTGATTTACTACAATCTGCCTCATAGCTAGGAAGGCTCATTCCTTGAACCAGAGTAGATGAGGCTGAATAGTAGGCAGAAAAACTGTCTTCAGGAGAGAGGAACAACTGGAAAAATGCCATTAAGAAAGAAATACTTGGATCATATCAAACTATTGGCCACCATGATTCAGATATGATCCTCCAAGCCATATCCACTGAATCTGACATAATCTTTATATCTGACATTTAGTATTCCTAGACATAAAATTATAATAATCAAAAACACAGTTTGATCTAATGGAGAGAAAGTAACATGCATCTTAAGAATCCAAAATTTACATATTCTAAAAACCTAGATGAACTATATGTTGTCCCTTGTATTCACCACTACATGTACTTAGCAAGCTAATTTATTTATAATTTACTTATATTTAAATGGTAAGAGATTGAAGGTTACTCAGGAAGATGTCATGTGATATTATTTCATTTGTGTTAGTAAAAAAATCCCAGGTAATCTTACTATAGAATATTATAGATGCTAATTAAAACAAGAAACATCAGTATATAAGGTATAAAACAACCTAAATGCTGTTAAAAGGCAATATGTATTGTGCATAATTTGCATTAGAAAAGTTAAACTGCATCTTTGGGCATTTCTAGCTTGGGTAAATGGAGTTAAATTGAAATTTAATAGAAGCATTTTTAGTTTTATCCAAATTGTCATGAATAATGAGAAAATAACTTTTTTTTTTAATTTTTTTATTCGATATAATTTATTTACATTTCAAATGATTTCCCCTTTTCTAGACCCCCCACTCCCCGAAAGTCCCGTAAGCCCCCTTCTCTTCCCCTGTCCTCCCATCCACCCCTTCCCACTTCCCCGTTCTGGTTTTGCTGAATACTGTTTCACTGAGTCTTTCCAGAACCAGGGGCCACTCCTCCTTTCTTCTTGTACCTCATTTGATGTGTGGATTATGTTTTGGGTATTCCAGTTTTCTAGGTTAATATCCACTTATTAGTGAGTGCATACCATGATTCACCTTTTGAGAGAAAATAACTTTTTTACAAATGCAGTTAAATATTTGATTTTTAATTTTTTCAAGGTAAGTTTTTTTTTTTTTTTAATAGACATGGCTGGACTTGAACTCACAGAAATTTACCTGGCTCTGTCTCATGAGAGCTGGCATTAAAGGTATGTGCCATCACTCTCTGCATAGCAAAATGTTTAAAATTAGAAAGCTAGTAAATCAAATGTAGAGAATATGGCTAGTGGATTGTTAGGTGCTCAGCAGTTAGGATATTGATATGTGATTTGGCTTTTGAATATGCTTAGTTTACTCACACAAACATTTCTTATAATGCCAGGTTAATATTTTATATTAATCCTTTTATATTAATAAAAGGTAAACAGATACCTCACCCAGGCAAGGAACAGATGGTCAAACAGAAAATGCTCCTTCAGGGTTCCACTGTGAAATTTTCTTGGGTAAGGAGGCTTTGAATGGCTTGATTCCCACCCACTGTGAAGTCCTTCAGCTGTGGCAGGCCCAGAGGATGGCACTGGTGGAGGTTCAGAAGGTTCTTGAAAGCATCAGCCAGAGGCTAGCTATGACAGGCAGGTACATGTGAGCTTAGCAATGGTGCCAATTAGTTCAAAGGTAACTGAAGCCAGAGGCCACACAGAGAGGTCAGTTTCAAAGTCCTCTTGCAGGTGGGATTAGTGCAGAGGTTTGAGATGCTGTGCCTTGGGAGCAGGGCAGTGTAATCCTAAGGACCACTTTCAAAGGTCTAATTTTTCTATTGTTTCATTTCACAGCAGTGTTGTACTATTGGGGTTCAGGACTTGGGGCTTCCAATTACATATTGATAATACTTTCTGGATAGCTCATTAGCACATTAAGGCCTATCTCAGGTACAGCAACTATCTGAGCTGTCTGGTGGCAGGTTTTTTTCTTATAGACCTTACATTATTCTAAGTCACACAAAGTTTTTTTTAAATAACACAAAAAGGTTTCAATTATGCTCCTAAAAATAACATGCTGGTTTGGGGCAGCAAATGATCATAACCATATCTTCATTTACTACATCATTAAAAATTAATATTTTATCATGTAGAAATATATCAAGTGAAATATTAAATATCAAAATGATTTTAATCTAATATTAAATTACTTGAAAACATAAAATATGAGAGAAATGTGTAGTATCTGGTGCTATTCCTCTGTGTATAAAGTTGAAGGTGAGCAACGTTCAGCATTTTCAAAGTTCCATATCAATGTATTTATTGATGTAGTTGCATTGAACTGATGTGAGAAAGTTCAGTGCCTTGAGTTCATTCCCTAGGAGTGAATTGTATCTTTGTTCTTTTAATCAAAATGGAGGTTTTTCAAACAGAACCCCATTAGTTGATGAAATAATATCTGTTTCTTTTAAATCAGAAACACTCAACTAATTTTTCAATTACAATTACAATTATTAAAATTTCTTCACAATTCTGTTTTTTATTTATGTAAATAGAACAAATTTTATAAAGAGATTTAAATACCTGTCAATTAAAATGAGTTCCATGATCATTATCTAATTTGATGGGAGTGTGCCAATAGGAGTAACGCTTCCCCTTCAGAATGTCCCACAAGCTTTGTGGAAAAGAAGGTAGTTTTTATTTTCCTCAATTTGGTAAAACTGGCCCTTGCATGTGGATTCTAAGCATCATCTATGAATAAGGAGCAGAACTAGATCCAGAAATAGATGAAAATTCAGAACCTAAATACTGTGGTATCAGGTTTCCCTATGTCCTGGGGAAATAAAATATTTAACTGTTCACTTAGAGAGTTCATTCTAATTCAGTACTGGAACCATGCTTTTTGCATATCTCTGCCAAAAATGAAAGCAGTCTTTAGTTACCTTACAAACAGAGCCAAGAACATAGAAACATTTTACAAAATTCAGTGTACTCTGATATGTCAAGCAGAATGCGACCTGTCAATCTCTCACCATAGTACCACTTCTCCCCTAGTATACATAAGTGATAATCTCCTTGGCAACTATTTTTCTCTGCTGGGCCTTGGACATCATGAAACCTCTCTATCTCACTGAAAACATATGGAATGCATACTTGAGTTTTTTAGCCTATATGCTGACAACCCAATATTGGAATAAGGTTTCCGTAGATTAATGCTAAAAAGATTATTCTGACCTATGAAAAGATAGGCAATAGAAGTATCTGAAACTTCATAATCTGTGACCCAATCATGTCTTGCATCCTTCATCAATAAGCCATTTAAAAGGCTTAAATTAATTGCAGAAAGCAGAGAAAGCAGATGTATTCAATGTGACAAAATTAGGATGAGGGAAACCTCAAGTCTGACTTCAAGGTCCTGAAGCGAGGTCCAAAGAAATGCACATCTAAGCAGTCCTGGTCAAGGAAAGGTCCCATTCACCATTGGCTCATAATTGTTTGAGCTTCAAATGTCTTCCAGTAAGGTGGTGTGTCAGTTTGATCAATTTGAAATCTCTTTTAAAGAAAATAGTTCCCTCTCTGACTGGTGCCTTTGCCATGTCCTATCATGAAATTCCTGGAAAAATCAGGTTTCCTTGTTTGAATTCTATCATTTGGTCCCAGTGCAAATATTCAGAAAATCTTTGATTTCCTTGCACAAAGGATCCTATATAATTGTAGAGCCTTGACCATCTCAACATTACAGACAGGAGGAGTTGGTGCAATGCTTAAGGAAACATTTTGGTTTTAGGTTAATAATTCAACAAAGATGAAATAAAGTTTTATAAAGCAAAATAGATGGCTAAGAACACTCAACTCTAAACTCTAATATCTATCAAAGATCATGAATAGACTCTCTTGTTGGATTCATGGGAAGTTCATATGTAATACTTGCCCCAGTGGCTCCAGTGCTCTTAGTTCTGATTCAGGATGATGTTTTTAGTCCCTAAATCCCAAATGTAGTAACATGACTTGTGACTTCTAGAACCAAACAAGTGCTACAAACACAAAAATTACTTTCCAGTGCTACTGAATGGCTTTTGATACAGAGATATCTAAACCTGAAATAGAACAATTGTTGCTGTAATTTTCCAACCCAGTTACCCAGTAAAAGAAATCTCAACTCAATCAATATCAATATAAGCTACAAGCTTAGATTGGGTGCATCTCCCACTACACTACTCTGTTCCCATCTATATTATCTCATATAACTTGCGGTTTTTCCAGGCCACAAACAAGCTTCTCTCCCTCCTGTCAATCTTCCATAGCTCTCCACCCCTTTCCTTCAACCCTTTTCTCCTCCCTCAAATTCTCAGCTCCTCCTCCTCCCTCTTGTCGAGACATTGGCTCTAGTCTTTATTTGAAAAGTTAAGGTGGAGAAATGATTCACAAGGCACTTGGATACATGATTAATATCTTGTCTGCAGCCCTTCCCAGGAGTGGAACTAGCATCAAAATACAAGCCCAGGGCAATCCACAACAAACAATATCGTCAACCAATGAATAGAACAGGAAGAGTGTGTCATGATTCATCTTAGGGAATGTAACTCCCACTAGCATAAAAGAAGTTATCCTTGTGCCACCAACAATATTTTCTGGGACCACAGCTTTCAATGAGGAATGGATAAAGAAATTAGAATAATAAATATTGTTAGTAACTAATCAACATAAGCATATAAAAAGAATATAATGAAAGAGAAAGATTGGGACCTTCCACACCACACACACACACACACACACACACCACATACACACAATGGACTATGAGAATCAAAGCAGAGCATATACAGAATAAGTGCATAGCATGTAAATGACCCATATAAAGTTCCCAGTGCTCCTGGCACTAGTCCACTGAGCCTGTGGTCTATACGTAACTCTACCCTATTTTCAATTCAAAAGTGCTTTTATTTCTCCTTAATAAACTCTCTGTCTCTGCTGCCGTCCACATATCCCTAGACCAGTTCTTCATTCCAGGAAACAAGAATTTGTTCAGCAGGTCCTCTACAACTCTAAACCACACCTTTAACCACATAGTCTCTGGACTTATCAGCTGTGAGATCTATGAACTAAGTAAGTGTATTACTCAACATGAAGTGGTATGTTATAGAAATGCAATGAAGTAATGGTAGATGTCAATACTCTAACTTAATGTATAACCGCTGTGTCTGTTTGGTTGTTAACTTGACCTCTTCTGGAATTAACTAATATACAAAAATGGCTGGGTACACCAGTGAGGAATTTTTGTTTAATTGAATCATTTGAATGGGGAAGATCAACTTCTAATCTAGATCATTTAAGGTAGGAAATCCCAACTTTTATCTGGGCCACACCTTCTGCTAGAAGTCTATATAAAGGACAGGGAAGAAGGATGCCTCTCACTCTGCCTGTTTATTTTTATTCTAGCTAGCAAGTCCATTTTATCACTGGTATTAAAGCCTACTTCTTCAAGATTCTATAATATACTGAAGACAACCACTCTCATGAACTGCACAACTACTGAATTCTTAGACCTTCTATTCACAAGCAGCTATTGTTAGAGTAGTTGGACCACTGCCTGGAAGTCATTGCAATAACCCTACTTTATATATCCATTCTTTAAGTTCTGTTACTCTAGGGAATCCTGAATAATGCAGTAACAGTAATCTCGATTCCATTAATATTAATAACTAAAATGAATCAAACACTTGATGAGTCTGAGATACTTAGATATTTCATATGCATTTAATATCTATATCACCATGAAATGACACTATTATTATCTTAATGTTACTAAATAGTCAATGTGCCAGATATGGTCACACAGGCTTTAGTCCCAGCACTTAAGAGGCAGAGGCAGGTTGTTCTCTGTGAGTTTAATTCCAGCCTGGTCTACCCAGTGAGTTTCAGGACAGCCATGACTACGTAGAGAAAGATCCTGTCTCAAGCAAACAAACAAACAAGAACAAGACAGCCAATGAAAGGATACATGATTAAATAAGCCTCAATGAAAGTTATCGAACAAATTCTAAAACTCAAGTGATTTCCCTGACAAGTAATCGACTTGATATTTCATGATTTTAATGACTGTGTTAAATTTCCTATTATCACAATTTTACAAACTGTCACACATAAATCTGAAAATAAAAAAATTGAATACATTGATTTTGATTTTCTAGTATACTAACTTAATAAATCTCTAGACCAGAGTCCTACTGCTTAATGATGCTTATAGACTGATGCTTATAATGATGCTTCATTGGCTTATACATTAATGCTTTCAAATAAATTGAGCAGTTCTGACTAGGTTTGTCTCCTGAATATGTGCAAATGAACAAAAAGAACTGTCATCATTCGCATCATCACCTTCATCTTCATGGCTGCCTGTTTCCTATGCTAAGAAGCTCTGCTAAGTTGCAAGGATCTCAGCCTATTTACTAATGAACTTATTCACTTTCAATGCTTCATTTGATATGAAAATGGTAAAGAAAAAAAGGCGGTTAGTATTCTAGGAATGGAAATATGTGGCTAGGGGCAGTCTTATTTCACAGGTGGAATCATGTTAGTTGTTTAATGAAAAGCCTGTTAAAATTAATAATGTGTTTCAATGAACTAAAAGATGGTATGAGCTCCTGTTCTCTAGCTTTTTATAACCCACTATCTCTAAGAGGCACTTCAGAGAAAGTGAATGCTTAATTAACTGTAGCTTTTCTTGAGTTTCTATCCTTCCTTAAAAGAGAAACTCAGAATTTATTCTGGCTGTGTTTCCATGATGATTCATTCATTCTGACCCCATTCTTTTGCTATAGCAGAATAAACCAGGCAGCTGATTCTCTGCCTAAGTGAAGAATTGTTACTAGAGTTCGAAATTACTTTAGTACTAATGTACTTTTTGTCGCAGAGATGAAAGGACAGGCTTTCTAAAGACCATTAACTGTAAAGTGGACAGACAGGATTAGAAAGTTCATGATAAAGATATCCTGGAAATAAAGGGAGGGACAGAAACACCTACGTCCAGAAGCTGAACTGTACTTCAATGTGAACAATTGAAGGGCTACAATCTCTTATACAGCTATTGTGTGAGTATCTTGGAGGTATTATAGGATGGAAAAGGGGAACTTGGGTGTGGATGAGTCCATCTGCAGATTACTACTTCTATGGTATGGAAGTGGTAAATACCAGCAAGTTTGCTGTGCTTCTGATCAGAAGCTTCCACAGGTGTTGTCAGTTATCTCTCTGGGTCAGAGGTAGTCAGTCCTCTTGAGGGTGTTATATAATTTGCCCTTCTGTTAGCAATTTGAAGAGACATGGACAAGACTTGATCATGCCTGTTGACTGCTGGTATCAACACTCATTTAGACAGGAAGAGCTCAAGTAAGACAGCTTGGTTTACATTTTCCCTATGCAATTTTTAAAACATTAATTTCC
This sequence comes from Apodemus sylvaticus, assembly GCF_947179515.1. Lineage (NCBI taxonomy): Eukaryota > Metazoa > Chordata > Mammalia > Rodentia > Muridae > Apodemus > Apodemus sylvaticus. The sequence goes on from NC_067480.1 coordinate 69,809,752, forward strand.
AGTTACCTAATGATCACCATACCAAGAAAAAACCTGTTTCCTCAAGCCACTAACACAATGAGCTAACCCCACCAAAGTCACCCTGAATATATATGTGCACACCACAAGGAGCAAGTGGAGCAAGTGAGAGAGCAGAGACTCTCAGCAGGGAAGGTACTGCCTACAAATTAAAACAAGCCATTGAGTCTGGAAACTACAGAACTCTACAATCAATTGATGTTTGTGCCATTGTTGTTACATCTACCAAATGGTGAAGGAAGGTGTACAAGGAGGCATGGTCAGGGCTAAGGGTCCAACATTTTTTTATTAGATATATTCTTTATTTACATTTCCTGCCCACCCAAAGTCTCATAAGCCATCTCCATTCCCCTTGTTCCCCAATCAACCCCCTCCTGCTTCCCTGTCCTGGTATTCCCCTATACTGCTGCATCTAGCCTTTCCAGGACCAGTGGCCTCTCCTCCCTTTGATGTGCAACAAGGCCATCCTCTGCTGCCTGTGCATCTGGAGCCTTGGGTAACACCGTGTGTTATTTTGTCCCTGGGAGCTCTGGGAGTACTAGGTGGCTCATATCATTTTTCCTCCTATGGCACTGCAAACTCATTCAACTGCTGTCCTTTCTCTAGCTCCCCCATTGGGAACCCTGTGCTCAGTTCAATAACTGGCTGACAGTATGCCCCTCTGTATTTGTCATGCACTAGCAGAGCCTCCCATGTAACAACTATATCCAGCTCCAGTCAGCAAGTACTTGTGGGCATCCACAATAGTGTCTGGGTTTTGTAACTGTATATGGGATGGATCACTAGGTGGGGTAGTCTCTGGATGGTCTTTCCATCAGTCTCTGTTCCATACTTTGTCTCTGTATCTCCTTTTGTGGGTATTTTGTTCCTCCTTCTAAGAAGGACCAGAGTATCCATACTTTGTTTTTCCTTCTTCTTGGGCATCCTTTGATATGTGAATTGTGTCTTGGGTATTTCAAGCTTCTGGACTAATATCCACCTATCAGTGAGTGCAGACCATGTGTGTTCTTTTGTGATTGGGATACCTCACTTAGGATGATATTTTCCAGCTTTACCCATTTGCCTAAGAATTTCATGAATTCATTGTTTTTAATAGCTTAATAGTATTCCATTGTGTAAATATACCATATTTTCTGTATCCATTCCTCTGTTGAGGGACAGCTGAGTTCTTTCCAGCTTCGAGCTATTTTAAATAGAGCTGCTATGAACATAGTGGAGTATGTGTCCTTATTACATGCTGGGGAATCCACTGGGTATTTGCCCAAGAGTGGCATAACTGGTTCTAACCAAACAAGTGAAAGGTCTGTATGAAAAGAACTTCAAATCTCTGAAGAAAGAAATCGAAGAAGACCCCAGAAGATGGAAAAATCTCCCATGCTCATGGATTGGCAGGATTAGTAGAGTAAAAATGGCCATTTTGCCAAAAGCAATATACAGATTCAATGCAATCCCCATCAAAATCCCAACTCAAGTCTTCATAGAGTTAGAAAGAGGAATTCTCAAATTTATTTGGAATAACAAAAAACTAAGTATAGCTAAAACTATTCTCAACAGTAAAAGAACTCCTGGGGGAATCAGTATCCCAGATCTCAAGCAGTACTACATAGCAATAGTGTTAAAAACTGCATGGTATTGGTACAGTGACAAGCAGTTAGATTAATGGAATAGAGTTGAAGACCCAGAAATGAACCCACAGACCTATGGTCACTTAATCTTTGACAAAGGAGCTAAAACCATCCCGTGGAAAAAAAAGATAGCCTTTTCAACAAATGGTTCTTTTCAACTGGTGACTAGCATGCAGAAGAATGCAAATCAATCCATTCTTATCTCCTTGTACTAAGCTCATGTCCAAGTGGATCAAGGACCTCCACATAAAACCAGACACACTGAAACTAATAGAAAAGAAATGGGGGAAGAACCTTGTGCACATGAGTACAGGGGGAAATTTCCTCAACAGAAAACCAGTAGCTTATGCTCTAAGATCAAGACCTGACAAATGGGACCTCATAAAATTACAAAGTTTCTGTAAGGCAAAGGCCACTGTCAATAGGACAAAATTGCAACCAACAAATTTGGAAAAGATCTTTACCAACCCTACATCTGACAGAGGGCTAATATCCAATATATACAAAGAACTCAAGAAGTTAGACTCCAGAGAACCAAATAACCCTATTAAAAAATGGAGTACAGTGTTAAAAGAAGAATATTCAACTGAGGAATATCAAATGGCTAAGAAGCACCTAAAGAAATATTCAACATCCTTAATCATTAGGAAAATGCAAATCAAAACAATGCTGAGATTTCACTTCACACTAATCAGAATGGCTAAGATCAAAACTCAGGAGACAGCAGGTGCTGGTCAGAATGTGGAGAGAGAGGAACACTCCTCCACTGCTGGTGGGATCGCAAACTGGTACAACCACTCTGGAAATAAGTCTCCTGGTTCCTCAGAACCAGGGCATGATACTACTGGAGGGTCCAACTTCTAAAGTAACTGAATAAACATTTATCTAGTGCCTATCAAATGTATCATTGTGTTGCCTGCTGGAAAGATAGATACCTTCATAGCAACAATGCCAGATCATCACTGACAACACATCATGGATCAGAGACTTTAAACTCATTTCACTTTAAGTCTTTCAGCCTTATTAGTATTATGTTATTTAAGAAATTAAAAATGAAACTATATAAGTCATTTCCCACTGCTAACAAATTAGTATATAGTAAAAATCAAGATTTTGCAAGATTAAAACCCAAGGTCTCAAATATCAAATATCAAAGCCAAAATTCCAAAAGTGATAATGTTGATACAGAACTTCCTGGAGATTAAACCTGAAGAAATTGAGTGGGTATTTGTTGAATGACTATTGTAGTGACTAAAATTTGTTCTCATTCAAAGGTCATCCACACTCTCAGAAGAAAGCACTTAGAGGGCCAGCAAAATACCTCAGCAGGCAAAAGTATTTGCTGCCAAGTCCAAACTGAGTTCTGACAGAGGGACACTCATGGTGAAAGAAAAGACCTGGCATCTAGGCAGCTACACTCTTACTTTCACACACACACACACACACACACACACACACACACACGATCACGTGCTAAAGATTTATTTGTTTGTTTGTTTGTTTATTTATTCATTTATTTTAAAGAAAGCAGATGGATCCTTCCAAGGCCTTGTGCATTAGAAATGGATAATAACAAATGGTTTAACTTTTTTACACTATCAGATTCTGAAAAACACAGTTTAGATTATATGCTCTCTGTTCTGTAGTGGTGAAGTTTTCTATAGAACACCATATATATGAGAACAAGAATGTGTTGTACTAATGACAACCTGTTAGTTGCTTGTCATCAGAATCATTCAAAGAAATTTAATAGAAAAGTAAATTAGGCCAAAGGATTGCGGAATGATGTTTAACTTTCTATAACAAGCAACCAGCTAAAACCTGAATTTAGTATCTCTAAATGGAGATGCCCTAAAACTGTTCTTCCAAAGTGTATCTCTTTCCACTCCTTTTATCTTTTCTACTTTGTACCTCATATGATAGCAAAGATGATCCAAGACTACTCTAATCCTTGGTGTTCTCTAGCATGGAAACCATTTCAGTCATCCTGAGTTTTGTGTTTAATGGTTTGTTCTTTTAACACAGCTCTATTGTCCCAGTAGACAAAAGCAAAAGAAATGCACACAGTTGTGCAAGGTTCCACATGATGTCTTGGGAATGGCAAGAGAAAACCTAAAGCTCTCTGGTTTTCTTAGAAACATCCTTTGGATTCAGAAAACCCACTGCTGGCATCTCTCAGGAACAAGACTGAGAACACCCTGTAAAGAGGCAGACATGCTACTCTGTAGATGCATTAAGCCATTATTATCCATTAGCAGTTTATTTGGTAAGAGCTTTTTAAAATGCCCATTCTATTTCCCAGTTCTGACCAGGGCAGGCTTAAAGTAACACATGTTTCTGAAATGATGGGCAAAGTTCACAGTTAACAGAAAGAAGAAAAGAGGACTGATCTTTGAGAGAATTAATCCTTGCCCTGTGACCTTACAGTGAAGCATTCACAGATAATACACTGTTTTTAGGATGGTTCCAGGTATGGCCTACTCCGGAAGACAACATGTGACATTGTACTGTTCTTGGGTAGTCCCTAAAGCATCTAATCTTAATGATTTTAGAAAACCCTGAAACACTCTTTACAGCTCCATTTTTATGACAGGGACTTGAAGTAACTTTCTCAAGTTCACAGTTACTAACTCCTGGAACAAGGAGCAGTGGCACTGTTGACTTCAAAGCCATAGTGAACCTTGGGCTACTAGAGCACAGATACAAAGTAATATGCCACTTGATGGTGATTCATATGCATAAAACTCTGGTGTACTTTCAGCTACGTGCCTTATGAATCTCTCAGGATCTACAGAAGATTCATGCAGGAGGGATTCATCTCTTCTTACATGGGATATAACTTGAGTGGCTTTTTTCCAGTTATTGATAATTTTCATATAAGGGTATTTTCTAAATATGCAATAACCTCATATTTCACTAGAAAATAGCATAAAAGAAAATTATCAAGGACATATTAGCAAAACCAAAGACAAGCTTGAACTTGAAAGGCTATTCATATTTCTGGGAACCATCTAGTGATTGGAAAGCTACAGAACAAATCCAGGTGGTTCCATACAGCAATATGTATGTGCCAGGACAATATGTAGGTGCCAGGACCATCCTGACGATTGTTATCTCCAAGTGGGTGGGCTCTTCTGTGATTGTACCTTATTTTACATTGTTGTAAAGTACAAAAACACAAAACAAACAAAACAGGATGTGAGTGGTATTAATGTAATTGGCTTTGGAATTTAGCTGAACAGGATAAAACACATCAATATGGGAAGCTGGACCTTCTTTTCCTCAGGCTCCTCTTCATTTCCAGCCCTGTGATTTTTTCAGACAGGAACAATTATAGGTCAGAGTTGTGACTGTGGGATCGTCCCACCTCCCTCATTTAATGCCTTGTCTTCCTGCTGGAGGTGGGTTCTATAAGTTCTCTTTCCCTACTCTCTAGCATTTCATCTAAGTTTGCTCCCCTTGAATTCTGAGAGTCTTTCATCTTCTAGGTCTCTGCTGCATTATGGAGGGTGCTTCCAACCTCCTATCTCCCGAGGATGCCATTGCCTGTTTTCATTCTTTCTGGTGGTCTTCAGGGCTTCAGTCCTTTTCCCTCACCCAATACTAACCAGATCAGGTTCCCCTCCCCCGTCCTCTCTCCACTCCCCTGTCCACTTTCCCTCCCAGTCCCTCGCTCCCTTTCCAATTGTGGTTGCTTTCTTCTCCCTCCGAAGTGGGACTGAGGCATCCTCACTTGGGCACTTCAGCTTCTTGAACTTTTTGAGTTCTGTGGACTGTATCTTGGGTATTCAGTCTTCTTCTTCTTCTTCTTCTTCTTCTTCTTCTTCTTCTTCTTCTTCTTCTTCTTCTTCTTCTTCTTCTTCTTCTTCTTCTTCGGCTAATATCCACTTATTCGTGAGTACATACCGTGCATGTCTTTGGGTCTGAATTACCTCACTCAGGATGATATTTTCTAGTTCCATCCATTTGCCTGCAAAACTGAAGATGTCCTCTTTCTTAATAGCTGAGTAAATAAATCACCATTGTGTAAATAAATCACATTTTCTATAATGATTCTTCTGTCATGGGACATCTGTGTTGTTTCCAGGTTCTGGATATTACAAATAAGGCTGCTCTGAAAACAGTGGAACACATGACCCTGTAGCAAGGTGAGGCATCTTTTGGATATATTCCCAAGAGTTAGGTATAGCTGGGTCTTCAGGTAGATCTGTTTTCAATATTCTGAGGAACCTCCAGGCTGATTTCCAGAGTGGTTGTACCAGTTTGCAATTCCACCAGGAATGCAGGAGTGTTCCTCTTTCTTCACACTCTCCAACATGTGTTGTCACATGAGGTTTTCATCTTAGTCATCCTGATTGGCATAAGGTGGAATCTCAGAGTCATTTTGATTTGCATTTCCCTGATCACTAAGGAATTTGACCATTTCTTTAGGTGCCTCTCAGCCATTCAAGATTCCTCAGTTGTGAAATATCAATCTAGTTTATACCCCATTTTTGAATAATTTTTTTTTTTTTTGGTGATTAGCTTCTTGAGTTCTTTATATATTTGGGTATTAGCCATCTATTTGATGTGGGGTTAGTGAAGAATTTTTTTACCAATCTGTAGGTTGCTAATTTGTCTTATTGACTGTGTATTTTACCTTATAGAAGCACTACAGTTTCATGAGGTTCTATATATCAATTCTTGATCTTAGAGCATGAACCACTGGAGTTCTGTTTAGGAAATTTCCCCCTGTGCCAATGAGTTCAAGGCTCTTTCCCACTTTCTCTTCTATTAGATTCAGTGTGCCTGATTTTTTTTTCTTTTTTTTAATTCGATATAATTTATTGACATTTCAAATGATTTCCCCTTTTCTAGCTCCCTGAAAGTCCCGTAAGCCCCCTTCTCTTCCCCTGTCCTCCCACCCACCCCTTCCCACTTCCTCGTTCTGGTTTTGCCGAATACTGTTTCACTGAGTCTTTCCAGAACCAGGGGCCACTCCTCCTTTCTTCTTGTATCTCATTTGATGTGTGGATTATGTTTTGGGTATTCCAGTTTTCTAGGTTAATAACCACTTATTAGTGAGTGCATACCATGATTCACCTTTTGAGTCTGGGTTACCTCACTTAGTATGATGTTCTCTAGCTCCATCCATTTGCCTAAGAATTTCATGAATTCATTGTTTCTAATGGCTGAATAGTACTCCATTGTGTAGATATACCACATTTTTTGCATCCACTCTTCTGTTGAGGGATACCTGGGTTCTTTCCAGCATCTGGCAATTATAAATAGGGCTGCTATGAACATAGTAGAGCATGTATCCTTATTACATGGTGGGGAATCCTCTGGATATATGCCCAGGAGTGGTATAGCAGGATCTTCTGGAAGTGAGGTGCCCAGTTTTCTGAGGAACCGCCAGACTGATTTCCAGAATGGTTGTACCAATTTGCAACCCCACCAGCAGTGGAGGAGTGTTCCTCTTTCTCCACACCCTCTCCAACACCTGCTGTCTCCTGAATTTTTAATCTTAGCCATTCTGGCTGGTGTAAGATGAAATCTTAGGGTTGTTTTGATTTGCATTTTGATCCACTTGGACTTGGCTTTGTGCAAGGTGAAAAATATGGCTCTATTTTCATTTTTCTACATAGAGACAGCCAGTTATATAACCACTATTTATTGAAGATGCTTTCTTTATTCCATTGTATATTTTTGGCTTGTCAAAGATCAAGTGTCCATAAGTGTGTGCTTTATTTATGGGTCTTCCGTTCTATTCCATTGATTAATATGTCTTTCTCTGTACCAATACCATGCAGTTTTTATCACTACTGCTCTGTATAAAGCTTGAGGTCAGGGATCATGATTCCTCCAGCCATTCTTTTATTGTCAAGATTTGTTTTCATTATTCTGTTTTTATTTTGTTTTGTTTTGTTTTTGCCTTTCCAGATGAATTTAATAATTTCTCTTTGATGTCTTTGAACAATTCTGTTGGGATTTTGATGGGGATTGCATTGAATCTATAAATTGCCTTTTGTAGCATGCCCATTTTACTATGTTAATTCTGCCAATCCATTAGCATGGAAGACCTCTCCATTTTCTGAGATCTTTTTCAATTTTTCTTGAAAGACTTGAAGTTATTGTCATAAAGGACTTTCACTTGCTTGATTAGAGTGACCTCAAGATATTTTATATTATTGTGACTTTTGTGAAGGGAGTTGTTTCCCTAATTTCTTTCTCACCCTGTTTATTATTTGTATAAAGGAAAGCTACTGTTTTATTTGAGTTAATTTATATCTGACCGCTTTGCTCAAGTTGTTTCTTTTTAAATATTTTTATTTTCTATATTCTTTGTTTACATTCCAAATGATTTCCCTTTTCCCGGATCCCCCTTCCCAATATGTCCCATAAACCTAGTTGGAGAAGTTCTCTGGTAGAATGGGTTCTTTTTGGGGTCGCTTATGTATACTATCATATCATCTGCAAATACTGATACCTTTATTTTTTCTTTGTTAATTTGTATCCTCTTGATCTCTTTTGTTGTCTTATTGTTCTAGCTAGCACTTCTATATTGAATGGAAATGGAGATATGGGCATCCTTACCTTGTCCCTGATTTCAGTGGGATTGCTTCAAGTATGTCTCTATTTAATTTGATTTGGTTGTTGCTTTGATGTAAATTGTTTTTATTATGTTTAGGTATGAGCCTTGAATTCCTGATCTTTCCAATACTTTTAACATAAAGGGGTGTTGTATTTTGCCAAATGCTTTTTCTACATCTAAGGAGATGATCATGTGATTGTTTCTTTCAGTTTGTTTATATAGTGGATTATGTTAATGGATTTTGGTATAATAAATCACTAGTGGTAAATGATGATTTGCATTCCCCTTGAAGATATCAGAGGTTTAAGGCCTTCTGTGGTGATCGTAAGGTGAGGTTTTAGCCAATTAACATCTCCTAGAAGCTTCTGAAAATAATAATAAAAATAATAAGTCATCTTTTCTTTACTGAATTTTCTGTGCTACAATTTGTTTAAGATATAACCAAGGCCCCAAATATTGAAAAAAGATATTGCCTTTGAAACTTTTCTGGAGCAGCAACTACTCCAAAATGTAAAACTTTTTGTATAAGAAGAGCAAAGGCATGTAGCAAAACTTCATCAGCAGTATCAGCTAATAAAATACCCTCCATATAATGGATAATATACACTGAAAGATTTGAATTCCTAACTTCTTGTATTGAATCAGAAACAAATATTTTATATAGGGTAAGGCTATTAGGCATTTCTTGAGGCAATATTTCCAATGATATTGCTTCATGGGTTCTTTAAAGTTACAAGCAATTTCACTAAATGCAAACCTCCCAGCCACTCTTTACCAAGACAAAAGGAATGCCACACAAGCCTCTACTGAGGCTTCTCTGAGCTTTGCATTAACTAAAATGTAAATGTTTCTTTACCTTTCCTACAGCAAGGACATATTCTAGAGGAGTGATTCTGCTGCCTATCTATGCCTGTATTTTTTGGATAGTCTTTCCTAAAATGACCTATTACTCCATACTTAAAACATTCCTTATCAGCTCCGCACTGTGAAAGCATTGATTGTATTATAGTCCCATGCAAGGCAGCAGCCATAGCCAGATCCTGATTAAAATGTGGATGCTTCAGTGCTTTTTAGAAGGGTGAACACAGGAAGAAAAAGTGTGGAGACAATGTGTGGAGCAGAAACTGAAGGAAAGGCCATCCACAGACTGCCCCACCAGGAGATCTATCCTATATGCAGCCACCAAACTGAGATATTATTGTGAATACCAGGAAGTGCTTGCTGATGGAAGCCTGATATGGCTGTCTCCTGAGAGGCTCTGCCAGTGCCTGACAAATACAAAGGCAGAAGCTTGCAGCCAACCATTGAACTAAATTCAGGGGTCCCTGATGGAGGAGTTAGAGAAGGGTTTGAAGGAGCTGAGGAGGATTGCAGACCCATGGAAGAAGCAGCAGTATCAATAGGACAGAACCACCCAAAAGCTCCCAGGGGAGCAACACATGACTATGGCTACATTTGTGGCAGAGGATGGCCTTGTTGGACATCAGTGAGAGGAAAGGCCCTAGGGCCTAAGGGTGTTCAATGCCCCATTGTAGGGGAATGCCAGCACAGCAGGACAAGAGTGGGTGGGTGGGTGGGGGAGTACTCTCATAGAGGCATGGGAGGGGGGATAAGATAGGGGTTTCTGAAGGGGAGACCTGGAAAGGGGAATCCATTTGGAATGTAAATAAAGTAAATATCCAATTAAAAAATTACCACCCACAGTAATTAAAATTAATATCTGAAAAATTAAAATGTCAGATATCTTGTGACATCTAGTGAGTTATCAATTTAGAGAAACCTCTGAGATGCTCAAGCCTGTGTTTTTGTTCAGGAAAGCACTCTGTCAGTGATAACTGGACTATCATTTCTTATAAGTAATAGTCTAGTTTAGTTATTGATAACAAATCAGTTGTTAACATTAATTAATCTTGCACAATCCAAAATTTCAAACTTAGAGAGTTTCAGAGCAATATAAAGATTGATTTTACTGGAATCTCAAGGCATTTCTCCAATATGTTTCCAGACTACCCAGCTTGTAGTCTCTCTCTTTTTACATTTACATATTTCTATTACATATTTCTGTTCTAGACTGAGATGGAAAGGTTGTAGGTTTTGTTGCTATATCACTCTCCCTGTGTAGAGTGTTCCTGGGAAAGATGAACTTTCAAAATTAAATATATGTCCTGATACATATTTCCTCAGGAAAAAAACAGTATTTGCTGAATAAATGGCGAAATATATACCACATGCCTTAGGTCACTTTCAGATGCTTTAAGAAAATATTACATACTAGATAATTTATAAAGAACAGAAATTCATTTTTGTTGTGGTAGCTAAGATGACTATAAATATAGCATGACAATGCTAAGCATGTATTAAAGAACCTCCTCCTCTTGACTACGTGACAGAAGGCATCATTTGGTGAGACTGACAGGCTTAAGCCACTAACTGTTTAAGCTTCTTTCTCTTTTTAGAAATGCTCTCAAAAAAGTCCCTGACCTCATAACTTAGTCTAACTCAATGACTTCCCAAAGAACCACTTCCAGACACCATCACTACATAGATTTAGGAACTGATTTCTTTTATCTGAATGCAGGGGATAGATTCAAGATAGAGATTGTGTCCCAGCATTGCTGCAAAAATTGTAGACTGTTTTAGCATCTGTGAAGTTCTTAGACAAAGATGAAATTTCTCTATAACGTGGACAGTTCTAGTAGGTCTTTATGAACAGAGACACTGGAGACCAACTCAGAATAAGAGTGGCTGTAAACACATTGGCTGTTAGGAAAAACTGAGTTAATGCATATGGATCTTCGTCATGGTGAAAATCTCAAATGTGCTGTCTAGGAAGATGTGGCTGAGAAGTATCTGAGCAGACAGAAAATTGAGTCAGGACAAGATGGTACTACCTTAGCCATTTCGTTTTAAGTTGTCATAATTCACATGGAACTTTCCTCTTTCTCCTTTCAATTTTATGATTGTTTCAGGCCAAGTGGATGTTATAGAAATGAGACCAGAACAGTGACTATAAGATTAATAGATTAAGGGTGTATTGATTATGGATAGGGAACTGATATTGAGAGGATTATTAAGATGTCATTCTTGTTAGATATGCTTCCTAAATGTGGGAAGGACAGTTTACTTGAATAGAAAATTAATGATCTTCTATATTGTCACATAATGTGAGCTATGTCTCATTTCTCCCTCCAAAGAAGATGGACTTGCCAATATAATGGGACACTCACCATTTAAAACCAGGATAAAGTTCTCAGTCACTGGGTATTCATTTCAAGCCAGTGTGCTCCAAAGAGTCTGACAGTTGCTTCTGTTTCCTTGTGCTGTGACAATACTCCCAGCTTCTCCTTTTTTCCCATCTTTCTCCTGGAGCTCCCGTACCCTTCTTTTACTATCAGAGGAGCTGCAAATATTTACTTTTAATATTCTGGTCTCAAGAATAAATGGTATTCTGGAGTCTTGTGAGCATGCTCACTTAGCATATGAATGCATTCTAATTTGAAAGCAATTCCATGGTATCAGGCAACAGCAGAGGAATAGGAATAATTTATTTTGAAAAGCATGGCAGCTATAAGCTAAGAGCTAAGAACAATGACTGCTGAATTATTTGTGTAATCCTAGATCTTATGTTTGCCTCTTCTGTGCTTCCTTCTGTCAAGGGCATACTGAAGTCATACTGTGATGACATTTACTCTCTGCCATCTTGTAAATTTGCATATATTATTTTGAGAAAAACAGCCACCATGTATTATAATTTCATTGCAATACAATGATAGGAAAATGATCCTTTCCCCTGTTTTTCAAGTCTGAACTAAATAATATTATTTCCTAACTTGCACTCAGATTTGCATCTGTGGCTTTTTAAAAAATGATGTATTTAAAAAAAAGATTTGAGTGAGCATAAAATGGCCTAGACATTGATGCATTTTATTCTGAAGAAGCTGAAACAGTTCAGTATAATTTCAACCTGCAAGAAAAAAAAATCTATTATTTTGTTTTCAGCAAAGATAGAGTCCTTTCTTTAATCTAACAAATGCCTGGGTAGATAGTTAGGGGTGGACTGGGGTCAGCCAATCACTACAGATTAAGGAAATAGTAGAGTTAATTTAAAATGATGCTGATTCAAGAGGGAAGAAAAACTGGAAACTATAGACTGCAAACACCTGAAGAGTATTTGTCTGGGCCAAAGATATCCCATTATTTAGAGGAAATAAATCAATTTTCAAATGAGGGAAAGTAAGAAAAATTTTAAAAATATTCCTTAATGTCATTAACTAAAGAAATTTATCTAAAGAGAGAGAACATGTTAACAGAAGTTAACTATACTTTTGAAGAGAGTAGGATATCAGAATGGATGAAATAGATGTGAATATACGATAAACTTCTGAAGTCATTCATAGTGATTTGAGGAAAAGTTACAGTAGTGAACAATACGTGAAATTCATTATGAATACAGCACAAACAGTACACTTATTAAGACTAGTTAAACAGTAGGGGAGGTATAAGGTCCTAAACTGAAGTTTTTATAGTTTATCTAATCTATTAAATCATCAATATCATGGTCTTGTTGCTTGCGTGTAGCACAGGCAGGCCTGACACTGGGAGTCCCAAGTGCTAGGAGATGGCTTAGCTAGTACAACAACCAAAGAAACTAAGCACAGCATTACACCTCAGACACTGAAAACACAGCAAGATGGAGTCCTTAATGTTTAAAGACCCACCTTGACTAAATCTATAGCTAAGATCATGTTTTATTGTGAAAGAATTAACTTTACCTCCTTGGATTAGAAATGTTATAAAGCACTGTTTGCTTGTGGTATTTTTGCTTTTATCTTGCTACAGTGTGCACATTTTGGGGAAAAAAAGGAAAGAAAGAGAAAGAAAATGTCCCTCGTTACCACGTACAAGACTTCGCATCAGTAAATCTACATATGAAAGCACATACATACACAGATACACACACACACACACACACACACACACACAGATTTTTTTTAGAACCAATTTATATGTATGTACAAAGCAACAGAGTATATGTATAAAGCATTCACATTTCAATACATTAACAATAAAGAGATAGGAAACAAAGTTTAAAATGCAATATCAATTTAATATCTGCAAAAAAGAAAAAGTGTTTATATAAACTTTTAAGAGAACATGTGCAATATTCATGTAATTGAATAACTCAACGACATACAGAAATGGAAAAAGCTGCTGTGCACTGAATATAATAAAAATATTCATAAGGATTTGTTCAAAGACTTAACATGATTATTATCCAGGTTTGAGGAAGTTTTGCTAGAGATATGCAAAAGCTACTCTAAAAATATACTTGGAAAGGTGGCAGAATTTTCAAGACCCTGGGTGTCACTATCTGGTATGAAGGTGCATGATGCATCTATGGCCTCTTTGCTTTCTATAGGTGTGGTAATATACCATGAATAAAAGTAAGTTGGAGAGGAAAGGGTTTATTTGGCCTTTACATGTTCTGACCACAGTCCATTAGGAAAAGAAATCAGGACAGAAACTCAGGACAGTAACCTGGAGTCTGGAACTGAAAGATACCATAGAAGGATACTGATTTTTGACTTGGTCCTCATGGCTTGCTCAGCAGGAAATGGCCCTGCATTTTTTTGTAGGCAGGAAGAATTCTTTAAAATTTTTGAAGGTGGATTGGTGTCCCCATCCATCCACTGGAGGCCCTGCCTAAATTCTGGAGGTGGTCTCTTCAGGTTTCATCTTCCCACTGTTGGGCATTTCAACTAAGGTAACCTGCATTGATTCCTGGAAGCCTCACACATCCCAGGTCTCTGAGACTTTCTAGAAGTTTCCCCCACCCCCATCCACTACCCCATGCAGACTCATATTTTAATTCATTTGCCTGGCCCTCTGGGCTTCTCTCCTGTCTTGTCCCATACCTGGTCCTACCCTGCTTCTCCCCCTCCCTCCTGCCCCCTCCCCCCAGTGGAACTGAAGCATGCTCACTTATTTACTTCTTGTTTAACTTCATAGGGTCTGTGGGGGTGTATTATGGGTCTTCTGTATTTTCTAGCTAATAGCCACTTATCAGTGAGTACATCATGCATGTCCTTTTGCGGCTGTGTTAATTCACTGAGGATATTTTCTGGTTCCATCCATTTCCCTGCAAAATTCATGATATCCTTGTATTTAATAGATAAATATTATTCAATTGTGTAAATGTACCATAATTTTTGTATCCATTCTTCCCATCAGAGACATCTGGATTGTTTCCAGCTTCTGGCTGTTACAAATAAGTCTACTATGAGCAGAATGGTGCACGTGTCCTTGTGGTTTGGTGGAGCATCTTTTAGATATATTCACAAGAGTGGTATAGTTTGGTCTTTAGGTAGAACTATTTCCAATTTTCTGAGGAACCACCAGATTGATTTCCAAAGTGGTTGTACCAGTTTGCAACCCCACCAGCTATGGAGGAGTGTTCCCCTTCTTCACAGTCTTGCCAGCTAGCATGTCCTGTCACTTGAGTTTTTGATTTTAGACTTTCTGATTGGTACAAGGTGGAATCTCAGGATTGTTTTGATTTGCATCTTCCTGATGACTAAGGATGTTGAACTTTTTTTAAGTGCTTCTCAGCTATTCGATATTCCTCTGTTAAGAATTCACTGTTTAGCTCTCTGCCCCATTTTTTAATCAGGTTATTTGATTTTTTTAGAGACTAACTTCTTGGTTCTTTACATATTTTGGATATTACCTTTTTATAAGATGTAGTGCTAGTGAAGATTTTTTTTCCAATTTGTAGTTTGTGGTTTTGTCCTATTGACAGTGTCCTTTGCCTTACAGAAACTTTTTAATTTCAAGACTTCCCATTTGCCAAATTGTTTTTAGATCCTAAGCCATTTGTGTTCTGTTCAGGATAATTTATGCTGTTCCAATTAGTTTTCAGGGTATTCCCCAACTTTCACTTTTATTAGATCAGTGTATCTGGTTTTATGTTAAGGTTCTTGATCTACTTGGACTTTTGATCTGGGTGATAAGTATGGATCACTAGCATTCTTCTCTAAGAAGACTGCCAGTTAGACCAGTACCATCTACTGAAGATGCCTTCTTCTTTTCCATTGTATGGTTTGGCTTCTTTGTCAAAAATGAAGTGTCCAGAGGTATGTGTGTTTATTTCTGAATCTTCAGTTCTGTTTCATTGATCCACCTTTCTGGCTCTGTACTAACATCATACAAATTTTATCACTATTGCTCTGTAGTACAGCTTGAGGTCAGGGACTGTGATTCCCTCAGTTCTTTTACTTCTCGGAATCATTTTGGCTATCTTGTTTTTGTTTGTTTGTTTGTTTGTTTTCCAAATGAAGTTGAGAATTTTTCTTTCCATGTCTGTGGAGAATTGTGTTGCAATTTTAATAAAGTAAACATTGAATCTGTGGATTTCTTTTAGTAAAATGTCCATTTTCACTGTGTTAATCCTACATATCCATGCTCATGGGATATCTTTCCATCTTCTGAGGTAATCATTGTTTTCTTTCTCCAGGGCCTTGAAATTCTTGCCATACAGATATTTCATTTGGTAGCTTAGAGATACACCAAGATCTTTTATATTGGATACGGCTATTGTGATGAATATTGTTTAACTAATGTCTTTCTTAACCCGTTTATTATTTGTATGAAGTAAAGCTACTGATTTGTGTGAGTTAATTTTATATCCAGCCATTTTGCTAAAGCTGTTTATCAGTTGTAGGTGTTCTCTGGTAGAACTCTGTGGGTCACTTATGTATACTATCATCCTTGATTCTTTCCTTTCCAATTCTTATCCTTTGGAATGCCTTTTGTTATCTTATTGCTTTACCTAGAATTTTAAGTACTATTTTGGATAGGGAGAAAATGGGCAGCCCTATTTTGTCCCTGATTTTAGTGGAATTGCTTTAAGATTCTATTCATTTTGTTTGATGTTAGCTATTGGTTTGCTTTTTTATTGGTTTTACTATGTATAGGTATGTGCCATGAATTCCTGATCTCTCCAAGACTTTTTTTTTTAATTTTTTTTATTCGATATAATTTATTTACATTTCAAATGATTTCCCCTTTTCTAGCCCCCCCACTCCCCAAAAGTCCCGTAAGCCCCTTCTCTTCCCCTGTCCTCCCACCCACCCCTTCCAGCTTCCCCGTTCTGGTTTTGCCGAATACTGTTTCACTGAGTCTTTCCAGAACCAGGGGCCACTCCTCCTTTCTTCTTGAACCTCATTTCATGTGTGGATTATGTTTTGGGTATTCCAGTTTTCTAGGTTAATATCCACTTATTAGTGAGTGCATACCATGATTCACCTTTTGAGTCTGGGTTACCTCACTTAGTATGATGTTCTCTAGCTCCATCCATTTGCCTAAGAATTTCATGAATTCATTGTTTCTAATGGCTGAATAGTACTCCATTGTGTAGATATACCACATTTTTTGCATCCACACTTCTGTTGAGGGATACCTGGGTTCTTTCCAGCATCTGGCAATTATAAATAGTGCTGCTATGAACATAGTAGAGCATGTATCCTTATTACATGGTGGGGAATCCTCTGGATATATGCCCAGGAGTGGTATAGCAGGATCTTCTGGAGGTGAGGTGCCCAGGTTTCGGAGGAACCGCCAGACTGATTTCCAGAGTGGTTGTACCAATTTGCAACCCCACCAGCAGTGGAGGAGTGTTCCTCTTTCTCCACACCCTCTCCAACACCTGCTATCTCTGGAATTTTTAATCTTAGCCATTCTGACTGGTGTAAGATGAAATCTTAGGGTTGTTTTGATTTGCATTTCCCTAATGACTAATGAAGTTGAGCATTTTTAAGATGCTTCTCCGCCATCCGAAGTTCTTCAGGTGAGAATTCTTTGTTTAACTCTGTACCCCATTTGTTAATAGGGTTGTTTGGTTTTCTGGAGTCTAACTTCTTGAGTTCTTTATATATATTGGATATTAGCCCTCTATCTGATGTAGGATTGGTGAAGATCTTTTCCCAATTTGTTGGTTGCCGATCTGTCCTCTTGATGGTGTTCTTTGCCTTACAGAAACTCTGTAACCTTATGAGCTCCAAGACTTTTAACACAAAGAAGTATTGGGTTTTGTCAAAGGCTTTTTCAGCATCTAATGAGATGATGAGCCTTTTTTCTTTGAGTTTGTTTATATAGTGAATTATGTTCATGTATATTCGGATATCACACAATCCCTGTATTTCTGGGATAAAACCTACTTGATCATGGTGAAAGATTTTTTAATGTATTCATGAATTCAGTTTGCAAGAATTTTATTGAGTATTTTTGCTGTGATGTTCCTAAGCAAAATTGGTGTTCTATTTCTTTGTTAGGTCTATATGTGCTTTAGGCCACAGAGTACCTATGATTTCATAGAATGAATTAAGTAGTATTTCTTCTGTTTCTACTTTGGGGAATAGTTTGAGAGTATTGGAATTAGCTCTTCATTGAAAGTCTGGTAGAATACTGCACTAAAACACTGGCCCTGTGCCTTTTTTCAACAGGAGTTTATAAATGACTTGCTATATTGCCTTAGGGGTTATGGGGATTTTTAGATAGGATACCTGATCTTTATTTAGCTTTGGTACATGGCATCTATCTAGAAAGATCATCATTGTGTCTAGATTTTCGAGGTTTGTGTAGTATAAACTTTTGTAGTAAAATCTGGTGATTTTTATGAATTTCCTTAGTTTCTGTTGTTATGTCTCCCTTTTCCTTTTTGATATTGTTAATTTAGATACTGTCTCTGTGTCCTCTGGTTAGTCTGGCAAAGGGCTTGTCTATCTGTTGATTTTCTCAAAGAACCAGCTTTTGGTTTTTTTTAATTGTTTGTTCTCTTTGTTTCTAATTTCTAATTGGTTAATTTCAGCACCGAGTTGGACTATTTGCTGCTATCTACTCCCTTTGGGTCTGTGTGTGTTTCTTTTTGTCCTAGAGTTTTCGGAGTCCTGTTAAGTTGGTATTATAGGAACTCTATAATTTCTTTATGAAGGCACACAGTGCTATAAATTTTGATGTTCTTTTTTATTATTGGATATTTTAATTATTTACATTTCCTTTCCCAGTTCCCCCACAGAAATTCCCCTATCAAATCCCTGCTCCCCCTGCTTCTGTGAGGGTGTTCCACACTCAAAACTTCTTCCTCCCTTCCCAGGCATTTCCCTACACTGGGGCATCAAGCCTTCATGAGTCTCTTCTCCCACTGATGCCCAGCAAAACCATCCTATGCTACATATGCACCTGGAGCTAGGAGGTCCCTAAATGTGCAATTTTTAGTTGGTTTAGTCCCTGGGAGCTCTAGGGGGTCTGGTTGGTTGATATTGTTGTTCTTTCTTTGGGGTTGGAAATTCCTTCACTTTTTTTAGTTCTTACTCTAACTCCTGCATTGGGGTACCTGTGCTCAGTCCAATGGTTGGCTGCGAGCATACTCCTTTGTATTTGTCAGGTTTTGAAAGAGTCTCTCAAGAGACAGTTTTATCAGGCTTCTGTCAGGAAGCACTTCTTGGCATCAGCAATAGGGTCTGGGCTGAGTGTCTCTATATAGGATAGATCCCTAGGTAGGGCAGTCTCTGGATGTCCTTCTTTCAGTCTCCACAGTTTATCTTGTCTCTGTAATAGCTGAGTAGTAATCCATTGTGAAAATGTACCACATTTTCTGTGTATATTCCTCTGTTGAAGGTAATCTGGGTTCTTTCCAGCTTCTGGCCATTATAAATAAGGCTGCTATGTACATATTGGAGCATGTGTCCTTGTTCTATGTTGGAGCATCTTTTGAGTATATGCCCAGGAGTGATATCGTTGGGTCGTTAGTTAGAACTATGTCCCAATTTACTGAGGAACTGCCAGACTGATTTCCAGAGTGGTTGTATGAGCTTGCAATCCCACAAAAAAAATGGTGGAGTGTTCCTTTCTCTACATCCTCACCAGCATCTGTAGTCACCTGAGCTTTTGATCTTAGCCATTCTCACTGGTGTGAGGTAGAACCTCAGGCTTGCTTTGATTTGCATTTCCCTGATGACTAAGGAAGTTGAACATTTCTTTAGGTGCTTTTTGGCCATTCAAAATTCAGTTGTAAATTTGTTGTTTAACTCGGTAACCCGGTTTTTAATAGGGTTATTTGATTCTCTTGAGACTAACTTCTTGAGTTCTTTCTATATATTGGATTTTAGCGCTCTATGGAATGTAGAATTGGTAAATTTTGTTTTCCAGTTTGTTGGCTTCCTGTTTGTTGGTTGTTCCTATTGATAGTGTTCTCCTATGCATTGCATAAGCTTTGTAATACAGAGTAATAATAATAAGGACTGTATGATATTGGTACAAAGACTGGCAGGTAGATCAATGGAATAGAATTGAAGACCCAAAAATGAATCCACACGCACTGATGGTCACTTGATCTTTGACAAAGTAACTAAAACCATCCAGTGGAAAAAAGCATATTCAACAAATGATGCAGAGTCAACTGACAGTCAACATGTAGAAGAATGCAAATCAATTCATTCTTATCTCCTTGTACAAAGCTCAAATACAAGTGGATCAAGGACCTCCACATAAAACCAGATACACTGAAAATAATAGAAGGCAAAGTGGAAAGATCTTCAAACACATGGGCACAGAGAAAATTTTCTGAACAGAATACCAATGGCTTATACTCTAAGGTCAACAATAGACAAAGGGAACTTCATAAAATTGAAAAGCTTTTGTGAGGCAAAAGACACTAGTTGGTGTTCTATAAGCTTCTTGTACATTTATGGCCCTTCCTTCCTTCCTTCCTTCCTCCCTTCCTTCCTTCCTTCCTTCCTTCCTTCCTTCCTTCCTTCCTTCCTTCCTTTCTTTCTTTCTGTCTTTCTTTCTTTCTTTCTTTCTTTCTTTCTTTCTTTTCTTTCTTTCTTTCTTTCTTTCTTTCTTTCTTTCTTTCTTTCTTTCTTTCTTTTCATTTCTGATTTTGTTGATTTGGATACTGGCTCTGAGCCCTCTGGTTAGTTTGTCTAAGGGTTTATCTATTTTGCTGATTTTCTCAAATAAGCAGCTCCTGATGTGATGGATTCTTTGTATTGTTCTTTTTGTTTCTACTGGTTTGATTTCAGATCTGAGTTTTATTATTTCCAGCTCTCTACTCCTGTTGTGTGTATTTGCTTCTTTTTGTTCTACAGCTGTCAGATATGCAGTCATGCTGCTAGTGTATGCTTTCACCAGCTACTTTTTGGAGGTACTCAGAGCTATGAGTCTTCCTCTCAGTACTGCTTTCATTGTGTCTCATAAGTTTGAGTATATTGTGCCTTCATTTTCATTAAATTCTAAAAAGTCTTTATTTTTTTTCTTTATTTCTTCATCAACCAGATTATCATTGAATAGAGTGTTTTTCAGCTTCCATGCGTATGTGGTATTTCTATTATTTTATTTGTTATTGAAGACCAGAATTAGTCTGGAATGATCTGATAGGATGCATGGCATTATTTCAATCTCATTGTATCTGTTGAGGCCTGGTTTGTGATCGATTGTAGTCAGTTTTGGAGAAGGTACCATGAGGTGCTGAGAAGAAGGTATATTATTTTCTTTGGAATAAAATGTCCTATAGATATCTGTTAAATATATGTGGTTTATAACCTCTATTTGTTTCACTGTGTTTCTTTTTAGCTTCTGTGTCCATGATCTGATCTGTCCATTCATAAGAGTGGGGTGTTGAAGTTTCCCACTATTATTGTGTGAGGTACAATGTGTACTTTTGAGATTTAGTAAAGGCTTTTATTCTCCGATACATTCTTTATTTACATTTCAAGTGATTTCCCCTTTCCTCCCTCTCCAAAAGTCCCATAAGCCCTCTTCCCTACCCCTGTTCCCCAATCTAATCCTTCCCATTTCCCTGTCCTAGTATTCCCCTACACTGCTGCACTGAGCCTTTCCAGGACCAGGGGCCACTCCTTTCTTCTTCTTGGGCATCATTTGATATGTGAATTGTGTCTTGGGTATTCCAAGCTTCTAGGCTAATATCCGCTTATCAGTGAGTGCATACCATAAGTGTTCTTTTGTGACTGGGTTACCTCACTTAGGATGATAGTATGCAGTTCCATCCATTTGTCTAAGAATTTCATGAATTATTGTTTTTAGTGGCTGAATAGTACTCCATTGTGTATATATACCACATTTTCTGTATCCATTATTCCATTGAGGGACATCTGGGTTCTTTACAGCTTCTGGCTATTATAAATAGGACTGCTATGAACATAGTGGAGTATGTATCCTTATTACAAGCTGGAAATTCCTCTGGGTATATGCCTAGGAGTGGTATAGCTGGGTCCTCCAGTAGTATCATGTTCAGTTTTCTGAGGAAGCACAAGACTGATTTCCAGAGTGGTAGTACCAGCTTACAATCCCACCAGCAGTGGAGCAGTGTTTCTCTCTTTCCACATTCTTGTCAGCACCTGTTTTCTCCTGAGTTTTTGAGAATCTTAGCCATTCTGACTGGCTTGAGGTGAAATCTCAGGGTTGGTTTGGTTTGCATTTCCCTGATGACTAAGGGATGTTGAACATTTCTTTAGGTGCTTCTCAGCCATTTGATATTCCTCAGGTGAAAATTCTTTGTTTAGGTCTGTACTCCATTTTTTTGATGGGGTTATTTGGCTCTCTGGAGTCTACCTTCTTGAGTTCTTTGTATATCTTGGATATAAGCCCTCTGTCTGATGTAACGTTGGTAAAGTTCTTTACCCAATTTGTTGGTCGCCATTTTGTCCTTTTGACAATGTCTTTTGCTTTACAGAAACTTAGTAATTTTATGAGGTCATTTGTAAATTCTTGATCTTAGAGCATAAGCTATTGGTGTTCTGTTCAGGAAAATTTCCCCTGTGTCCTCAAGGGTCTTCCCCAGTTTCTTTTCTATTAGTTTCAGTGTGTCTGGTTTTATGTGGAGGTCCTTGATCCACTTGGACATGAGCTTAGTACAAGGAGATAAGAATGGATCAATTTGCATTCATCTGCATGCTGACCTCCAGTTGAACGAGCACCATTTGTTGAAAAGGCTATCTTTTTTCCACTGGATGGTTTAGCTTCTTTGTCAAAGATCAAGTGATGATAGGTGTGTGGGTTCATTTCTGGGTCTTTAATTCTATTCCATTGATCTACCTGCCTGTCACCGTACCAATACCATGTAGTTTTTAACACTATTGCTCTGTAGTACTGCTTAAGGTTGGGGATAATGATTCTCCCAGAAGTTGTTTTACGGTTTAGAATAGTTTTAGCTCTCCTGGTTTTTTTTGTTATTCCAGATGAATTTGAGAATTGCTCTTTGTAACTCTATGAAAAATTGAGTTGGGATTTTGATGGGGATTGCATTGAATCTGTATATTGCTTTTGTCAAGATGGCCATTTTTACAATATTAGTCCTGCCAATCCAAGAGCATGGAAGATTTTCCCATCTTCTGATGTCTTTTTCGATTTATTTCTTCAAAGACTTGAAGTTCCTATAATACAGATCTTTCACTTGTTTGGTTAGAGTCACACCAAGATACTTTATATTGTTTGTGGCTATTGTGAAGGGTGTCCTTTCCCTAATTTCTTTCTCAGCCTGTTTATCCTTTGAGTATAGGAAGGCTACTGATTTGCTTGAGTTAATTTTATAACCAGCCATTTTCCTGAAGTTGTTATCAGCTATAGGAGTTCTATGGTGGAGTTTTTGGGGTTTCTTAAGTATACTATCATATTATCTGCAAATAGTAATAATTTGACTTCTTCTTTTCCAATTTGCATCCATTTGACCTCCTTTTGTTCTTGTTTTTGTTTGTTTGTTTGTTTTAATGTGGGTGCCCTTGCATTTGGAGCATAGATGTTCAGAATTGAGAGGTGTTCTTGGTGGATTTTTTCTCTGATGATTATAATGTGTCCTTCCTTATCTCTTTGGTAGCTTTAGGCTAAAAGTCAATTTTATTTGATATTATAATGGCTATTCCAGTTTTTTTCTTGAGGCAGTTTGCTTGGAAAATTATTTTCAAGCCTTTTTTTCTGAGTTAGTGTCCGGCTTTGTCACTGAGGGCGTTTCCTGCATGCAGCAAAATGTTGGGTCCAGTTGACATATATAGTCTGTTAGTCTCTTTCTTTTTTGTTGTGTGTGTGTGGGGGGGGCACAGAATTAAGTCCATTGATATTAAGAAATAGTAAGGAAATGTGATTGTTGCTTCCTGTTATTTTTTTGTTGGTAGAGGTGGAATTATGTTTATGTGTAATTGCCTTCTGCATGGAGAACCTGGTTTACCTGGAAGGAAAGCTGGGGCTGAATTAGGAAGGATAGGCCAACTAGAGAAATAATGAGCCAAGATAAGGTTTGTCTGATCAAGGCCCAAAGTTTAATTATCTGTTCTGCATTTATATAGGTAAAGACCCATCCTTAGTTTCATCTGGGTTCTTTTTTCAAAACAAGCTCAGCATGCAGTCTTGTTTCTGAGGTATACTGTGGATATGGCAAACAGGAGACTTCTTCCCAGATCAAAAGACTCCACCACAGATGGGATAGGCAACTGTGGTAAACAATGTCTAATTATCCCCCTCAAGGCTCGCGGAAGGGGAGGCTTCTTCCCTTTTTATTTATTAAATATTAACTGGACTGGGGCATAAGTTTTACTTACGTTTCATGATCCTGTCTGGGTACTTTGGTGGCTGTTGACCATGTCTGTCTTAGGTCTGAATCTAGACTCTCTCTTACCCATCTCAGAGGTCACATGCAGCCTGCCTGTCTTTATGTCCACAATCAAGTACTTTTCATGTTTATTTTGAACAAACATGACCTTTTGGGACATGCCTCTTTCTTAGGTCAATAAGAATTATAGAATATCAATTGCCCATCTCTGACTCCTCTCCCTTATAACATACCTTTTCCCATACAGACCAAAGCCACAAAGGACCCACAAATATGTGCTCAATGCATTTCTTCATAGTGATGAAAAACTGCCATGATTAGTCACTGAGCTTTATTGTAGGTGATCCTCTGTGTAAGCAACCAATCTGCTTAAGATACAAAGTCAAAAATTAAGAGCAAACAGAATTTAAGTTGTCTGTGTGATTGTACCAAGTATCCAATTCGGTTGCAAATTAGCAACTATCAGAAAATGCCTGGCCTCTTGGTGTGGGGGAGGTGGCTTTGAGAATCAACAGAAACTTATTACTTCTCAGGTAAGAGTGGAAGCTATGCTCCAAATTAACTCAGCTGGCTGATAAAGACTTTTAGCCATCTTAATGATTGGTATCTCCAATAATGGATTTATTTGTAGACCAGCCCATGATTGAGTCAGAATAACTGGTCACATGAAAAGAAAGTGAAGAATCATTATAGCTTCTCTTTTTGGTTAATTTTTCTAAGTCAGTTTTCACAGTCTCCATGTTCTCTGTCCCACAAGGTCTAAAAGCTTGAAGCAAGGCAGTTTGTGTAATCTGGGACATAGGCAAGTAAAGGTGGGTCAAGAACACACACCCAATACAGCTTTCCTGTCACCATTGTCAGGGCACTCAGCAAGCTCACAGGTCAGCATTATCTTCAGCATGCCACACCCATCACTCTCGCAGCTAGCATGCTACTGTAGCATTCTGTGGAAAAAACACAAACATGCCCTTCTCCCCCATATTAAATAGCTGATCAGGATTACACCATTTGCCAATAAGTGGATCATTCCATTTCAGCTAAGCAAAAGTATACCTAGTTGTAGGAAGCTATAAACACTCAGAAGAGAGTTCCTTGGCATCCAAATTTTAAATTTTTAAAAATAAAAAGCATGTTTTAAATAATGTGCATGGGGATATACCATCAGGCTAGAGGTTCCCTTCCTGTAACTGACTGATGACTTGACTTTACCCATATGCCTACTGTCAGGTGTGTTAAGTACCTCCTGGTCTTGGTGAACACCTTCTCAGGGTGTGTAGAAGCATTTCCCACCACTAACAAAAGGACTCAGACAATCTCTGATCTCCTCCTCTGAGAGATCATCCTCCGATTTGGTGTTCCAGTCTCCCTTCAGTCAGACAACGGTCCTGATTTTACTACCCAGATCTCTCAAGAGTCTATCTAAGGCCTTAAACATCCCTTGGCATTTTCACATTCCCTACCATCCTCAATCTTCAGGTAAGGTAGAAAGAACTAATCACTCTTTAAAAACCACTCTTGCTAATCTGTCACAAGAACTTCACCTAGACTGGGTAAAACTCCTACCTCTGGCTCTTTTCAGGCTACAAGCTCTCGCCAAGTGACCTCTTTTTATCTCACCCTTTGAACTTATGTATGGACATCCAGTTTTAACTCCTGATCTTTCACCTAAATGCTCTGCCCTCCCAAACCACCTACTCACCCCATTGCTTTGCCACCTTCGATGGGACTTTGCTGACCACCATCTACTGTGGCCACAGACTGTCTCCTGTCCACTACCTGTCAACACTGGAGACCAAGTCCTCTTATCCCTTCCAGATGATTGGCCCCCACCCCTCTCTCCTGAATGGCAGGGCCCTTTTAAGGTGATTCTCTCAACCCCTACAGCTGCTAAACTCGAAGGATTCTCTTATTGGGTCCACCTGTCTCACCTTAAACATTTCATCCCTCCACATGAAAATGACTCTTCTTCATACACGTCAACCCTAACAGGACCGTGTTCTTTTAAGCTCCAGAGGACGTAAAGACCATCCACCTTGTCCCCAATTCCAGAACATGAGACTCTGTGAGGAGCCGCCCGTTGCTCCTGCAAACTCCATTACAAGATGGCGTTCGCATCTAGCTAAAATGTATCATTAACCGGCGAACAAATCAGTGCGCGTGCCTGAAGTGATTTAACGTCCTTCGGTCTCTGCCTACCTCTGGCATAATATGGGCTGATGAGTTGCAACCAATTAGGAAGTGCCACGTCCTAGGCGGGCTTACCAGCCTATATAAGGGACAGGTTTTGAGACCATTGGAGTCTCCGCTTTGTAAGCTTATGCTCTCCATCTCAAGATGCATTAAAGCTTTCTACAGAAGGATCCTGAGTGTGCTGCGTCGTTTTGCTGGCGAGACGGTAGCGCGGGACAAGACTCCACTCCAGCAGCTGAGCTCGACCTCATTGAATTAGACATGGGTTTATGCTCTACCCCTGCTGTTCTTCATTTCCATCCAGGGCAGTCCTTACATCTGGAGATTCGAGGTTCAAGAAACCCCCACAGATAACAAATAGTCTTTCCAAATAGGGTCAGGAAACTGCTCCATAGCTGGATGCCAGAACCAATCCAAAGAGCAATCATCCCTGTATCTGTTATCCCATCTAAGTATTATGATCTCTATACTTGCTTTCTCTTTGACCAGACAAAAGATTATTGTAAAAAAAAATGGCCAGATGAATATGGGGGCTACCCATATTGGCCTTGTCAGATACATATGCTAGGATCACAGGTGAATAATTTCTTCTATCAACACCACAAGACACTTTTCTTCTACATACAAGACCAATGGGATTCCAGGTGGGAGACAGGAGTTGTTGGTAAGCTTTATTGTAAAAACCAGCCCCATTTCCCAGTAAGTACCATCCATCCAACCCCTAGATATTGGAAAAGTAGGGGAGATAATTAAACACTCCTCTGAGGTCCTTGATTCTTTGACAGCACCCCTCATAAATGGCACTAACTTGTCATTTCACCTGTTGCTTCAAACCCTGACCTCAGCATACCAGCTCCTTAATGTCACCAGGCTTGGTCGCTTTAAAGATTGCTGGTTATGTGTACCCCCAGGAATTGACTCAAAACTGTCACAGCTTCTCTAGTGATGTTGCCAAATAACCTTACCTCACTGTACCTTACCTATGCCCCTCTCTTTGGCATGGCAAACTGTTTTAAGACCAGTGGGACACATTCTATAGAAACACTAAGCTCCCTAGACTGTAATAAAACCTTAAGCCTTGATATATCATCTCTGCCACAATGCCCGGCAATCCAGAACATGTCAATTCTTTGTGGCACCCAGGTATATCATCGCCTACCTGCTAGCTGGTCAGGAGTTTGCACATTGGTACTCCTTTTCCCTGAACTGGGAGTAATGCAGGGAAACGAGCCCCTGCCAATCCCAGTTGTAGATATGATAACTGCTCGACACGAGAGAGCAGTTCAGATCATGCCACTCTTGGTCACTACAGGAATAGTCATAGGTGTTGGTACTGGTGTGGCAGGAATAGCAACTTCTCTGGCCCAATACAATACATTCACTTCCCAGTTTAAAAACGATCTCCAGGGAATGACTGAAACTGTGCTTACTATACAGAAACAGATTGATTCTTTGGCAGCCATGGTGCTTCAGAACCAATGGGGCCTAGATGTCCTGACAGCTGAAGAAGGTGATCTTTGCCTGTTCCTCCAAGAAGAATGCTGTTTCTATGTCAACCAATCCAGGATAGTTGGTACTCCTTTTCCCTGAGCTAGGAGTAATCCAGGGAAATGAGCCCCTGCCAATCCCAGTTGTAGATATGATAGCTGTTTGACACAAGAGGGCAGTTCAGGTCTCACGATCTCCTCTGAAAACCCTACATGGAAGTGGATACTCTCTTTTGTAACACCTTTTCTAGTCATCTTCCTGGTGTTATTATTTTCTCCCTGCCTCATTAATCTTGTTTTTACATTCCTCCAATGGCAAAACACAAATGTTCTAACCAAACTATTAATCAGCTTCTGTTATAGAATTACCAGCCACTGCCCACAGAAGAGCTGCTGCCCATAGAGGTACCTGATGCCAACGTATACCAAGTGGACCCCAATGGTGAAAGTCAGCTGCACCCCAAAATTGACAATGCCCCTAGACAGCAGAAAGTAGTTTAAGAGACACGGCGCCCTCACTCCTCACCATCGGGTCCCCCCTTATTTTCCTTTTCTTCTTAATAACAGAAATGGAGGGATGTTAGTACCGAGACCTGTGATGTCATATAGGCAACAATTAGAACAGAACAATGATGGGCCTGTTCCCAAGGCAACAGCCACCATATACCCAGAATTCAATGGGCCTACCTTTACATGTAATTTACATGATCACCCGTATATAATTGGGTAGCATTTCTCCTCTCTCTCTTTCTTTTCCATCCTTCTTCCTGCCTGATGCACCTTTTCCCCATCTTAAATAAAGCCTCACGTGGAGCTGTTTGGCCTGGTGTGACCCCTCATTGCAGCCTGCATCTCTGCTGCATCCTGCAGTGTGCACAGCAGGCAAACAGGTGACCTGCATAGTGTGCAGGTAGACTAACTGCGTGGAAAAAGCAACATTTTGTTCATGCTGACATTGGGGACGACGTGTCTCTGGGGAACCTAGAAAAAAGGGGTATGGGGAGTGTTTGTCAAGTCTCAAGAGAACTGGTTGCTTTCTTGCTGTCCAGGGTCAGTGGAGCCATTTGAGGATACATCAGGAAAACAAGTCCAGTAGAAGCTGTCTGTGTCTAGATAATCTGAGAGGAGATTGGAGCATCTGGGTGTTGCTTCTCTGGAGCTGTTCTGGATGTGGCAAGGGCCTGGACTTGACAAGATGTTGAAACACATTAGTATAAGTAGGGAATAAGATTAAGTATATTTGGGAGAAAGGAAAAAATTTTTTTAAGATGTATAACTGAAACCCAGAGGAATCCCACCCTTTGGAATAGGTAGGAACTTTGGGCAGATGTACTTATCTGGATGGAGCCTATTTGGTCCATGAGCAGTAGATGTGGGTAGGTTTCCTATAGCTAACAAGTTTATTAAAGAGATAACAACATGTGTTAACCACATGAACAGTCTTTAAGATGAGCCTTTTGTAGAGCAGAAGGAACAAGATTGAGAGATGGATCATATAGTGGAATATTTATTATTAGAGTTAGGCAAATTTATAGGAACATATATTAGGACAGTGACAGAGCAAAAAGAGGAAGAGTTTAGGTAAGAAGATAACGGTCTAGCTGTCTAGACAGTAGTTAGAAGTCTGAGGAATAAATAATAACTTAGCAGTTATATTATAAAAGAATGACAGATTCCAGTAGCCAGCTGTTCTTTGTGGTCTCTGGTCCCCATGGCGGCTTTGGCTGTCAATCTGGCTTTCAAGCACAGAAGATGCAGGGATTTTTCTCTGTGGAATGGATACTCATGACATAAGAAATGGCTTACCTTTGTTTAGCTAAGTCATTTGACTCAAGGTATCTGATCTTGTCCACTGCATTCTTTTTTTTAGGGAGCGTCCTGTAGCGGGTGTCCAAATCTTTCTTCTGAGACCTCCTGGGAGAAGCTGTCAGGTCTTTGGGAATTCTGTCTTGAATTTAATAACAAACTTCTGACAAGATTGAGCTCAAGATAGGAGAGCAATAGTCAAGAGAGGATAGGAATGAGAATCTTAAGTAGCTTTGACAGGTTGTATAGGTAGAGGAAAGTATATTGCTTTGTTAGTAAAGATGCTAGGTTCAGAGTAAGAAAATTGGTAGCAATGGATTAAATCATAGTGACAGAAAATGAGTTTGTTTAGGCAGATTTAGGCTCATTAACACCAACTGAGCATGCAGGCTATGGCAACGAACAAGTTAAGGGTGTGGGAACACGAAATACGTGAGGCTTAGGTCCTTTATCATTTACCAGACTGTTAATTTTAAATGTATGGTCAAAGACAAGTTATTCCCATTGGGTGGGTGGGGAAGTTGCTAAACATAATTCCAGTGTCCTGAAAAAAATATTAGCAGCACAGTACAGCTAGGCTAAAGACCCAGGCCGTCAAGAGGGCCTCTAGGAGCCTCTAGGAGCTTTGGCATTCCCGGAATGCCCAGAGAAGCACCCAGGCCTGGACCAGGACTTTTTTTCGGCAGCTGTAAAAACTAAGAGGGACTCTGGGTTGCTTCGGAGTGAGGGTACACCCAAGGACTTAAATGTCCTATCAGGAATGTTAGCTGGAATAGCAGTTGCATGTGGGCTGGGCATGAGAGGCAAGCCTTAGTTCAAAAGAGGCTGGTCAGGCTTCATTTGAGGGCTAAGGGTTATTTATTACTATGCTATGGTCAGGGTTTATTTGTAGGAATTTGTAATCTGGTAGAAGAAATAAGAACCTAACAGGCGGCACACACATTGTGGGAGTTGGTGCAACTGTTCTCTCAGGCGTGAAAAACTGGAAGTTTGAGGAAAGTAAGCAGTGGTGGCACGGACATGCACACATGGGAGGTACATGCACCTGTGGAAATTGGCACCCAAGTCCACATGATCCGTGGGAGAAGTCCACAGGAAAGGCCCATGTGGTAGCAGCTGCTGTGACAGAAGTGGCACGGTTCTGAAATCTGCCATGCTGTGGTGGCTGCAGGAGCACCATTAGACAGATTGCACTGTGCTGCAGCTGCTGCAGAGGTCGTGCTGCCTGGATTCACAGTGGTTGCTCGGGCAGTAGTGGCTATAGGGCAGAAAGGTTTATCAGTGGAAAAAGTTGTGTGTGTGGGGGGGAAGACTTTATGTCTGCACAGGCACAGGGCTGGCTTCCTGCCAGCAGGGGAAGTGGTAGCCCATGGTGGGCGGAAAAGGGAAGTACCAAAGTAGCTTGTTTCATATCCTAGCAACAACGATGCAGAGGTGAATGAACTACCGGAGCCAGAGGTGGGGGAAGAGGGGAAAGAAAGTACCCAAGTAGCTTGTTTTGTATCCTAGCATTGGTGCAAGGTACTGCTACCAGCCACAGTCTACCATGGCTTGAACTGTGGCAGGGGCTCGGTGGCTGGGGCAAGGCAGGCAGGGACTGGGACACCCCGATAGTGGCTGCACAGTGGAACTGTCTGTTTTGTATACTAGTAAAGGCACAGCAGCAGGCAGGAGTGCACGGCTGCCATAGCAGCACATACACTGTCCAGGAGGGTAGGAGAACTAGGAGGGGGAGTAAGAACAGTTTAGGCAAAAGCAGCTGATTAGTAGTTCGTAGATGAGGGAAAAGGAAAAAATTACAGACTCCAGTCCTCAAGACAATGCAGCTGTAGCTCCAAATTACCCTAGAACTATGTAAACTGTTGCTCTGACCAGTGGGGGGAGGGGGACTTACCTGTCCAGAGATAGTGAGCAAGGTTGTGACTTAAATGGTAAAACTGCAATGTTTTCACAGTGTTTCTTGATCCGAATCACAACACCATATGATGGGTTTTGTCCTGGGTTTTGGCACCAATGAAGGGGGCATAAAAAGAGAGAGAGGGGCTTAGGGAGTGTGGCACGCCAATGTGGGAGAAGGGGGTGCCTAGGCAGGCCCATGCCCAAGCACCTCTTCCCCCTGAGGGACCACATGCACACAGACATGGTATAGAGGGCAGAGGATGGGAGTTAGAGGGAGAGAGAAGGAGAGAGTAGAGAAGTGGAGGAGTGGAGGAATTGAGGAGTGGAGGCCGGCCATGACCATGTGGAGAGAGGGACTAGGGGAGGAGTGCTCAAGAGGACAGACAGATGAGTGTGCCAAGAGATGAGAGAGAGCAATGAGAGAGAGAGAGAGAGAGAGAGAGAAGGGGCAAGTAGCCCCTTTAATAGTGGGCCAAGTCTATGGGGCGGGGCATACCTGGCTGTTGCCAGGTAAGTGTGGGGTGGAGCTTAGACAGAATACTAACAGATATAATTACCCCTTTTTGTTTTTTAAAAAATATATTGTTTTAATGTTCCACAATACCTTGTCCTTGAGAATTATAAAGAATCCCAGTGATATGGTTAACATTAAATTGTCAAAACATCTCAAATGCTTGATAAATAGGCTGTTCCATTATCTGTTTTAATCTGAGTTGGAACAGCAACCATGCAATGACTAATTACATTTTAGTTGCTTCTCCTGTTAAAGCAGTTGCTACCAAAAAGCCTGAAAAGATGTCATTAATCACATGTACATCTTTTTCTTTTCTAAAATCAGAAATATGAGTATCATCCATTTGTAATAATTGATTAAGTATAAGTCCTCTAGAATTAACAGCATTATGTGGTACAGGTAGAAATTGAGGACACTGAGAAAAAGTTTTTACAATTTAATGTGTATATTCTCTAGAAATATCAAATTATTGTCTCAAGCCATTACTATTTTGATGTTGTAAAGAATATAGTTGCATGGCCAGTTGTCCCTATATAGAGCCTGTAGTCTGCCTGGGATACAAATCTCTATGGCATTGCAATAACAGGTCTTGTCAAGACAATCTAAGATGAACTCTTTTTAAAGATTTATTTATTTATTTATTTATTTATTTATTTATTATAAGTACACTGCAGCTGTCTTCAGACATACCAGATGAGGGTACCAGATCTCTTTATGGGTGATTGTGAGCCACCATCTCGGTGCTGGGATTTGAAGTCATGACTTTTGGAAGAACAGTTAGTGTTCTTACCTGCTGAGCCATCTCTCTAGCCCTGGGATGAGCTCTTAAATGTCAAAAAGACAGTCCTTAAATGGAACAGTACCTTTTTGTAACTTGAGTTGAATTTGCATAAATAATTGCAAAATTTAAGAATTAGCAGTATCTAAAATACCTTGATAGATAGGTTAATAATGTTCTCCTGGCCTGAAACTTCCTATGTGGCATTTGCAAGACAAAGGAAGTACCACACAAGCCTCCTCTGAGGCAGCTATGAGCTTTGCATTACCTCAAATGTCAATGTTTATGGTAGTCTCCTGTAAAGCAGCAGCCTCCATGAGCTTGATTTTTTTAATTACAAATATGGGCAAATTGAAAATCCTGAGCCTATGACAGCACTGCAAACTGCAGTAAATAGAATGCTGGCTGTTTAACCATAATTTTTAATCTTCTCTTGCAATATTAAAGCATAACTACAACTTTGGAAAGCAAAACCCAATTCTAAACAATCCATTCTCTTTAAAATAACTACTTTCACAAAAGCATTACTTTCATGTTACAACCTTTTGCTGCCAGTTCTAATATATGAATCCAGGACAGTGCAACTTTTAATACCTCATTAAAGGGACATTGTTTTGAATCTTATCCTTTATAAGACTAATTTTTAGGATAAGAATTACATGAAATATTATGTCAATGTAAAAGTATCCTGTTTTCCTGGGTTGTTTCATATCACTTGTTGTTGTTTAAAATGACTCCAACCCTAAGTTACCAGTTTTAAGCTAACCTTTTTTTTTACCCACATTATAACTTTTTAATCATGCTCAATAACTTTTTTATTGATATATTTTTATTTACATTTCAAAGATTTCCCCTTTTCTGGGTCCCCACTCCCCGCAAGTCCCATAAGCCCTCTTTCCTCCCCCTGTTCCTCTATAGCCAAGACATGCAAAACATATTTATACCTTTAATACCAATCAGAAACAAAAATGAAGCAGCTACACAAATTTTATAAATTTAAACCAAACAAAATTGTTACTTTTTCTAGCTGTAATTCCAAGATAAAAAGCACATTGAACCAAATAATCACAATTGCTGAGATTTTTCTAGGAGAAATGACCATCAGCTTACTTGTCCTAGAACTTGAGAAGCCCTTAGCCCCTTTTAAAAACAGCAATTTCCCTGCTGTGCTTGACTCCTGGCAGAGTGCGAGGCACCTTAAATCAGCCTCCACCATGCAAACTGAGACTGGATCAAGAGATGGACCACCAGCAGATAAAAATTTTACGATTTTTTTTTCAACACAAAACATAGAACAACAGTCATTCAAACAACAAAACAAAGACAGACACAAATTGATACATAGACAAATTGGTGCACCAAAGACAAACAATACATAGAGAGGGAAGAGAATTTGATGTAGCCACTACTAAGAATATCTCCAGTAAGGGCCATAGGGGAAACAGGATGTCTTCCAGTTTCCTCTTGTCCCTAGGAGAGTTCTGAAATTCATTTTCCTTCTCTATATCTCTTTCTCTCATGTTGCTAAGATCTGTTTTTTGTTGTTGTTATTGTTTGTTTTTTACTTAGTTTATTTTATGCCCTATTCCTCTCACCTGATGCAGTTCTAGATTGTGGACAGTTGCCTAATAAAATTCACTGTTCCAATTCCCTGTCACACCCTACCTGACTCAGTCTTGCCTGTATCCTCCTCTTTGCACCCCTGCAACAATAGTCTTCAAAAGGTGACATTTACAGCGCTAACATTAATGCTGTTATGTTGCTTAGGTAAGCAACATTTCCATGTAGCTCCACCAAAAACAGTGTCCCTCAGTTGGTCTCTCCATTTCAGGTGCCCCCTATAGCTGCCTATGGAAATACCCTGCAAATGCAGCTGTTCCATAACCCTCTGTGCACAGGTCCTGCCATGGGAGAGCTGGTCTCCCAGGAGTACTCTGACTCTCGGGATCAGAGGAGAGGTAACACAGGCTTACAGGCCCACAGGAGGGACAAACTCCAGCCAGAGACAGCAAGACACACAAAACCCAGAGATAACCAGATGACAAAGGCAAGCACAAGAATCTAACCAACAGAAACCAAGGCTACATGGAATCATTAGAACCCAGTTCTACCACAAAAGCAAGTCCTGGATACCCCAACACACTGAAAAAGCACAATTCAGATTTAAAATTATATCTCATGATGATGATAGAGGATTTTAAGAAGGATATAAATAACGCCCTTAAAGAAATACAGAACACAGGTAAACAGGTAGAAGCCCTTAAAGAGGAAATACAAAAATCCCTTAAAGAATTACAAGAAAACACAACCAAACATGTGAAGGAATTGAAGAAAGCCATCGAGGATCTAAAAATAGAAATAGAAACAAGAAAGAAATCACAAAGGGATACAACTCTGGAGATAGAAAACCTAGGAAAGAGATCAGGAATCATACATGCAAGCATCACCAACAGAACACAAGAGACAGAAGAGATAATCTCAGGTGCAAAAGATACCATAGAAAGCATTGACACACAATCAAAGAAAATGCAAAATTTACTAATGCAAAACATCCAAGAAATCCAGGACACAATAAGAAGACTAAATCTAAGGAAAATAGGTATAGAAGAAAGTGGAGATTTCCAACTTAATGGGCCAGTAAATATCTTCAATAAAATTATAGAAGAAAACTTCCCTAACCTAAAGAAAGGGATGCCCATGAACATACAAGAAGCCTACAGAATTTCAAATTGATTGGACCACAAAAGAATTTCTTCCCATCACATAATAGTCAAAACACCAAATGCACAAAACAAAGAAGAATATTAAAAGCAGTAAGGCAAAAAGTCAAGTAACATATAAAGGCAGAACTATCAGAATTATAACAGATATCTTGCCAAAGACTGTAAAAACCAGAACATCCTGGGCAGTTGTCATACAGACCCTAGGAGAATACAAATGCCAGCAAAACTCTCAATTATCATAGATAGAAAAATCAAGATATTCCATGACAAAACCAAATTTGTGCAATATCTTTCCACAAATCCATCCTTTCAGAGGATAATAAATGGAAAACTGCAACACAAGCAGGGAAACTACACCCTAGAAAATGCCAGAAAAATAATCTTTTAACAAACCAAAAAGAAGATAGATACATAAATGTACCCTTCCCCCAATCTTTAGCAGGTTAATCAAACATTGTTTACAACAGTTGCCTAGCCCACCTGGTGTGTAATCTGCTGATCAGATAAAAGTCTCCTGTTCACCATATCCTCAGTATTCCTCAAAAACAAGCTGAGCTGGTTTTGAAACAAGAACTTAGCTGAAACTAAGGATGGGACTTTACCTATATAAATGCAGAACTCATAATTAAACTTTGGGCCTTGATCAGAAAAACCTTGTTTTGGTTCATTATTTCTCTAGTCTGCCAAGTCTTTCTATTTCAGCCCCAGCTTTCCTTTCAGGTGAACCTGGTTTATATGAACACAGTTTAGCCTAATGAAGTTAAGGTAACAGATGTGGGAAAGATATATTTTAAATAACTAAAAAATACTAATTTTAACTAGATCGATCACTTTCCTCTAGTATTTATAGCCATTTGTAGTCTAAAAACTATGTTTCTTTTATTTAAACGATTAGACATGAAACTTTGCAAAGAGTTAGTCTAGTATTGTATCCATTTTTATTAGTAAAATCATAAATCAAATATTTTTTTATTTTAAAATCATTGCTATATGTACTATAAGGCATTTAAGATGTGTATTAATTCAAGAAATATTAATATTTAAGATATAAAGCACCATGAATATTATTATTAAGTATTGTTGTATTTTGTATAATTTAGATAGCAACAATTATCTAAACTCTAGCTATAATTAATGAAGTTAAAATTTAATTTAGAATGGAATTGTTGCTTTTGGCTCAGACTTCCAGGTACACCTGAGGAAGATTAGTATGTCTGCTCCTGCATCCAAGACCTCTGCCTATCTCCCAGGAGAATTTCCCTAAACAGAGATACAAATGATATTCACACTCCAAAACTCAAAGCAGCTGGGACCCCACTGAGCTTAGTAGAAGTGGAGTCTGTCTTGCCATGGC
Source organism: Apodemus sylvaticus (assembly GCF_947179515.1). Classification (NCBI taxonomy): domain Eukaryota; kingdom Metazoa; phylum Chordata; class Mammalia; order Rodentia; family Muridae; genus Apodemus; species Apodemus sylvaticus. Next base: position 69,846,339 of record NC_067480.1, read on the forward strand.
AGAGCTGCATCTCTACCCAAGTTTGTAGTCCACCACCCTCATCCCAAAGCTCTGCCTGTATCCTATTAGGCCTGCTCTAAACTAGGACATAGAGTTCCAATTGCCTCCAGAGAGGTCTGATCCAATACAGGAACTCCAAACCAGGTCAGTTAAAATCAGAGATAACTAGATGGCCAAAGGCAAGCTCAAGAAAATAAGCAACAGAAGCCAGTGCAATTTGGTACTATCATGACCCAGCTCTCCTACTGAATGTTCTGAATACCATAAAACACCTGAAGAGCAAGGTTTTCACCTTAAATCTTAACTCATGAAGATAATAGGGGCCTTTAAGAAGAACATAACTCCCTTAAAGAGATACAGATAAGCACAGTCAAAGAAGTAGAAGCCTTTTAAGAGAAAGAAAGAAATCCTTTAAACAAATATAGGAAAATACAGTCAAAGATGTGAAGGAATTGAACAAAATGGTCCAAGACCTAAAAATCGAAATAGAAACAATAAAGAAATCACAAGTGGAGACTACATTGGAGATGGAAAACCTAGGAAAGAGAGCAGAACAGACATGAGCATCACCAACAGAATAAAAGAGATAGAAGACAGAACCTCAGACTTAGAAGATACTGTAGAAAATAGTAATACATCTGTCAAAGAAAATGCCAAGTGTAAAACGTTTTCAACCTAAAACATCTAGAAAAATTGGGACCAATAGGGTAATGTAGATTTTTTCCCCCTTATTATATTGAATGAGCATGTGTCTGTGTGTGTTTTCAATCTGTCTGTCTATCTATCTATACATAAGTATGCATTAAGAATTTAACACTAGTTTTGTGTAACATGAGGGTGTAGGGTAAACAAAACAGTCCTAATAATAAAGGAATAATCAAATAAAGAAAACCCTATCTCCATTTGTGACTTCATTAAAATCAAGATTATTATTATTTGAGAAGTTATAAACATATCATATGCAATATTCAAAAACATAAACATTTTAAAAATACAATTATAATATTATTTCCAAAATACAAAAAATGAAAGAAGCATTTAATTTTGGGAAGATATTCAATTCTCAATACCATTGAAGATGGCTGTCCTCCAGCATTTTCAAAGTCCACATGTGAGTACACTCAGATGTTATGTGAAAAATTTACTGCTTTGAGTTTCCTAGTCTAGCAGAGAATTGAACACAGCTGTATATAGTCTTGATCTTTTAATCAGAATGGTGTCAATATGATACTTTTTTTAAAAATAAAATTGTTTGTTTTTTATACTTTGAAGAAGATTCTGCAAATAATTTTGAATTTTAGCTATTATAGTTAAAAACAGTTCACAATACTATGTGTTTTTGTTTATTTATACTAGAATTGATTAAAATGTTATATTTTGCATTTTACATTATTACATTAATATTGCATTTTACATTTTTACATTAATATTAATGCATTTGTCTATTAATACAGGTTTTACTTGTACTCAATTCTAAAGATTAAGAGAATAAAAAGTTTAGTGTCTCAAGGGAGCACAATTTTTCAAAAAGGGGAAAAACAAATCCTTCAGTAGGAGGAATAATTATAACTTAAAGTTAATTACACCCTTAAGAAATAGACATTTTATTGCATAACGAGAATTGGAATAAATGTCAAGGAGCTAATACCTTGACCATAATTGTACAATTATGTATATCTTGCTCTTAAGAACAACTTTTTCTTTAATATAAAAACCTATGTTAAATATCTTAAAATTTTTTTGATATTTAGTCATTTCTGTATGTTTTCCCCTGTAGTTGATTAATTACATTTTTGTCTTTCATCATTGTCTTTTTAAATTTTAGTTTTGCTTTGAGAAAAAATAAAGCTGTTCTAAGTTGACCACTTTAGTTTACATATTTTAGCTTACTTATAAGTTAATTTGTTACTAAATTTATTATGTAAAATATTTAAAATACAATAACATTTAGATAGTTTATTTGTATATAGCCATATATAAGTTGTACTTTCAGAAACAATGATTTGCAAGTTATTGTTTATTGGAGTTATATGTTCTAAAACCCCAATTGTGGAAAGAAAATATAAACACAGATTATATATATATATATATATATATATATATATATATATATATATATATTAATTCATATGTATGACAATATTTTTAATTGGATATTTTAATTATTTTCATTTCCAATGTTATTCTCTTTCATGGTTTCCCCTCTGCAAACCCCCTCTCCTATCTCCCTTTACCCTGCTTCTATGAGGGTGCTCTACCGCCCACCTAGACACAACATACCCAAATCTATGGGACACAATGAAAGCAGTGCTAGGAGGAAATCACAAAGGGAGACAACTTTGGAGATAGAAAACCTTGAGAAGAGATCAGGGGCCATAGATGCAAATATAAACAACAGAATGCAAGAGATGGAAGAAAGAATCTCAGATGCCGAAGATACCATAGAAACCATTGACTCAACTGTCAAAGAAAATACAAAATGCAAAAAGCTTGTATCCCAGAACATCCAGGAAATCCAGAATACAATGAGAAGACCAAACCTAAGGATTATAGGTATAGATGAGAGTGAAGATTTACAACAGAAAGGGCCAGCAAATATCTTCAACAAAATTATGGAAGAAAACTTTCCTAACTTAAAGAGAGAGATGCCTATGAATATACAAGTAGCCTACAGAACTCCAAACAGACTGGACCTGAGCAGAAATACCTCTCGTCACATAATAATCAAAACCCCAAATGCACTAAACAAAGAAAGAATATTAAAGGCAGTAATTTCATACATTCTTAAGAAGTCCTAGTCAAGATGTGTAAATGCCGGTCACAGACTCATCATTATGTAAACTTCAATATCATCCTGTAAGTTGTTTGGTAAGTAGTTAGAACTATCTGAAATTTTTCAGGGAGACAAATTTTCACTATTGTTTGAGCCTTCCCCCTTTTCTTCCTTCTTTCCCTCTCAGCATGAAATTCCTAGAGAATATTCCCATTTATTTTTAGAGTACCACCTTCTTCTCCTTCTCCTTCTCCTTCTCCTTCTCCTTCTCCTTCTCCTTCTCCCTCTCCCTCTCCCTCTCCCTCTCACTCTCACTCTCACTCTCACTCTGCCTCTCACTCTCACTCTGCATCTCACTCTCCCTCTCCCTCCCCTTTTCCTTCTCCTTCTTCTCCTCCTCCTCCTTTTCCTCTTTCTCCATCTCCTTCTCCTTTTCCTCCTCCTTCTCCTTTTCCTTTTTCTTCTTTTCTTCTTATTTCTTCTTCGTTCCTCTGTCCCTTTCTTCTTTTTCTTGTTTTTTATATTTTACTTATTTACTATACTTCCTGCTCATTGTTACCCTCATTATCACCATCTCTTACAATCCTCCCCATGCCCTCTCTCTGTCTCTTCTAAATTTGTGGGCCTGACTTACAGTATCTCCCAATACTGGCACTACAGGTCTCTTCAAGGCTAGGTGCTTCCTCTACAATTAAGTCCAGACAAGGCAGCTCAGCTATTAGTACGGGCAATAGTATTTGGGATAGTTCTTTGGGACCCATACAAAGACCAAGCTGTACATCTGCAATATATATGCAGGGGAGGGGCCTAGGTCCAGCCCATGTATGTTCTTTGGTTGGTGGTTCAATAAGAGTCCATTCTTTCAACAGTCTAAATTCATATTCATAGACTCAAGTGTCTGTTTATTTCTATGTTTTAGTTAAGTTTTTATTACTTTTAAAAGATATCGTAACCAGATAGACTCTTATAAATGAAAACATTTAACTAGGACTGACTTACAGTTCATATGTTTAGACCATTATTATCATGGTGGAGAGGATGGTGACACAAAAGCAGAAATGAGATTGGAAAGGTAGGTGAGAGTGTTACATCTGTATTCACAGGCAACAGGATGACATGATGAGCCAATAATCCTGGGTTGAGCTGTTAAGACCTCAAATATACCCCTAGTGGCATTCTTTTTCCAAAAAACCTACTCCAACAACTATTCCAATAAGGCCACACCTCTTAAGAGTGCCACTATCTATTGGCCTGTGAGAGTAATTTTTATTCAAAACACCATATTCTATATCAATGGTTACAAAGAGATATAAGGTTTTAAGAAAAAAATTCCCAGAAAAACCATGTGTTAGTTACTCCATATGACCAGGGAACAAAGTATGGATAAGTATAGGCTTTGATTTTCAAAACTCACTTTTAATAAAGTTCTTAAATGCTTTAACCTCCCTTCTAGCCTGTCACCCACCAGAGTTAGTGGTAAGTAAGGTTTAGTGGAGTAAAGGCGGATGTGGACCAGTTAAGAAACAATTCTTTGGAGCAAATGCAATCTGTGCTGTCAGGATATCAGCAGTTCAGGTCACATGAATCATCAATGTAGCTCTACCCACTCAAAAATACCACCTGAATCACCAACAGCAGGTTGATCTAGAAGAACTTTTAGGTGCTGAGAAATTGGCCCAAGTCCATGAAAGCAGCAAGAAACCACTGGAATAGCACCTGAAGTTCTTTGGTGGTGTTTCTCTCTAAGTCTCAAGAAATGATGGCCATGAAAGAATGTCAAGGTGAACCAATACCATACAGTATCACCAGTGAAGATGAGTTTCAACAATGCCCAACAATGATCATCAAAGAATGGTAATACCAATACCACACAGCATTTTCCACTGTCTGTTAGATTATATTTATGCCCTTTCAAAAAATCTCATGTTCACTCAAGTTATCACATGCCCTTTTTCCAGGCTGCTTCCAGAAAAACACCATGAGTCTGTTCTTAGCAAAGCATTCTCCTATGTGTCTGTTGTAGCAAAAACATCCCTTCATAAGACAGTTTTCTGAAAAAAAAAAAAAAAAACTTCACATGACACAACTGAGTCTCCAAAGAAACCAGAAATGTCCATTTCAGATGGATCTAGCTAATATCTATTTTTGCATGTCAGTACCACTAAAATCTTCAGTGGTACTCTGGTCAGAAAAACAGTATAAAAGTGTACAAAAACTTAGTAGCTTTGATCAGTCAAATGACAGACAGAGAAACCCACCAAAAGTGTGTAAAGATAGGTCTCAGAATATTTCCCTAGGAATGTTGGGGATAAAGCACAAACACAAAACTTTGTTTAGGTATCTTGTTATTGAGGCCAGAGTGGCACCCAGGAGGCCGGCTAGGAGGAGTCAGGGTGCTCTGGAGAGTCCAGCAGGCCCTGGGCAGGAGCCTTCAGGTGTCTTCTTTGGGATCTGAATAGTCTGGGCCACAGCACTCAGTCTCCAGGAAGTGTAAGAGGCCTGGTGTGCACCAGGACACAGCCAGCTTGCTCTGGTGGTTCTGGCCCCACAGAGCTTGGGTTCCAGTCCTGAGGCCTCTGGCAGGAGCCATCAGATCTCTGCTTCAGGATCCAGAACAGCCTGGGCTACAACACCACATCTTCAGGTCCTGCAAGAGGCCAGAGGGGCACCCGGGAGGCCGGCTGGGAGGAGTCAGTGTGCTCTGATGAGTCCAGCAGGCCCCGAGAGGGAGCCTTCAGGTGTCTGCTTTGGGATCTGAACAGCCTGGAACACAGATTCCTGCCTGCAGGCAATGCAGGAGGTCACCTGTGCACCAGAGGCCAGCTGGGAAGAGGCAGCTTGCACTGGTGAGTCCAGCATTGACAACAAGACCAACTAACACCAGTGAGCACTAGATGGCAAAAGGCAAATGCAGGAACGTCACTAACAGAAATCAAGGCAATATGGCAGCATCTGAACTGAATTCTCCTTTAACAGCATGTCCTGGATACCCATCATACCAGAAAAACAAGATTTGGATTTAAAATTACTGGTCATGATGCTGCTACAGGAACACATGAAGGACATACTAAAAGAAATGCAGGAGAAAATGGATCAAAAGTTAGAAGCCCTGACAAGGGAAACACAAAAATCATTGAAAGAAATTCAGGAGAATACAAAAGCCAATAAGGAGGAAACACAAAAATCACTTAAAGAAATACAGGAGAACTTTGGTCAACAGACTGAGGTCATGAAAGAGGAAACACAAAAATCTCTTAAAGAATTACAGGAAAACACAAACAAGCAGATGAAGGAGCTAAGCAAAACCATCCAGGATCTAAAATCAGAAGTAGAAAACAACTAAGAAAATTCAAAATGAGACAACTTTGGTGATAGAAAACCTTGGGAAGAAATCAGGGGACAGAGATGCAAATATCAACAACAGAATATAAGAGATAGAAGAAAGAACCTCAGACGCTGAAGATAACATAGAAACCATGGACTCAACAGTTAAAGAAAATGCAAAATACAAAAAGCTTGTAACCCAAAACATCCAGGAAATCCAGGACACAATGAGAAGACCAAACCTAAGGATTATAGGCATAGATGAGAGTGAAGATTTACAACTTAAAGGGCCAGCAAATATCTTCAATAAAATTATGGAAGAAAACTTCCCTAATTTAAAGAGAGAGATGCCCATGAATATACAAGAAGTCTATAGAACTCCAAACAGAGTGGACCAGAACAGAAATACCTCCTGTCACATAATAATCAAAACACCAAATGTACTAAACAAAGAAAAAATAGTAAAGGCAGTAAGAGAAAAAGGCCAAGTAACAAATAAAGGACGACCTATCAGAATCACAGCAGACTTTTCACCTGAGACTATGAAGGCTAGAAGGTCCTGGGCAGATCTCATGCAGACTCTAAGAGAACACAAATGCCAACCAAAACTACTATATCCAGCAAAACTCTCAATCACCACAGATGGAGAAACTAAGATATTTCACGGCAAAACCAAGTTTACCCAATATCTATCCACAAACCCAGCCCTACAGAGGATAATAAGAGGAAAACACCAATACAAGGAGGGAAACTTCACCCTGGAAAAAGCAAGATAGTAACCTTTCATCAAACCCAAAAGAAGTTAAGCAATCAAATTTAAAAAATAACGTCAAAAAGGATAGGAAGTAACAATCACTATTCCTTAATATCTCTTAACATCAATGGACTCAATGCCCCAATAAAAAGACACAGACTAACTGACTGGATACGTAAACAGGACCCTACATTTTGCTGCTTACAGGAAACACACCTCAGGGTCAAAGACAAACACTACCTTAGAGTAAAAGGCTGGAAGACAATTTTACAAGCAAATGGTCTCAGGAAACAAGCTGGAGTAGCCATTTTAATATCAGATAAAATTGACTTTCAACCCAAAGTCATCAAAAGAGACTCTGAGGGACACTTCTTGCTGGTCAAAGAAAAAATACAAGAAGAACTCTCAATCCTGAACATCTATGCTCCAAATGCAAGGGCACCCTCATCCGTAAAAGAAACTTTATTAAAACTCAAAGCACACATTGCACCTAACACAATAATTGTGGGTGACTTCAACACTGCACTTTCCTCAATGGACCGATCAGGAAAACAGAAACTAAACAGGGACACAATGAAACTAATTGAAGCTTTGGAACAATTAGATTTAACATATATATATATATATATGTATAGAACATTCTATCCTAAAACAAAAGAATATACCTTTTTCTCAGCATCTCATGGTACCTTCTCCAAAATCGACCATATAATTGGTCACAAGACAGACCTCAACAAATATAAGAAGATCGAACTAATCCCATGCCTCCTATCTGATCACTATGGAGTAAAAGTGGTCTTCAATAGCAACAGAAATAACAGAAAACCCACAAACACGTGGAAACTGAACAATACTCTACTCAATGATACCTCGGTCAAGGAAGAAATAAAGAAAGAAATTAAAGACTGTTTAGAACACAATGAAAATGAAAACACAACATACCAAAATCTATGGGACACAATTAAAGCAGTGGTAAGAGGAAAACTCATAGCCCTGAGTGCCTCCAAAAAGAAAATGGAGAGAGCATACACTACCAGCTTAATGACACACCTGAAAGCCCTAGAACAAAAAGAAGCTATTTCACCCAGGAGGAGTAGAAGGCAGGAAGTCATCAAACTCAGGCCCGAAATCAATCAAGTAGAAACAAAGGGAACCATACAAAAAATCAACAAAACCAGGAGCTGGTTCTTTGAGAAAATCAACAAGATAGATAAACCTTTAGCCAGACTGACCAAAGGGCACAGAGAAAGTATCCAAATTAACAAACTTAGAAATGAAAAGGGAGATATAACAACGGAAACTGAGGAAATCCAAAAAATCATCAGATCCTACTACAAGAGCCTGTACTCAACACAACTGGAGAATCTGGAGGAAATGGACAATTTCCTTGTCAGATACCAAATACCAAAATTAAATCAGGACCAACTAGACCATCTAAACAGTCCCATAATGCCTAAAGAAATAGAAGGAGTCATAGAAAGTCTTCCAACCAAAAAAAGCACAGGACCAGATGGTTTCAGTGCAGAATTCTACCAGACCTTCAAAGAAGAGTTAACACCAATAGTCTTCAAACTATTCCACAAAATAGAAACAGAAGGAACACTACCCAATTCCTTCTACGAAGCCACAATTATGCTGATACCAAAGCCACACAAAGATCCAACAAAGAAAGAGAACTTCAGACCAATTTCCCTTATGATCATCGATGCAAAAATATTCAATAAAATTCTTGCCAACCAAATCCAAGAATACATCAAAATGATCATCCACCATGATCAAGTAGGCTTTATCCCGGGAATGCAGGGTTGGTTCAATATACAGAAATCCATCAATACAATCAACTACATAAACAAACTGAAAGAACAAAACCACATGGTCATTTCATTGGATGCTGAAAAAGCATTTGACAAAATTCAGCATCCTTTCATGCTTAAAGTCTTGGAGAGAACAGGAATTCAAGGCCCATATCTAAACATAGTAAAAGCAATATACAGCAAACCGGTAGCCAGCATCAAACTAAATGGAGAGAAACTTGAAGCAATCCCACTGAAATCAGGGACCAGACAAGGCTGCCCCCTTTCTCCTTATCTTTTCAATATTGTACTTGAGGTACTAGCTCAGGCAATTCGACAACATAAGGAGGTCAAAGGGATACAAATTGGAAAGGAAGAAGTCAAACTATCATTATTTGCAGACGACATGATAGTCTACCTAAGTGACCCAAAAAACTCCACTAGAGAGCTCCTACAGCTGATAAACAACTTCAGCAAAGTGGCAGGTTATAAAATCAACTCAAGCAAATCAGTAGCCTTCCTATACTCAAAGGATAAGCAGGCTGAGAAAGAAATTAGGGAAATGACCCCCTTCACAATAGCCACAAACAGTATAAAGTATCTTGGGGTGACTCTTACCAAACATGTGAAAGATATGTATGACAAGAACTTCAAGACTCTGAAGAAGGAAATGGAAGAAGACCTCAAAAATGGGAAATCCTCCCAAGCTCATGGATTGGTAGAATCAGTTAAAATGGCCATTTTGCCAAAAGCAATCTATAGATTCAATGCAATACCCAACAAAATCCCAACTCAATTCTTCACAGAGTTAGAAAGAGCAATTATCAAATTCATCTGGTTGGTATTGGTACATGACAGGCAGGAGGATCAATGGAACAGGATTGAAGATGCAGAAATGAACCCACACACCTATGGACACTTGATCCTCGACAAAGAGGCTGAAAACATCCAATGGAAAAAACATAGCCTTTTCAACAAATGGTGCTGGTTCAACTGGAGGTCAGCATGCAGAAGAATGCGAATTGATCCATCCTTGTCTCCTTGTAGTAAGCTCAACTCCAAATGGATCAAGGACCTCCACATAAAGCCAGACACTCTGAAGCTAATAGAAAATAAACTGGGGAAGACCCTTGAGGACATCGGTACAGGGAGAAAGTTTCTGAATAGAACACCAATAGTGTATGCTCTAAGATCAAGAATTGACAAATGGGACCTCATAAAATTACAAAGTTTCTGTAAGGCAAAGGACACCATCAAGAGGACAAATCGGCAACCAACAAATTGGGAAAAGATCTTCACCAACCCTACATCAGATAGAGGGCTAATATCCAATATATATAAAGAACTCAAGAAGTTAGACTCCAGAAAACCAAACAACCCTAATTAGAAACAAAGAGAACAAACAATTAAAAAAAAACCAAAAGCTGGTTCTTTGAGAAAATCAACAGATAGACAAGCCCTTTGCCAGACTAACCAGAGGACACAGAGACAGTATCTAAATTAACAATATCAAAAAGGAAAAGGGAGACATAACAACAGAAACTAAGGAAATTCATAAAATCACCAGATTTTACTACAAAAGTTTATACTACACAAACCTCGAAAATCTAGACACAATGATGATCTTTCTAGATAGATGCCATGTACCAAAGCTAAATAAAGATCAGGTAACCTATCTAAAAATCCCCATAACCCCTAAGGAAATATAACAAGTCATTTATAAACTCCTGTTGAAAAAAGGCACAGGGCCAGTGTTTTAGTGCAGTATTCTTCCAGACTTTCAATGAAGAGCTAATTCCAATACTCTCAAACTATTCCCCAAAGTAGAAACAGAAGAAATACTACTTAATTCATTCTATGAAATCATAGGTACTCTGTGGCCTAAAGCACATAAAGACACAACAAAGAAATAGAACACCAATTTTGCTTAGGAACATCACAGCAAATATACTCAATAAAATTCTTGCAAACTGAATTCATGAATACATTAAAAAATCTTTCACCATGATCAAGTAGACTTTATCCCAGAAATACAGGGATTGTGTGATATCCGAATATACATGAACATAATTCACTATATAAACAAACTCAAAGAAAAAAGGCTCATCATCTCATTAGATGCTGAAAAAGCCTTTGACAAAACCCAGTACTTCTTTGTGTTAAAAATCTTGGAGCTCATAAGGTTACAGAGTTTCTGTAAGGCAAAGGACACCATCAAGAAGACAGATCGGCAACCAACAAATTGGAAAAAGATCTTCACCAACCCTACATCAGATAGAGGGCTAATATCCAATATATATAAAGAACTCAAGAAGTTAGACTCCAGAAAACCAAACAACCCTATTAAAAAATGGGGTACAGAGTTAAACAAAGAATTCTCACCTGAAGAACTTCGGATGGCGGAGAAGCATCTTAAAAAATGCTCAACTTCATTAGTCATTAGGGAAATGCAAATCAAAACAACCCTAAGATTTCATCTTACACCAGTCAGAATGGCTAAGATTAAAAATTTCCGGAGATAGCAGGTGTTAGAGAGGGTGTGGAGAAAGAGGAACACTCCTCCACTGCTGGTGGGGTTACAAATTGGTACAACCACTCTGGAAATCAGTCTGGCGGTTCCTCCGAAAACTGGGCACCTCACTTCCAGAAGATCCTGCTATACCACTCCTGGGCATATACCCAGAGGATTCCCCACCATGTAATAAGGATACATGCTCTACTATTCATAGCAGCACTATTTATAATTGCCAGATGCTGGAAAGAACCCAGGTATCCCTCAACAGAAGAGTGGATGCAAAAAATGTGGTATATCTACACAATGGAGTACTATTCAGCCATTAGAAACAATGAATTCATGAAATTCTTAGGCAAATGGATGGAGCTAGAGAACATCATACTAAGTGAGGTAACCCAGACTCAAAAGGTGAATCATGGTATGCACTCACTAATAAGTGGTTATTAACCTAGAAAACTGGAATACCCAAAACATAATCCACACATCAAATGAGGTACAAGAAGAAAGGAGGAGTGGCCCCTGGTTCTGGAAAGAGTCAGTGAAACAGTATTTGGCAAAACCAGAACGGGGAAGTGGGAAGGGGTGGGTGGGAGGACAGTGGAAGAGAAGGGGGCTTACGGGACCTTCGGGGAGTGGGGGGGCTAGAAAAGGGGAAATCATTTGAAATGTAAATAAATTATATCGAATAAAAAAATTAAAAAAAAAAAGAAAATATCAAGCCCTTCTTTCCCAAGTATCTTTAAAATCAATGGCCTTCTCCCTTCATCAAGTTTTATTGAATCCATGTACATTTATATATTTTCTAAAATATAAGCTGCTCGGTCCATATAATGTTACTTCTGTCTGGGGCTTTGAGGTTAATAGTTTGACACTGTAGAAACAATTGGTGCACTCCTCCCTGAGGAAGACAACCTCTCCTTCTCCCAACTTTCCTCAGTTGCGCATATTTGCACATGTGTGGACCCATGGATACACAGACACATGCACGTGTGTGTGTGTGCGCGTGTGCGTGTTCGTGTGCGTGTGCGTGTGCGTGTGCGTGTGTGTGTGTGTGTGTGTGTGTGTGGACAACTTTCTGGGCTTTTCCTATTTAATTTAGCAGTGATGTTAATGAGAGTTTATGTGGATACCTTTTGTTAGTTCTAGGAGAAACAATTTCAGAACAAACTGATGCCCTGACTCTTAAAATTTTTCTGCTCTCTCACAATGTTCCTTGAGCCTTAGGTGTGAGCTGGTTTTGTAGATGTAGCTGTTGAGACTGGGATCCATAACCCCACATTTTGGTTGAGTGTTGTTTCGGTAATGACATCTGTCTGTTGCAAATTGACTTTTTGATGAGAGGCAAAGATTTTACTTGTCTGTAGGTATAAGGACAAATATAGACTTTTTTGTTAGCAATTATGATCGTTTAGAAAACTGGTGTTTGCAGTATTGGCTTCTTCTCCAATAGCTATGACTTCAATCACACCAAGTACTTTCCTCTTTTTCCAGAACCAGGCATATTTTCTCTCTTACTGGGGTGTTGGGTGTAATTTTAACAACATGCTACTCATGTTCTGACTTCTTCCAGTTTCCCTTGCTCCATGGATCCAGGAGCTTAGTTCAGGATCCATCACAACTATCCCCCAAACCAGGAAAGCCAGGAGTTGTTGTTCATGCTCTGCTGGTTCTCTCTCAGCTTCTCTATCGTTCTTCCTGGCTAACTTCACCAAGCCACCAGGTTTTGTCCTGGCTTCTCTTTCTCTCTGGCCACGTTTGTTCCATGGATGAAAAACAGACAGCTTTATTGTTTTAGAATGTGTCTAATAATAAAGTTGCAGGCTGCAGAATCTCTTGGCTTAACCTTTTCAGCTAGCTAATATCAGCCAGCTTCTGCTAGTCTCCTTGGTCACTGGTTCTAGCTTCCCCAAGGTCTTAGATGGTTTTGTGCTTCTCGTTCCAAGCCCTGGCCAAAAGGGGCTATTCCTATCTATCTTCACCCAACAACTGGCTCCCACCTTCTTTATTGACCAAATAAAGAACCAATTATGGAACCAGACTTTAGTAACAGCATCTCTTCCCACACTGAAGGGTGAATTTTCTTTTTTGATTTTAGTTGTGTAAGTTACTTCTCTCATCACTGTGATGAAATGCCTCAGTGAGGTGGGGCTGTTGATATGGCTCAAAAGATAAAGTTCTTGCGGCATTTGCCAAGAAACTGAGTTTAGAAGGACTATAAGAGCTTGCTGCAAATGTACAGGCTCTAGGCACAGGGAAAAATATCCCATTTTGTATTTCCAGTGGAGGGAGGGGGACCCAAAATTTTCCCTGCCTACAAGATGTACAAGGATAAAGTTGGAGAAGAGATTAAGGGAATGGCTAACCAATGACTTGAGATCCATGCCATGGGAGAAAACCAATCCCTGACACTATTAATGGTAGTCTGCTGTGCTTGCAGACAGAAGCCTAGCACAACTGTCATCTGAGAGACTTCATCCAACAGCTGATGGAAACAGATGCAGAGACCCACAGCCAAACATTAAGCAGAGCTCAGAGAGCCTTGTAGAAGAGTCAGGGGAAAAGACTGCATGTTAACATGTCTGTACTGGGAAGAGAGGAGAGAAGAAGGGATTAACTATAAAGAGAATAAATAAATTAATCAAAAACAAACAAGAAACAAAGAGGAGAGTGGTAAATAATGGTGCACACTGCTCTGTTCTTGTTTCTGTAGGGAGACATTGGTATAGACATATATACATGTGTGCAAGTAGCAGACACACACACACACACACACACACACAGCTGGAGAGTCAAAGAGACTACAGGACTTATAGAGCCAACTTAACTGTGTCTATAAGGGTTCAGAGGCAGAATCACATCAGACTTCTCACCTGAGACTATGAAAGCTAGAAGATCCTGGGCAGGTCTCATGCAGACTCTAAGAGAACAGAAATGTCAGACAAACTACTATGCCCAGCAAAACTCTCAATCACCATAGATGGAGAAACTAAGATATTCCATGACAAAACAAATATACCCAATATCTATCCACAAACCCAGCCCTACAAAGGATAATAGAAGGAAAACACCAATACAAGGAGGGAAACTTCACACTGAAAAAAGCAAGATAGTAACCTTCTTTTATCAAACACAAAAGAAGATAACCAATCAAATTTAAAAATTAAGATAAAAAATGACAGGAAGTAATAACACTATTCCTTAATATCTCTTAACATCAATGGGCTCAATGCCCCAATAAAAAGACATAGACTAACTGACTGGATGCATAAAAAGGATACTACATTTTGCTGCATACAGGAAACACACCTCAGGGTCAAAGACAAACACTACCTTAGAGTAAAAGGATGGAAGACAATTTTACAAGCAAATGGTCTCAGGAAACAAGCTGGAATAGCCATTCTAATATCAGATAAAATTGACTTTCAACCCAAAGTCATCAAAAGAGACTCTGAGGGACACTTCTTGCTGGTCAAAGGAAAAATACAACAAAAAGAACTCTCAGTCCTGAACATCTATGCTCCAAATGCAAGGGCACCCTCATTCATAAAAGAAACTTTACTAAAGTTCAAAGCACACATTGCACCTAACACAATAATTGTGGGTGACTTCAACACTGTACTTTCCTCAGTGGACTGATTAGGAAAACAGAAACTGAACAGGGACACAGTGAAACTAATTGAAGCTTTGGACCAATTAGATTTAACATATATATATATATATATATATATATATATATATATATATATATATATATATATAAGATTTTATCCTAAAGCTAAAAGAATATACCTTTTTCTCAGCACCTCATGGTACCTTCTCCAAAATCGACCATATAATTGGTCACAAGACAGACCTCAACAAATATAAGAAGACTGAAATAATCCCATGCCTCCTATCAGATCACTATGGAGTAAAAGTGATCTTTAATAACAATAAAAACAACAGAAAGTCTACATACACATGGAAATTGAACAATACTCTACTCAATGATACCTTGGTCAAGTAAGAAATAAAGAAAGAAATCAAAAGTTTCTTAGAATTTAATGAAAATGAAGACACAACATACCCAAATCTATGGGACACAATGAAACCAGTGCTAAGAGGAAAACTCATAGTCCTGAGTGCCTCCAAAAAGAAAATGGAGAGAGCATACATTACCAGCTTAATGACACACCTAAAAGTCTGGAACAAAAAGAAGCTATTTCACCCAGGAGGAGTAGAAGGCAGGAAATCATCAAACTCAGGGCCAAAATCAATCAAGTAGAAACAAAGAGAACCATACAAAGAATCAACAAAAACAGGAGCTGGTTCTTTGAGAAAATCAACAAGATAGATAAACCCTTAGCCAGACTAACCAAAGGGCACAGAGACAGTATACAGATTAACAAACTTGGAAATGAAAAGGGAGATATAACAACAGAAACAGGAAATTCAAAAAATCATTAGATCCTACTACAAAAGCCTATGCTCAACACAACTGGAGAATCTGGAGGAAACAGACAGTTTCCTAGCCAGATATCCAACACGAAAACTAAATCAGGATCAAATAGATCATCTAAACAGTCCCATTACACCTGAAGAAATAAGAAGGGGCATAGAAAGCCTCCCAACCAAAAAAAGCATGGGACCAGATGGCTTCAGTGCAGAATTCTATCAGACCTTCATAGAAGACCTATTCCACAAAATAGAAACAGAAAGAACTCTACCCAACTTGTTCTATGAAACCACAATTACTCTGATACCAAAAACCACACAAAGATCCAACAAAGAAAGAGAACTTCAGGCCAATTTCCCTTATGAATATTAATGCAAAAATACTTAATAAAATTCCTGCCAACTGAATCCAAGAACACATCAAAAAGATCATCTACCATGATCAAGTAGGCTTCATCCTGGGGATGCAGGGATGGTTCAATATAAGGAAATCCATCAATGCTATTCACTCAAATGCTATAACGAAACTCAAAGAAAAAAAAACATATGATCATCTCACTAGATGCAGAAAAAGCATTTGACAAAATTCAGCATCCTTTCATGCTAAAAGTCTTGGAAAGAACAGGAATTCAAGGCCCATACCTAAACATTGTTAAAGCAATATACAGCAAACAGGTAGCCAACATCAAACTAAATGGAGAGAAACTTGAAGCAATCCCACTAAAATCAGGGACTAGACAAGGCTGTCCTCTCTCTCCATATCTTTTCAATATAGTGCTTGAAGTTATAGCTAGAGCAATTAGACAACATAAGGAGGTCAAGGGGATACAAATTAGAAAGGAAGAAGTGAAATTATCACTATTTGCAGATGACATCATAGTCTACTTAAGTGACCCGAAAACCTCCACCAGAGAACTCCTACAGCTGATAAACAACTTCAGCAAAGTGGCTGGTTATAAAATCAACTCAAGCAAATCAGTTGCTTTCCTATACTCAAAGGATAAGCAGGCCAAGACAAAAGTTAGGGAAATGACAACCTTCACAATAGCCACAAACAATATAAAGTATCTTGGTGTGACTCTAACCAAACAAGTGAAAAATCTATACAGATCTGAAGAAGGAAATCGAGGAAGACCTCAGAAAATGGAAAAATCTTCCATGCTCATGGATTGGCAGGATTAATATAGTTAAAATGGCCATCTTGCCAAAAGCGTTCTACAGATTTACCGCAATCCCCATCAAAATCCCAACTCAGTTCTTCACAGAGTTAGAAAAGGCAATTCTCAAATTCATCTGGAATAACGAAAAACCCAGGATAGCTAAAACTATTCTCAACAACAAAAGAAATTCTGGGGGAATCAATATCCCTGACTTCAAGCAATACTACAGAGCAATAGTGTTAAAAACTGCATGGTATTGGCACAGTGACAGACAAGTGGACCAATGGAATAGAATTGAAGATCCAGAAAGGAATCCACACACCTATGGTCACTTGATCTTCGCCAAAGGAGCCAAAAACATCCAGTGGAAAAAAAGATAGCCTTTTCAACAAATGGTGCAGGTTCAATTGGAGGTCAGCATGCAGAAGAATGTGAATTGATCCATTCTTATCTCCATGTACTAAACTTCATTTCAAGTGGATCAAGGACCTCCATGTAAAACCAGACACACTGAAACTAATAGAAAAGAAACTGAGGAAGACTCTTGAGAACATGGGCACAGGGGAAAAGTTCCTGAACAGAACACCAATAGCTTATGCTCTAAGATCAAGAATTGACAAGTGGGACTTCATAAAATTACAAAGTTTCTGTAAGGCAAAGGACACTGTTAAAAGGACAAAACAGCAACCATCAAATTGGGAAAAGACCAATTGGGAAAAAAACCAACCCTACATCTGACAGAGGGCTAATATCCAATATATACAAAGAACTCAAGAAGTTAGACCCCAGGGAACCAAATACCCTATTAAAATTGGGGTACAGTTCTAAACAAAGAATTTTCACCTGAAGAAATTCGGATGGCCGAGAGGCACCTTAACAAGTGCTCAACATCAATAGTCATTAGGAAAATGCAAATCAAAACAACCCTGAGATTTCACCTTATACCAGTTAGAATGGCTAAGGTAAAAAACTCAGGGGACAGCAGGTGTTGATAAGGATGTGAAGAAAGAGGAACACTCCTCCACTGCTGGTGGGGCTGTAAGATGGTACAACCACTTTGGAAATCAGTATGGTGGTTCCTCAGAAAACTAGACATGACACTTCCAGAGGACCCTGCTATACCTTTCCTGGGCATATACCCAAAGGATTCCCTGGCATGCAATAAAGACACATGCGCCATTATGTTCATATCAGCCTTATTTATAATAGCCAGAAGCTGGAAAGAACCCAGATGTCCCTCAAAAGAGGAATGGATACAGAAAATGTGGTATATTTACACAATGGAATACTACTCAGCACTTAGAAACAATGAATTCACAAAATTTTTAGGCAAATACTTTGATCTAGAAAATATCATCCTAAGTGAGGTAACCCAATCACAAAAGAATACACATGGAATGCAATCTCTGATAAGTGGATATTAATTAGCCCAGAAGCTCTGAATACCAAGGCACAAATCACATAACAAATGACTCCCATGAAGAAGTATGGAGAGGGTCCTGATCCTGGAAAGGATTGATCTAACATTGGAGGGGAATATAAGGACAGAGAAAAAGGAAGGAGGTGATTGGAGAATGGGTGGAGAGAAGAAGGTTTATGGGACATATGGGGAGGGGGATGTGGGAAAGGGAAAATCATTTGGAATGTAAACAAAGAATATAGAAAATAAAAATATTTAATATATCGTGTCAGTATTTTTCTTGAAATCTTTTCTTCTTCCAGAAAAAAAAAAAAAAAAAACCTAAATGCGTTTCATGGAGGCCTAAAATTTGAGATTTGTGTGAATATGTTACATCATGTTAATGTCCACTAAAGTCTTTATATTCATACTGGAACCATTTGGAACCTTTATAAAAAGGATATATGAAAATGATGAAGGCAGATAGGCATATTCATATTACTACTATAAAAAGGGTGCTGCAAATGCATGCTATAACTACCCTGGAATGGATGCACTGGTAATAGTGTGTTTGTTCTTTGTGCTTCATGAGGAATTCAGGACCCCTCAGCCTTGGTACTTACAAAGAATGATCATAGACAATAAAGAGAGACTCACCAATACCAAGAATCTCAGAGACAAGGCTGACCATCTGCCTAGAGGGGCAAAACATAGTAGGGTAGTGAGCTGCCTTCAATTCAGTTCTCAAAGTAATCTACCAGATGCGAGATAAGAAGTAAGACAGCTCCACAGGATGCTAGTCAACTTCCTTTAGAGATTGGTCGATATTGAATTAAAGGTACAATTATAGCCTCTTTTTACTGGCATTGAGAATGACAATCAGGACAAACTACCATACACTAGTAACAAAACTTGATGATTCATGTAGGTAGGGATGTTAAATTTAAAAAAAAAATAATTCTAGCCATCTGTCAGTAGTACATTTGTTCAACTGAAAATAGGAATTGTTGCAGAACAAACCCCTGAGAAGACCAAGTGATAATGTGCTCACAAAGAGTAGATCATGTGTGGTACCATCTGCAACACAGTAAGGAGGTCCCTGTGTCAGTGAATTGGACTGGCATTAACTGAACTTCCATGGAAATACATCTGTGTTAAAAAATTTACAGGCAAATTTGTTGACTAAAACTTCTTAATTGATAGGAATTGGAATGTTACAGATTGGGATGTTTTCATAATCATTTGTAATATTATAAGTCACAAGAGAAAATTTTCTAGGACTGTTTACTTATTAGGTAACCTTATCAACCTGTGTGTCCATATGACTATTAGGAAAAAAAATCTTTGCTTCCACCAACTAAGAATGTTATTAGAGACCTTGTGTCACCAAATGCTGAAATTTCCATTTGCTGTAATCATCTACAGTATCTACACTGATGACTTAGGTAAATGTATTTATTCAAGATTTGATTTTCTTCCATGAGCATAAAAATGGCATGTAATCATTTCCATGATAGAACATGGCATCCAGACTAACATAAGCATTTTCCTAGAAAATATTCACTCAAATTTGACCATTAACATTCTGTGTGGGACAAGTTCTGGTTTGGGTGTCAGTAATATTGGTGAGTCAATTGGAAAATCATAAGAAGAGTTCACTCTCACCAAAGAGTCACCCAGATCAGTGACAGTGTCTCCTTGGGTGGTTGCTGGACTTCTTTCTGGGGCCCCCAACCTCCTTCTGCTTTCCTTGATCTCTATTGATTTGTTGTGAGCAGGTGCTATATTGGATATTTTTTCTTGGATTCAAAACTTATTTTGGGGAAATCAGTATTGTCTTCTGGCCCTTCTTCCTGAGCTCATTGTGTGTTTGTGTCTCTTCTGATTATGAAGCGCAGGCTTTCTACATTTAGTTTATAATTTCTACAAAATCATGATCACAAAAATCTCCTTTCTCCAACACATATATGGAATCTGGACAGTTTCAGTAGAAAAGTTCAAAACAGCAGATTTCATTCCTAGTTTGGAAGGAAACATTGATTCAGCAAGGAAGACTCACAAAAGGAGCCTTATGTCTCAAGTCCTCATACATTTACAAAAACATGTGAGTTAACCTGGCACACTGAAACAATAACCATTTTTAGAATGAGACGTGAAAGGGGATTTTCTCATAGGCATCACACAAATCTGATTCAGACCACAGATGCCACAGAATAGTATAAAATATTACAACTCTTTAAAAAAAGCCACCTCTACCAAATTGCAAGACATAAATTTAAAGAAAAAAAAAACCCAAAACCCTCTGGTTTGTAGTTCAACTGGTTTATGTTTGACAGTGATTTATCTTGCAAATATTTGGTAAAATGGAGAATGTTTGAAGTTTCTACCTCCTCCCACTAAACTGAAAAGTCATAGCCAATAAAACAAAACACAGGTGCTCAATTCACCCTGAGTTTGAATTTGTAGTTATCTAAGAAATAGCAAAATTTCTAATTTGCAAGAAGTTAGTAACAAAGTTTTTAAATAATATTAGAATAAAAGAAATAGAATAGGACAAGAAATCAAGACAATATTTAGAAGCAATGCCACAATCCTGGCAGGACTGAAGCTGTTTTTTTTTCCTTCCTTTGATTATGAGATAACTGCGAGGATAGATGTCAAAATTGGGATTTTCCTATGAATTTCATGCTGGAGGATGTAAACGACTGTGATTCTGGTGTAAGAGGAGGGAATACTTGCTTCTAATGAAGAGATTCTAGAATCAATAAAACATTAGACTTCCTTTCAAGAGATATTTGAAGGCAGACAACTGGATCAATAATGGGTAGAACTACACTGTGATCAAGACTGCTTATTTATACATGACTCTTGCTTCCTCTTAAATCTAAACCTCATGTCAGATCCCCAAAGGTGGCTGTCAGAGTGACTGGATCTCTTTGTTTTTCTTCCCAATGATTGTCACTATTACTTATCTCTTGAATTGGCTTGTTGCAGATATGTAATTCTAGGTGGTCAGAGCTGCCAGGATTAAGGATTAAACATCAAGAATCCTGGTTGATTCAGAAATGAATACATTCTGAGGTATGTGACTTCTCAGTTCTTCTTTATCCACCCCCTGCCCCATCTTCTTTACAAGAAGATGTATTTTTCTTTACTACCCTCTTCATCCACTCTAATAAGAACAAAATAGTATACACCAAAGTAAAAGATCACTATAGCCTCTTTTGGGTGACACCTACAGGGGGTGGCAATCTTAATGTTGTCTATACTCCCTAGACAAAGGCAGGCCTAAAAATTTTTATTATGGGATGTCTGGGTCCAAATGGGGGCCTTCCTTTTGATGTAAGAAACTTTAGATCACTCTATTACACAGAGGTTTCAAAATTTGTCATTTGGTGACTTTAGGAAGCAAAGTAGAGGACAAGTTTAACTTGGTCACTTGGTAAAAGAGGATGTTTATGAAATAGATGTTAGTGCTAAGAATGTGTGCTAAGAATCCATAAATAGTCTCCATGTTGTGATACTAAAAAGCAGTTCAATGAAATATAAATAAGGCCAGAGTACAGCAAGATAAAGTTAGAGCAAGAGAATTCACCTGATTCTTAACTTGTATATTTACTGAAGAACTGGGAAAAACTTTATCATATTGGTTAAATCTATAAATTTCAGGACTCATTTATTGAGACACCTTCTGTTACCTTCACAGACCAACACATGAACAGCAACATCAAAAATACAAAGCCAGGACCAAAGGTGCAGGCCTGTAAACCCCTTAGGTACTTAGGGGTTAAAGCCCAAGGATCAAAAGTTCAGGCATACCTGACCTATGGAATGAGTTTAAGTTTATCCTATGCAACTTAGTGGAAGCTTGTCTCAAAATAAAGTAAAACGAGGTCTGGGTAAGGTGCACAGTGGCCTAACACTTGCCTGTCGCATTGAAGCCACTGGATCACATCCCTTGCACAATGGAAAAAGAAATAATCAACAACAAATCCAAAGATGTTGCTAATCACAATCAGGAGTGTACAGTTAAAACTGAGCAGCATGCAGACAAAGAAACTTAAATCCGTCTGCCTTAAGGGTTACAAGCTTATTTGTAAGGGGAGAGAAATCGTGAGCAAAGTTGGAGATAAAACATGGTCTCCCTATGGGAATTCAGGGGTTTTCTATTCTTTTTTTCTTTACTGACAGTTCAGAAAAATGGAGATAATTATTAACTAACAAGAAACAAAGGCTTTAATAGATAAATTTGATGTACTTACTGTTATAAATTCCAATACTAAAAATCTATGTGAGAATAGAGATAAAACTCAAATGGAGGACATCTCTAACTTACTTATAACTGTAATGAGAGATAAGTTAAAAGACCAGGCTGAATAAATCAGTATTCTTTGATGTAAAAAGGTTTGTTAAAAATGAAACCTATAGTACAAGAATACTTAAACTAGTGGAGTAGTGGAAGGGAGCTTGGGAACCTCATTGCCATTTGAATGGCAATGTATAGCCAGAGGAAACTCATCTCTGCCATCACTGTACTAAGAATAGCTGAGAAAGTAACCTTACTGTCTCCTCTCCCAATCTCTAGAATGTCTTTTGTGAAATTTGAGGTAAAATGGCATCCCATCAAATTACTGAATAAGGCATTTAATTTCTTAAGAAAGATTTACCTCCACCTTCAAACCACTCCTGGGCAGCTCTCTTAATCTTGCTACGTTATTTCATTTAACAGATACATTAGCAGAAGATAAGCATGACTGTACTCAAGTAACAAATGAACACTTTCTCTAGGGAAACCTACTAAAAACTCCCATCAAAATGTGAATTAATTCCATTTACTGGTGATTCTTTTTTGTGAGATGAAGAAGGATATTTTCAGGAAGCATATGTGCTTATAGCCATACTTGATATAAATGAGAGTCATCATTTGTCTAGGAGTGAATCTGCTCAAATGACTGAACTCAGAAGTTTAGCTAGGATATATCATTCAATATAAAACAAAGCAGCTAATATTTACCCATCGATTGCTGTGTGTAAAGAGTAAGCTTGCTATTGGCTGTTATGGAAAAATAAATAACTTCTAACTTACTCTGGTTGTACTATTCAAAACAGATCTCAGATTTGCTATGTGCTATGCATTCATCCAAATATACATTATAAAAATTCCAGGATATTTAAAACAAATACCAATGAAATAGAACATGATAATTTGCTCAAAGATTAGCAAAGCCAGTTGAAGTGTATGGAACTTACTCTCCTGATATAATACCTATTCAATTACTGCTTTCATTCTTTAAACTTAACAGATTATATACAAGGTGAGAACAAGGTCTGGCAACAGAATATTTGTAAATTTTATTGCACAAAGAAACCTTGCTGTGGACATATTGAAAATTCCAAATGCCAAATTGCCACCTCTGTCATGTATATAATGCATCACATCAAACTTTCAACAAAATATTTCTTGTGGCAACACCTGCATGGATCTTAGTATGAAATGTCCCTCATAAGTTCAATTTTTTTCCAAGACAGGGTTTCTCTGTGTAGCCCTGGCTGTCCTGGAACTCACTCTGTAGACTTTGCTGGCCTCAAACTCAGAAATCCGCCTGCCTCTGCCTCCAAGTGCTGGGATTAAAGGTGTGCACCACCACTGCCTGGCCATAAGTTCAATATTTAATTCATCGACTCTAGCAGGTGGTACTATTTGAAAATGTGGTGGAGACAACCATGGTTGTCTCTGGAGGGGCCCTGCCAGAGCCTTACAAATACAGAGGCAGATGCTAACAATCAACTATTGGACTGGGCATGGGATCCCCAATGGAGGAGCTGGAGGATGGTCCAGAGGAGCTGAAGGGGTTTACAGCCCCATGGGAAGAACAATGATTTCAGCCACCCAGATGCCCCAAGACTCCCAGGGACTGAACCATCAACCAAGGGGCACACATGGTTCCAGCCAAAAATGTGGCAGAGGAAGGCCTTATTGGGCATCAGTGGGAGGAATGGTCCTTGGCCAGGTAAAGGCTCAACAGAGGCCCCAGCAAAGGGAAACCAAGGGAGGGGGAAGGAGGGAATGTGTTGGGTGGAGAGGAATATATGTGGAGGCAGGGGGAAGGAGTAAGGGGAGAGGTTAGAGGTTTTAGGGGAGGGGGATATCAGGAAGGGTTTTACCATTGGCAATGTAAATGAAGACAATATTCAATAAAATAAATAAATAAATAAAAAGTGGTGTAAACTTTAGGAGGTAGGGTCTCTGTAGAGAAAGTGGACCACTGGGGAAAGGCTTAAAAATTTGCAATATGGCCTTGATTCCTGTTCTCTTTCTGCTTCATGTTACTGTAGATGCATCTTGCTCCTGTTTTTCCTGGCATTATGGAGTGTATCTTAAACTTTACACCCAAATAATCTCTTTGTCTTGTAAGTTGCTTCTTGTCAAGTCTTTTGCCACAGCAATAACCAAATTCTTAACCACTCCACATCCTCCAAAGTAGCTCATAACTTACAGTTGAGATACTGTATATGTCCCAAATATAATCAGAAAGAACATTTACCTTAGTCAAATGGATCATCAGTAATCTGGCAGTTAAAATATATCAAAACTTTATTTGATATAAAGATATAAATATTCCTTAGTGGTAGTCTGTATATGTACCACTTGATGGAAATCTTCACTTATTAAAATATCCCTCTATTTTAGCAGCAGAAAGAAAATTATTAGGAAAAAATTACTCCTAGTGGATAGTGATTTTAGATTACATAGTACTCAAGAGACTAAGGTTAATTGCTAAGTATTTAAATTTATTAATGACATTTGTATAGAATTTTAATTGTACCTACTATCTTTAAGTCTCTGAATGACTTGAATTAATGAACAATACAATAAAAATTAAGAATTACATGAACAACTTGACTGAAACTTTCAGCTTCCTTATCAAAGCCATTCTCATTCATTCTTATAAATCTAAGAACTACCACTTTGGTAAGCATCAATTAATTCCTTAGAAAATGTTTGATATCCATTGGAATGGACAAAGAACACTATAGGCCATCTCTGCTAACAAGAAGAATTATATATCACTGCCAATAACTTAAAAAATCCTTCTATTATTATTATTATTATTATTATTATTATTTATTGGTACTGGTGGTGGTACTGGTGGTGGAGGTGGTAGTGGTAGTAATAGCAGAGATATTTTCACAGTGAATTTTCTGGAAGGTGAAGAAGTAAGTGAATAAAAACTAAAATAAGGTAATGTGACACATTATAAAAAAATCCACATCAAAGGCTCCATTTGGCCTCAGTGAAAAGATACAGTTAGGTACTTTTAACCACTGTCTATGTTTCAATACTTCAGGAAATACATACTTGAATTCAAAATTTTCACCAGGGTTTAATAATCAAGCTCTTATATTTACTTCTGTTATCTGTTATGAAATAATATTTACTGATGATCATCTGTCTTACAAATATTGCTGAACACAGAACCTAACTATAACTCTTAAATAGATGAACTCTAAGATTGAAAAGTCCTTGGTAGACAAAAATTACAGATGATGTCAATGGTATCACCATTCTTGAGAGTTCCTATGCACATTCATACATCTTTTTGCCTAATAGTAACTCCTACTAACTTCTGATGACTTAAAACAGGACACCCAACTATCCATATTGACTATTTGATTCATGAGAAACTGAAGACCATAGCATCTATATTGAGATTATCAGAACTGGCCAAAGTTGGAAACAAAGAAAACATCACTGTAAGAACCGATATTAGCCTAGGAGACTTAGGAGAATCTAAATTTATGTAAGAGTAAGGACACACTATACAAAAGAATCTATATTAAAATATCAGACACATAGAGGATGAAGAGATGGCTCATGGGTAAAAACTGCTCTTGGAGGAAGACCTGAATTCAGTTTCTGGCATCTACAAATGGTTTTCAACCATCTTTTACTCTAGTTGCAGCAGATTCTATGCACTCTTCTGGCATCTATGGGCACCAAATAGACAAGTAATGCACATGCATGCATGCTGATAGCACACATGTAAAATGAAACAAATGAATCTAATATTAGGACATATAGAGAAAATGTTATTTTGTGAAAAAAGGAAAGATATAAAACATTTTTTAAAACAATTGTATTTTAAGAATTGATTAAAACAACCAAATGATACTCAGTTTTTCAACAGGATATAATAGATGATGTCAGTTAGCTTTAATTAAATTAACATAGTCAATGGTCATCTGATAAGAAAATCTCACTTAAAAAATTGCCTAGATTAGCATTGACCTATGTGTCCATGGAGAATTCTTTTGATTTTTTAGTTGATGCAGGAGTATTCATCCAGCCTCTTTAGAAGGTACTGATCAGGCATTCCTTCTTGTTTTTTGCTATATTATTTGGCTGTGAGTGGGTTCCTGTTTGCAGGAAAGACTAGGTAGACTCTCTAGAAGCCAGTCCTACCTCCAGGTTCTTGCCAAGAGTTCCTGCCCTGACTTCTGTCAATTATGGTCTGTAACCTGGAAATGTAAGATGAAATAAAGCTACCATCCTATAACTTATTTTAGTCAGAGTATTTTATCACCCAAAACAAAAGAAAAGAGAATAAACAAATAGGAAAACTAAATCAACCCCCCACAAGAAAAGCAAGATAGGTAATATTGCATAAAATTACTTCCAATAGAGTGTCAGTTCCTTTTTTGAAGGTGAAATAAAAAAATATACAAGTTTATTATGAACAAAAATCTATGGAATTATGATTTTCCTATATTTGTCTCCTTTTCCATGTTACTAGTAATATTTCTTAAATAAGGAAAGTGATTTTATTATTAAGAAATGCAACATTATTCAACATTATGCTATCTTCTTGATTGATAATTCAGACATAGGTACAATAAGAATATGACACATACAAATGTTATATGAGAGTCAAAGAACAGAAAAATAGAAAAAGTGAGCTGGATCATGATAACTCATAACATTAATATTATGCAGTAACTTCTTACTCCATTGATTTAACAACCATTTCTCTCTCCAGAAGATTTTCTTGATCATTTTCTTGATCATTCAACTACAGGTTCCAGGAATGGTCCTTACTAGTACCATGGATCATAAAATAATATACTCTCCATACACAAATTACTCACTTTTCTCTAAATCACTGTCATGCCCACAGTGCCTAGCAAATACATGAATTTGCGAGTTGCGTTTTTCTGTGTCTATCAAAGTTATGTAATTGCCGCAATTCTGTAATGCATCATCCAAGGAAAACTAAATCACTAAATATGCTCACTCTGATTTTTGGTTCAGAATAAACTTATTTCCTCTAGAGTAATAGCTTTGTTTTGCACAGATTGAGGAAGGATGAGCCTATGAGAGTGATAGAGACCCTGAAAGAAGTGTACAAAGCACGTAGAAGCTCATCAGGTAGAATTTTGGAACAGTACTAAGGATTTTGGTAAAATTAAAAGTAGTGATGTCTACTGGAAAAATGTAAATGCTTATGGGAGTTACTGTGACTTGTGATTTCAAACTTCCACTCTGTTACTCTGGAATTTGTGTGTAAGTAGAAAATCACAGAGACCAGGAGGAGGCTGTTAAGACCCCATATTTGTTTCCATGAATGGGAGTGTACAAATGGAAGCACATTTCCACATGTGAGAAGTGCTTTATGATCAAAACAATCCTGAGATTCCACCTCACACAAATTAGAATGGCTAAGATAAAAAATTCATGTGACAGCAGATTCTGGTGAGGATATGGAGAAAGAGGAACAATGCCTCCATTGTTGGTGGGATTGTAAGCTGGTACAACCACTCTGGAAATCAATCTGGTAGTTCCTCAGAAAATTGGACATAGTACTACCTGAGGACCCAGCTATACCACTCCTGGGCTTAAACCTAAAAGATTCTCCAACTTAGAACAAGGACACATGCTTCACTATGTTCATAGCTGCTTTATTTATAATAGACAGAAGCTGGAAAGAACCCAGATGGCCTTGAACAGAGTAATGGATACAGAAAATGGTATATTTATACAACGACTAGTATTCAGCTATGAATTCATAAACAATGAATTGATAAAATTCTTAGGTAAATGGATGAAAATAGAAAATATCACCCTGAGTGAGGTAACCAGTCACAAAAGAACACACAAGGTATGCACTCATTGATAAGTGGATATTAGTCTAAAAGCTCGGACTACCCAAGATACAGTTCACAGACCATGTGAATCTCAAGAAAAAGGAAGACCAAAGTGTGAATGCTTCAGTCCTTCTTAGAAGGGGAAAGAAAATATTCATGGGATGAAATACAGAGAAAAAGTATGGAGCAGAGACTGAAAGAAAGGTCATCCAGAGACTGCCCCACCTGAGGATCCATCGCATATACAGACACTAAGCCCAGTCATTATTGATGATGCCAAGAAGTGCTTGCTGACAGGAGCCTGATATATGTCTCCTGAGAGGGTCTTTCAGAGCCTGGCAAATCCTGGGGCAAACTTGCAGCCAACCTTTGGACTGAGCATGGGGTCTCCAATGGAGGAGTTAAAGAAAAGACTGAAGGGACTGAAGGGGTTTGCAACTCATAGGAAGAACAACAATATCAACCAGCTAGACCCCCAGAGCTCCCAGGAACTAAACCACCAACCAAAGAATACATATGGAGGGTGGTCCCGTGGCTCCAGCTCCATATGTAGCAGAGGATGGCCTTATCAGACATGAATGGCAGGGGAGGCCCTTGGTCCCGGGAAGGCTCCATGCCCCAGTGTAAAGGAATGCCAAGGTAGAGAGACAGGAGTGAATGAGGGGGTGAGTGAGCACCCTCATAGTAGCACGGGGAGGGAGGATGTGATAGTGGCCTTCCAGAGGGAAAACTGGGGAATGGGATAACATTTCAAATGTAAATAAGTAAAATATTCAATACAAAAATTGGAAAAAATAAAAATAAAGCCTTGCTGGTACCCTGGGTCATAAGAATAATACAAAAACAGAGAACATGGTGATATGCAGATCTCTAGACAGAGCTGAGGAAAAAAGTGAAGAAATTGATCAAGGTAAACAAGATTTGGGGGAGCCACTTAAAATGTGTGAGTGTAAAATAAATATTTTTGATATGTAATATTTTTGTAAGGAGATCAGATGGAAACATATAGTAAGAAAGTTTTATAAATAAAGCAGAATTTAATTTTAAATCTAAAAATAGAAATCTGGGTACCATGATCAAGTGCATAAATTTGTAAAATACTGTGTTTGAAATTACTGAGAAAGAAACAGTAGATGGGATGTTTTAAAAGCCTTCTAGTGGGGAATATGTATAGTTGAACAGAGGAATAACCAGGTAATAGATTGAGAAGAAAGTCATTTAGGCTAGAAAAACTAGGTTTACAAGTTGTCAGTAATGCTGAAAAATACAATACATGGAGCTTTTACCCAGATGTGCAACAATGTGACATGGCAGCAGGGTAAGTACTTCCTTTTAAAGAATCGGGACTGTGCCAGGCAGTGGTGGCACATGCCTGTAATCCCAGCACTCTGGGAGGCAGAGGCAGGCAGATTTCTGAGTTCGAGGCCGGCCTGGTCTACAGAGTGAGTTCCAGGACAGCCAGCGTTACACAGAGACACCCTGGCTCATAAAAAAAAAAAAAAAATCCAAAAAACCAAAACAAAAAAACAAACAAAACAAAACAAAACAAAACAAAAACAAAAACAAAAGAAAAAGAAGCGGAAAGTGGGAATGTAAGAAAAATTGACAAACTGGGCAATCTCTGATAAAATTGTAGAGTTCAAAAATGTATTACATGTTTAATTAAGGATAGACGTTCCCTGTTGCCAACAGAATAAACCAAAGTAATTAATTGCATAACATCAATAATAAGAATCGAAAGTAAAGCTGAAAGAAGATCCCTGGGAACATAAATCACGCTTTTCAATGTGCAATACAAATTACCACATGGGTGCTTTTATAGGAGGGAAGAAGATGAAGGAGTTTTTGGTACATTTTTGTGAAAAGAAGATGAAGCATTTTCCTCTAAGCTGGTTTTCATTTTATTATGAAAAGTAGAATGCTTATCTGAGAGGTGGCATGTGGCGTTTTACTGAGAGAAGTCATTAAATACTTTGGTTAGACTGTTGAGAAAGCAATTTTACTGTAGATGTGTTTTGAAAAAAAATTATAGCTTTGCCCTGTAGGGGCGTGTTCCTGTCTTTAAAATTAACTTGACTGTTTCAATCCATATCCCACCCTCTCCTTGCCTTTTATGTAACCATTCCATAATAACTCAGAGAAATCACAATGGAAAAGAGGATAAAGTAGAAACATAATTGTAGGATATTTATTGTTACGATGCATGATAAATGCTACTCTAAAGCACTGGCAGAATACAATTCTACTTCCATTCTCTAGTAATTTACACTTCAGTCTTAAACTCTACTATCTTAGATTCACTAGGCATATTAGCATTATCCCTAAGCATTTGTAATATTTGGTCAACTCATTTTCCTACTTCTTGGTACACCACTTTTCAATAATCTATCATAGTTACAAAAGGTCTATAAAACCTATCTCTAGCTTTAACAAGAGGCAGGCTTGGGGTTTGCTTCCTATTGCTTTAATCCATTCACTCAACCATTCACTGATGATATTTAAAATCATCAAGTTATTCAAGAGTCATATAATAAGACACTGTCTATCTAATAAAATGTTCACAAGAGTAAGGATCCAGGCAGTGTCAATACTTGATGAAAATGGTTCTAAAAATAAAGTGAGGACATTGCTTTGAGAGAATAAACCTAGATAAACAGAAAAAGGAATCATGACTCAGAAAATTCAAGAGGGCTTGACACATATGGAGTAGGTTTGAGTGTATTGTAAAAATCACCTAAGAGGAGTGCTGAGAGAAGGAAATTTTTGCTGAAACAATGATGCCACAAACTCATGAAAGTATAATGGGATATGGGAACAATTTCAGCTCCATGTGCTTAGAATGTAGTATGGAGTGACAAGCCTTGAAGCTAGAGAATAAGTATGGGGCAGAAAACAAGTTCTTTTAGCATCTCACCAAAGAGGATAGAGTTTATAACTAACACAATAAAAAACCTGCTCTTTGAGAGGCAAACTGACGTACCTGGAAAGTACCAGACATCGTTAGAAAACATGAACATGAAAATTTGCGTTGGGGAAGGGTTGGTATTTTTAAAGGTTGCAGCAAAGACTTTGTCCAAGGAACAATTTTAAATGCCCTTAAAATTTTTTAAAAATATTAAAGGAACTCTCAAACTTGTTCTTTGAAACCATCATTTAAAAAAAGAGGGGGAAGAAATGTGTAAAGAACTCCAGTATTGAAGGGCACTTACTAGTGTAGCATAGTGTGGTGGTTTGAATATGGTTGACTCAGGGAGTGGCATTATTAGGAGGTGTAGCCTTGTAGGAGTAGGTGTGGCCTTGTTGGAGGAAGTCTGTCATGGTAGGCCTGGTCTTTAAGAACCTCATCCTCACTGCCTAGAAACCAGTCTTCTAACTGAACAAGAGGTGAAACTCTCAGCTCCTCCAGTCCCAAGTCTGCTAAACATTCACTACCATGTTTCCACCTTGATAATAATAGACTGAACCTCTGAACCTGTAAGCCAGCCCCAATTACATGTCTTTTATAAGAGTTGACTTCATCATGGTGTCTCTTCACAGAAATAAAACACTAAGACACATGGCGTTTATGGAGTCCAACATAGAACAAACAAGTGAGACAAACCATTAGAGAACATTCCCGTTTTTAAGTCCTGTGTGCTTTCTCATGTCTGAGGACAATAACTATTTTTTTCCACTTGAAGATTTGTATGTATGATCTAAGACATCCATTGAATGATGGGAACTGTTTCTGACAGCACCTCTACATTGGTGTCCCTTCCTCACTCCATAATTACCCCCAGAAGGCACACACACACACACACACACACACACACACACACACACACACACACACACACATGGCAAGGATCTTATAATGACTGGCTGTTCACATTTACTTTATCTTTTTCTATTTTTCTGAATAAGAATCATTTTCTACTACTTTCTCTCTCCACCCTTTGCCACTTGAGTTGTCCCTCACTTGCCATCTGAAAGCAGGCCTCATTAACATTACCTAATTGTCAAGCCATTGACAATTTCTTGCTTACAGAAATTGTGGTCTTCTCATTTTTCACTCTTTTTCTCCCCTTTTCTTTGATTCATTTTTCACTCTTTTTCTCGCCTTTTCTTTGATGTCTCTAGTTTCACACACGGCCAGCATTTTCTCTCAAAAACAAACCTATTGCAAAGAGGACCTTCTTTTTTGGAAATAAACTTTTGTGGGAAGTACCCATCTAGTAGTAGAAGATACTTTAGAAAACAATTGGGTAATGACTTTAAAAATTGCAACAAAAATCTTCCCTACAATTTTTATGAAGAATTTCTATGTTCTGATTTAATAGGAAAATAGCTTATGTTTTCCAATTATTTTAAATGTATGGTTGTACCTTCCAGCCAGTTGGGTTTCTACAGTTTGGGTATTTAACTAAGTGATTCTCAGGCAAGTCTAATGACTCTAAAATAAATAAGACTTAGAAGAGAATGTTATAAAATTTGAGAATAAAATATGAACTCCTTTTTGGAAGTCACTGTGACTTAAGCTTTGGGTTCATCCATTTCATTTTGTTAACCTTACTTTTGTAAAATAAAGATGTTGTACTAGTGCTATGTCTACATTAAGAATTTCTATTTTTAATTCACAAAAATTAGCAGCAAATTATGAATTTTTCTCATAATAAAGGAGTTTGTAACTCTTTAATTGCCAAAAATATTCCCAACACTTCTGTTTAATCTTGATGCCAATCATGAAAAATAGTGAGGATTCTACAAATAATGTTGTTGTATATTAGAAGTATCCATGACCTTTCCCAGTGGCTGAGAAATTTCTGGGATGAGTCACAGAATATAAGAACACTATTTTCATGCTGCCATCAGCTCTAGAAAACGTAAATAGGCCAGTGAAAACAGGCAGATATGTGTGCTACCTTTGATGGACTCAAAGCCAGAATCTTTCTGAATCTCTCTGTTTACAAGTATTGGCAACATTCATTTATTGTGTGTTTATTTTGTTTTTATTTATTTTACTTTTTTATTTAGTTGGCGAACCCTCTCCAGTGGTTAGGCCTAGGCTGAAGGTGCCACGTCTCAAATTTTTGGTTCTTCTAGTAATTTTTTGATCCTAGTACTACTTTCATGTTCTTTTCAAAGTCATCTCAGCAGAAAAAATCCAGGTGTGGTCAACAGAAAATTGAGAAATTGTTAGAGCCCATGAATTCCCAAGGGTTTAAGGAACTGTCGTCAGAGACTTGGAACAAGCACAAATATGTCTGTGACATTTCACTCAAATATTCCACTGCCAGAAAGAATTACAGAGAATGTTAAATAGCTATTATATTTGGAGTGTTTTATAATTTCCAAAGTAGCAGGTTATGTATGTGCATTTAGAACATTTTCAATGATGACAGTGTTTGCACCACAAAAATCGCAGTGGTGTTGCTCTGTTATTTAGTTTCCTAGTATAAAGACCAGTACTAGTTTAATGTTTTTCACTGACCTAAAAATTTCCTCTATTGTCCTTTTTCTATTAAGAAAAAAACCTCTCAGCTTATCACCCATGGAACTTAAGCTTTCTGATGTTATGAAACTTGCAACCTTCAAATTCACACTACATAAATAAGTATCAGTAAGATGAATTCAATAATATGATAAAAACCAAAGGTTTTCCTGAACATAGCACACTGGAATGATAATTCAATCATAAAGTTGGTGGTGAAGACACTAAAAAATGTAAACTGGCTATATTTGTACAGTCGCACCTTATACATTAACAAAAGAGAAAATCTCTAGCTGATATTGTACACATTTTCTTAGTTCTTCAACTATTTGAAAACATGAAGTGAGTTTTCATTCACAAGGTTTTGTTGGTTGGTTTTATTTGTTTGCTGTATGTAGAAACTTAGACTTATCTACTACATCCTAGAAATCTGACTTGTTAAAAAGTTCTCCAATCTCTTATTTCATTTCTTGTTTTCTTCTGTCATTTAATATCACCCATCCCCTTTATTTATTTATTTATTTATTTATTTATATTTTTAAAGATTTATTTATGTATTATATACACAGGTATAATGTTCTGCCTGCCTGTATACATGCAGGCCAGAAGAGGGCACCAGATCTTGTTATAGATGGTTATGTGGTTGCTGAGAATTGAACTCAGAACCTCTGGAAGAGCAGCAAACAGTGATCTTAACGTCTGAGTCATCTCTTCATCCCCAGAATCAACCTTCTTTTAAAGAAAGATTATTTTTTTGTTTATTTTTTATTGTATCTGTATGATTTTCTGTATACCACATGCATGCAGAGACCAGAAGAAGGCATTGGATCCATAAGAACTTCGGATGGCGGAGAAACATCTTAAAAAGTGCTCAACTTCATTAGTCATTAGGGAAATGCAAATCAAAACAACCCTAAGATTTCATCTTACACCAGTCAGAATGGCTAAGATTAAAAATTCAGGAGACAGCAGGTGTTGGAGAGGGTGTGGAGAAAGAGGAACACTCCTCCACTGCTGGTGGGGTTGCAAATTGGTACAACCACTCTGGAAAGCAGTCTGGTGGTTCCTCCGAAAACTGGGCACCTCACTTCCAGAAGATCCTGCTATACCACTCCTGGGCATATACCCAAAAGATTCCCCAGCATGTAATAAGGATACATGTTCCACTGTGTTCATAGCAGCCCTATTTATAATTGCCAGAAGTTGGAAAGAACCCAGGTATCCCTCAACAGAAGAGTGGATGCAAAAAATGTGGTATATCTACACAATGGAGTACTATTCAGCCATTAGAAACAGTGAATTCATGAAATTCTTAGGCAAATGGATGGAGCTGGAGAACATCATACTATGTGAGGTAACCCAGACTCAAAAGATGAATCATGGTATGCACTCACTAATAAGTGGATATTAACCTAGAAAACTGGAATACCCAAAACATAATCCACACATCAAATGAGGTACAAGAAGAACGGAGGAGTGGCCCCTTGTTCTGGAAAGACTCAGTGAAGCAGTATAGAGCAAAATCAGAACAGGGGAGTGGGAAGGGTTGGGTGGGAAAACAGGGGGAGGGAAGGGGACTGATGGGACTTTCGGGGAGTGGGGGCCCAGAAAAGGGGAAATCATTTGAAATGTAAATAAATATATCAATAAATTAAATAAAGAAAAAGAAATAAAGTTATAGTCAATAGCCTGCCATTATATGTGGTGGCTGGGGAAGCAACTGAAGTCTTTTCCATGACCAGTAATGACCCTTAACCTTTACACTGTTTCTCCAGCTTTGACTTCTTTTGTCTAAATAACAAATGTAGTTCAGGATTAGGACAGTCTGGTATTGCATCATATTATGTGTAGCATTGATGGGCATAAAGGCAAAAGCATTTCAACCAAAAAAAGGAGATTTTTTTACTTTCTTTTAGAAATATCTTTTGATTCTTGTGTTTTTATTATCCATTTAATCTTGTACTTTGCATCCAGCACATTTATTGTTGTTTACTTTCTCCACTAAATAAATCTTTATTTCTACTTGTATTATTTTTCTGCATTTAAATATTACAATTTATTTAAAACCATCACAAAAGCACAGATTTTACCTTTCTTCTCATCCTGACTATTTCCAGTACCCAAGGGTTCACTACTGACTCAAGGTATCAGCCATCAACCATTCCTATTTCCTCTGACTCTTAGTCCATACAGAAAAAGGCTGCATTTCTGACATCTTTTCTTTTACTTTTGAGATTATCCTATAATTACATTATTTTCCTCTCTATTTCCCTTTTCAGAAGCCATCCCATATAGTCTACCCCTTCAAATTAATGTCCTCTTTTTACACTTCTTTTTTATTTGTATATATGTATATAAAAATTAATCATACACACACTGATATTATATATATATATATATACATATATATGTATATATATATATATATATATATATATGTGTGTATATATATATATATATATATATATATATATATATATATATAAAATCAGTCTGGGTGAAATGACAATATAAACCCCTTTTGTCTCCATATAAGGGCCCCATTTGCCCCCATTTTGAGGACCAAGGCTGATTTCAAAAAGGCCATATATACCAGCTTCAAGAAAATACTATAGGCAGCCAGCGGGAGAGGTCTGTGTGCTCCGGTGAATCCAGCAGGCCCCAGCAGGAGCCTTTGGGCCCCTGCTTTGGGATCTGAACAGCCTGGGCCACAGCACTCAGTCTCCAGGAGTGCAGGGGAACTGGTGTGCGCCCAGAGGCAGTCTGGGAGCTCACAGCACAGCTCATTCCAGCTTAGACTTCAGTGCTGAGGCCTCTGGCGGTAGCCCTCAGACCTCTCCACTTCCTGATCCAGATCCGGTCTGAGCAGCAGTGCCAGGTCCTGAAAGAGGCAGGTGGGGCTTCCTGGCGGCCAGCAGGAGAGGTCTGTGTGCTCCAGTGAATCCAGCTGGCCCCAGCAGGAGCCTTCAGGTGTCTGCTTCAGGGTCTGAACAGCCTGGACAACAACACTCTGTCTCCAGGCAGTGCAGGAGGTAAGCTGTGCACCAGAGGCCACCTGGGAAGGGGCAGCTTGCACTGGTGAGTCCAGCATTGACAACACCAACTAACACCGGTAGCAACTAGATGGCTAAAGGCAGACACAGGAACATCACTAACAGAAATCAAGGCAATATGGCAACATCTGAACCCAATTCTCCTTTACCAGCATGTCCTGGATACCCCATCACACCAGTAAAACAAGATTTGGATTTAAAATCACTGGTCATGATGCTGGTACAGGAACACATGAAGGACATACTTAAAGAAATTCAGGAGAAAATGGATCAAAAGTTAGAAGCCCTTTCAAGGGAAACACAAAAATCATTGAAAGAAATCCAGGAGAATACAAAAGCCAATAACGAGGAAACACAAAAAACACTTAAAGAAATACAGGAGAACTTTGGTCAACAGGCTGCGGTCATGAAAGAGGAAACATAAAAATCTCTTAAAGAATTACAGGAAAGCACAAACAAGCAAGTGAAGGAGCTAAGCAAAACAATCCAGGATTTAAAATCAGAAGTAGAAACTAGAAAACTCAAAGGGAGACCACTTTGGAGATAGAAAGCCTTGGGAAGAAATCAGTGGACATAGATGCAAATATCAACAACAGAATACAAGTGATAGAAGAAAGAATCTCAGACGCTGAAGATACCATAGAAACCATGGACTCAATAGTTAAAGAAAATGCAAAAAGCAAAAAGCTTGTAACTCAAAATATCCTGGAAATCCAGGACACAATGAGAAGACCAAACCTAAGGATTATAGGCATAGATGAGAGTGAAGATTTACAGCTTAAAGGGCCAGCAAATATCTTCAATAAAATTATGGAAGAAAACTTCCCTAACCTAAAGAGAGAGATGCCAATGAATATACAAGAAGCCTACAGAACTCAAAACAGACTGGACCAGAACAGAAATACTTCCCGTCACATAATAATCAAAACACCAAATGTACTAAACAAAGAAAGAATATTAAAGGCAGTAAGAGAAAAAGGCCAAGTAACATATAAAGGAAGACCTATCAGAATCACAGCAGACTTTTCACCTGAGACTATGAAGGCTAGAAGATCCTGGGCAGATCTCATGCAGACTCTAAGAGAACACAAATGCCAGCCAAAACTACTATATTCAGCAAAACTCTCAATCACTATAGATGGAGAAACTAAGATATTCCATGACAAAACCAAGTTTACCCAATATCTATCCACAAACCCAGCCCTACAAAGGATAATAGGAGGAAAACACCAATACAGGGCGGGAAACTTCACCCTGAAAAAGCAAGATAGTAACCTTTCATCAAACCCAAAAGAAGTTAACCAATCAAATTTAAAAAAATAACGTCAAAAATGACAGGAAGTAACAATCACTATTCCTTAATATCTCTTAACATCAATGGACTCAGTGCCCCAATAAAAAGACATAGACTATCTGACTGGATACGTAAACAGGACCCTACATTTTGCTGCTTACAGGAAACACACCCCAGGGTCAATGACAAACACTACCTTAAAGTAAAAGGCTGGAAGACAATTTTACAAGCAAATGGTCTCAGGAAACAAGCTGGAGTAGCCATTTTAATATCACATAAAATTGACTTTCAAACCAAAGTCATCAAAAAAGACCCTGAGGGACACTTCTTGCTGGTCAAAGGAAAAATACAACAAGAAGAACTCTCAATCCTGAACATCTATGCTCCAAATGCAAGGGCACCCTCATTCGTAAAAGAAACATTATTAAAACTCAAAGCACACATTGCACCTAACACAATAATTGTGGGTGACTTCAACACTGCACTTTCCTCAATGGACCGATCAGGAAAACAGAAACTAAACAGGGACATAATGAAATTAATTGAAGCTTTGGACCAATTAGTTTTAACAGATATATATATATAGAACATTCTATCCTAAAGCAAAAGAATATACCTTTTTCTCAGCACCTCATGGTACCTTCTCCAAAATCGACCATATAATTGGTCACAAGACAGACCTCAACAAATATAAGAAGATCGAACTAATCCCATGCCTCCTATCAGATCACTATGGAGTAAAAGTGGTCTTCAATAGCAACAAAAACAACAGAAAACCCACATACACGTGGAAACTGAACAATATTCTACTCAATGATACCTTGGTCAAGGAAGAAATAAAGAAATTAAAGACTTTTTAGAACACAATGAAAATGAAGACACAACATACCCAAATCTATGGGACACAATGAAACCAGTGCTAAGAGGAAAACTCATAGCCCTGAGTGCCTCCAAAAAGAAAATGGAGAGAGCATACACTACCAGCTTAATGACACACCTGAAAGCCCTGGAACAAAAAGAAGCTATTTCACCCAGGAGGAGTAGAAGGCATGAAATCATCAAACTCAGGGCCGAAATCAATCAAGTAGAAACAAAGAGAACCATACAAAGAATCAACAAAACCAGGAGCTGGTTCTTTGAGAAAATCAACAAGATAGATAAACCCTTAGCCAGACTGACCAAAGGGCACAGAGAAAGTATCCAAATTAACAAAATTAGGAATGGAAACGGAGATATCACAACAGAAACCGAGGAAATTCAAAAAATCATCAGATCCTACTACAAAAACATGTACTCAACACAACTGGAGAATCTGGAGGAAATGGACATTTTCTTAGACAGATACCAATTACCAAAATTAAACCAGGATCAAATAGACCATCTAAACAGACCCATAACCCCTAAAGAAATAGAAGGGGTCATAGATAGGCTTCCAACCAAAAAAAGCACAGGACCAGATGGTTTCAGTGCAGAATTCTATCAGACCTTCAAAGAAGACTTAACACCAATACTCTTCAAATTATTCCACCAAATAGAAACAGAAGGAACACTACCCAATTCCTTCTATGAAGCCACAATTACGCTGATAACAAAATCACACAAAGATCCAACAAAGAAAGAGAACTTCAGACCAATTTCCCTTATGAACATCGATGCAAAAATACTCAATAAAATTCTTTCCAACCGAATCCAAGAACACATCAAAATGATCATCCACCATGATCAAGTAGACTTTATCCCGGGAATGCAGGGTTGGTTCAATATAGGGAAATCTATCAATGCAATCCACTACATAAACAAACTCAAAGAAAAAAAAACACATGGTCATTTCATTGGATGCTGAAAAAGCATTTGACAAAATTCAGCATCCTTTCATGCTTAAAGTCTTGGAGAGAACAGGAAGTCAAGGCCCACACCTAAACATAGTAAAAGCAATATACAGCAAACCGGTAGCCAGCATCAAACTAAGTGGAAAGAAACTTGAAGCAATCCCACTAAAATCAGGGACTAGACATGGCTGCCCCCTTTCTCCTTATCTTTTCAATATTGTACTTGAGGTACTAGCTCAGGCAATTCGACAACATAAGGAGGTCAAAGGGATACAAATTGGAAAGGAAGAAGTCAAACTATCATTATTTGCAGATGACATGATAGTCTACCTAAGTGACCCAAAAAACTCCACTAGAGAACTCCTACAGCTGATAAACAACTTCAGCAAAGTGGCAGGTTATAAAATCAACTCAAACAAATCAGTGGCCTTCCTATACTCAAAGGATAAGCAGGCTGAGAAAGAAATTAGGGAAATGACCCCCTTCACAATAGCCACAAATAGTATAAAGTATCTTGGGGTGACTCTTACCGAACATGTGAAAGATCTGTATGACAAGAACTTCAAGACTCTGAAGAAGGAAATGGAAGAAGACCTCAAAAAATGGGAAAACCTCCCATGCTCATGGATCGGTAGAATCAATATAGTTCAAATGGCCATTTTGCCAAAAGCAATATACAGATTCAATGCAATACCCATCAAAATCCCAACTCAATTCTTCACAGAGTTAGAAAGAGCAATTATCAAATCCATCTGGAATAACAAAAAAACCCAGGATAGCTAATACTATTCTCAGCAACAAAAGAAATTCTGGGGGAATCAGTATCCCTGACCTCAAGCAATACTACAGAGCAATAGTGTTAAAAACTGCATGGTATTGGTACATGACAGGCAGGAGGATCAATGGAACAGGACTGAAGATCCAGAAATGAACCCACACACCTATGGCCACTTAATCCTCGACAAAGAGGCTGAAAATATCCAATGGAAAAAAGATAGCCTTTTCAACAAATGGTGCTGGTTCAACTGGAGGTCAGCATGCAGAAGAATGCGAATTGATCCATCCTTTTCTCTTTGTACCAAGCTCAAATCCAAATGGATCAAGGACCTCCACATAAAGCCAGACACTCTGAAGTAAATAGAAAAGAAACTGGGGAAGACCCTTGAGGACATCGGTACAGGGAGAAAGTTTCTGAACAGAACACCAATAGCTTATGCTCTAAGAGCAAGAATTGATAAATGGGACTCACAAAATTACAAAGTTTCTGTAAGGCAAAGGATACCATCAAGAGGACGAATCTGCAACCAACAAATTGGGAAAAGATCTTCACCAATCCTACATCAGATAGAGGGCTAATATCCAATATATATAAAGAACTCAAGAAGTTAGACTCCAGAAAACCAAACAACCCTATTAAAAAATGGGGTATAGAGTTAAACAAAGAATTATCACCTGAAGAACTTCGGATGGCGGAGAAGCATCTTAAAAAATGCTCAACTTCATTAGTCATTAGGGAAATGCAAATCAAAACAACCCTGAGATCTCACCTTACACCAGTCAGAATGACTAAGATTAAAAATTCAGGAGACAGCAGGTGTTGGAGAGGGTGCGGTGAAAGAGGAACACTCCTCCACTGCTGGTGGGGTTGCAAATTGGTACAACCACTCTGGAAATCAGTCTGGCGGTTCCTCCGAATACTGGGCACCTCACTTCCAGAAGATCCTGCTATACCACTCCTGGGCATATACCCAGAGGATTCCCCACCATGTAATAAGGATACATGCTCTACTATGTTCATAGCAGCCCTATTTATAATTGCCAGATGCTGGAAAGAATCCAGGTATCCCTCAACAGAAGAGTGGATGCAAAAAATGTGGTATATCTACACAATGGAGTACTATTCAGCCATTAGAAACAATGACTTCATGAAATTCTTAGGCAAATGGATGGAGCTAGAGAACATCATACTAAGTGAGGTAACCCAGACTCAAAAGATGAATCATGGTATGCACTCACTAATAAGTG
Source organism: Apodemus sylvaticus (assembly GCF_947179515.1). Lineage (NCBI taxonomy): Eukaryota > Metazoa > Chordata > Mammalia > Rodentia > Muridae > Apodemus > Apodemus sylvaticus. The sequence continues at coordinate 69,888,305 of NC_067480.1, forward strand.
GTTATTAACCTAGAAAACTGGAATACCCAAAACATAATCCACACATCAAATGAGGTACAAGAAGAAAGGAGGAGTGGCCCCTGGTTCTGGAAAGACTCAGTGAAGCAGTATTCAGCAAAACCAGAATGGGGAAGTGGGAAGGGGTGGGTGGGAGAACAGGGGGAGAGAAGGGGGCTTACGGGACTTTTTGGGAGTGGGGGGGCTAGGAAAGGGGAAATCATTTGAAATGTAAATAAAAAATATACTTTCTACTTGGCAACTGATGCCCTGCTTAGAGCGCTAGACTGGATGGGATAATGAGTGTCTGCAAAGAAGGCACAGCTCAGCCAAAAGGTGGTAACATCCCTCAGGTATATACTCAAGGAGAGAGAACATGTGCTATTCCAGGCAAGAAAAGAAAGGATTCTCACTCATCACTCCTGTTCCCAATACCTGGTGTCAAAAAGTTCCTGGGTTCAGCAGGATTCTGCAGACTTTGAGTACTAGGATTTAGGGAGACCGTAAAGCCTTTCCATAGGGACACTATAGGGCAAGAGATTACCTTAAATTGGACTCCTGAGATGGACAAAGCTATTCACAGTTTCAAGGAAGTACTTCTTGAGGCTCTAGAACTTGTTCTGCCAGACATCTATAAGCTTTTCCACATGTGTGTAGTTGAAAACAAAGGCATAACCAGAGGGGTACTGACTCAGATCCTAGGTTATGTATTGTGGCAGCTGTTGCTTTGCTGGTCAAGAACTCAGATAATATCATCATGGAAGAGGAACCAATTATAACCACCCATCATGCCATAAAGGGAGTACTCAGATTTCACCCCACCGCCGCTGCACCCCTAGATTGCTGGATATCTAATGCCTGATCAGTTCATTATCAGTTCTTGCTCCTCAACCTGGCCCACACTAAATACCACCTGCCTCCACCTTAAACCTGGCTACTATGCTCCCAAACCTGGACCTAGATGTTGTGCATGACTGCTCAATAGTGTTGAATCATATATTGAACCTGAGGTGAGACCCGACAGACTTTCCCTGGTCTGATATAGAAATGATATACTTCACAGATATAAGCAGCATCATGCAGGGTGGAACCAGGTACTCTGCGGTGGCAGATCCTAACTCTATAGCATGGGCTTCAGTCCTACCATGTAGGACTTCAACTTTTTTTTTTAATAATTTTACTTTCTATATTCTTTGTTTACATTCCAAATGATTTCCCCTTTCCCATATCCCCCCTCCCCATATGTCCCATAAACCTTCTCTCCATCCCTGCTCCAATTACCTCCCTCCTTTGTCTCTGTCTTTATATTCCCTTCCCATGCTAGATCAATCCTTTCCAGGATCAGGACCCTTTCCATACTTCTTCATGGGAGTCATTTGTTATGCAATTTGTGCCTTGGGTATTCAGAGCTTCTGGGCTAATTAATATCCACTTATCAGAGATTGCATTCCATGTGTATTATTTTGTGATTGGGTTACCTCACTTAGGATGATATTTTCCAGATCAAACCATTTGCCTAAAAATTTTGTGAATTCATTGTTTCTAATTGCTGAGTAGTATTCCATTGTGTAAATATGCCACATTTTCTGTATCCATTCCTCCTTTGAGGGGCATCTGGGTTCTTTCCAGCTTCTGGCTATTATAAATAAGGCTGCTATGAACATAATGGAGCATGTGTCTTTATTGCATGCCAGGGAATCCTTTAGGTATATGCCCAGGAGAGGTATAGCAGGGTCCTCTGGAATTCTCATGTCCAGTTTTCTGAGGAACCTCCAGACTGATTTCCACAGTGGTTGTACCATCTTACAGCCCCACCAGCAGTGGAGGAGTGCTCTTCTTTCTCCACATCCTCGCCAACACCTGCTGTCTCCTGAGTTTTTGACCTAAGCCATTCTGACTGGTGTAAGTTGAAATCTCAGGGTTGTTTTGATCTGCATTTCCCTAATGACTAATGATGTTGAGCACTTCTTAAGGTGCCTCTCGGCCATCCGAATTTCTTCACGTGAAAATTCTTTGTTAAGATCTGTACCCCATTTTTAATAGGGTTATTTGGTTCCCTGGTGTCTAACTTCTTGAGTTCTTTGTATATATTGGATATTAGCCCTCTATCAGATGTGGAGTTGGTGAATATCCTTTCCCAATTTGATGGTTGCCGTTTTGTCCTTTTAACAGTGTCCTTTGCCTTACAGAAACTTTGTAATTTTATGAGGTCCCATTTATCAATTCTTGATCTTAGAGCATAAGCTGTTGGTGTTCTGTTCAGGAAATTTCCCCCTGTGCCCATGTCCTCAAGAGTCTTCCCCAGTTTCTTTTCTATTAGTTTCAGTGTGTCTGGTTTTACATGGAGGTCCTTGATCCACTTGGAGTGAAGCTTAGTACATGGAGATAAGAATGGATCAATGCGCATTCTTCTGCATGCTAATCTCCAATTGATACAGCACCATTTGTTGAAAAGGCTATCTTTTTTCCACTGGATGTTTTTGGCTCCTTTGGCGAAGATCAAGTGACCATAGGTGTGTGGATTCCTTTCTGGATCTTCAATTCTATTCCATTGGTCCACTTGTCTGTCACTGTGCCAATACCATGCAGTTTTTAACACTATTGCTCTGTAGTATTGCTGGAAGTCAAGGATACTGATTCCCCCAGAATTTCTTTTGTTGTTGAGAATAGTTTTAGCTATCCTAGGTTTCTTGTTATTCCAGATGAATTTGAGAATTGCTTTTTCTAACTCTGTGAAGAACTGAGTTGGGATTTTGATGGGGATTGCATTGAATCTGTAGACCGCTTTTGGCAAGATGGCCATTTTAATTATATTAATCCTGCCAATCCATGAGCATGGCAGATTTTTCCATTTTCTGAGGTCTTCTTCGATTTCCTTCTTCAGAGATCTGAAGTTCTTTTCATATAGTTCTTTCACTTGTTTGGTTAGAGTCACACCAAGATACATTATATTGTTTGTGGCTATTTTGAAGGGTGTCATTTCCCTAACTTCTTTCTCAGCCTGCTTATCCTTTGAGTATAGGAAGGCAACTGATTTGCTTGAGTTGATTTTATAACCAGCCACTTTGCTGAAGTTGTTTATCAGCTGTAGGAGTTCTTTGGTGGAGGTTTTCGGGTCACTTAAGTAGACTATCATGTCATCTGCAAATAGTGATAATTTGACTCCTTCCTTTCCAATTTGTATCCCCTTGATCTCCTTATGTTGTCTAATTGCTCTAGCTAAAACTTGAGTACTATATTGAAAAGATATGAAGAGAGAGGACAGCCTTGTCTAGTCCCTGATTTTAGTGGTATTGCTTCAAGTTTCTCTCCATTTAGTTTGATGTTGGCTACCGGTTTGCTGTATATTGCTTTAACGATGTTTAGATATGGGCCTTGAATTCCTGTTCTTTCCAATACTTTTAGCATGAAAGGATGCTGGATTTTTTCAAATGCTTTTTCTGCATCTAATGAGATGATCATATGTTTTTTTTCTTTGAGTTTGTTTATGTAGTGGATAGCATTGATGGATTTCCTTATATTGAACCATCCCTGCACCCCTGGGATGAAGCATACTTGATCATGGTGGATGATCATTTTCATGTGTTCTTGGATTTCGTTGGCAAGAATTTTATTAAGTATTTTTGCATCAATATTCATAAGAGAAATTGGCCTGAAGTTTGCTTTCTTTGTTGGATCTTTGTGTGGTTTTGGTATCAGCATAATTGTGGCTTCATAGAATGAGTTGGGTAGAGTTCCTTCTGTTTCTTTTTTGTTGAATAGTTTGAAGAGTATTGGTGTTAGGTCTTCTATGAAGGTCTGATAGAACTCTGCACTGAAGCCATCTGGTCCCGTGCTTTTTTTGATTGGGAGACTTTCTATGACCCTTTTTATTTCTTCAGGTGTTATGGAACTGTTTAGTTGATCTATTTGATCCTGATTTAGTTTTGGTGTCAGATATCTGTCTAGGAAACTGTCCATTTCCTCCAGATTCTCCACTTGTGTTGAGTATAGGCTTTTGTAGTAGGATCTAATGATTTTTTGAATTTCCTCAGTTTCTGTTGTTATATCTCCCTTTTCATTTCTAAGTTTGTTAATCTGGATACTGTCTCTATGCCCTTTGGTTAGTCTGGCTAAGGGTTTATCTATCTTGTTGATTTTCTCAAAGAACCAGCTCCTGGTTTTGTTGATTCTTTGTATGGTTCTCTTTGTTTCTACTTGATTGATTTCAGCCCTGAGTTTGATGATTTCCTGCCTTCTGCTCCTCCTGGGTGAAATAGCTTCTTTTTGTTCCAGGGCTTTCAGGTGTGTCATTAAGCTGGTAGTGTATACTCTCTCCATTTTCTTTTTGGAGGCACTCAGGGCTATGAGTTTTCCTCTTAGCACTGGTTTCATTGTGTCCCATAGATTTGGGTATGTTGTGTCTTCATTTTCATTGTGTTCTAAAAAGTCTTTAATTTCTTTCTTTATTTCTTCCTTGACCAAGGTATCATTGAGTAGAATATTGTTCAGTTTCCACGTGTATGTGGATTTTCTGTTGTTTTTGTTGCTATTGAAGACCACTTTTACTCCATAGTGATCTGATAGGAGGCATGGGATTAGTTCGATCTTCTTATATTTGTTGAGGTCTGTCTTGTGACCAATTATATGGTTGATTTTGGAGAAGGTACCATGAGGTGCTGAGAAAAAGGTATATTCTTTTGCTTTAGGATAGAATGTTATATATATATATATATATATATATATATATATATATATATATATATATATATATATATATCTGTTAAATATAATTGGTCCAAAGCTTCAGTTAGTTTCATTGTGTCCCTGTTTAGTTTCTGTTTTCCTGATCTTTCCATTGAGGAAAGTGCAGTGTTGAAGTCACCCACAATTATTGTGTTAGGTGCAATGTGTGCTTTGAGCTTTAATAAAGTTTCTTTTACGAAAGAGGGTGCGCTTGCATTTGGAGCATAGATGTTCAGGATTGAGAGTTCTTCTTGTTGTATTTTTCCTTTGACCAGCAAGAAGTGTCCCTCACAGTCTCTTTTGATGACTTTGGGTTGAATGTGAATTTTATGTGATATTAAAATGGCTACTCCAGCTTGTTTCCTGAGACCATTTGCTTGTAAAATTGTCTTCCAGCCTTTTACTCTAAGGTAGTGTTTGTCTTTGACCCTGGGGTGTGTTTCCTGTAAGCAGCAAAATGTAGGATCCTGTGTAGTATCCAGTCGGTTAGTCTATGTCTTTTTATTGGGGCATTGAGTCCATTGATGTTAAGAGATATTAAGGAATAGTGATTGTTACTCCCTGTAATTTTTGACGTTATTTTTTAAATTTGATTGGTTAACTTCTTTTGGGTTTGATGTAAGGTTACTATTTTGCTTTTTCCAGGGTGAAGTTTCCCTCCTTGTATTGGTGTTTTCCTCCTATTATCCTCTGTAGGGCTGGGTTTGTGGATAGATATTGGGTAAACTTGGTTTTGTCATGGAATATCTTACTTTCTCCATCTACAGGGATTAAGAGTTTTGCTGAATATAGTAGTTTTGGCTGGCATTTGTGTTCTCTTAGAGTCTGCATGAGATCTGCCCAGGATCTTCTAGCTTTCATAGTCTCAGGTGAAAAGTCTGTTGTGATTCTGATAGGTCTTCCTTTATATGTTACTTGGCCTTTTTTTCTTACTGCCTTTAATATTCTTTCTTTGTTTAGAACATTTTGTGTTTTGATTATTATGTGACGGGAAGTATTTCTGTTCTGGTCCAGTCTGTTTGGAATTCTGTAGGCTTCTTGTATATTCATTGGCATCTCTCTCTTTAGGTTAGGGAAGTTTTCTTCCAAAATTTTATTGAAGATATTTTCCGGCCCTTCAAGTTGTATATCTTCACTCTCATCTATGCCTATAATCCTTAGGTTTGGTCTTCTCATTGTGTCCTGGATTTCCTGGATATTTTTGGTCACAAGCTTTTTGCATTTTGCATTTTCTTTAACTGTTGAGTCCATGGTTTCTATGGTATCTTCAGCATCTGAGATTCTTACTTCTATCTCTTGTATTCTGTTGTTGATATTTGCTTCTATGTCCCCTGATTTCTTCCCAAGGCTTTCTATCTCCAAAGTTGTGTCCCTTTGTGCTTTCTTAGCTGTTTCTACTTCTGATTTTAGATCCTGGATGGTTTTGCTTAGCTCCTTCAATTGCTTGTTTGTGCTTTCCTTTAATTCTTTAAGAGATTTTTGTGTTTCCTCTTTCATGACCTCAGCCTGTTGACCAAAGTTCTCCTGTATTTCTTTAAGTGATTTTTGCATTTCCTCATTATTGTCTTTTATATTCTCCTGGATTTCTTTCAATGATTTTTGTGTTTCCCTTGTAAGGGCTTCTAACTTTTGATCCATTTTCTCCTGAATTTCTTTAAGTATGTCCTTCATGTGTTCCTGTACCAGCATCATGACCAGTGATTTTAAATCCAAATCTTGTTTTACTGGTGTGATGGGGTATCCAGGACATGCTGGTAACGGAGAATTGGGTTCAGATGTTGCCATATTGCCTTGATTTCTGTTAGTGACTTTCCTGCGTTTGCCTTTTGCCATCTAGTTCTCACTGGTGTTAGTTGGTCTTGTCAATGCTGGACTCACCAATGCAAGCTGCCCCTTCCCAGGTGGCCTCTGGTGCACAGCTTACTTCCTGCACTGCCTGCAGACAGGGTACTGTTGGCCAGGCTGTTCAGATGCTGCAGCAGACACCTGAAGTCTTCCGCTGGGGCCTGCTGGATTCACCAGAGCACACTGACTTCTCCCCGCTGGCTGCCAGGAAGCCCCTCTTGCCTCTTGCAGGACCTTGCGATGTGGCATTGCAGCCCAGGCTGATCTGGATCCGCAAGTGGATAGATCTGAGGGCTCCCCCCAGAGGCCTCAGGACTGAAACCTAAGCTTCCTGCCACCAGAGCAAGCTGTGGGCTCCCAGACTACCTCCAGGTGCACACCAGGTCTCCCGCACTTCCTGGAGACCGAGTGCTGTGGCCCAGGCTGTTCAGATTCCAAAGCAGACACCTGGAGGCTCCTGTCAGGGCCGGCTGGATTCACCAGAGCACACTGACTTCTCCCTGCTGGCCGCCCGGAAGCCCCTCTTGCCAGGACTTCAACTTAAAAAGATGAATTACTCACCTTAACCCAGGCCCTAAAACTGCCAAAAGGCATAATTGCCATATTGCCTTGATTTCTGTTAGTGACGTTCCTGTGTTTGCCTAACATCTATACAGATAGCCAATAAACCTTCACTATGTCTCATGTTCATATAAGGAAAGGGGGAGGGAAAGGCTATCAAAATAAGGGTGAGATCTTGGCCCTATTAGAGGTACTATGGCTACCCTTCAAGGTAACCAGCATCCACTGCCCAGGACATCAAAAGGGCATGGATGAGAGGACAAGAGGAAACATGCCAACTGACAAGGCTGCAAAGAAGGCTCTGTTAGATTCCATAACTAAAGTGATGATAGCTTTAGTCCTACCAGAGTTTCTGCTAACTCTACAATATAGCCCAGAGTACAGAAGGATCAAATAAAATATCAAGAACTCTATCTCAAAGAGGGATGGCTCCACACCCGAGAAGGTAGTGTAATTCTTCCTTCAGACTTGGCTAAACAGCTAGCTTATACATCAGATCTATCAGAATACCCACCTGAGCCACAGGAAACCAAAAAAACTTCTTTGGCACACAAAATATAATATCTTCCACGTAGTATCCTTGGTACATGAGGTCATTTCCCATTGCCCCGCCTGCAAGTCAGTACATTTCTTAAACACAAGATAAGGAAACTCCAGAACTAATCTTTGAGGATAAAGGCCTCAAATTCGGACCAAGGCAGGTCACAAATACCTCCAAGTTCTGTAGATAATTTTTTAGGCTGGATAGAAACATTCTCCACCAAAATAAAGGCTGCTATTGTGGTAGCCAAGAAGGTGTTAGAGGATATTATACTGAGGAATGGGCTGTCCTCACAGTTCAGGTCTGACAGCAAACCTGCCATCATCTCTGAGGTAACACAATCACTTGAAACATATTGATGGGAAATTACATAGTGTTTTTCATCCCATAGTTCAGGGAAAATAGAAAGAATGAATCAGCCAGGCGGTGGTGGCACACACCTTTAATCCCAGCACTTGGTAGGCAGAGGGAGGCAGATTTCTGAATTCTAGGCCAGTCTGGTCTACAGAGTGAGTTCCAGGACAGCCAGGGCTACACATAAAAACTCTGTCTCGAAAAAAAAAAAAGAAAGAAAGAAAGAAAGAATGAATCGGACCTTAATGGAGACCTTAACCAAATTAACTCTAGAAACTGGCATAGAGTGGGTAGCTCTTCTCCCCTATGTCTTATATAAGTCTAGGAACACCCCTTATATTTTGGGTTTGACCTCTTTTAAGATACTGTATGGAAAGCATTTTCCCTTCCTTCCTAATCTCCAGTCTGAAATTCTTGCAGAATATGACCACCAGAAACTCTTGGAAGTGGTGCAGACTCTTTTCTGGATGCAAGAGAAAATATGGCCAAGCATCTGGCAAATCTAGAAGTCGGCATTTCCACCTATTCACCATTGCTTTGAACCAGGTGGCAAGTTCTGGATTAAGAGGCATAACAAGCAGATTCTTGAGCCTTGTTAGAAGGGCCCAACACAGTTATCCTGAAAACATGCACTGCTATAAAAGTTGACAGAATAAAGACTTGGATGTACCACTCCTGCATAAAGTCTGCTGGACAAGAGCCAACTCAACAGCTGAAACATGCAGAGAACTGCATCCTGATGACTGTACATCTGAGGTCAATTCTGTGCTGTGAAGAGTTGTCACTAACCCTTGAGATCTACTCAACTTAAGGATCTGAAAAATTCTTGCTGCAAAACATCTGTTGTGCCTTAGATGGTGACAGGTCTTCATAGATCTTCAAAGAGTTTCATCTACCTACTCTTCATACTTGGTTTACTTAAAAATCAGACTTCAGTAGACACAAATCCTCACCAAGCTGTCACTGCCAAATAGATACTTCAGGTCCCTGGGAGAACCTCAAGAGACCTAGGGAAAGAGGAACAAACTTTTACAGTGATTGGTTCGATACTTTGAAATTCTACCTTATGTGTTCCAGTTATCCTGTTCCCTTGAGTCTACTACTTCTCCTTCAGAACCTACATGAAGACAGCTATGAACCAGCACAGGGAAAATGAGTGAGATTTTGTGGCCTCAGCCAGCCTACTTATGGCGCTTCTAGGTTCTGGCATAGTTGTGGGAATCAGTACTGTCAAAGTCCTGTCAAATCTCCTTGTCAAAGTAGATGAGACTCTCCAAGTTCTATAATCTTGCAGACTTGGACTTATCTCAGAAAAGTCTATCTATCACTTAGAACAATTGTCAGACTCATTAGTTCAAATAGTGTTATAAAATAGAAGGGAATTAGATGTATTCTTCCTGGAAAAGGAGGGTTCTGACAAAGCCCTAGGAGAGCAATGCTGTTTCTCCCCCAACAACAGGCATTATCAGAAACAGCCTGAAAGTGCTAAACTCAGGCAACAGAATCAAAACTGATATGAATCATTATTTTCTTGGTTTTCCGGTCTGACTGTTCTAATATTGGCATTAGTGGGACCAATTCCGCTCTTACTAACTCTTCTCACTTGTGGAACTTGTGTGGTAAGTACTCTTTGTAAATTCAAATGAGAACAAATCTCTATGGCTGAGTTGATGATTCTTAAGCAACAATATCAGCCTCTGGAGACATTTCAAGGATTCAACATGGACCTTTCTCAATGGGGGAATGAAAAAGCATTTTAAACCCCATTTGTCTCCATTTTGAAGACCAGATCTGATTTCAAAAAGGCCAAAAGCAAAAACTTTAGGAATAGACCATAAATCCCAGAAATTAGATCATAAGATGTCGTGCGCCTATCGTCTCTCACGAATGACGCACGGCAACAGGATTCTTCTGCAGGATTCTTCTGCGGACATTCTTTACTGTACAGCTTTTCGGTACCACTCCTGAGGCTGAGAGTTCTGAACCTTCCCCGGACGGGCCACCAACTGTCGGTGCCTAACCTTGTCCCGCAAGGAAAGACGCGACACAACCAGGTTCTTCTCTGCAGCACTTTATTTAGGACCTTCCTTTTCTTCTTTTACACGGGGCCCCGAACCTGTCTTTTTCCGCCCTTATATAGCCCAGCAGCCCTCGCTTAGGGGCATGTCGCATTGTGATAGGAGAACTAAGGTTCACCTCATTAGCATGCCAATGTTGAGTCATAGCAAAGCCATACTGCACGTGTGTTAAAGTTGTTTACCAACTGCACGTGTGTTAAAGTTGTTTACCAACTGCACGTGTGTTAAAGTTGTTTGCATGGACTAAATATTTCCTACCAGCGCCGTCTTGCAACAGCGCTGGATAAAGTGGCTTCCCACATCTCCCCCTGTTTTATTTTATTGAAGCCGTCCCCTGCGGGGGCTAATCGGGTTGCCAGGAAGGTGATAACCAACGACCCCTGTCTTAGGTCATCTCAGTCCCCACTTGGCCTTACCCGTCAAAGGGTTACCCTATCACCCACCGGGTCCCATGTCCTAGGTTGGTCCAAGCGTTGAGAAGTTGCCCGTCTTGGGGTGTCATTGGAAGTTAGTTGGTTTGAGGCATACCCTGGGGCGAAGGCTATCAATTTTTTAGGGAGGCAAGCCAGATGTCCATGGCTATGAGTGCCTGGTAAACTACGGCTTTGTGTGCAGTTTGTTCTCTTCTAATGCAACAGAAGCACCATAAACAAAAAAAGGCTGCTAAGCACATAAGGGCGCCATGGCTAACATCTCTGCCCACTCTCCAATAATATGACGTGCCCAATTCGAGTGTAGCTAGGGCTTGTGCAATGACCACTTTGTCACGTTGCTGTTGGACACGCAACCTACACAGCAACCACAGCAGAAACACTGTCCCTCCGCATAAAAGCATGCCAACCCCAATTACTCCCGCCCATTCCTTAAAGTGGGTCATATCCGATGTAATCCAGGAAGATAGTCCCTCTGCGAGAGAAGCATCAACTCGTGTTGAATTCACGGTCACAATGGCCACATGCATTTGTTCCATCAGGGCGTCAAATTCACCAGTCCAATTTCCTAAAAGATACTTAGACATTTGTTTAGACAAATTCGCAGCTCTTGTAAAATTTTTATACTGAATGTTGGTAATGCATAAACTAGAATACTTCCACTGACATCTCAATTGGGCTAGCTGCCATAGGTCTCAATTTGTTCTTGTACTAAATCAATTTTTCATTTTATAACCATTAAGCCTCCTTTCAGTTGACCATAAAGGATCACTTGCACATCAATTGCATGAGCAAAGCTAGATGACAGATTACTCAGGGCATGAGCCCTTTGGATGAACAAGATATCTAGCTTTTCCTTCAGAAGAGCCATTTATGAAAATGATGCCCCAAAATGAATTATAGTTATATGCATATATTTTGATATTTTAAATTAGAAATATGAGTATCAATTATCTGTAAAAGTTAATTAAGTCCTTTAGAATCAACATCATTATGTGGTACATCAAGAACAAATCTTTATAATTTGATGTATATAAAGATGTAAAATTGTTTAAGCCATTACCTTTTTGATGATATGAATAATACACGTGCTTGTATATCTGAAAGTTTCTATATACCTTCTTTGGGATACACACTTTATGTGTCTTGTCCCAAAGAGTCCTGTCCAGGCACCTTTTTAAAGATTAAATTATAAATAAGTATACTGTAGCTGTCTTCAGACACACCAGAAGAGGGCAAATGCTATGTTGTAGCCAATTCCCCCTTTTTGTTTTATTAAGCATTTCTTAAAGGTGTAGTGGGCACGCTCTATAATGCCCTGACCTTGGGGGTTATAGGGAAGGCCATAATTTAACTGTACATTTATTTGTTTGTAGAAAGACTGGAACGACTGAGCAGTATAAGCTGGACCATTATCTGTTTTTGACTGACAAGGCTGACCCCAGGCAGCGCAAGCTTTAAGGCAATGTCCAATCACATTGTGAGCCTTCTCTCCACTCATGGCAGTAGTATGAATAATGCCAGAGCATGTATCCACAGAGACATGAATATACTTCAAGGCTCCAAACTCAGATATATGAGTCACATCTATCTGCCATAATTTTAGGGGCAATAGGCCCTTTGGATTAACTCCTAGACCTGGGGAAAGGTGAAAAAGTATATATTGTTGGCACTCTAGCACAATCTGTCGTGCATCTGCATGGGAAAGATGGAATTTTTGTTGTAATGTCCTAGCTGAAACATGAAATTGATGAAATTTTCATGCAGCTTTTAGTGATGAGGCCAGGAAGGCATATTCCATTCTGGTGCATCGATCAACAAGGTCATTGCCCTTTGTCAGTGGGCCTGGCAGACCAGAATGGGCTCTAATATGTTGTATAAAAAATTTTGAATCCCTGGACCAGATAATTTTCTGTAATTCTTTTATAAGATGAGTTATAGTACTAGTAGGTTTTATGGAGCCAGCTACTTCTAATATCTTAACAGCATTTACCACATAAGATGAATCTGAAAGTAAATTAAATGGAAAGGAGCATTTTTTGAAAACTTCTAACACAATTTGTAACTCAACCACCTGTGGGGAACCAGGCTGATATTGGCACAAAATGGGCTCATTGTGCTCGATCATATAAGCTCCACAGCCTGTTTTTGATCCATCTGTAAATATATTGGGGGCACCCTGCAAGGGTGCTTGTGTAGTTACTTTTGGAAACACCACAGGATGTTCCTTAAAAAATGAAAGCAAAGGATGTCTGGGATAATGATTATCTATTAATCCATCAAAACAGCAGCGCAATATGGCCCAGTCATTAATTGTTTCGCACAAAACCTGCACCTAAGAAGCAGTATAGGGAATGATCAGTAATGTAGGATTCTTTACAAAAAACTATATACATTGTTGTATCTCTAGAAGGGCCAATTTAGCAACTGTAGTAGGGTAATGATCAATAGATTTTGCTGCTGAAGCTCTAGGATGCACCCACAACAGGGGACCTTCCTGCCATAGCAGGCCTGTAGGTAGCAAAAAGGTAGACAAAATACATAAAGCAATTTTCTCTCCTTCTTTGCAGCGAAACAACACTGTGTCTTGCAACCATTGTTCTACTCTCTTGAGGGCTACTCTAGCCTCCTGTGTTAATATTCGGGGTGAATCTAAGGCCGAATTTTAATGTCTTTATAATTTTTATATAGCCTAATTAACATTTTATGGATCTAAGTTTAAAACTTTATTTTGAACCACATCTGTATGAATCTGTTAAAAATGTTCTTTTGGCCAGAACTCTCTAGGTGAAGCCTGTAAGATAAGGCCAGATCTATACCCATCAATCTTGCAAGGAGTAAACAATCTTTCTCCTTAAAATTAATGGCAAACACATTACTTTTATATTGTAAGGTTTGTCTATCAGCTTGTGTGTTTGATTGTATGACAGTGTAACTTATTGAAGGGACATTACTTTAAGTCTTATTTTGTATAAGTCTGAGTTCTAGGATAAGAATCACATAAAACATTATGTCAATTTAGAAAAACCTTAGAGATCTGTTTTTCTTGGCTTCTGTCATGCCACGTGTTGCTTAAGATAGCTTTAATCCTAAATTGTCAGTTTTAAACTTATCTTTTATCATTATATTTTTTAAATCATGTCTAATAGCTTATGAGTCAATACTCTATAATCAAGGCATGTAAAAGATTTATACCTTTAAGACCAATTAGAAATAAAGATGAAGCAATTACACAAATCTCATTAATTTAAACCAAATATATATTTTTCTAGCTGTAATTTTAGGGGAATAAAGCACTTTGAACCGAATCATCATCATGATAGAAATTTTTCTAGGAGAATTAACCATTAAGTTTGATGCTGCTGGCCTCTTAAAAAGTAGCTTTTTCTTGAGCTGTTTTTAACTCATAGTTAAGAATGCGAAGCACCTTTAATCATTTTCTTCTGTGTAAATTGTAGACTGGCAGGAGTGCCAGTAGATAACGCTTTTTTTTTTTTTTACCATTTTATTTTTTCTTTTCAACACATAACATAAACACAACAATCATTCAGCCACTCAAACAATAGACAACATGAATTGACACACATATAGACAAGTTTGGTGCACCAAAGATAGGCAACAGACAGAAATGGAACTTGATGTCCCAAAAAGATCCAAATACCTTAACCAGAACTAAGAATATCTCCATTAGGATTCAGAGAGAAAATAGGACGTCTCCCATTTTCTTCTGTTTCTTGGAGAGTTTTGAAATTAGCTTTTAACCATCATCATTATTATTATTATTATTATTATTATTATACTTTTTGATACCATGTCCTGTACATGGAAAAACTACTTTTCAGAAACCTGCTTTTTCTCTTGTTTAAGAGTTAACTTCTTATCTTCTTTTTCTTCTGGAAGTTCTGCCAGAGAAGGGAGGAAAGAGATAGTGGCAACCACTGATAGTTATTCTATAGTGTCTTGCTTTTTTTTTTTTTAACCCATATTAAGTTCATAAAAAAAGAAAGAGGTTTAACAACTGTGAGACACCGTATCCTGGCTATGACCATGTGTAGAGAGGTAGGAGGGGAGGAGAGCCCAGGAATTTCTTTGTCCAGCCGTTTTTAACTGTCTGACTTTTAAAGAATAAATTTTCTTCTAGAGAATTTAGCTCGGGTAGGCTGTATAAATTCCTCAGGTGTGATCCAGCCTTCCGTGGAAGATTCAAAGTCTTTTTCTTTTAGAATCTTCCATTTCTAAGATAACTTAGTGCAGAGCCAGACAAATTGGATGCAGAAGTCTCTATCCCAACAAGTTTCCTCTATCACTGCTATTGCGTAATAAATGGCAGAATCTAAAGTGCTCCCAATTAACCAAGCAGGCTAGCAGGGTGGCTGCTGCTTTAAAAACAGGTTTGAGAACTTTTTACTTGTAATTCCCATGGTTCTTAACCTCGGAGTTCATTTTTAGTTGAGTACTATGCAAATCCTCTTTCCTTTTGTTCCACCACTAACTTTCCCCCCCCTGCTTTGCCTTAATCTGCAGGGCGGGGCTAACAGCAGTTAGTACCTGGAGCTGTTCTGCAGTATAAGGTATAACAATTTTTGCTGGAGGCATACCAAAATGAGTTACAGCTGCTTTTAGTCCTTTTATGGCCAATTTTGCCACTGCTGAAGGGTACCACTCTATAGTCTTAGCTGGAGAGGCGTGTGGATGAATCCACAATAAAGGACCATTCTGCCATAGCACTGCAGTGGGGAGTATGGCAGTTTGCAATACACATAGCTCAAAAGGTTCATCAGGTTGTATCCTTACTAATTGAGCCTCCGAAATAGCTTTTTCAACCCTTTTAAGGGCCTCCATTGCCTCTATAGTCAGGGATCGTGGAGACATTAGGAGTATTCCAAGGTGAACTTGAAGGCTCCAAATGCTCCAATTGCAACTGTTCCTTTACTAAATGATGGGCGGCCTCGAACTTTTCAGAGGAGGCCATTGAGGAACCCATACAGCCCCCTCTGTTATCCACGGTATGGGCATAGTTCCCTCAACGGCCCCTAAGAAAAACCCAAACCATGACGATTGGATTTCACGATGGGCTGAATTGGTTCTGCAATTTCTTGATGATTTTTGCCAATACCCTTTCCCGGGACATAGCCCATGTCTCTCATCATCCTCTGTGCTGGTAGAGAATGCTCATTCATAAGTCTAAGCCCCAGCTCAGCTAAGACATCCCTTCTCCACAAGTTGACCGGTAAAGGAAGAACATATGGGACAAAACTACCCTCTTGTCCTTCTGGGGCCTTCCACTTTAAGGGCTTAGAACTAACAGTTGGACTCGCCTCATAACCCAAGCCTTGCAACGAGTGGGAAGATTGAGTAATGGGCCACTTTGTGGGCCACCATTTAGTAGAGATAATGCTTTTATCTGCTCCCGTATCTAAGATCCCCTCAAATATTTTACCTTCTATAATTAGAGACAAGTGTGTAAATCAACCATGAGATAAGCTGAATCTGTGCCTAAAGAACCAAAATCTTTCTTTCCTTTTTTTGTATCTCCTGATTTAAACTGGGCATGGCAACTGGGCAGAACAAGTAATTGTGCGATTTTGTCACCTGGGGAGATAGAGACCCCGAGGGAAGAAACACATGATCTTTAACTGGCCCTCATAATCTTAATCAATGACTCCAGGATTTACCACTAGTCCTTTAAGTGTAGTGGAGGAGTGCCCTAAAGGCAGCCCCACCGTATTAGCCAGTAATGGGCCATGGAAATCAGAAGGAATGGACTGCACCCCCATTTGCGGGGTTATGACAATTCTGGAGGTGGAACGGAGTTCCAAGCTTGCGGAACCCGGAGTGGCTCTCCTGGGGATCTCTGGTGAGCCCAATTCACTGGGGAGCTGGTTGCCCCATATATTTGAGGGCCCTGAGGATGGGGCCCCCTGATGCACGTTTTTTTGACACATCCAAAGACTTCCCCATTATGTTTACTGACCTACATTCATTTGCCCAGTGTTTTCCCTTTTTACACTTTGGACATAGTCCTGGGACTCTCTTTGGACTAAAACCAGGATGTTGATTTTTATACTCTCTTCTTATATGACCAGGCTTCCCACATTGGAAGCAGGTGATGCCTCTATTAGAGAGGCCAGGCCGTTTTTGTCCTTGTAGTATAGCTGCGGCCAGTCCAGCATTAGTAAGTGGTCCTCCTATTTCTCTACAGGCTTTTAACCAAGCCTGCAGCCCCTTAGACTTCCAGGGAATGATTGCAGTACGGCATTCTTTGGTACATTGTTCAAAAACCAATTGCTCTATTAATGGCATGGCCTGTTACGCGTGCCTGTGCCTGGCAGGCATCATGCCATAGTGCCTTCATCCTCAAACACAGGAAACATTCACCTGATTGCTAGGCGCGTTTTGGGCAAACAAAAGGCATTTGCCCAGTGTTTCACACTTCCTTCCTGTATAAGGCGAGGGAGCAGAGGCCACCATAGCAAAGTTAATAGCTTTCCGTTTCTTGACGGTGGCTTCCCACCCAGGCCCATATCTTTTTTCCTCATATTTAGCTGCTTCCTCTTCTAACTCTTCCTCTCCCGACTCTGACAACTGCTGCTCAGGGTCATTGCTAACCAGCTCTAAGGCTTCCAATTCTTTAGACGGATACAAAGTATCCTCTCCGGGTGACTTGTACTTCATCCCCCAGGGCACAACTGCTTTTAATGGATACAAAGTATCCTCTCCGGGTGACTTGTACTTCGTCTCCGGGGCACAACTGCTTTTTCTTCTGTCGACATATCTTCCTCTTTTTGTATCTCTTTTACTTTTACTTTAACAACTTTTTTTCTTTTTTTTTTTTTTGTGCGCTCCCATTTTTTCACTCCACTCCGTTTCTGACATACTCTCCTGAATATTTTCTAACGGGAGCATGTCTCTCGGAGCTTATCTTTTAACTTCTATTTTTTCACTTTGCTCCGTTTCTGACATGCTCTCCTGCTAATGGGAGCATGTCTCTCGAAGCTTACCTTTTAACTTACCGCAGTTCTGAATCCTATTCAGCACACTGAAGGGTCTCCCTGGGTGCCAGAGATGTAGTTCCCGGGTTTCGGCACCACTTGTCGTGCGCCTATCGTCTCTCACGAACGACGCACGGCAACAGGATTCTTCTGCAGGATTCTTCTGCGGACATTCTTTACTGTACAGCTTTTCGGTACCACTCCTGAGGCTGAGAGTTCTGAACCTTCCCCGGACGGGCCACCAACTGTCGGTGCCTAACCTTGTCCCGCAAGGAAAGACGCGACACAACCAGGTTCTTCTCTGCAGCACTTTATTTAGGACCTTCCTTTTCTTCTTTTACACGGGGCCCCGAACCTGTCTTTTTCCGCCCTTATATAGCCCAGCAGCCCTCGCTTAGGGGCATGTCGCATTGTGATAGGAGAACTAAGGTTCACCTCATTAGCATGCCAATGTTGAGTCATAGCAAAGCCATACTGCACGTGTGTTAAAGTTGTTTACCAACTGCACGTGTGTTAAAGTTGTTTACCAACTGCACGTGTGTTAAAGTTGTTTGCATGGACTAAATATTTCCTACCAGCGCTGTCTTGCAACAGCGCTGGATAAAGTGGCTTCCCACAATAAGACACCAGCTCTAGGAACATAACAGAATATCATGAAGAAGAGCATAAAACTTCTCCCAAAGAACAGCCTGAGAATAACCACAAACTGGGGAAATATCTTATTTTAGAATAGGCCATCTGAGCTGGGCCGCCCTATTTTATCACATGGTGTAGTAATGTAATGTTTGTGACATAGGAATGCAGATCACTGACCATACATGATTGAATGTCTATGACATAGGAATGTAGACCACTGATCACCTGTGACCTCCCTAGCACTTATCAATGAAATTTTAGATTACATAATCATTCTAGAGAGTTGCCTCAGTTCCCTATAAGTAGACCTTTGTGTCTTTATCTGGAGTTGCCATTTTGGAGAATGGTTAATCCCCTACATGCTGGATGTTTCTGCAGAATATATGTTCCATATTATTGAATATTATCTGAGTTTGGCATCTTCCTTCAGTGATTTTTGGAACCTTATAAGTATAATGTTATTTGTATGCATATGTTCAACACTGGCAATTTCATATTTGATAAAAATTGCTGTGTTCTTTCCTGAGGAAAACTATTTTCCCCACTCTCACCACACTGTAGTTGCCTGTCATTGTGTGTAGTGCTGAAGTCTCCTGTACTTTCCATGTCTACTTTAGCATGTGTATTGTTCTTTTGAGTGTAGCTTCTGACATTAGTATGAGAACAATCTCCCTACTCCACTGGTTCTTACATCTTTCAAAATGTACCCTGAGCCTAAGATGAAGGAGTTAGTTCTTGTAATTCTTTGTAACGGAACTCCATGATTCTACATTTTAATTGGTTATAGATTCCCATCATGTACTCTAGTTTTGGCAATGAGGAGTTTCCTTAGTGAAAGGTGAGAGAGGACTTCATTTATCTATGTGTATAAGGAGAAATACAAGAATGTAATTAGTGATTGTTCTAGTTTTGTAAAATGGTTACCCTAGGTTCTTCTCCATGATCCATGATTTCACTAGGAATTTATAATTGACTAGGTTTCTAGTGTGATGCATAATAGCCCTCTTGTTGATAGGGTCTTAAGCTCAATTAGAGAACTATTGGTTACTGCCAATAGATGCATGTCCCCACTATATCCTTAGGGTTATTTCACCATGCTGGTCTTTGTTGCTCATACATCTTGTAACTGGAGATGAATATTAGTTGTTTCCCTCCTTTAGAAGATTGCATGCGTGTTATTATATCATGAATGCTAGTCTCAGGAAGAAGCCTTACAAGACAATTCAAATCAGTTTTATTTTATTGTTATGTTCATGTTATTTTACCTTTTCATTGAGAACCTGCCATGCTTGATATGGTCCTGTTGGGGACAGATTGACTTGGTTTCTTCCTTTGGGACAGGGCCCCAGTGTGGAGCTTCTATGAGTGTCAGCTGCTAAGGGCATACGGCCTATTTGTGTAATAATATACATATATTCTGAACCCACTAGCAATGGAGGACTCTTTCCTTCTTAAGATTGTTCTTTCTGTTCATATTGATGATTCCATGATAATTAGAAACAGCAGGAGTCCAGGCCTTAAGAGTGTGGCTATATCTTAGCAAAATGGTAAGCACTGGGACCTTCCAAACATACCTTAAAGTTATGGGAAAGATCTCTAAATACATGAGTTTGAAAATATATTATTTCTCAACTATGCAAAAAATAAAGCTCAATATGAATTAAGGGTGGATTTGTGAATAGACAGAAACAAAGACAGTTACACTATGATCTTGCCTATCAGAAAGATACAAAAGCAGGCAGATATAGAGATGAGTAGATTCCTGAGATCAATGTCAGTGTGGACACAGCAAGGCTAGGAGTAGGTGTGGTAGAAATGGTAACTTCAGGACTGAGTCCCATGAAGCTAGATTATCCTCTGTGTTTTCAAAAGGCAGGCAGAACTCTGAATTCTTTTGCAATGTTAAAATGAAATGTGTTCTTGCTCTTTCCTAAGAATTATGGGGCTGAGGGGGTCATAGGATGCTGATTCATAGGCTAATCAGAAGAAAAACCTGGAGTCAAAGACTGGATTGATATATAAAATAAAAACTTGGATTTGTGTTTGGCAGGAGATGAGCTATACAAAGAATTTTATAGGATAAAAAAAGAGAACTGCTAGGAGAACACACGCAAAAAGCAAGACATAAACAGAGAGATCTCTTAGAATAGCAAGCCAGCAGAACATGGACAGAGAGATTTCCAGAGAGAAAGCAGAATATAGAGAGAAGCAGACTGGAAAAGCAGTATCAATCAGAACACAGGTTGTCAGTTTGGATCCATGATTTGTCTTAGACTCATTCTTGTGACTCTTCCCAGATACCCTTTCACTTGCATCCCCTGGACAAGTCGAGGCTGCTGATTGGCAAGAACCAGTAGCATTTATGGGTAAATTTTGTAGCCTCTCTAATCTGTGGAACATTCATCCACAATCTCTCTGTACACTTCTTCTTGGTTTTCTCTGGCTCTATGTAAACCACTGTATGCTACCTGTAGCTGTGTGGAAAAGTTTGCAGTCTCTCTTTCAAGGCATTACCTGAAGAAGAACCTGATATCAGTTCTTATGACCTCAAATAAACTATTTCTCATTACTTCTGATCCTCTATGACTATGAAGAAGCAGATATTAAAATGAGAGCATAGAAATTCTGACCCTGTTAATTCTGCTAACCACTAATAGGAAGGTGAATAATTTATTAATTCAATTTGAGTTTCAACCAACTCAGATTCAAATAAAAGTACATTCTTGGGCCTCTTAATATTATTCCCCAAAAGGACTTAATCCTGGGAAAACTTCATGTTCCAGAAGAGTGTTTACTGAGGGTTCCCCTGAGATTCTGCTTTTTCTTGTCACAGCAACATGGTTTGAAGTCATAAAGTTTAAAATACTAAGAATCTGAGCATTAACCTTCTGCTTCAATTTAGCTTCAAGCATCACTGATTTCTACAGACTGACAACTGTTTCAATCAAAAGAAGCATTTACACAAAATGACCCTGGATCAGATTCTGAGAAAATAGTCCATCCAATTATTACTGAGTTAATAAAGATCTCAAAACGAATACAGGATAGTACATTTTTCTCAAATGAGAAGCAAAAGAAAATCTGTCCTTAAGTGAAGACCTATGTTCTAGCACTTAAACTGAATGGAAGCACCAATTTAAAATAATCTACCCTTAAAATCAAGGGACTAAATAGCAAATGAGGGTTTTTTTTGTTGTTGTTTGTTTGTTTTAATCAATGGTAATGGTAAGTTATGAGTTCAGGGAAATACATTTTCAAGAAATATTCTGTAATTGACAACTGCTAAATATATTGGTAAATATTGTATTTTAAAGAGATTACTTTCTGGATTTGATTTAAAAATCTCCCTGAATTTCTTATCTTTTTTTCTTGAGTCTCCTCTGCAACATCCATGGAGAGATTGTATTTCAAGTTCTAAAAGACCATGAAAGGAGGCCTGTACTAATACACCACAATTAAAATATTTATTTTAATTAATGAAAAAAGAAAAACTTGTCATGATATCAACAAATGAAAACACTTTATAAATAGCAAACCAAACTGATAGAAAATACTGGAAGAAATATCGCAGCGAAAGAAAGGTATGAGCAAAGCAGAGAGATTATGGAAAGAAATATAAACCCATAATTATTAAGCACAAAATAATACTAAGAATATAAAAACACTAACATAAAATTAACAAATACACATTTCAATAACTTTAAATATCAATTATCTCAATTCTCTTATTAAAAGACACAGGATGGCTTAATATTTCAAGTAAGAATATCCATCTACCTATTATCTACAAGAAACACATCTTAACTTTAAAGATATGCATTGCTTTAGAGTAAAGGATGAACAAAAGTAATACAATTAAATGGGACCAGGAAGACAACAGGCATCAAATATTTGTTAATACGGTCAATACTTACAAAATTATTGTCAGTATGTCCAAATACTCACAAACTCTAACAAAATAGACCTCATTCTAAAGCTAATCAGAATAGATAAAGAGAAACATTTCAACTTGATCAAAGGAACAGTTAACTAAAAAGATATTATTATCCTAAGTGTATATGAACTGAACTCTGGGACACTCGATTTCATTAAAAACAAACAATCAACTAAAGCCCAAGAAACCAACCAACCAACAAACAAACAAACCCTACTACTGGTTTTTAAGACACAGATTAACATCATTCTGTTAGTAACAGGACATTCCAATATGCTCCTTTATCTAATAGTACATCTGGACAAAAAAGAGAGAGACACAGATCGAGTCACACAGAGAGAAACACTAGATTTAATTGACATAATATAGTAAATGTATTTAACAGTTATCTATTTTTTTTCGAGTCAAATTCAGCACCATGGAAATCTGACCAATGTTTGAATCATTATTTGTTAAACATTACAGCATGGGAAGTTATGAACTGGTAGACAAAGTCTCTTTCAATTAGTTTTTAACCTAGTCACAAATGGCCTAATATGCTGGCAAAAAATCACATTTCTCTGTTCTTTGATCTCCTTTTCATATAAAGATATTGAGAACATAAGGGAAATGACACAGAAGGATTTTTCAAACAGTTAGAAAACAAGGTGAACTTAACTATGACAGATACAGAAAAGCAGATCCTTTCCACTAAGCCTTGAAAGACAGTTTCAAATCTACTCTCTAAAAGCCTTATGAAATAATCACTGTTCATAGTTTTCCTGTTGAAGAAAACCAATTATACCTATATCAGACTGCTCTTTGCAATGCAATGGAATAAAATTCCTTGTTTTCGATTCTGTTTCAATTGTAGTCATTTCTAAACCTGCTTATAATATCTTCAGAAAACACATATGAACATACAGATATTCAAAGATGGCGTACTCCACTTTATTTTATTATTTAACTGAATAATTTTGTTTCACTTTGTTTACAGATTTTAATATAAATAACTCACTGATTAATCCATATTCTTTTTCACAAAATTTTGCCATTTCAAAAACAATCTATATGGAATTTATACAATAGAATACTGCTAGGTTCAAGTTAAGTGAGAGCCTTCCTCCATACCCAGCATGCCTCAACAGAATTAATGTGACTTGATGAATACCTCTATAAAACAGTGAGATGCCTGTAGGTTGCCAGATTCTCAAATAAACAACAAGGATGAGGATCAAAAAAGAAGTCATTATCATTCTTTATGAGATGACAGTAACTCTTGGGGAAGGTATAACAAATGGCCTATCAGGGGTGCCTCTAGTGCTAACATCTGTCATAGTAGATGTCAGAGAATTGTTCAGTATCTTCTGGAACCGAATGTAGAAAGACAGATGCTTCTGTTGAAGGGGGAAACTTATCAAAGCCCAGCTAAGCAGAAATATAAGTGCAGTAATACCTTTTGAATGGCCAGAGTTTGTATTTGAACTCAACTAACTTTATATAAAATGAATTTGGGAAAAGCCATCTGTCCTGAGCATGTGTACATTGAAGTCATTGCTATTGGCCTAACAAGACATAATTTGTACAGCAATAAGTTGAATTAAGTAATTAAAGTAATCCAGATATGTTTATATTTATGCTTTAATGTAAGCATTTCCAGTTTTCACAGTATAAGTGAACTATTCATGAAGTTCTTAGAGCAAATTGCCTGCCAGTATCAAAGACTGACATCATGCTGTGCTCCTCGCTTTTTTCCACTCCATAAGCAACTCAGAGCTGTTCAGGGTATCTGAAAGATATAATAGTGGTTTCGTTTACCGCAAGGATCATTCTCCATCTGGGGTTTTTCTTTGCAATCCAGGTCTGGAAAATAGAATTGGGCATGGAAAATAGAGCTTCACAGGCCCAACTGTCAACATTTGGGTCCAGCTGTTTTGGTGTTGACAAAAAGCCAGCTGGCTATATCCTGCTGATTCATAATGCTGCTGCTGTTTTTCTGGAAGAACTCACTCCCTTGTCAACATCTCTGAGCTAGCGGGGTTGTCTTGGCACAAATCAAAATTTCCACACAGAAGTTGCTGTTTTTTAGTTGCTTTATCCCCCCACTTACCACAATCATTTACAATTTTCATGACTTGTCAGCCTTCATTTAATTGTTTTTATTTTTCTCTAGAGAGTCTTTTGCAGCTTTTGCCAATCCTGTGATCCAAAGGATCAGAATTAGATTCTAAGTTTAAAAATTACACAGAGATCATTAAAAATATCCTGAAACTTCAAAGTGCCATGATGGTATATTGCCAGCATTACTGCAATGGTTGCAGCCTCTGTCCTCTTTGCATGAATGCAGTGCTAGCATGCTCACAGATTGACATTAGAACTGCAATGTGTTTTGCTTTTGTGCCAGTCCTACTCCCTCCACAGACACTCATTTCCATTTCAAGCACTTCATTGGAAGATAAATAATGAAGAATGTGGAAATGAAGCTGCATAACCTATGATCTGTCCTCCCAGCCCAAGAGAGAAACAGCTGAATATGCAGGCTAAAGTAGTGGACACAGGACCAATTTTTTTTAAACCTATCTTCTTCTCTGCTTTTGCATTGATTAAATAAGTAGGTATAGGAATAACTAGAATTAATAAACTTCTTTAAAATATGAGCAATTTATAAGAGGAAGCCATGTGTTTTAATTCTTTCTTGGCAAGTTTGTAGTCTTTTCCTTGTGATTTGATTAGAGGCAGGGACTGGTAGTTAGCATTTCCCAGAAAATATTCTTGTGGCCAGACACAATCAGTTAAGAAATTTTAGTATTTATTCATAAGTTGACATTCTTACATCGCAACACCACACCACCCTGGTTATAATTCTATGGCCAGATGATATTTCAAGATTGTAGTGTATTATAACAATTAGACAGGCTTGGCTTTCTGATGATATATGAGAGGACATTGAAGCTGAGTGAGATTTTTGCAAAAGGGCCAAAGTAAAATGTGCCAGACATAGATAACCTCACCCAGGTTTAAGACATAAAACCTTTCAAACAATTAAAGACATGTTCTTTATATGGAATTTTGATCAACTTGAGGACTTACAGCTTGAAAAGAGAGATTATTTCCCCCTTTAATTTAATAAGAAGTTACAAAATAAAGTAATGTCTGCTCCAGTCAGATCAATCCCTGGAACTGTACAAGGAAGCAGCAGGTCCCACAATCCCTGATTTGTTTAGCCATGTAACTAGTGGACATAGGTCACATTATGGTTCTTGAAAGCCATTATATCATCTTATTACTCCCTAGATGAAATGATCAAAAGGATTAGATGATGTGGAATTGTTGGGAAAGTATGTCACTGGGTATGTGATATGAGGTTTCCAAAGCCCAGACCAGGTCTAGTCTTCCTCTTCTCACTGCCTACAGATCAACATCTGAATATCTCAGTGATTTTTCCAAAACCATGTCTGTCTGCTTCCCACAATAATGATAATGGAGTAACCCTTTTGAACTGTAAGGTTGTCCTCAATAAAACACTTTCTTTTATAAAAGTTACCTTTGTCATGGTGTCTCTTCATAGCAATGGAACAATAAGTCAACATCTAGTAATAAGAAATCACTTTTTGGGGTGAACATGACTCTGGGAGTATTGATTTTGGAGAAGAAATGTTTGAGTAATGTGATTAAATAATTGGAATAGGACATAGGCATCTGGACTTTGGTTATGTATACTATTTCTTAGTGTGTAATCCTTGTCTCTCTTTCACTGAGTTTGGAGCTCTGTTACTCCAATACCATAGGTTGTTGGCCAGTTATATGTGGTTTAGGGGTCAGTGTTGATGTTTCAATAGGTCTCATTAAGCACCAGCTGAAGGAAATTCTTGAGGTTTCTAAAGTAGGTTCTCAAGACTTACCCTAGGCAATAGTGTTGGTAAAGTTGTTAATACTTATGTGTGATATCTACTGGAAGAATCATGATGAGGTGGTTGTGGAAGGCAGGTGAGAGACATAAGAATTTTGGGTGAGGTATAAATATGGATGGAGATTCTGGTGTTCTAGTGGCCCTTCCTAGAGGTTAGTAGTCATCTACAGGAGATAAGACTAATTGTTACTGAAAATATGCTGTCTATCTATAGAAGAGAGTAGATAGGTAGAGGTGGTGTGTGTGGCTAGTGTTTATTTTTCAGTAAGAATCTAGTCTCTCTAGAAATCAGAGGAAGGGTTCTTGGCATTTGATAGATGGGTTTAAAGACATAATTTGGGATTGCCTACCTATGGTGGCTATGTGCTAGAAAGCAAGCAGATCAAGTATCCCTTAAGGAGGTTTCTATGGTCAGGTTTTATATTAACCTGTCTAGACCATACTATGCTGGAAGGTCTAGTTTCTTATACTGGTTTCCTTCCTCATTTCCTGCTGTTGGTTTCTGCACAAAAGGTCCTGTCTGCCTGCCAAGCACGTGGGCCGCAATGAGATACACCAGGCCAAACAGTTCCACATGGGACTTTATTTAAGATGGGGAAGGGGTAGCGGGCGGGAAGGAGGAAGAGAAAGAGAGAAAAGAAAAGAGAGGATGGGGAGAAACGCTGCCCGGTTATATACAGGTGATGACGTAATTACAGGTAAAGGAGGGTCTTGGAATTCTGGGTATATGGTGGCTGTTGCCTTGGCAACAGACATATACATTGTCTTAATTGTCGCTTGTATGACGTCACAAGCCTCGCAGGTCTCGGTACCTACACCTGCCCATGCTATTTCTGTATTTTAACATGTTTCAAATTGAGCACATGTCTTACAAATTTTTCAGTTTTAAGCCAGCAGTTGATGTGATGCAAAGAAGAGTTCTATTATATATTTTTCTAAGTGAGAAATATGTCCCTAGGTTGGAATAAAATAGAAAATATGAATTGTTTTCTGAGACAATTTAAACTCTGTCTTTACATCACATGGAAAGATGAGAATTTGGTAATTTCCCTGGTCAAATAAGGGTCTGGTGACATATTATTTAAGAAGGCAGAATTTCATTATAAAGACTAATCCAACCAGACCATAGTTGTGAAAGCTTGAAATCCTAACACTGGGAAGAACAGGCAGGAGGATTTTCACTTTGGAGGCTACTCAAGATTTATTTATAGAATAACATGTTCTAAACTAATTCCAAATAATTATTTGCTCCCTGCTTTCACTTTTTGTTTTCTAGAGCATTAACTGTAAAAACTTGAAGTTACTAGAGAAAAATGCTAGGAAAAAAGAAAGCTAGCTCTCTAAAGCTGCATCCCAGCAAGTCTACACTCAGGCTTTATAAATTTACCAGAATTTTCACTTGTGTTCCAAGCAGCTACTGGACTCACTGCTTTCTATTCCATACAGCAATTCAACTTTTGTTTCTTAATATTTAGTTTCCTCCCCACATACTCTAATGCCTCAATTCTCCAGTAAATCTAAGGGAAGATATTCAGAAACCAATTTTCAATTATATTTTCTTATTGTAAGGATAATAATGATGAGTTGTAAGTTTCTTACATCTTGAAGCTAAGTTTACAAAGCCCAGCATGGCCCTACTGAACATATTGACATGGTTTCTGTACCTGGGACATGACACTTGTATAAGGGTTCAGGAGTTGCTGAGTCAGTCGGGCCCAGTTGGGGAAAATAAACATGGTTACCGCCCCTGGAACAGGTCCCTCATGTGAGCTTTCATGAGTTTTGATGGCAGCTGTGGGCATAACACTTGTTTGTATAATAATGTACATATTTTCACATTCCTCTGAGGAATGTCCACCTTGTTGATGTAAATGACTTCATGAGAATTATAAACAGCTTGTGTCCAGCAGTCAAGTGTGTGGCTATGTCTTAGCAAGATGGTAAACACTCCAAGACAGCCCTTAAAGCTATAGGAAAGAGCTCTAGATACCTGAGTTTGTAAACATAATTTCTCAACTATGCAAAATATAAGGATGCAATGTGATTTATGAAGGGTTTCAAGAATCTGACAGAGCAAAGGCAGCTGCATTAATAAGCCAGCTTATCAGAAAGATACAAAAGCAGACAGATTCCTGAGTTCAAGTTCAGTCTGGGACCCAACATAGTTGGCATGGTTGGGCCCAGGTATGGTAGAAATGGGAATTTCAGGACAGGATTCTACTAAGCTAGATCTGTGCTAAAAAATAAAAAAATAAAAAAAATTGCAGATCTCTCAATTCTTTTGCAATGTTCAGAAAAAAAAATGTATGCTTGCTGTTTCTTAACTGGGGCCACCAGATGTTGATTCATAAGTTAATCAAAAAGAAACTTGGAGTAAATGACTAGATTGATATATAAAATTAAAGACTGGACCTGTGTTTTGCAGGAAATAAGCAATCCAGAGAATTTTTTTTATTATAAAATAAGAGAACTGCTTGGATGACAGACAGATGTATGTGCATGACCACACACACACACACATACACACACACACACACATGTCATGGACAGTCTCTTATTATAGCAAGCAGACATGGACAGAGAGATCTCTCAAAGGTGACTTTTAATCTCATTTTGTCTCCACTCAGAAACTAGGCTATAAACCATTTGTTCTAGCAGCAGCAGACCTCAAAGTCCAGGAATGATACAATAAAATTCCCCACTGAAGGAATAGTTTAAAGATAGCCACATGAATTGGAGATATCTTATCTTAGGAGTGGCTATCTGTGCTGAACAGTCCATCCTGTGGTTAATGATTCATGATGCAGGAATTCAGCCCAAGTTGGGCATCCTAGCAACCATCAATGAGGTTATAGATTGCCTAACCCTAACAAATATAATAATAAAACACTTACTCATCTTAAGTGCAAGTTATTTTGCCTCTGTAGCTGACCTGTCTGTCTGAGTTGCTCTGAGGCTAGAAGCTGCAGTCCTGTTTAGCACCTCATAGTAAAACAGTGAAACAGTGGGCATTGGGTGGCTAGGGAAAGTAGCCTTTGTTCTATCCTTGCAGGAATTGCACAAAGCAGGAAGAAAAGGGGGGGGGGGAGAGGACTGTCTCTGCTCATTCTTCTTAACCCATATACCTCTTTAAGAGTGCGTGATCACATGGTAAAAAATCCTCTACAAGTTTGCACATAAATTCAGGTCATAAATTGAATAACAGAGACTGTCTATATGCATGCCTACTAAGAGAAATTATCTGGCTAAATATTGATCATTTGTTACTAACTTTACAAGGTCATAGAGAGTTAAAGAGCATAACTAAGTTGTCCTTGAAATTTTGTATAGATAAACCTAGTCAATACATTTCTCCATCTTTGCACCTATAATGTAAATCCTCAGCTCCTATTTTATGAACACAGGTTAATAATTCTACATCCTCTTGGAATGTGTTTTAGGTTTTAGCTGCTTGGCTGTTATCTCAGAACCAATTGACTCATGACACATGAAAAAGTCCTGTCCCAAAAGGGACTTAAGTGTCTTTGTTTGTGTCCCCATTCTGAAGTGGTGGTAAACCCTGAATGTTGGTTATTTCTACAGAATAAACATTCCTTGCTCTTGCATACTCTTTGAGTCTGGGGTCTTCTATCAGCGATTTTCAAACCCTAACACTCAGAATAGCAAGAAAACAGAATATAGACAAAGAGATCTCCAGAGAGAAAGAACATAGAAAAGTGGACTAGAAAACTGGAAAAGCTGTATGAAGAACACAGGTAGTCAACTTGGATACATAATTAGAATTTTTTGAGTCATTTTTGTTTGTTTGTTTTGTTTTGTTTTTGTTTTCATTTTATTTTCCTGCAGCTCTAGATATTCCTTCTCTCAGAACCCTTCTCTAAGTCAAGGCTGTTCTTTGTCATAAGCTAACGATCTTTTCCTGATTATGAGGAGTCAACTTTGGTAAACTTTTTTCCAGGTTCTTTTTCTTTATGCATTTCTCTGTTGATAAATACCTAGGCTGTTTGTATAATATAGTGATATGAAATGTGCTGTTATAGGCCCATATGTGCTAGAATCTCTGTGATTTTTTACTTGTAATATTGGGGGAATGTCTAGGGGTCATGTATGTAGGCCACATAGGTAGTTTATTTTTAATATTTTGGAAAACTCCACCACTGGTTTTCCTGAAGAACCTGACCTTTTCCTGTCAATATTGTACAGAATTTCCTTCCTATTCACATGTTTGCCAGAATTTTTGGTTACTTTCATGATGGCTAGATTTTTGCCCAGAGTAAGACAGAATCTCGATGTAGTTTTTGCATTCATTTATTGGTTGGCAAGTTTTATTACCATCCCAGTACCACTTCTGGAGGATGTCATCTTATCTCCACCATGTATTTTGCAATATTTGTAAAAACAAAAAATGGTATCCATAGGTACTTGGGTTTATAGCTGGGCCTTATATTCTGCTTCATTAATTAGTTGTAGGGGACTTTCACTTCCTTGGTAAGGTTTGTTTCAACTTTTGTGTGTGTGTGTGTGTGTGTGTGTGTGTGTTTTCTATTACTTTGTTTTTTTGTTTGGTTTTTGTTTTGTTTGGTTTGGTTTGAGGAAATAGTGACATGTATTATTTTCCTAGTTCTTTCTAGCATGTCTGTCATTTGTAAATAGGGAACCTTTAGTCTTTATGTTTAATTTTGTATGTTGAAGATTGAAAGAGTTTTGCACTTGACTTTCTAGAGTCTCTTAAGTATATAAATGTATCATCCTTGTTACAGATAAGGATGCTTTGACATTATCTTATAATATCCTTAACCCTTTTATTTCAAAATCTTATCTTATTGCTTTAGCTGAGACTTCAAACACTCTATTAAACAAGAGTTCAGGAAGTAAACAATCTTATCTTGTTCCTAATTTTATTAGAATATTTTAATTTTCTTAATTTTGTAAAATTTTGACTATAGGTTTGTTATACAGAACCTTTCCTAAATTGAGATCTATTGAATATTTTTCTACTTTTTTCAGGGTTTTACCATGACTGGATGTTTGATTTTATGAAAAGCATTTTTTCTTCTATTAATCACATGATTTCTGCTTTTGAGTCCATTAATCTGATACACTGCCATCTTTAACTTCGAAAAATTAAACTATCTTTATGTGTCTGTAATGAATATACGTTTTCTATGAGAAAGTTTCTAATTGATGTTTCCTTGAATTCTGTTTGTGAACATTTAGGTACTTATTTTTGCATCTATGTCAATCAAGTGGGTGGATTTTTGCATATTTGATATTATTTGGTTTTGGCAACAACATAATACAGACTTTATAAAAGGTATAGAAACATTTCTTCCATTCTTGTTTTATAGAATGATGTGATAAGCTGCTAGTTTCTTAAAGTTAACACTGTACCCATTTAGACCTGGACTCTTAATTTTCTCCATTTTGTAAAAAATGTAGCTCAATCTTATATAGTTATATCTCTGCTTAAGTTACCTACTTCATCTATGTTTAAGTTTCATCATATGATTCAAATTTGGAATTTACCAATTGACAGATTTTCCCAATTCAGTGAAACATAAATGTTTAAAATTTGATTTTCTAAATGTCACTGTTATCTTTATATTATCTCCCTTTTACCTCTAATTCTAGTTTAATTTTTCTCTCTTTGTTTTAGTTTGATTTTGGATCTTCTTTATCTTTCTAATGAACTGACTATTCCATTTATTTTTAATTTGGGTGCTTTTTATTTGTAGTTCATTAAGTGATTTCCTAAGTATCTTGAATTTTTTTCATCTACTAGTTTTTGTTAGGCTTGTTCTTTTTCTAAGACTCTATGGCACACTAGTAAGTTATTGCACTAAGAGCTTGGATCTTTTCCTTTAATGAAAGCATTTTTAGGCTATGACCTTTCTTCTTAGAACTGTCTTCATTTTACCCAGTAGTACTGTAGTTTTTTTTTCATTTAATTATAGGAGTTTTGAAATTTATTTATTGGTATCTTCCATGACCCATTCATCATCTAATAATGTTTTACTTAATCTTCATGAGTTTGTACATTTCCTGCAGTTTCTTTAGTTGCTTCCAGCTTTATGCCTTTGTGGTGAGATATGATAAAAAGAGATTATTTCAATTATATTGTATTTGTTGACATTTACTTTGTGTTCTATTCTATAGCCTAACTTGAAGAATATTCTAGGGGTTGCTGCAGGGTTAGTGGTCCTATGGCTGTTCCACCACAAGGCTTACCAATCTGATTTACCGTTTTCAGTTTCTGTGTCTCATTAGCCAGTATGTACTCAGTCTTCAATTATCCATCTTTCATATGGACCTACCTTTGCTCACTCTTTAATGAACTTCTTTAATTTTTAACATGGGTATTTTAAAATTGGAGTTTTCATTTACGCATTATTTTATCTAAAGAATTATGTTTTTCAATATGTAGTGTTCTAATTACATGGTTTTATATTTTACATTTTTAGTTCATGGTTTTTACTGTGACATGAAAATATTTTGAATACTATTGTTATTTAACTTTGTCTGTTCTCTCTCCTTCATCCCTACTCTCCACTTCATTTAGTTTACTTATATGTTTTTCAACAACATACCTAGATGTTGAGAACTGTTTCCTCAGATAATTTCATTATTAGATGACTACACACAATGCTCACAGAGCTATAAATGACATAGCCCACCCACAAGTAGGCTATTGTACAGTCCAATAGAACCATCATCATTTTTATGGGAGCCTTTGAGAATGTCTTTAGAATAATGTTAACTGATGTAGGATTCCTCAGCCCAATGTGCATATAATCATTTCCTGGTCAGGAGGTTGCCTGTTGTATATGCCTACCAGAAAGAAGAAAGTAGCATTTCTTCATAGTATCTGTTTTAAGTTTCTTTGATTTGCATTTCTCTGACTTTGAACATTTCTTTAGGTGCTTCTCAGCCCTTTGGGATTTCTCTGTTGTGAATTCTCAGTTTAATTCTATTCCCCACTCTTTGATTGCATTCCCCCCCCCTTTTTTTTTGGTGGTTAGCTTCTTGAGTTTGAGTTCTTTATATATTTTGGATATTAGCCCTCTATCAGATGTGGAGTTAGTGAAGATATTTTTTTTCCAATCTGTATGTTGCTGATTTGACTTATTGACTATGACATTTATCTTGAAATCATTTGAAATGTAAATAAAAAATATATCAATAAAAAAAGAAAGTTAAAAAAAAGAAAAAAGTAATAAACTTTTTAAAAAAAAAGAAACTTTCCAGTTTCATGAGTCAAAGTATTGATGTTCACAGATGATAGTATATATATGTGAACCCCAAAATTCTATGAAAGAAATCTTACAGCTGATAAATACCTTTGGCAAATTGACTGGATGCAAAATTAGCTTTAAAAATCAGTATCCTTCACTTATACAAATGATAAATGGGCTGAGAGGACCAGGGATACAAAATTCTTCACAATAGCGATAAATAATATAAAATATCTCCATGTAAGTCTAACCAAGCAAGTTAAATACCTATGTGACAGCAACTTCAAGTCTTTGAAAGAAATTGAAGCAAATATCAAAAAATGGAAAGAGCTTCCATGTTCATAGAAGTATTAACATAATAAAAATGGCCATTTTTCCAAAAGCATTTTATAGTTT
The DNA here is from genome assembly GCF_947179515.1 of Apodemus sylvaticus. Lineage (NCBI taxonomy): Eukaryota > Metazoa > Chordata > Mammalia > Rodentia > Muridae > Apodemus > Apodemus sylvaticus. Next base: position 69,921,916 of record NC_067480.1, read on the forward strand.
CAATGCAATTACCATAAGGATTCCAAAACAATTCTTTACTAACCTTAAAAAACAATTCATAATTTTATATGGAAAAACAAAAAACACAGGATAACTATAACAATCCTGAACAATAATGGGGGAATAACAATTACTGATCTAAAGGTCTCTCCTAAAAAGCCATAGTAATAGAACCTTATGGTATTGGTATAGACTCAAAGAGGTTGATCAATGAGATTGAATCAAATAAGTAAATGCACACTTACCGACATTTGATTTTTGACAAAGAAAAGGAAGGGCATTTTCAGCAAATGGTTCTGTTCTAACTGAATATCTCTGTGCTGAAGAATGCAAATGGATCCATATTTATTACAACACACAAAACTCAAGTCCAAGTAGTTCAATGACCTTAACATAAACCTGGACATTAAATCTGATGGAAGAGAAAGTTGGGAACAACATTCAGTACCCTGATTCAAGAGACAACTTCCTGAACAAAACACCAATTGATCAGACACTAAGATCAACAATTGATAAATGGTAACTCATGAAACTGTAAAACTTGTGTAAGAAAAAGGATACCATCAATAGGACAAGATGAAAGCCTATAAATTTGGAAAAGAATTTTACCAACCCTATACCAGAGAGTGAACTAATATTTAAAATATATAAAAAACTCAAGAAGTTAAACACTAAAACACCTAATAACCCTATTAAGAATGAGGTACAGAGAGAAGCACCATGGCCATATTCGCTGCCTGCCAGGACAGAAAAGGATCACTAGGTACTGTATCACCCTGAGCTTTAGATCTCTGGTGGTGCAAACTGCCAGGGGTCTGCCTGCGCCAAGGAACTAAGCACATAGTCTGTTTGTTTGCCAGCCCGCCGGGAGTGGGGCCTGTGTCCTGCCCAGAAAGCAGCAGAGGAAGAGATTCCCTGTGGCCATATTCGCTCCCTGCCGGGACAGAAAAGCATCACTAGGTACTGGATCACCCTGAGCTTTAGATCTCTGGGGATGCAAATCTCCAGAATTCTGCCTGCACTCAGGAACTGAATACATAGGTGGTTCATCTGCAAGCCAGTCCACCTGTGTCCTATGTGAGAATCAGCAGAGGGAGTGACCCCCACCACACCATCTTCGCTCCATAATAGAGCAGACAGAGAACACCTGGTTGACTTTGACAACCTAAGTATAGCATTGCTTGAGGCAAGACGGAGCAGGGCTCCAAAAGCACCAAAGAGGAAGGCAGCATATCAGTAATCTGAGCCAGAGGAAACCCAGTCATCCAGTGTTACAGAAATAACCTTAAAGATCCACAGTAGGTTGAAGTACCAGCCAGTGACAATAAGACCATCTAACACCTGGGATAACTAGATGGCAAAAGGCAAATGTAAGAACATGTAAGAACGTTACTAACAGAAACCAAGGCATTATGGCAGCATCTGAACCCAATTCTCCAACAATAGCAAGTCCTGGATACCCCAACACACCAGAAAAACAAGATTTGGATTTAAAATCACTGGTCATGATGCTGGTACAGGAACACATGAAGGACATACTTAAAGAAATTCAGGAGAAAATGGATCAAAAATTAGAAGCCCTTAAAAGGGAAACACAAAAGTCATTGAAAGAAATTCAGGAGAATACAAAAGCCAATAAGGAGGAAACACAAAAATCTCTTAAAGAACTCGGGGAAAACACAAACAAGCAAATGATGGAACTGAGCAAAAACTTCCAGGATCTAAAAACAGAAGTAGAAACAACTAAGAAATCACAAAGGGAGACAACTTTGGAGATAAAAAACCTTGGGAAGAAATCAGGGACAATAGAGGCAAATATCAACAACAGAATACAAGAGATAGAAGAAAGAATCTCAGATACTGAAGATACCATAGAAACCATGGACTCAACAGTTAAAGAAAATGCAAAATGCAAAAAGCTTGTAACCCAAAATATCCAGGAAATCCAGGACATAATGAGAAAGCCAAATCTAAGGATTATAGGCATTGATGAGAGTGAAAATTTACAACTTAAAGCGTCAGCAAATATCTTCAACAAAATTATGGAAGAAAACTTCCCTAACCTAAAGAGAGAGATGCCCATGAATATACAAGAAGCCTACAGAACTCCAAACAGACTGGACCAGAACAGAAATACCTCTCATCACATAATAATCAAAACCCCAAATGTACTAAACAAAGAAAGAATACTTAGGGCAGTAAGAGAAAAAGGGCAAGTAACATATAAAGGAAAACCTATCAGAATTACACCAGATTTCTCACCAGAGACCATGAAAGCTATAAGATCCTGGGTGGAGCTCATGCAGACTCTAAGAGAACACAAATGCCAGCCGAGACTACTATGCCCACTGAAACTCTCAATTACTATAGATGGAGAAACCAAGATATTCTATGACAAAACCAAATTAACACAATATCTTTCCACAAACCCAGCCCTACAAAGGATAATATGAGGAAAACACCAATACAACGAGGGAAACTATACCCTGGAAAAAGCAGGATATTAAGCTTCTTTCATCAAACCCAAAAGAAGATAACCACACAAATATAAAATTAAAATCAAAAATGATAGGAAGCAATAACCAGTACTCCTTAATATCTCTTAATATCAGATAAAATTGACTTCCAACCTAATGTCATCAAAAGAGACTGGAATGTCACTTCATGCTGGTCAAAGGAAAAATCCAACAAGAAGATTTCTCAATCCTGAACCACTATTCCCCAAATACAAGGGTGCCCTCATTCATAAAAGAAACTTTACTAAAGCTCAAAGCACACATTGCACCTAACACAATAATTGTGGGTGACTTCAACACTCCACTCTCACCAATGGACTGATCAGGAAAACAAAAACTAAACAGGGAGATTATGAAACTAATTGAAACATTGGACCAATTGGAGTTAGCAGATATATATAGAACTTTTCATCCCAAAGCAAAAGAATATACCTTTTTCTCAGCACCTCATGGTACTTCTCCAAAATAGATCATATAGTAGGTCACAAGACAGACCTCAACAAATATAAGAAGATTGAAATAATCCCATGCCTCCTATCATATCACTATGGAGTAAAAGTGGTCTTTAATAACAATAAAAACAACAGAAAGTCGACATACATATGGAAACTGAACAATACTCTACTCAATGATACCTTGGACAAGGAAGAAATAAAGAAAGAAATCAAAGATTTCTTAGAATTTAATGAAAATGAAGGCACAGCATTCACAAATCTATGGGACACAATGAAAGCAGTGCTAAGAGGAAAACTCATAGCTTTGAGTGCCTCCAAAAAGAAATTCGAGAGAGCATACACTAGAAGATTAACAGAACAACTGAAAGCCCTGGAACAAAAAGAAGCTAATTCACCCAGGAGGAGAAGACAGGAAATCATCAAACTCAGGGCTGAAACCAATCAAGTAGAAACCAAGAGAACCATACAAAGAATCAACAAAACCAAAAGCTGGTTCTTTGAAAAAATCAATAAGATAGATAAACCCTTAGCCAGACTAACCATAGGGCACAAAGAAAGTATCCAAATTAACAAAATTAGAAATGAAAATGGAGATATTACAACAGAAACCGAGGAAATTCAAAAAATCATCAGATCCTACTACAAAAACCTGTACTCAACACAACTGGAGAATCTGGTTGAAATGGACATTTTCTTAGACAGATACCAGTTACCAAAAATAAACCACGATCAAATGGACCATCTAAATAGACCCATAACCCCTAAAGAAATAGAAAGGGTAATAGATAGGCTTCCAACCAAAAAAAGCACAGGACCAGATGAATTCAGTGCAGAATTCTATCAGATCTTCAAAGAAGACTTAACACCAATACTCTTCAAACTTTTCCACCAAATAGAAACAGAAGGAACACTACCCAACTCCTTCTTTGAAGCCACTATTACGCTGATACCAAAACCACACAAATATCCAACTAAGAAAGAGAATTTCAGGCCAATTTCCCTTATGAATATCGATGCAAAAATACTAAATAAAATTCTTGCCCACCGAATCCTGTGGGAAGCCATCCTGAGGTATTCGGACTTATGCTTACTCATAGGCCTAAGGTGGTGGCTGCTAAAATGTGAGAACAATTAACTAGAGACTTCCCTATGAACTGTCAGTGAGAGAAGATTCCCGAGAATACCACAAGATGTTCCTGCCCTAACCGCGGAATGTTCCTGCCGGTATTAACTCCAGATGACCATGACCTCCTCGCTTCCCGCTTCCTTCGCTAGGGGTGTCTCTGCCCTTCCCTCCTTTGTCTGGTGTGAAGGTCAATTCCTTCTCTGTAAGCCTTAAAACCCACTTATCTCCCCGACATTAAATGAAGCGTTGGCATAACCCAGACTGACTTGTCTTTCTTAGGGTACTTGGCCTCCTTCATTCTCTTACCCCCTTTTTGACCCTCAGGTAGTGCCTCTTCAGGACCCTGGAATAACTGGACCTGCTGGATGGGTCAGAATCCAAGAACACATCAAAACAATCATCCACCATGATCAAGTAGGCTTCATCCCAGGGATGCAGGGATGGTTCAATATAAGGAAATCCATAAATGCTATCCACTACATAAACAAACTCAAAGAAAAAAACCACATGATCATTTCATTAGATGCTGAAAAAGCATTTGACAAAATTCAGCATCCTTTCATGCTAAAAGTCTTAGAAAGGACAGGAATTCAAGGCCCATACCTAAACATAGTAAAAGCAATATACAGCCAACCGGTAGCCAACATCAAACTAAATGGAGAGAAACTTAAAGCAATCCCACTAAAATCAGGGACTAGACAAGGCTGCCCCCTCTCTCCATATCTTTTCAATATAGTTCTTGAAATCCTAGCTAGAGCAATTAGACAACATAAGGAAGTCAAAGGGATACAAATTGGAAAGGAAGAAGTCAAACTATCACTATTTGCAGATCATATGATAGTATACTTAAGTGACCCTAAAAACTCTACTAGAGAACTAACTCCTACAGCTGATAAACAACTTCAGCAAAGTGGCTGGCTACAAAATCAAGGCAAGCAAATCAGTAGCCTTTATATATTCAAAGGATAAGCAGACTGAGAAAGAAATTAGGGAAATAAGTCCCTTCAGAATAGCTACAAACAGCATAAAGTATCTTGGGATGACTCTAACCAAACAAGCGAAAGACCTATATGACAAGAACTTCAGATCTCTGAAGAAGGAAATCGAAGAAGATTTCAGAAAATGGAAAAAATCTTCCATGCTCGTGGATTGGCAGGATTAATATAGTTAAAATGGCCATCTTGCCAAAGGCAATCTACAGATTCAATGCTATCCCCATAAAAATCCCAACCCAGTTCTTCATAGAGCTAGAAAGAGCAATGCTCAAATTCATCTGGAATAACAAAAACCCAGGATAGCTAAAACTATTCTCAACAGTAAAAGAATTTCAGGGGGATTCAGTATCCCAGACTTTAAACTTTACTACAGAGCAATAGTGATAAAAACTGCATGGTATTGGTACAATGTCAGGCAAGCGGATCAATGGAATAGAATTGAAGACCCAGAAATGAACCAACACACCTATGGTCACTTGATCTTCGACAAAGGAACTGAAAGCATCCAGTGGAAAAAAAGATAGTCTTTTCAACAAATGGTGCTGGTTCAATTGGAGGTCAGCATGCAGAAGAATTCAAGTCAATCCATTCTTATCTCCTTGTACTAAGCTCAACTCCAAATGGATCAAGGACCTCCACATAAAACCTGACACACTGAAACTATTAGAAAAGAAACGGGGAAAGACTCTTGAGGACATGGGCCCAGGGGAAAAGTTCCTGAATAGAACACCAATAGCTTATGCTCTAAGATCAAGAATTGACAAATGGGACCTCATAAAACTACAAAGTTTCTGTAAGGCAAAGGACACTGTCAAAAGGACAAAACATCAACCAACAGATTGGGAAAGGATCTTCACCAACCCTAAATCTGACAGAGGGCTAATATCTAATATATACAAAGAACTCAAGAAGGTAGAACCCAGAGAACCAAATAAACCCATTAAAAACTGGGGTATCGAGCTAAACAAAGAATTTTCACATGAAGAACTTCGGAGGGCTGAGAAACACCTTAAGAAATGTTCAACATCATTAATCATTAGGGAAATGCAAATCAAAACAACCCTGAGATTACACCTCACACCAGTCAGAATGGCTAAGGTCAAAAATTCAGGAGACAGCAGGTGTTGGCGAGGATGTGGAGAAAGAGGAACACTCCTCCACTGCTGATGGGATTGCAAGATGGTGCAACCACTTTGGAAATCAGTCTGGTGGTTCCTCAGAATATTGGGCATGACACTTCCTGAGGATCCTGTTATACCACTCCTGGGCATTTATCCAGAGGATTCTTCAGCATGCAATAAAGAGACATGCTCCACTATCTTCGTAGCAGCCATATTTGTAGTAGTCAGAAGCTGGAAAGTACCCAGGTGTCTTTCCATGGAGGAATGGATACAAAAAATGTGGTATATTTACACAATGGAGTACTATTCAGCCATTAGAAACAATGAATTAATGAAATTCTTAGACAAATGGATGGAGCTGGAGACCATCATACTAAGTGAGTTAACCCAGTCTCAAAAGACCAACTCATGGTATGCACTCGCTGATAAGTGTATATTAGCCTAGAAACTTTGAATACCCAAGACATAATCCACATATTAAATGATGTCCAAAAAGAATGGAGGAGTGGCCCGTGGTTCTGGAAAGACTCAGTGCAACAGTATAGGGGAATTCCAGAACAGGGAAGGGGGAAGGGTAGATGGAGGATCAGGGGGAGGGAAGAAGGCTTATGGGACTTGCAGGGAATGGGGACCCAGAAAAGGGGAAATCATTTGAAATGTAAATAAAAAATATATCAATAAAAAAATTAAATAAAAAAAGAATGAGGTACAGAACTAAACTGTGAATTCTCAACAGAGGAATATTAAACAGTCAAGGAATACTTAAGGAAATGATCAATGTCCTTAGTCATCAGGCAAGTGCAAATCAAAATGACTCTGAGATTCTACCTTATACCCATCAGGATGGTTAAAATTATAAACTCAAATGACAGCACATGCTGATGACAATGTGGGGAATAGGGGGCATTCCTCCATTACTTATTGGAGTGTCATTTTATACAACTACTCTAAAAATCAATCTTGTAGTTCCTCTTAAAATTAGAAATAGTTCTACTCAAAAACCCAGCTATGCCACTCCTGGGCATACACCCAAATAATGCTTCACTATACCACAAGGACACATGCTCCACTGTGTTATAGCACTTTTATTCAAAATAGCTAGAAGGTGAAAACAAACAAGATATTCCTAGACCAGAGAATTTATAAAGAAAATGTGTGTCATTTACACAATTGGTAACTTCATTTATACAACCTGGCTATTAAAAACAAGGGCATCATTAAATTTTTAGGCAATGGATGGGACTATGAAATATCCTGAGTGAGGTAACCAAGACCCAAAAGGGCATGCAGGGTATGTACTCACTTATAATAAGTGGCTATGGACCATAACATAGAGGAGACATACTGCATACAACTCACAGACAAACATAAGGGTGAAAGAGGGCTTGGTGAGAATTAAAAGGAGGTAGGGGAATAAAAAAAAATGGGGATAACTGGGCACAAAGGGTTGGGAGAGTAGATGGAGATGGCCATCAATGACTGGCTCAACTTGAGATTCATGCCATGGACAAGCAGTAATCCGTGAAACTATTACTGTAAACTATGCTATGCTTACAGATAGGAGACTAGCATAAGTGTCTTTTGATAGGTTCCTTTCAGCAGTTGACTAAAACAGATGCAGAGACCCACAGCTAAACACTGAAAGGAGCTTGGTGAGTCTTATGGAAGAGTTGGGGTAGGATTGAGGGACTTCGAAGACCACAGGTCCACAGAAAGACCTTCAGAGTAAACTAACTTGGATTCCAGGGGGGCTCCCCGATTCCCCAATATGGAACTACCAAACAAAGTACATACATGGTCTGGACCTAGTCCTCTGCTCCTCCTAATATTTGAAGTAGATGTACAGCTTGGTCTCCATGTGGGTACTCCAGCCACTAGATCAGGGTTGTTCTGTAATTTGTTGGCAGTCTGTGATCCTGTTCCTTTACTGGTACATCTTGTCTGGGCTAAGTGCAAGAGAATGTATTCCTTACTGTAGTGACTTTATATGTCAGGGCACGTTGTTATCCAGGAAGGACTTCCCAGTACTTCTTTTCTACTTCTTCAGAGTAGAAAAGAAGAGTAGCCTGGAATAAACAGTCCTGAAATAAGGATATAAAGTGAATAAATACATACATTAATGGAGAAAAACTATGATTCAAAGCCTACTTTATCTACCAGCATTGATAGAAACCTATAAAGATTTCTGAGGTTCTTATATCCTAGAATAAATAAACTAGACAATGGCATGTGGATAGTCTATATGTATGTGTATGTGTGTGCATGTATACATATGCATATGATATGTATGTATATGTATATATACTTTGTATTAGCTTTATCATAATTTTCTACAATGTGATTTGATCACATTCTCATCTGCTCGCCTCAACTCCTCCCACATTCATACCCTTTCCCTACTCAGCCATCTCTGTAATATCTTCTTTATTTATAAAGCACACCAAGTCCTTTATTTGCTGGTCATATATGTGTACTAATCCAAATGAAATTTATAGAACACACCCTTACTTAGCCACTGTGAATTTCAAATAACTACTCAGCAAATGGTGGACATTCATGTGTTCCCTCCATCTCCGTGATTGGATTTTTTCTTGATTACTTTCCAGTGGTTTTTGTTCCAGTGGTTCTTGTGTGTACTGTCAAAATGTGAGAGAGCTCAAGTGCCCTGTTGTTGAGGTGAGCACATTTTTGCTTTAATCATCCAGTATCTCTGGCTTTTTCAAGATTTCTGACCCCATTTTTTTCCATGATTACTTGGCCTTGGGTGCAGAGGGTATGATATAGATGTTCCATTTAGGGCATATATGAATATCTGTCTTAATCTTTATCTACTGCAAAAAAAGAAGCTTCTTTGATAATAATTGACCAATACATAGATATAGCAATAAGTAATTAGTAATTAATTATTAGTTGTTTTAATATGATGTTCCTTTAGACAAATCATAGTAGGATGTTCCTTGGGGCCTATAACATATCTATCCTTTAAGAAAAATGTCAGAGAATGGGCTAGAAAACAGTAAAAATTTTGAAGCTAAATGGAAAGCCTTTGAAAAAAAGGGTAGGAATTTCTTAGTCATATTTTTCTATTCTTTAATAAAATACCCGAGGAATGCAAATTAATGAATAAAGTGTTTATTTTTGCCCAAAGTCTAAGAGTACAATTCATTGCATATACAATCAAGAAACAGAGGGCCATGATTTTTCTTCTTCAGCTCATTTTCTATTGCCTATGTAGTCCAACTCAAAAGATGTTCAGGATAAATAATCACATATAGAGCCAGAGGATATTCTGAGATTTCATTAATAACATGAACTTTGGAGGATAAAATTGTAAATAAAAATTAGCTATACCATATATATTTTGAAATTCTCTTACACTTCACCTCTTATCTTTTTGTAAAGCAAAGCTGTGCCCTATGATGTTGGAGTTTTCCTAGGTTTCCTGCAACAGTGCAGTGCCCTCATTAGCATCTGAAAAGCGCAGGCATCTACATTGTTAAGGTGATTGATTAGGGCAGATCACAACAGAGAAATTGCCCCTATAATATCAATGTGAAGATCAGGATAGTAGCTGAGTTTGTACTTCAGAAGCATGCAGTCTTCTTTCTGTCTTACACAGTTGTTTTACAAATGAATGGCTTTCCAAGCTTTGGATGATGGCTGAAGGCTGTCCCTTTACATAGGAAGCCAGAGTAATGATGCAGGCAGGCAGTGTTCTTCCTTTTACAATAAACCATCTGATGTGGACGCAAAGTGATTACTAAGAGAATTAAACAGACTCTTAGTCCTTGAGTTAACAAATATTTATTGACCACCTAAGATATGCTATCCTTTCTTGCTTGAAGACACTGATATGTACAGTTGAAAATCAAGAATATTACCATACCAAGTCACCTTCCAGTCATACCCTACGGTATAGGATAGTATCTAGTCTGGATAAACAATAACAGTTCATGGACAAAAACATGAATATAAGAATTTAATAGAAAGGCTGCAATACTCATTTGCAATTACATGAAAAGTATTTTGAAATTTGGGGCATTGTGTTTTTAATGTTTTGTTTTTAAAAACAAAATATTTTGTTTTAACATGAACCTTTTGATACTTCTTGATACTGTGACAGAACACCTAGATATAATGTAAGATAAAAATCTATAGATAATTGAACATTTTACTAAATGGTCCCAGAACATGTAGAATATATTAGGAAAACTTGAGTAGACAATTACTCAGAGGTGAAATGGATTGAGAAAAGTCATACTCCAGACACACTAGGACTGCAGTATATTAGAATGTGAAGTTGCCAATACAAATTGAAAGTCTCTGATGGTTATAGGAAATATATTTTTACAATTCTTACAAGACTCATAATGCTTTGGGTATAAAATTCTGGTCTGAATTTATACAAACTGAGAAATTTATTTTCATTTCTTATGTCTCAATTGATGCAGTCTCTATAGTAGATAAAATAAGATTGAAGAACACAAAAGAGAAGAGAAAAATCCAGAATCTATAAATTTTGACTCTGAAAATTTATTCATATAATGGCAGAAACCATGAAGGAAAAAAGCAGGAATTGATTTTTTGAAAGTGGTATATGGAAAAAAGAAAAATATTACAATACTACCAGTCAAGAATTCTGAAATCATTAAAGCTATCTTGCAGCAATGAAGATTAAACAATATCAAACAAGCAATGTACAAAGTCTGTCCATAGTATATTTCCCTGACAAACACACTAAGAAGAGTGAAAGAAAGTGCCAGGAACTTAAATGATGCAAAGGCAAGCAATGATCTATGCTTGGTTTATAAATCACTTTTCTACAGGAATTAAAAAGTCAAATACAAAGCATCATTATTAATGTGAGTAATGTACAAGGATACATACTGTGACAATATATGAGTAACCAAGGAAAAAGGAAGCAGAAATAATGCACAAGTAACAAAGGAAACCTGTTTTACCAGCTATTGCCTTGAATGGGTATGGATTAAATGTACCTGTTAAAGCACAGAGTGTAGAATGGAGGAAACAAGATTCAGCTATTCATGTAACTCAGAAAACACGCTTTTTTTGACTTAAGTATGATTTTATTTATTTGTTTTATTTTAATTTTTTATTAGATATATTATTTATTTACATTTGAAATGTTGTCCCCTTTCCTGGTTTTCCCCCTCAGAAAATCCCCTTACTCATCTGTCCTCCCCCTGTTCCCCTATGAACCGATTCACACTACCCTGTCCTGGTATTTCCCCCTACACTGCAGCATCAAGCCTTCCCAGGACCAAGGGCCTCTCCTACTGGGGTTGCAGTCCCATAGAAGAAACAACAATATGAGTCACCCAGTACCCCCAGAGCTCTCAGAAAACACACTCTTGATGTGATAATAAAAGTAGGTTGAAAATCACAAGCTATAGGAAGAAATGCACCATGAAAACTAATGAATGCAAAGGAGAAGAAATGCTAAAAAATGTATTGAATTTAGAAAGATATAATGTAGCATGACATTTTGAATATATTATATAACACTGCATTCTAAATTACAAAGTAGTAAATTTTAGTTTACAAAAATAATCTCAAAAATAATAAAGTCATTCATAAATGGCTAAGAACTTTGTGCTATCCCATCCATGATGCAAACCTCTTTGGTTGCAGCTCTACTTACTGCTTTGAGTTTCAAAGCTACCCGCACTCCTTTCAATATAGTTCCCTGTTACCCAGAATAAACTACAAAATTTCTCTCTTTTATGATATAATACACTGTAATTTAGAAAATAATCATGGGACCCAAGTTATAGGTGGCTAGCTAAGAGAATGGTTGCTTCAATGCTGTAAGAGAATCCCTTCACTGTGTAGTAAAAAGCAATAAAAACATCATGAATGAGAATATATTTTAACAAAACCACTTTTCAAGATAATTGATCTGAATCCAGTGTCTGGTGAAAGTTAATGGTATCTACTCCCTACCCTAATATTATGTTGGATGTTCTTTGTCAAATATACCACTTCCTACAACACCCACATAGAATTTTATATCAAAAAAATGTTTAAGAGCTCTGAATATAAAAAACAGAATTGTTAACTTGTTTTAATAAAAGAAAAATATTTAAATACTATATGGCACACACATACCCACAAAACTTTCCTTTCCTCTCTGAACATGCATATATGTCTAGTGGGAATTCTGTCATAATATTAGAGAAATAAAACATTTAGAGCAGGAAGGAAATCGTTAGTTTCACATTTTCATTTTCAGACAAAGAAAATGACATAAAGGAGTCAAATTTTTTCAAGATCATAAAATGAATTTATTTTCTAAATTTGGTCCCCCTCCATTTTATTAGAAACTTGTAAGCACACTTGTTTTTATCTATCAGTGATTATGTGTAATAAATTATTCCTTATTTAAGGTATTTACTTTTATCTTTGCATCAAATTATTCCTTATTTAAGGTATTTACTTTTATCTTTGCATCTTAAATGTTTATATCTTTGTTGTTGTTGTTGTTCTTAGATTGTAGTCTTTGGTAACAGAGACTATATTTTCACTCAATCATGGTACTTTCCTCTACATTGTCTAAGTAGGAATATGTATGCAACTGATTCTCAGTAGATGATGAATGCCGGAAGGGTAGGCATTACAATCTCGCAGGACCCCTCCTGAAAAAAAAGTAATATTTTATTTTCCATTATCATAAATGTATTCTGAAAACACTTGCAAAAGTTTGTGAGTATTCTCTTCATTCTCACTTTAATGGCAATGAATACATTTTTGTTTCTATAATCTTCAGTAAATAATCATGAGCGCTCTTACAGATATACTTGTGCCCATTAAATGTACCCACTGAACTTAATCAATTTACCAAAGCATCACATTCATCGTCCTAACCACAAATCCTTCAGATGCCTGAACAATGCCATTCTTTATTCTTGACCCCCTGGTATAAACAAGAGATGGGAAGAAATTCCTTACTTCAAGGTTGACTGGTTAGAGAAGAAGATACACATTAAGATTAATAAAATAAGTAATGGCTGGCTCAAAATAAGATGGTTCAGTAGGTAAAGCCACATGTTTAGCAAGTCTTGAGAAAGTGCTTAGTGCATAAAAGGACAAATTCTTTTGAAGTCACTGTATACAATTTATGAAATACATATTTTATTCACAGAATAATGGCTTTCTGAAAGGCTTTAGCTAGATATCACATAAGTTAGGAAACACCGCAGGCAGACAAAATGCAGCTTTTGTTTCATATTTCTGGTTAGTATAAAGAGATCATTGGGTTAAACAGGTGTGAATAGTATTAGGCTAAACACATATAATTCGATTTTCAGGCGTCATTATGCAGAGTTACACAGAACACAGAATGATAGCTGGGACTATGAGGTTATTAGTGGCCTGACATGCACCATAATCGCACTGTACACTCTGAGACCTGTGCTCTCTGTCACATTCTTCAGGACCCGTAGGCTGATCTTTCATCTTTTTTATCTTCATTTCTAAATTTTTGTCTTGATTAAATATGGTAGCCGGAAATGTCTTTTTCCATCTTATCTGATCCCAAATAACTCTGGTCATTCATGTGGAAAGAACAAAGCTTCTAATGAAGACATGTTTTTCATCATCAGAACCTTTATATGAAATATTTTGAGGGAAATGTTAGACATTTAAGTCAATCAATTTTATACAACAATAATAAGTATCAGGATTCATAAAAAAAATCAGAAAACATTCTATGCTCCTTAGTAAGGTAACCTCATCAGAAAAAAAAATCTGATTCTGACACTATGTTCTGCCTCTTATAAACTAGAGATGGTCAATCACTTTGGTTTTATTTGCTTGGCAAGTGAGTTTATACTTTGTTTTTAATTAAAAAGACACAAAAGTTGTTATTTTTAGTGAATTATCATGAAAGATTTTCTAGTCACTACAGACTTAGGGCACCTGGAAACCATCATAGGATACCTGTACTCAGTACAGAACATGAGTCACAGGTTTCATTTGAGATTTTAGTAAAGTCTTCATTTTTTATGATGGATATTATGATAGTAAAGCCCTAAGGAACAAGTTTTAAGTTCAGGTGACTGAGTTTTCAAAGTGAATCCCATAGAACATATTCAACTGACAGAACTGACAAGCCAGGTAAGATGGGCTCTATACTCATATATGATAAAGAAATCATTTTATTTAACCCATATATTTGTATACATATATAAATTATACATACATTATATATACATATATACTTATATATACACACACATATATAAGTCAAGGTGGCTATTTAACAAAAATATACTTACTACAGTTCAAAGCCCTTTAGGACTCCAATGTTTTTTGTTTTATTTTGTTTTTATACAGATGAAAGCAAAATTACTAAGAAAAGACTAGTTTTCTTGATTATATTAGTTCCCTAATGTTTAAGAGAAGGAAACATTGGTAAATATTCTGGAGTAATGCATAACACAGCTTAGACAACATATAAGATGATTCCTGGACCTCTTTACAAACTTGACCTGCCTGTCTGTAATAATACTCTGATAGGGTGACCATGTTTTGGGAAACAATAACTCTTTGCATATGAATAAATACTAATCCTGGGCACAATAAATCAGTATCCTTGCTGTAATGAGAAGTTTAATAGATGCTTCAAAATTTATCATCAATTTCTGGGAATATTCCTCAGTGGCCATTACTTGTTCAGGATGTATGAGGCCCTAGATCCAATTATCATGGACATTTATTTTATCTAATGGTTATTTCATAGGAGTTGAAGGAAACTAAAGTGAGTCATGCAGCTAAAACCATTAAGAAACTGAGAAGGCTACATTTTTGGGTTTGAAAAAGATGAGTAAAAGTATTGTCAACTATAGACGAGTATGTTTGTTACGGACTTGAGAAAGACAAATTCTTTCCCAAGATAAACGAAGGGCCCTTAAAACAAAATGATGCCTCATTAGACAGAGACCATAAAGGAAAAGATGCTTTGATTTTTATTTAGTTAAACTTTTCTTGCTGCTATAAGATACGGTAATAGGTACAGGTGCCTTGATTTCAACAAGACATATGATATTGTCTCTATAAGAAGCCACGGTAGTGTAATGTGTCCACTGCACTAATAAGTCTCTGTGATGCTGATCATTAACACAGGTCTCAACAGTTACCTGTCACCTGACTCTTTTCCTCTCAGGTCATTTTCTGACTGGAACCTGCTAATTCCTTCTTATTTCTGTGTTCGTATGAGTGGCTTCTTTTGTTTCTATTACAAAATTTGTATTTTCATTTGGAGCACTAAAATGTTATGAATTAGTTGAAGGTAATTATCCACTCACGCAACTCTGCTGGAGATTACACATCCTGGGGCTTACCCAGCTTTATTTCAGCTCTCAAGGTTCAGAGTCTCAGTAATCCTTGTCAGAAAGAATGATATTCTCTGTCAAGTCTATCATAATTTTTGTTAGTTTACCTGCCTTCTATCTTTGCAAGTAGACTGCTCTATATTTGATAATGGCAATGAATAATTGTGTCCCACTAAGAGAAATGTTCTGACATGGGCATCATGTACTGAGAAGAAATATTTGAACATTTCAGTATCATAAGAGACCAAAACTTCTCATCACATGCTCATGCTCTCTCTCTCTCTCTCTCTCTCTCTCTCTCTCTCTCTCTCTCTCTCTCTCTCTCTCTCTCTCTCCCCTTCTGTGTGTGTGTGTGTGTGTGTCTGTGTGTCTGTGTGTTTGTGTGTTTGTTCAGTACCTGCTAAAGAGTCACATCAGCTGCATATAATCCCTTATATTATATATAAAATGAGATATTACATCAATCTCTCTTTAAGAACAAAGATTCTACTATGCCAGAATGGTACTTGGATATCACAAACATAAAGCATTTTCATGTTCAGTAATTAGGATTAGTATTTTTCACTCCATTAAACACACATACACACACACACACACACACACACACACACACACCAAACAGACAGAAACAGGAGAGTGAGAGAGGTGAGGGAGAAAGAACACTTGATAGGTTTTAAGATTTAAAATTACAAAATATTTCTCAATATTTGTCAATAAACAACTATTAGGCAAATAAAAGCAAGGAATAGAAGGTTATTAAATTCTTCAGATTGTGTATTCTTTCTCTAATACATTCAGGTGTATTATGCTGACCTATTAGTATCATGAGTCATGAGCTTTTGTCTATAATTAGGCAATACGCATAAGAGTGGGACAAAGTACAATTTCCAGATAGAGAAGGGCCATTCTTGGAGATTGCTGTTGCTGTGTCAATCAGGTACTAAGGCATCTGGCTACCACACCTTGAAAACATCAACTCTACATGGGAAACAAAGTGAAGACCATTGGAGTTGACTTAAATTTTGATATTTATGTGGACTTGAATTGTAACATTTGTTGCTCTTTTTAAAGTTATTTCTTATTTACCTTACAGTTGTTGTCCAAGCTGCCAGTCACCTCCCCAAAATAATTCCTAATCACAATCATCCTTGCCTCTGAGAGGTTGCTTCACCCTAACAGGCCTTCTCCTTCTCTGGGGCCTCAAGTCTCTCCAGGATTAAGTAAATCAGATCATCTCCCACTGAGGCCAGACCAGGCAGACCTCTGATATATATGTTCCATGGGCCTCAGCTTGGCGGAGTATGCTACAATTTGATGACTCAGTCTCTGAGAGCTCCCTGGGGTCTGGGTTAGTTGAGACTGCTGGTCTTCCAATGGGGTTGGCCTCCCCTTCAGCTTCTTCAATCTTTTCCCTAATTCAACCATAGGCATCACAGACTTTAGTCCAATGGTTGGGTGTAAGTATCTACATCTTTTCAACCAGCTGCTGGTAGGGCCTCTCAGAGGAAAGCCATGCCTAGCTCCTTTCTATAAGCACATCTTAACCCTCTGTTGGATGTAGGGTTGGTGAAGATCTTTTCCCAACTTGTTGGTTGCCTTTTTGACCTTTTGATAGTGTCTTTTGCCTTACAGAAACTTTATAATTTTATGAAGTCTCATTTGCCAATTCTTGATCTTAGAGCATAAGCTATTGGTGATTTTCCCATGTGCCTATGTCCTCCAGGGTCTTCCTCAGTTTCTTTTCTATTAGTTTTATTGTGTCTGGTTTTATGTGGATATCCTTGATCCACTTGGAGTTGAGCTTAGTACAAGGAGATAAGAATGGATCAATTCGCATTCTTCTGCATACTGACCTCCAGTTGAACCAGCACCATTTGTTGAAAAGGCTATCTTTTTTCCACTGGATGTTTTCAGCTCCTTTGTTGAAAATCAAGTGGCCATAGATGTGTGGGTTCATTTCTGGGTCTTCTATTCTGTTCCATTGATCTACCTGCCTGTCACTGTACCAATACCATGCAATTTTGTTTTGTTTTTTTTAACACTATTGCTCTGTAGTATTGCTTGGAATCCAGGATAGTGATTCCCCTAGAAGTTCTCCAATACATATAAAGAACTGAAGAAGTTAGATTCCAGAGAACCAAATAACTCTATTAAAAAAATGATGTACAGAGCTAAACAAAGAAGTTTCATCTGAAGAACTTCAAATAGCTGAGACGCGCCTTAAGAAATGTTCAACATCATTGGTCATTAGGGAAATGCAAATCCAAACAACCCTGAGATTTGACCTCATACCAGTCAGAATGACTAACATTAAAAACTCAGGAGACATCAGGTGTTGGCAAGGATGTGGAGGGAGAGGAACATTCATCCACTGCGGGTGGGAATGCAAGTTTGTACAACCACTCTGGAAATCAGTCTGGCAGTTTTCAGAAAACTAGGCATGACAGTTCTGGAGGACCCTACTATACCACTCCTGGCCATATATCCAGGGATTCCCTGACATGCAATAAGGACACATGTTCCACTATGTTCATAGCAGCCTTATTTATAATAACCAGAAGCTGTAAAAAACCCAGATTTCCCTCAATGGAGGAATGGATACAGAAAATGTGGTATATTTACACAATGGAATAATACTCAGCAATTAAAAACAATGAATTCATGAAATTTTTAGGCAAATGGTTGGATCCGGAAAATATCATCCTAAGCAAGGTAACCCATTCACAAAAGAACACACATGGAAAGCAGTCAATGATAAATGGATATTAGCCCAGAAGCTATATACTGGAGTGGATTTTCCAAGTTTCCTCTTCTCAATGTTGGGCATTTTGTCTAAGCTCATCCCTGTTGAGTCCTGAGAGACTCTCACCTCCTGGCTCTCTGGTACTTTAAAGAGGTTTCTCTATCTCGCCTCCCCACTGAGGCTGCTTTTGTCTAATAATTCTCCTGGCCTCTGGGCTTCTCTCCTGTTTACCCTCCATATCTGACTCTGTTCTTTTTTCACCTATCCCTCTCCTCTTCTACCCAGGTCCCTCCCTCCCTCCCTCGCTCCATACCTACCTACCTACCTACCTACCTACCTTCTTCCTTCCCTCCTTCCCTCTATCTTCTGTACTTTTTAGCTAATGTTGACTTATCAGCGAGTTCATACCATGAATGTAATTTTAGATTTGTTCTTCCTCATTGTGTCCTGGACTTCCTGGATGTTTGGGGTTACAAGCTTTTTGCATTTTGCATATTCTTTGATTGTTGAGTCAATGGTTTCTATGGAATCTTCAGTATCCAAGATTCTTTCTATCTCTTGTATTCTGTTGTTGTTCTATGACTCCTGAATTCTTTCCAAGGTTTTCCATCTCCAGGGACACCTTACTTTGTGATTTCTTTATTGTTTCTACTTCCTTTTTTAAATCCTGGGTAGTTTTGTTCAGTTCCTTCACTTGTGTTTTCCTAAAATTCTTTAAGGGATTTTTGAGTTTCCTCTTTAAGGGCTTCTACCTGTTGACCCATGTTCTCCTGTAATTCTTTAAGGGAGTTATTTATGTACTTCCTGAAGTCCTCTATCAGCATCATGAGATGTGATTTTAAATCCAGGATTTGCTGTTGTTCAAGAACTGGGTTCTGATGGTGCCATGTTGCCTTGGTTTCTGTTGGTAATGATCTTGTGTTTGCCTTTGGCATCCTAGTTATCTCTAGTGTTAGCTGGTCTTTCCATCTCTGACTGTAGCTTCTCTGTCCTGCAAGCCTGTGTATCTGTACACCTGGTATTCCCATTCTCTCCAATGTCCTGCATGCTGCTGGTTCTCTAGAAAGTATCAGGAGATGGGGGTCTTTCCTGTGGCAGAGCTGGCAGTGATCTACCACAGCCAAATGAATGGGTCAGGGAGCAGAGTTGGAGAAAGAAGGGGCAGAAGGGACAGAAGGGGAGTGGTATTCTGGAGGGAGGGTGGGGTTTTGGTGGTTGCTGGGTGGTGAGTCCCAGCCAGTGGCTCTGGGCCTCCAAATGTAGCAGTGGTTCTTACCGAATGATCTGCTTGCTGCTGGTTCTCTAGAAAGTATAAGGACATGGGGATCTTTCCTGTGGCAGAGCTGGCAGTGATCTACCACAGCCAAATGAATGGGTCAGGGAGCAGAGTTGGAGAAAGAAGGGGCAGAAGGGACAGAAGGGGAGTGGTATTCTGGAGGGAGGGTGGGGTTTTGGTGGTTGCTGGGTGGTGAGTCCCAGCCAGTGGCTCTGGGCCTCCAAATGTAGCAGTGGTTCTTACCGAATGATCTGCTTGCTGCTGGTTCTCTAGAAAGTATAAGGACATGGGGGTCTTCCCTGTGGCACAACTGACAGGGATCTACCACAGCAGAACGAATGGGGCAGGTGGCAGCAGAGGAGGAATGAGTAGAAGGGACAGAAGGGGAGTGGTTGGGAGGATTTTAATGACTGTTTCTATTTTCTTAGTGGTTGTAGAACTATTTAGGTGAGGATTCCATCTGTAGCTCCTAAGTTGTCCATCTCCAGTGTTATCCCCCTTTTCTTTATTGTTATTTCCATTTTTATTTCTTGGGCTGTCTGTTCAATTTTGTCACCTGCTTGATTGTATTTCTTATATTTCTTCAGGGAATTTGGTTCCTCTTTAAGGGCTTCTATCTGTTTTCCTGTACTTCTTTAAGGGATTTAGTTATATACCCTTTAAAGTCTTCTATGCTTTTTATGAGATGGGATTTTAGGTTATTTTTTTGCTTTTCAGGCTTGTTACGGTATCCAGGGCTTGCTCTGGTTGGAGAACTGGGTTCTGATGGTACCAAATTGTACTGGGTTCTGTCACTTATAATCTTAAGCTTGCCTCTGCCTATCTGGTTGTCCTTAGTGTTAACTAGCCTTCGTTTCTCTGACTCGATCTGACCTCACTGGAAGCAAGTAGAGCTCTGTGACTGGGTCAGAGTTAGTTTCCTTTGAGGCAGGCAATGTTGTCTCTGGTGAGGTTGGGCCTCTTGAGTCCCTGGTTATTGCAGACCTCTTTAGATACAGACAGGCTATAAGTTATATGTGGGGGTACTGGGCTGCTGGTCTGGCTTGACTGAGGAAGCAGACAGGAAGGAAGGTAGAGCTCATCAGGGCAGGTAAGTCCCTCATCAGCTGGGCTCTGTGGATGCCCAGGCTGGTCTCATCCTTTGGGTGACATTCTCACCTGTGTCTTTGGCTACTCAGGACCTCCTGGGAGTCATGAATGCTGAAGGGTGTGGTAGGTTGTCATGTTGCTGTTCTACCTCTGGTGAGGAAGAAGACCAGAAGCACTTTTAATTTTTTTCTTAAAACTTTAAACTGTTTTGGGAAATGATTCAAATGTACTTAAAAGTACAAAAATGTCTATCATTAAAATCAAAACGTTTCTCTCTAGAACACTTTATTCCCAAACCCACCTCTAAAATGTGCATAGGAAATTGTTTTTCCTCTTTGATCTGCTATTAACTTTCTCATTTCTGAACAGTGTATGTCTCTGGTATTGTCTCTGTTTTTGCTGCACAATAATATCATATTCTGGAAAAAGACTGATTGACTCTAAGCTCAATCAGCAGGTCATCTTTATTTTTGATATACAATACAGTAAAGGAAGTCATTAAGTGAAATATTATGTCAAATATTGGTTAGGACATCAGCAAACACCTAAGACATGCTACCGTTGATATTGCCACTAATCAAATGCCTGTTAGAGTTACTTTTGTAGTTAACTGCATAGCTGATGAATACTTATTTTGTAAAAGCAGTGCCATGATTGGTTCATTATACACAATAAACACATGCTATTTACTGTAAGGGTTTTTAAGTGATTATATTGACTTTTAGGAAAAAAAATGAACATTTTAAAAAATGCAAATATAAGTTTCCTAGCAACTTAATTGTTTGTAAGTCATTAATTGACTAGTCAATTATCAACTTTCATAGTTTATGTGTTATTTGTGTGCATTTTACCATGTCACAATCCAGAGTGAGTTTTTCAAAAATTATATCCCATTTTCCTAGGAGAATTGGAGTTCTTAACAATTACCAGTGTTCATGTGTATAAATACTTATGGTAATTGTGCACTAAAGACCATTAATACTCCATTTCCTTTTCCTTCTAGTGAGAGAATGCTTATCATTTTCACCTGCACAATTTTCTTTGCTGCTAATTTTCATATTCTATTTCATTAAGACATCTTTCACTTCATCTGATCCCTTCTACTGTGATATCCCTACCCTAGTAATTTTCCTTCTATGCTACACGCCCTTTTCTACCTTCAAACCTGTAGAAAAGATGCTACCCTAGGAGATTGTTTCCATCTCAAGAGGACCCTGCTGCATTCCAGGTATTGATTGAGTGATTTTTTTTTTGAAAGCATAACTTCAGGTAAGTGACATCCTAAGAAACATTGCAGGGGAAATATAGATTTAAAAAATGTAAACTTTAAAATATCATTACCTCACAATTCTAAATGATTAAGCTGCACAGATATCTATGATGGAAACACTTTTCTGTCAAAATTTGGGAGATGGTTATTCTTTATTCAGAATATTTAATCATTTTGATGAAAAGTCAATAGATTATAATTTCATTGTTCTGCATTGCCTGGAAACACTACAAATGTACTCTCTTGTATTCTGAAACATCGTGAACTTTATTTTCCTCCCAGTGGCTCAGTTAAGAATGTTTATTTTGTTTCTAAACAAACAAAATGTTGAATGACAACAAATTTGGATTGATAAAATCTTCTGGTCCACACACCTACTTATAATCCTAGATCTGTATTCCACTCCCCAAGCCGAAGCTCATCCTGCCTCCCTACAGGCTTGCTGCCCCCATGCCTTAATCCCCTGCCTGCCTGGATTCCAGCAATTCAGCAGCTCTGAGGTCTGCCCTGTCCCTTCTAGAATCTGTCTTCCTATCCAAACAGTCCAGGATCTGCATTCCACTCCTTAAATTCACAGTCCAGCCTATCTCCCTGGAGGCTTGCTGCCACCCTGAACAACTATCTGTCTTTTAAGATACCTAATGCCACCAAAGACAAAGAGAGGGCTGATACTATTAGGGATGGCCATCTTGACATGCAGTCTCTGAGGCCTGCTACCACCAAGGTCTACAAGGCCAGTCAATACCAGAGACAGCCAGATGTCTTAAAGACCAGTACAAGAACAAATCATCAAAGCCAGGGCAATATGGGACAATCAAAGCTCATCTCTGCAACTACAGCAAGCTCTGGATATCCTAACAGACTAGAAGAGCAAGACAATGGCATTAAATCACATCTTAGAAAGATGATAGAGGCTTTAAAAAGGAAATAAATATAAAGAAATAAAAGGAACATACAATCAAACAAGTGAAGGAAATGAATAAAGCTGTTTAAGATCTGAAAATGGAAGTAGAAGCATTAAGAAAACAAAATCAAAAGAAAACAAACAAACACAAAAACAGACAAAAAACTCACAAATGGAGGCAATCAGGAGACAGAAAGCCTAGGAAAGACAACAGGAACTATAGACACAATTGTCACCAAGAAAATACAAGAGATGAAGAAAGAATCTCAGCTATAGAAGATATAATATGAGATTAACATATCAATCAATGAAAATGCTAAATTTAAAAAGTTTCTCATATAAAATAACCTGCAAATTTATGACACTATGAAAACAACAACCTAAGAACAATAGGAATAGAAGAAAAATTTTTCTAGATTAAATATCTCCAACAAAATCATAGAATGAAGCATCTCTAAATAAATGGAGGCTTATCATAATTACATGGAGTTCTCAATAGAGGCTCTAAACTCCCTTAAATGGCCTGGGCAGATGTCTTGAAGACCCTACAGACCACAAATGTCAGCCCAGACTGCTATACCCAGCAAACTTCTCAATCACCATAGATGGCAAAACCAAGATATTCCATGACAGAATCAAATTTAAACAATGTCTTTTCACTAATCCAGCCCTACCAAGAATACTAGAAGCAAAATTCCAAGGCAAGCAAGGTAACTACACCCAAGAAAACACAAGGAAGTAGTAATTTCACAGGAAAACCACAAGAGAATCTCTCTCTCTCTCTCTCTCTCTCTCTCTCTCTCTCTCTCTCTCTCTCTCTCTCTCTCTCTCACACACACACACACACACACACACACACACATACACACACACATCACATCACATCACAGATATACACCACCACCACCAATAACAACAATATCATCATCAAAATAACAGTAACTAATAATAATTGCTCATTAATATCTATCAATATTAGTGGACTCAGTTCACCAATAAAATGACACAACTAACATAATATGTAAAAAATGATACATCATTCTGTTGTATACAAGAAACACCCTTCAGAAACAAAGATAGACACCACCCCAGAGTAAAGGGATAGAAAAGGGTTTCCAAATAAATGGACCTTAGAAATAAGCTGGAGTAGCTACTCTAGTGTCTAATAAAATATATTTTCAGCCAAAAGTTGTATAAAGAGGTGGGAATGGACACTTCATACTCATCACAGAAAAAAAAATCCACAGATGAAGTCTTAATTCTGAACATCTGCTCCCTAAATGTGTGGCCACCCACATTTAAAACATAAACATTAGTAAAGCTTAAAACACACATTAAACCCCATACTTTAATAGTAAAGACTTCACCTTATTCTTGTTAATGTCCAGATCATTGATACAGTAACTAAACAGAAATAATAAAATTAACAGAGGTTATGAATCAAATGGACTTAACTGATGTCTACAGAATATTTCACTCAAACAAAAAATGATATACTTTCTTCTCAGCAGTTCATTGAACTTTCTCCAAAATTAACCATGCACTTGGTCACAAAGCACGCCTCAGCTGATATAAGAAGATTGAAATAACTACTTGCTTCTTGTAAAGTCATCATGGATTAAAGCTGAACTTCAAGAGCAATAGAAAGAAGAGAAAGCCTACAAATTGAACAACTCTCTACTTTAAGTGTTAGAACACCAATTCCAAAACATATGTAGTTAAAATCAGAACTACATTTAGAGATAGTATTGCCAAAAGTATTGTTGGCAATACTTTCCTGATCCAAAGTAAATATTCATTTATAAATTGTTTATTGTAACTCAAATGACTAAATCAAAGAGTAGTTTTAAAAATATCAAAAATTTAAACAAAAATAATCTAAAGGCCTTCTAATTTGATATACCTTGAGGAATAATGGTTGGAAAATATTACCAATATTTTTGTCACTGTGTTACTTATGAGTCTATTATTGTAACAGCAGAACACAGTTTTATGAACAGAACAAATCTTGCAGTTCATGACACACACTAGTCTCTTACCTTAGCTAAAATGTTTCAGTCTGTATTTCTTTATGTTGTATGGTGTGATGGTGTATGCTGCAGGGCATGCCAGTTGTATGTTAAGATCTAAGTATGCAATGAGATCATTTGATCAAATAAACATGATGGAATACTGATGGAAATATCTTTAATTACTTCCACGTTTGATTTTGAACTAATTTTTAGACATTGCTTGTTCAGAAACTATGTACTCCTGTCAAACATTTTGCAATCACCACACTCAGTTCAATTATCCCACCTGGAGTCCAGACCCATTGATTAAGAAGCTGGCCCTTAAAAGTTTGCTCAATGTTGCTTTGTTTTAGGTTTAAAATCAATGAGAATTGTTGCAAACCAATTTATAAAAATGACTAGACCTGTCTCCTAAACTTTTGGAACCTAAGGTTGGAGCCATTCTTATAGGTAACAAACCATTAACAGATAAACTATACATTGAAGCCAAAATGCAGTATGAACTGCAGAAATAGGAATATCATCTACAAACATGCATAATTCTGGGAACAAAGATGCTGAGTGACACATAGTACCTTAATTTTCTATGACCCCATTCGTGTTTACCTATATACACTTGCTAATTAGTCCACATGTTGATAATGTTCCAAATAACACCACATACATCATGTACATAACTGTTCTTGTCCCTCTGCTCCATGCTATGTGACATACTGACTTTTTGTTAGTGTTTATTGCTGTTATATAATAATGTTTAGGTCCTGTAATTATGCCTCATTTCTTAGCAGAGGAAATTTACATTTTGAGGTGTGGTGGGATAACCATGTTGGGAAAAGACTTTTCTTGATAACTTGTGATATGCACATGTACATTCTGAATTCACTTGATGTCAAATCAACAAGAAGGTCTTCATAAGAATATATATCATAACAGATGAGATCTTCCATGTAACACAGACTGAAGCTGACTGCCATGCTGGTGTTCTCCACAGTCCCACTGACCCTGACTGCATAAACTAAAGGAACCCTACCCAATTCATTCTATGAAGTCATAATTAGGCTTATACCTAAACCACACAAAGATGTAACAAAGAGAACTTCAGACCATTTTCCCTTATGAGTATCAATGCAAAAATACTCAATAACATTCTTGCAAACTGAATCCAAGAAAACATCAAAACAAATCATTCACCATGATCAAGTAGGCCTTATCGCAGAGATGCAGGGATGTGTCAGTATATGGAAATCCATCAGTGTAATCCACTATATAAACAAACTGAAAGGAATAAAAACCCACACAATAGTCTCATCAGATGCTGAAAAGGCATTTGACAAAATCAACACCCCTTCATGGTAAAAGTTTTGGAAAGATCAGGAGTTCAAAGCACATACCTAAATACAGTAAAAGAAATATACAACAAACCTGTAGCTGACATAAAACTAAATAGAGAGAAACTTGAAGCAATCCCACTAAAATCAGAGCCTAGACAAGGCTGCCCACTCTATTTTTACCTATTCAATACAGTACTCAAAGCCTAGCCATAGCTATTAGAAAGCAGAAGGTCAAAGGGATATAAACTAGAAAGGAAGCCATCAAAATATCATTATTTGCATATTATATAATAGTGTACTTATCTGACCCAAAAATTTCCACCAGAGACCTTCTTCAGCTGATATAAAACTTCAGCAAAGTGGCTA
This sequence comes from Apodemus sylvaticus, assembly GCF_947179515.1. NCBI lineage: Eukaryota > Metazoa > Chordata > Mammalia > Rodentia > Muridae > Apodemus > Apodemus sylvaticus. Next base: position 69,948,473 of record NC_067480.1, read on the forward strand.
GATATAAAATTAATTCAAACAAATTAATACTCTTCCTTTATGCAAATGATAAACAGGCTGGGAAAAATTAGAGAAATGACACCCTTCACAATAGTCACAAACAATATAAAATACCTTGGTGTGACTCTAACCAAGCAAGTAAAAAATCCATATGACAAGAACTTCAAGTTTCTGAAGAAAGAAATTGAAGATCTCAGAAGATGGACAGATCTCCCATGCTTATGGATTAGTAGGAGTTTTATAATAAAAATTGCCATATTGCCCACCACACTCTACAGATTCAATGCAATCCCCATCAAAATCCCAATTGAATTCTTCATACAGTTAGAAAAAGCAACTTGCTGTTCATTTTGGAATAACAAAAAATCCAGGATAACAAAAACTGTACTCAATAATAAAACAACTTCTGGGGAAAACACCATCCCAGACCTTAAGCTGTATTAGAGTCCAATAGTAATAAATACTGCAAGATGTTGGTACAGAGATAGGAAGGTAGATAAATGGAATAGAATTGAAGACCCCATAATAAACCCACACACCTATGGTCTCTTGATATTTGACAAAAGATCTAAAACCAGCCAGTGGGAAAAAGAACATTTTTCAACACACAGTTCTGGTGTGTTCTGGTGGTGTTGTACAGGAAGTCTGCATGTACAACAATGCAAATCAATAATTTTTTATCTTCTTGTATAAAACTCAGTCCAAGGTGGATCAATAATACCCACATCAAACCAAGCACACTGAAAGGATTAGAAGTGAAAATGGGTCTCTGTATCTCCTCCCATGAGTATTTTGTTACCCCTTCAAAGAAGGACCAAAGTATCCACATACTGGTCTTCCTTCTTCTTGAGCTTCATGTGCTCTGTGAATGTATCTTCGGTATTATGAGCTTCTGTGCTAATATCCACTTATCAGGGAGTGCATACCGTGTGTTCTTTTGTGATTGGGTCACCTCATTCAGGATGATATTTTATTGTTTCATATATTTGCCTATGAATTTCATGAAGTCATTGTTTTTAACAACTTAGTAGTACTCCATTGTGTAAATGTGCCACATTTTTTGTATCCATTCCTCTGTTTAGGGGCATCTGGGTTCTTCCCAGCTTCTGGCTATTAAAAAGAAGGCTACTATGAACATAATGGAGCATGTGTCCTTATTACATCTCGGAGTATCTTCTGGGTATATAACCAGGAGTGCTATAGCTGGGTCCTCAGGTAGTACTATGTCAGAGTTTCTGAGGAACCGCCAAACTGATTTCCAGAATGGTTGTACCAGCTTGCCATCCCACCATCAATGAAGGAGTGTTCTGCTATATCATCTTTCTCCACATCCTTGCCAGCATCTGCTGTCACCTGAGTTTTTAATCTTAGCCGTTCTGACTGGTGTGAGGTGGAATCTCAGGGTTGTTTTTTATTTTCATTCCCTGAAGATTAAGGATTTGAATATTTCTTTAGGTGCTTCTCTGCCTTTTGTTATTATTCAGTTGGGAATTCTTTGTTTAGCACTGTACCCCATTTTTATTAGAGTTATTTGGTTCTCTGGAGTCTAACTTCTCGAGTTCCTTTGTATATATTGGATATTATCCCTCTATATGATGCAAATTTGGTAGATATTTTCCCAATCTGTTGTTTGCTCTTTTGTCCTATTGACAGCATCCTTTGCCTTACAGAAACTTTACAATTTTATGAGGTCCCATTTATCAATTCTTGATCTTAGAGCATAAGATATTGGTGTTTTGTTCAGGAAATTTTCCCCTGTGCCCATGTTCTCAAGGTTCTTCCCAAATTTCTTTTCTATTAGTTTCAGTGTATCTAGTTTTATATGGATGTTCTTGATATACATGGACTTGAGCTTTGTATAAGGAAATAAGAATGGACTGATTTGTATTTTTTATTTTCTAAATTATTTGTTTATATTCCAAATGCTTTCCCCTTTCCCAGTTCCCCCTTCTCCATATGTCCCATAAGCCCTCTTCTCTCCACCCATTCTCCAATCACCTCCTTCCTTTTTCTCTCTCCTGGTACTCCCCTACAATGCTGGATCAAGCCTTTCCAGGATCAGGGCAGTCTCCTTACTTCTTCATGGGAGTCATTTGTTATGCTAATTGTGTCTTGGATATTCAGAGCTTCTGGGCTAATTAATATCCACTTATCAGTGATTGCTTTCCATGTGTATTCTTTGGTGATTTTGTTACCTCACTTAGGATGATATTTTCCAGTTCCAACCATTTGCCTAAAAATTTCATGAATTCATTGTTTTTAATTGCCGAGTAGTATTCCACTATGTAAATATACCACATTTCCTGTATCCATTCCTGAATTGAGGGACATCTGGGTTCTTTCCAGCTTCTGGCTATTATAAATAAGACTGCTATGAACATAGTGGAGCACGTGTCCTTATTGCATGCTGGGGAATCCTCTGGGTATATGCCCAGGAGAGGTATAACAGGGTCCTCAGGAAGTGTCATTTCCAGTTTTCTGAGGAAATGCCAGACTAATTTCGATAGTGGTTGTACCATCTTGCAATCCCACCAGCAGTGGAGGAGTGTTCCTCTTTCTCCACATCCTTGCCAACACCTGCTGTCTCCTGAGGCTTTAACCTTAGCCATTCTGACTGGTGTGAGGTGAAATCTCAGGGTTGTTTTGATTTGCATTTCCCTAATGACTAATGATGTTGAGCATTTCTTAAGGTGTTTCTAGGCCATCTGGATTTCTTCAGGTGAAAATTCTTTGTTTAGGTCGGTACCCCAGTTTTAATAGGATTATTTGGTTCCCTGGGGTCTAACTTCTTGAGTTCTTTGTATCTATTGGATATTAGCTCTCTATTGGATGTATGGTTGGTGAAGATCTTTTCCCAATTTGTTGGTTGATTTGCATTCTTTCCCATGCTAACTGTCAGTTGAACCTGCACCATTTGTTGAAAATGCTGTCTTTTTTTGCCAGTGGACAATTTTTGATCATTTGTAAAAGATCAAGTGACAATAGGAATGCGGATTGTTGGATAAAAGTCAGTCTGTGTTCTGGTTGTATGAGAACTGGTTAATTTCTGGAGACCCAGTAGATTAATCTACAAGTGACAGACTCTGCTAGCTATGCTCCCAGATACTAGGCTCCTGACACCATGATGACACCATAATCCTGTGGTCATTAGTCACATAGGGCAATGCCCCAAGCCCTCACTCAGGTAACTCCGGTTTACCCCACCCCACAGTTACCTGACAACACTCAGGCCAGCCCACTGTAAGAGGGGCTGTTTGCCCCCTCCCTTCTCTCTTACTCTCTCACTGACTTGCTCTCTTGTTCTGTCTCTTGTACCCTGTTCCCCCACTCTCCTCACTCCCTCCCCCCTCTCCATGTGGCCATGGCCAGCTTCTACTTCTCTTCCCTCTCTCTCTCTCTCTCACTCTACTCTTCTACAATAAAATGCCAAAACCAATAGAATGCATCCCAGTGGTTTCTGCAGCCAGACCAGACCAAATACTTGCCCAAGGACAGAGGAACTGCCCAGCATGCCTTCTTCCCCACCCCCTTTCTACTTCAGGCCAAGGGCTGACTGAGCTGCCCCTCCCCCCTTTCTCTGCTCTTCTGCTGTATCCAGCAAGTTCTGCAATGCTGGTGAGCTAGAACCTGTGACAGGGTACCTGAGCTCTGTGAGACCTAAGGACCCTGAAACTAGGGTCCCATGGCAGCATGGGGGCTTGAGACCATCTCTAAAATTTATGCCTGCCAGAGCCGTTGAGGTCTGGCAAGATGTGGTTTTCTCCCCTTCCCCCTTTTCTCCACTCCACATGCCCTACAAGCCACTGAGGAGCTCTACATATGTTCATTTCTGGGTCTTCAATTCTATTCCATTGATCTACCTGCCTGCCACTATACCAATACCATATAGTTTTTTTTATCTCAATTGCTCAGTAGTACAGCTTGAAGTCAGGGATATTGATTCGGCCAGAAGTTCTTTTATTGTGGAGAATAGTTTTCACTATCCTGGGTTTATTGTTATTCTACATGAATTTTTCAAATTGAGTTTTCTCACTCTATAAAGAATTGAGTTGGAATTTGGTGGGGATTGTATGGAATCTGTAGATTGCTTTCAGCAAGATGGCCACTTTTATTATATTAATCCTACCAATCTATAAGAATGGGAAATCTTTTCACCTTCTGAGATCTTCACTTTCTTTTTTTAGAGATGAAATTCTTGTCATACAGATCTTGAAGTTGGAATTTGAGTATCTTGAATGGCCAAGAAACACCTAATAAATTGTTCAACACCTTTAGTCATCAGGGAAATGCAAATGACAAAAACCTGAGATTTTATTTCACACCAGTCAGTATAGCTAAGATCAAAAACTCAGGTAAGAGCAGACGCTGGTAAGGATGTGGAGAAAGAGGAATACTCCTCCATTATTGGTGAGATTGTAAGCTGGTACAATCTCTTTGGAAATCTGTCTGGTGATTCTTCAGAAAACTGGCCATAGTACTACTTGAGGACCCAGCTGTATCACTTCTAGGCATATAGCCAAAAGAAACTGCAATATATAACAAGGATACATGTTCCACTATGTTCATAGCTGCCCTATTTCTAATAGTCAGAAGCTGGAATGAACCCAGATGTCCCTCAACAGAGGAATGGATATAGAAAACATGGTACATTTACACTATGGAGTACTACTCAGCTATTAAAAACAATGCATTCATGAACTTCTTAGGCAAATGGATGGAACTTGAAAGTATCATCCTGAGTGAGTTAGCCCAATCACAAAAGAACACAAATGGTATGCACTCACTGTCTTGGACTACCCATTATACAATACAGACCACTTGATACTCAAGAAGAAGGAAAACTACAGTGTGGATGATTCAGTGCTTCTTAGAAAAGGGAACAAAATAGTCCCAGAAGAAAATTAGGAGACTGAATGAAAGGCCATCCAGAGACTGCCCCACCTGGGGATCTATTCCATATACAGTCACCAACCCAGATACTATTGTGGATGCCAAGAAGTGTTTGCTGACAGGAGTATGACATAGCTGTCTCCTGAGAGGCTCTGCCTTAGCCTGACAAATACAGAGTTGATGCTCTCAGCCAACCATTGGACAGAGCAAGGGATCTCCAATGAAGGAGTTAGAGAAAGCACTGAAGTGGCTGGAGGTATTTGCAAACCCATAGGAAGAACTACAATATCAACCAACCAGACCCCTCAGAGCTCCAGGGACTAACAAACCACCAAAAAAGTTCACATGGCGTGACCCATGGCTCCATTAGCATATATAGCAGAGGAAGGCCTTGTAAGGCATCAATGTGAGTGTTCAATGTCCCAATGTCTGGGCAAGGAGGTGAGAGTGTGTGGGTGGTTTGGTTGGAGAGCACCCTCATAAAAGCAATGGTAGAGGCGATAGCGTAGAGGGTTTGCAGTGGGGCATCCGGGAAAGGTGATAACATTTGAAATGTAAGTAAATATCCAATAAAGCAATTACTGAAAAATAAAAATAAATAAATAAATAAGTAAGTAAGTAAATAAATAAATAAATAAATACAAAACTTTTTTATGGAGACACTTGATAGCATGAAAATTATCTTCAACACTGAATTTTACCAGGAATGATATAGGTGATATCACATGCTTCAATATATGCAATTCAGTTTTCACATTCTTGCCAAAAGTATTTAGTAGAAATCTAGTTTAAAAAATTAGGAATCTGGGTGTTATTTCCCTAATTTCTTTCTCAGCCTGCTTATCCTTTGAGTATAGGAAGACAACTGATTTGCTTGAGTTGGTTTTATAACCTGCCACTTTGCTGAAGTTGTTTATCAGGTGTAGAAGTTCTCTGGTGGAGTTTTTTGGGTCACTTAAGTATACTATGATATCATCTGCAAATAGTGATAGTTTGACTTCTCCCTTTCCAATTTGTATCCCTTTGACATTCTTATGTTGTCTAATTGCCCTAGCTAGTACCTCAAGTACTATATTGAAAAGATATTGAGAGAGGGGGCCGCCTTGCCTAGTCCCTAGTTTTAATGGGATTGCTTCAAGTTTCTCTCCATTTAGTTTGATGTTGGCTACTGGTTTGCTCTACATTGCTTTTACTATGTTTAGGTATGGACCTTGAATTCCTGTTCTTCCCAAGACTTTAAGCATGAAAGGATGCTGAATTCTGTCAAATGCTTTTTCAGCATCCAATGAAATGACCATGTGGTTTTTTTCTTTATTTATGTAGTGGATTGCATTGATGGATTTCCTTATATTGAACCATTCCTGCATCCCTGAGATGAAGCCTACATGATCATGGTGAATGGTCATTTTAACAATATAAAGTACTTTGGTGTGACTCTGACCAAACAAGTGAAAGATCTGTATGACAAGAACTTCAAGTCTCTGAAGAAGGAAATGGAAGAAGACCTCAGAAATTGGAAAAATCTGTCATGCTCATGGATGGGCAGGATTAATATAGTTCAAATGACCATCTTGCCCAAAGCAATATACCAATTCAACACAAAACCCATCAAAATCCCAACTCAGTTCTTCATAGAGTTAGAAAAAGCAATTCTTAAATTCATCTGGAATAACAACAACAACAACAACAACAACAAAAACAACAACAACAACAACAAAAAAAACAGGATAGCTAAAACTATTCTCAACAACAAATGAAATTCTGGGGGAATCAGTATCCTGAACCTCAAGCAATACTATAGAGCAATAGTGTTAAAATCCTGCATGGTATTGGTACAGTGACAGGCAGACAGATCAAAGGAATAGGATTGAAGACCCAGAAATGAATCCACACACCTATGGCCACTTGATCTTCGAGAAAGGAGCTGAAAATATCCAGTGGAAAAAAGATAGACTTTTCAACAAATGGCGCTGATTCAACTGGAGGTCTGCCTGCAGAAGAACTCGAATTGATGCATCTTTATCTCCTTGTACTAAGCTCAACTCCAAATGGATCACGGACCCCCACATAAAGCCAGACACACTGAAACTAATAGAAAAGAAACTGGGAAAAACCCTTGAGGACATGAGCACAGGGAAAAAGTTCCTGAACAGAACACCAATAGCTCTAAGATCAAGAATTGACAAATGGGACCTCATAAAATTACAAAGATTCTGTAAGGCAAAGGACACCATCAAAAGGACAAATCAGCAACCAACAAATTGGGAAAAGATCTTCACCAACCCTACATCTAATAGAGGGCTAATATCCAATATATACAAAGAACTCAAGAAGTTAAACCCCAGAAAACCAAATAATCCTATTAAAATGGGGTACAGAGCTAAACAAAGAATTTTTACTTGAAGAACTTCAGATGGCTGAAAAGCATCTTAAAAAAGGTTCAAAATCATTAGTCTTTAGGGAATTGCAAATCAAAACAACCCTGAGATTTCACCTCACACCAGTCAGAACGACCAAGATCAAAAACTCAGGAGAAAACAGGTGCTGGCAAGGATGTGGAGAAAGAAGAACCCTCCTCCACTGCTGGTGGGGTTGCAAATTGGTACAACCACTCTGGAAATCAGTCTGGTGGTTCCTCAGAAATCTGGGCACGTCACTTCCAGAGGACCCTGCTATACCACTCCTGGGCATACCCAGAGGATTCCCCAGCATGTAATAAGGATACATGCTCCACTATGTTATAGGAGCCCTATTTATAATAGCTAGCAGCTGGAAAGAACCCAGGTGTCCCTCAATGGCGGAATAGATACAAAATAATGTGGTATATATACACAATGGAGCCATTAGAAACAAAGAATTCATGAAATTCTTACACAAATGGCTGGAGCTGGAGAACATCATACTAAGTGAGGTAACCCAGTCTCAAAAGATCAATCATGGCATGCACTCACTGATAAACAGATATTAGCCTAGAAACTTGGATTACCAAAGTCATAATCCACATATCAAATGTCCAAGAAGAACGGAAAAGTTGCCCCTGGTTCTGGAAAGACTCAGTGCAGCAGTATAGGGCAATACCAGAACAGGGAAGTGGGAAGGGGAAATAGGGGAGCAGGGGGAGGGAAGAGAGCTTATGGGACTTTCAGGAGTGGGCAGCCAGGAAAGGGGAAATCATTTGAAATGTAAATTACCTGTGTTTTCCTGTATTTCTTTAAGGGCATTATTTACGTCCTTCTTAAAGTCCTCTATCATCACTGTGAGATGTGATTTTTAGATCAGAATTATGCTTTTCAGATGTATTGGGATATCCAGGCTTACTCTGGTGGGACTCTGATAAAAAAAAAAAAAACAGGATAGCTTAAACTATTCTCAACAACAAAAGAAATTCTGGGGGAATCAGTACATGGGATTCTGGTGGGAGAACTGGGTTCTGATGATACCGAGTAACCTTGGCTTCTGTTGCTTATGTTCTTATGCATGCATCTTGCCTTCTTGTTATTTCTGGTGTTAGCTGGTCTTTCTCTTTCTGACTGGAGATGGTCTCACCTGTGATCCTGTGAGATTATCTGTGTCATCTCTCATGGGGGACAAGTTATCACTGGGTAGGATTGGGTTGTGGAGACCTATGGTACAGGTTCAGCTCCTGGCTTCATGTGGAAACTGGAAGAATTTCATCCCTGACTTTACCGAGGTTCTTGGTTCCTCTGTTCCCCAGGGTGAGTGTCAGAGGGGCCAGTTATTGTAGCATTAGTGATGGTCTCACATGTGATCTTAGGTGTGTCAGCACTCCAGGGGCACTATTTATCTTCATGTCCAATTGGAGTGCAGAGAGCTGTGGCACAGGGTCAGCTTCCAGGAATCGTTAGAAACCAGAAGCCCTTAAAATCTTAACAGCTCTGTTGTCCATTCCCTTTCCACTCAACAGTGTGCCGCCTCCTTTTTTAAACCTATCAAGACCAATTTTTACTATCCAAAAATTATTTAAGGTGCAATCTTCCACTGGTGTGCAATCAACTTTCCAGGGTACTTTACTCTTACAATTGGCTACCAATTGGCAATAACCCCACCACCAGTGATGGGACTTCACACCAGTCCTATCTCCATGCTGGATTTGGTTCTGCTTGAGCTTTCCTGGGTTTGTGAGTGCAGTCATAACCACAAAGTGCTTCTTTGCTTTGCAGTCCTGCTGTGTCCATGGGACACTTTTTCTTGGTTATTCACCATCTCTCTTCTTGGAATCTTTCCTTACCCTTATTAGGTAACTGAAGTGTTGTGTGACAAGTGGACATACACCTATTACATAATAGCTCAGTACAGGTCAAAAAAAGTAAAAAATATGAAAGCTAGTACATAGTAAGATCAAAGCATTTGACACTGAGAGTCTGAGATGTTGGTCTATTCTTCATGAAGTCAGGTGACTCAATACTCTCCAAGGTTTTTGAGCATCTTTCCTGAAGATTGTTCAATGCAATTCAGGTTTCCATCTTATGTGAGCTGCCTTTCATGCTCAGGTAGGTATTAGTGTTGCAACTCTATAAGTCATTTCTCCTCCTGCAAATAACTTCTCGCCCACAGTCCTGTAAATAATTCCAATAAAATTTGTTGGGTCTTGGGTGTACTTTGGTGGAAGCAATACTTGGGTTTTTCTTCATTTTCTTGTTTAATATCAATAAACATTCCCCCTCCCTGCCAAGGATAGCGTTATAGAACACTACTTTTAAGCCTTTTACATTGTTGACAATTAAGGTTTGTCATTTCTTTGATTAAGTCCTCTCCTCATAGGCTATTATTGCTATGAAATCTTGGTTTCTAGTGATATTGAATTTCAGGAACATTATGTAATTATATTTCGATTTCATGAATATAAAAGTAAGACATCAATATATTGTTTTAAACAGATTACACTTACAAGAAAGAAAAGTTTCTTTTCATATTTTAATTACCTATTATTAAAAAGGAAAATACAGTGTTTTTAAATGACAGTAAATAGATAGTTACAAAATGACAAATGAAACTACAGATGTAGCTCAGCTGAATAACTCAGTATATCGAAATTATTTGGTTCTCTGATAACACCAAAGGAAGGACAGAAAGGAAAATAAGGATGGGAAATAATATTAGGGTTTTTTTCTTTCAAAAAATAAATCACTCTGGAATTCAGCAGCATATTGATCATGGTACTCCACAGGACTAAAAAGGAAGAGGTATGATCTACCTTGGTTGGTGCTATGAATATTGTAGTGTTCTGATCTAATGGATTGGACAAGATAAGCTTGAATTAGCACCTAGTGCATTTTGAAGTTTGTGTTTTGATCTGATGCTGTTGACATATGAGCTAGATTATAAAATAGAGTTCAACTGGTTACAGCTCGAATTCAGTTTTCTTTTTTTTCCCTCTGTTAAATAGTTTTAATGTCTACATTTTAACCCAGCATTTCAATTACAAAAATGAAACAAAACAAATAAACAAACAAAAACCCCCACAGTTTACGCACAGACTTATGCGGGTTTTTGATTATGTGATTCATTTGGAGCAATCTCTTTGGCAAGATCACCTCTTTTTTTTTATTTTCTAAATTATTTGTTTACATTCCAAAACACTTTCCCCTTTCCCAGTTCTCCCCTCCCCATATGTTCCATAAGCCTTCTCTACACCCATACTCCATTCACCTCTCTCCTTTTTTTCTGTCCAGGTACGCCCCTACAATGCTGCATCAGGCCTTTCCAGGATCAGGGCCCTCTCCTTGCTTCTTCATGGGAGTTATTTGATATGCTACTTGTGTCTTGGGTATTCAGAGCTTCTGGGCTAGTGAATATCCACTTATCAGTGATTGCATTCCATTTATATTCTTTTGTGATTGGGTTACCTCACTTAGGATGATATTTTCCAGTTCCAACCATTTGCCTAAAAATTTCATTAATTCATTGTTTCTAATTGCTTAGTAGTATTCTGTTGTGTAAATATACCACATTTTCTGTATCCATTCCTCCATTGAGGGACATCTGTGTTCTTTCCAGCTTCTGGCTATTATAAATAAGGCTGCTATGAATATAGTGGAGCATGTGTCCTTATTACAGGCCGGATAATCCTCTAGGTATCTGCCCAAGAGTGATATAGCAGGGTCCTCCGGTAATGTCATGTTCAGTTTTCTGAGCAACCTCCAGACTGATTTCCAGAGTGGTTGTACCTTCTTGCAATCGCACCAGCAGTGGAGGAGTTTTCCTCTTTCTCCACATCCTCGCCAACACTTGTTGTCTCCTGACATTTTAGCCTTAGCTGGAGGAAGTGGGTAGTTTTCTGGACAGATATCAAACACCAAAATTAAATTAGGATCAAATAGACCATCTAAACAGTCCCATAACCCCTAAAGAGATAAAAGGGGCCATAGAAAGTCTCCCAACCAAAAAAGCATGGCAACAGATGGTTTTAGTGCACAATTCTATCAGACCTTCAAAGAAGACCTAACACCAATACTCTTCAAACTATTCCACAAAATAGAAACAGAAGGAACACTACCCAACTCATTCTACGAAGCCACAATTATGCTGATACCAAAACTACACAAAGATCCAACAAAGAAAGGGAACTTCAGGCCAATTTCCCTTATGAATATTGATGCAAAAATACTAAATAAAATTCTTGTCAACCGAATACAAGAACACATCAAAACGCTCATCCAACATGATCAAGTAGGCTTCATTCCAGGCATGCAGGGATGGTTCAATATAAGGAAATCTATCAATGCAATTCACTACATAAACAAACTCAAAGAAAAAAACCACATGATCATTTCATTAGATGCTGAAAAAGCATTTGACAATATTCAGCATCCTTTCATGCTGAAAGTCTTGGAAAGAACAGGAATTCAAGGCCCATACCTAAACATAGTTAAAGCAATATACAGCAACCGGTAGCCAACATCAAACTAAATGGAGAGAAACTTGAAGCAATCCCACTAAAATCAGGGACTAGACAGGGCTGCCCTCTCTCTCCATATCTTTTCAATATAGTACTTGAAGTTCTCGCTAGAGCAATTAGACAACATAAGGAGGTCAAGGGGATACAAATTGGAAAGGAAGAAATCAAATTATCACTATTTTCAGATCATATGATAGTATACATAAGTGACCCAAAAACTCCACCAGAGAACTTCTACAGCTGATAAAAAACTTCAGCAAATTGGCTGGTTATAAAATCTACTCAAGCAAATCAGTGGCCTTCCTATACTCAAAGAATAAACAGGCTGAGAAAGAAGTTAGGGAAATGACACCCTTCAAAATAGCCACAAACAATATAAAGTATCTTGGAGAGACTCTTACCAAACATATAAAAGATCTGTATGAGAAGAACTTTAGGTCTCTGAAAAAGGAAATCGAAGGAGACCTCAGAAAGTGGAAAAATCTGCCATGCTCATGGATTGGCAGGATTAATATAGTTAAAATGGCCACCTTGTCAAAAACAATATACAGATTCAACCCAATTCCCATCAAAGTCCCAACTCAGTTCTTCTTAGAGTTAGGAAAAGCAATTCTCAAATTCATCTGGAATAACAAAAAACCCAGGATAGCTAAAACTATTCTCAACAGTAGAAGAGCTTCTGGGAGAAACAATATCCCAGACCTCAAGCAATACTACAGAGCAATAGTGTTTAAAACTGCATGGTATTGGCACAGCAACAGACAAGTGGATCAATGGAATAGAATTGAAGACCCAGAAATGAATCCACGCACCTATGGTCATTTGATCTTCGACAAAGGAGCAGAAAACATCCAGTGGAAAAAAAGATAGCCTTTTCAACAAATGGTGCTGGTTCAACTGGAGGTCAGCATGCTGAAGATTGCAAATTGATCCATTCTTATCTCCTTGTACTAAGCTCAACTCCAAGTGGATCAAGGACCTCCACATAAAATCAGACACAGTGAAACTAATAGAAGAGAAACTGGGAAAACCCTTGAGGACATGGGCACAGGGGAAAAGTTCCTGAACAGAACACCAATAGTTTATGCTCTAAGATCAGGAATTGACAAATGGAACTTCAGAAAATTACAAAGTTTCTGTAAGACAAAGGACAAAATGGCAACCCACAAACTGGGAAAAGATCTTCACCAACCCTACATCCGATAGAGGGCTAATATCCCATATATACAAGGAACTCAAGAAGTTAGACCCCAGGGAACCAAATAATCCTATTAAATATTGGGGTGCAGATCTAAACAAAAAATTTTCACCTGACGAAGTTTGGTTGGCTGAGAAGCACCTTAAGAAATGCTCATCATTAGTCATTAGGGAAATGCAAATCAAAACAACCCAAATTAAGTTTTCTAACTTCGAAACTGAAGCTGGGCTACTCTTATATCTCTTCTTTAGATACTCTGACATCTTAAATATTTAACTAGCTTCATGTAAATGAAAATATTAATTATAGATGCTTGTAAAGTATGCTCTCCATTAGTTTTGTTTTTGCCTAAAAGAACAAGCTTTGGATCAATTACAAATCCTACTGCTATTACTGACTTGGATGCTCCTTCTAAACTATGATTCACTATTTTAAAGATGTTTATTTTTCACCTCCAGTTAAAAAAAAACAGTAAAAGTGGTCTGTATGGAGGATAATGTTTCTTACGCTACAGATACTTAAGCAAGGTTTTGAAAAATCCCCCCACTTCATATATATGCTTTATATGAATTATTATTAACTTCAACACATAGAAAGTTACTCTAAACTACTCAAATAAGTACCAGTTTTATGGTGTTTTTTGCAACTGAACATATCCAAAAATGACAGAAAGATATTGGCCACAGGAATAGAACTGCATTTAGGTAGATCTAGAACCAGATAATTGCAATACAAAGGAGACAGGCTCATGCTCTTCCTGTGCAAAGTATTTGCAATTGATAGCATTGAGTCTGTCACAGAAAAGCCAGTGTCTACCTGTTGGTCACAAACCCTTTGGTGACTGAATGATCCTTTCAGAGAGGTCCCATAAGACCATTGGAAAACAAAGACATGTACTTTATCATCCATAACAGTTGAAAATTACTATTATGAAATAGCAACAAAAATAAGTTTTTGATTGAGGGTTGCCAACACATAAGGAGTTGTATTAACTGGTCACAGTATTAGGAAGGTTGAACCACCATCTACATATTATGCTTAGATTTAGTCCCTTGCATTTTACCAATATCTCTGAAAGCAGATTTACAGTTTGACTAAGTCTTGTGGCAGAAAGTACTTTAAATATATTCACATAGGTTTTTCAAAGGAAATAAAGACTTGGAATATCTGATGCAGGTTTATTTTGTTACATGTAATGACTGCAGACAAAACCTGGATTTCTGGTATTGAGTTGATTCCAGCCACTGCTGAGAGGAAGACTTTGAAAAAGAATTCTAACTTTCAGAGTCTGTTATCAAGATATCAAGGTAAATGGCTTAAAAATGCCTTTTTAGTTAGAATAGTACTTAATAACTCTTGGCACTGGGAAATAATTCAGAATTCAACTTCACCATTTTAACTGTCCTATTCTAAATGACTTTAACAAAAAAGAAACTTTATCTGCACAATCACTATGATATTTTCTGAATGGCTAAAGGAAAGTGTTATGTTTCCTATACTAGTCAACCAAATCCCTAGGAACAGGTTTTGGAAGAGTTCATTAAGTGCTATTACAGCAGATAAAAAGTCGCGATTCCATCTGAGCCATATCTGCAATTACACCCCAAGCTCTCTTCCATGTTGTTGGCACCTATATGTGCATAAACAAAATGCAAAGTTTCCCTTTGCTTCATATGTTTGAGTATAGATTTCAGCACAGGAAAAATGTGAATACACAGAGGTGGTGAGAGAGAGCAAGAGCAAGGGACACAGAGACAGACATAAACACAAAAACAGAAAAACAGAGGTGAAAGAGAAATAGACAGTCATTCAGAGAAACAGAAAAAGATGAGAGACAGAGAGAAAGACAGAGAGGGATAGACAGATGCCTTCTGAAAATCACAACAAAAAAGAGCTGCTTGAGATTATAACCTCAAATGATGATTGCTCCCTCAACACTCTATGACAGGCATGGGAAAGTTGTGTGTTAGATGAAGATTTCATACAGTGTCCTCTGGTGCTGCAGGATACTGCTCTCTGCTGTAGGTTGCCATAGTTGGTGGCTAATTAACAACCTGCAATCTAGTTCTTCCTAAATCTAACAAAGCATCCAGACATCTTATATCCATAAGTAACTTTTCACTTTCTTAGTAGAATGAAGAATTTTTGCAAATTCTTCAGTTAAAACTTCTTTGTAGAGTTCATAAGTTGTTTTTAAAACTTTACATTTTTATGCTGTGTGTATTTCATCAAGAGACTAGCATACCATATCAATCCACACCTCAGAGGCATGAATGCCATGTCCAGACCTCATCCTAGAACAGTATGGTTCTGTATTTCACATAGTACATGGAGCTTGGTGCTCTATATTGCCTAACTTCTCTGTTCTCTGCTCATTTTACATTGGATGGTTTGAGTTGACAACGAAGACAAAATGTCCATTTCTACATTCTAGAATCTTCCATTTCAGTCTCATGTCTCAGAAGTCATAAGTCCCGTCTGTGTCCTAAGCTGATGGATCTACTTGCCTAAAAACCTTTATTGCCATGTTTGATCATGACTTTAAACAACCCCTTCTCATTTTTCCTAGAAAATTAACTAATTTGTCATGTAGTCTTATAATCAGTAATCCAGCTTTCTTATCTCAGAATGTATTGTTTTTTGAACTAATCACGTGCTCAGAGACTTTAGCACTGTCTATTTTACTATCCTATATTAGGTCTGTTAAATAATTCTTATTTTTAAAGCTGCCAGGGAAATCTGATCATGAGGGTAAATTTGTCTAACATAACAAAAGCATTTTTATGCTTAAGCATTGCAACCTTTCTTCAAAACTACTACAGTCACTGAAATTAAATGAGACATTGTAAGTCACTGCTTGGGGATAATATGCCCAGGGCATCTGGTCAGATTGTGTGTCTATAGCCTGACATGCTGCTCCCATAGATGGATTATCTACATTATTTGTACATAAAGACCTTTTATAGCTTTGGAAATCCTGTCTTTTATAGCATTTAAGAAACAAATTGTTTACAGCATTGAAGTAAAGTTTGCATAGCATGCAGCCCTGGAGACTTCCCCCATCTGATTGCTGCTACAGATCCAAGGCCTGCACCTGCACCTGTCACCTGAACTTTAACAGCCTTATTATGGGGTTTGGTATTTTGCCATGACCCTGTGCTAACCTGTATATAGTTTTTCTTTGTTGTTACTAATTTATTTTTCCAAACATTTTGAGAGTCATTTTACTCATGTTATGACTTTTTTAGAAAGCACTGGAAAAAAAAAAAAAGAGCTTCACCTTACAAATGTGGATGCTCGCAGCCAGCCATTGGACTGAGCATGGGGACTCCAATGAAGTAGTTAGGAGAAGGACTAAAGGAGCTGAAGGGATTTGCAACCCCATGGGAAGAACAACAATATCAAAAAGCCAGAACCTCCAAATCTCCCAGGGACTATACAACTGGACAAGGAGTACACATGGAAGGGCCCATGACTCTAGTTGCATATGTAACAGAGAAGTGCCTTATCTGGCATCAACAGGAGGGGAGGTCCTTGGTCTTGTGGAGGATGGATGCTCCAGTGTAGGGGAAGACTGGGGCCATGAGGAGGGAGTAGGCGGGTGGGTGGAGGAGCACCCTCATAGAAGCTGGGAGGAGGGAGGATGGGGTAGGGGGTTTGTGGAGAGGAAATAGGAAAGGAAGATAACAGTTGAAATGTAAATAAAATAACCAATAAACAAAGGAAATGAACAATATAAATGAGACAGCTGGAGAAGAATTCAGAAAAAAGGGAAGAAAGGGGAGGAGAATTGAAGAGGAGAGGCTTAGGACTGAGGAACAGGGACAGGGAATGAAATGATAGGAAGAGAAATGGGGCAAAAGAGGGAGAGGGAGAAAAAAGGCATGAGGAGCACTAAAGTATCATTTCACAGAGTTGATCATTATGGTGCACCACCAGTGGAATGCTGGCCATTGTTATAATCTATTCCATCAGCAGAAGAATATCATATGTTTAAAGTATATAAAGAATAAAGTTCCCCTTTTTGGTGAAAATATGTTCAGGACAGTGCTTGAGAAGCCTCTTTCCCTTGTCCTATTCATTATTAATAGTACAAGGAACTATTCATTATTTATGAAATTTATATTTTTCTGTCAATATTTTTAAGACAGCTAACACTAAGCAGCAAAGAAGGTGATCAAGTACAAGGTCTCCAGGAAACACAGGGAAGTCAAGAGAGAGTTCTGGCCTTTCTGGGAGAATTCAAGATTAGCCCACATACAGGAACATAGGCATGTATGTGCAGTTTACCTCTTTCTAAATGTCTTATATCTGAAAGATATGATATAAGGCACTCATTCTTTATTTTTGTCTTCATAGCATTAAAAATTATAATTGAGATAGGATATAGGAGGTAGAAAAAGCCCAGAGGTCAATAGGGTATAGTAAGCTCAAGGAAGTCACTTTTGGGTTCTTGTAGGATGTTTGCCTGTAGTGCAGAGGTTCTTAACTTGTGAGCAGTGACACATTTGGGGGTGAAACAACCTTTACACAGAGATAACATATAAGATATTTACATTGAGTTCATAACAGTAGCAAAAAGTTATGAAGCATACAGTTATGAAATAGCAATGAAAATACTTTTATTATTTGGGATCAACAAACATGAGGAATTATATTAAAGGGTCAAAGCAATAGGAAAACAATATTGAGAACTATGGGTGTACTATATTCTATTGCTTCTGGGTGGTAATAAAGTGAGATATGGAAGAGCAGAGAAGCACAGCACCTCATATTATACTGATCAATGCTCAAAAGACTTGAATCTTCCTTCAGAGAAGGCATGTAAAAGGAAAATGCTATATTTGGGAATTTTCAGCAAAATGTATATAGGTGTACTTTTTTTAATGTACTGAGATTGTATATGTGTGTGTGCTAAGTGGTAAAGTCAAAAAAGCCCACAATAAATTCTTCTTTAAAAATAAATACAATTCCATGAAACCTACTACCTACTAGATTGCAAGTCAAATGAATTAAACACAAAGAAGGAACAAAAGGACCACGTGTGTCTGTCTCGATCTGTCTATTTGCTTTGAATAAAGTTATTGTGATATTTGTGAAAATGTGTATTGCCGTTATCAATTCTTTGAAAACTGTGAACAGTATACTAGTAGCACAATTAGATTGACAGACCTCTGGTTAGAACTTTGTACTCTCCCAAGACCATCGCACTAGCTATATTTTGAAGAAAAATAGGGACATGATAGCTAAACTTAAATTTCTTGCTGTGGCAGCTGGTATGTGCCCTTCTTAGCATTGGGAGTCAAAGTGGAATATGTCATGAGTTTAAAGCCAGCTATATAATGAGAAACTCTGTGGTTTAGCAAAATAAAGCTTAAAACAATAAGTTCTTTAAAATGTAGATGGTTAGTCAGGCAATGGAGATATACACCTTTAATCCTAGTGCTCAGGAACCAGAAGCAGGAGGATCTCTGAGTTCAAAGCTAACCTGGTCTACAAAGCAAGTTCTGTGAAAATTAGCTCTGTATACAAAGAAATGCTGTGATGAAAAATTAATAAATGAATAGATGGATGGATGGATGGATGGATGGATGGATAGATAGATGGATGGATGGATGGATGGATAGATGGATGGAAGGATGGATGGATGGATAGATAGATAGATAGATAGATAGATAGATAGATAGATAGATAGAGGTAGATGATGGATGGGTGGATAGATGATAGATCAAGAGACAGAGATAGCGATAGGTAGATAAATAGATAGATAGTTAGATAGATAGATAGATAGATAGATAGATAGATAGATAGATAGATAAACAGACAGAAAGACAGACAGGCAAAAATGTGGATGATGCACATACTAGAAAAATTCTCAAGCCCGGGCCATGCATCCCATCCCCAGACAGTGCAGGGGGCCAGCGGTGTACCGGGAGGCTGGCTATAGGGAGGCAGCTTGCACTGGTGAGTCCGTCTGACCTGGCAGAGCAGAGGATCCAGTCTGGAGGCCTCTGGCAGGAGCCTTCCAGTCACCACCTCTGGATAGGGAGCAGCCTGGGGCATGTGCCCCATCCCCAAGAAGTGCAGAGGGCCAGCAGTGCATCCGGAGGCTGGCTGCAGGGAGGCAGCTTGCACAGGTGAATCATGCACTGACAAGAAGACCAACTAACAGTGAGATCTAGATAGCAAAAGGCAAACGTGGGAATGTTTCTAACAGAAATCAATGCAATATGTCAGCATCTGAACCCAATTCTCCATTAACAGCAAGTCCCGGATACTCCAAAACACCAGAAACACAAGGTTTGGATTTAAAATCACTGGTCATGATGCTGTTACAAGAACACATGAAGGACATAAATAAATATTTAAAGAAATTCAGGAGAAAAATGATCAAAAGCTAGAAGTCCTTACAAGGGAAACACAAAAATCAGTTAAAGAAATTCAGGAGAATATGGGTAAAAAGATAGTAGCCAATAAGGACAAAATAAAAAAAATCACTTAAAGAAATACAGGAGATCTTTGATCAATAAGCAGAACTCATGAAAGAGGAAACACAAAAATCTCTTAAAGAATTACAGGAAAACACAAACAAGCAAGTAAAGGAACTGAGCAAAAACATCCAGGATCTAAAAATAGATGTAGAAACAACCAAGAAATCACAAAGGGAGACAACTTTGGAGATATAAAACCTTGGGAAGAAATCAGGGGCCATAGATGAAAATATCAGCAACCAATTACAAGAGATAGAAAAAAGAACTCAGATGCCAAAGATACTATAGAAACCGTGGAATCAACGGTCAAAGAAAATGCAAAATGCAAAATGCTTGTAACCCAAAATATTCAGTAAATCCAGGACACAAAGATAAGGTCAAAGGTAAGGATTATAGGCATAGATGAGAGCGAAGAGGGCCAGCAAATATCTTCAATAAAATTATGGAAGAAAATTTCCTTAATCTAAAGAGAAATGCCCATGAACATACAAGAAACCTACAGAACCGCAAACAGACTGGACCTGAACAGAAATACAGCCTGTCACATAATAATCAAAACCCCAAATGTACTAAACAAAGAAAGAACAGGCAGTAAGAGAAAGAGGCCAAGTAACATATAAAGGAAGACCTATCAGAATCACACCAGACTTCTCACCAGAGACTATGAAGGCTCGAAGATCCTGGGCAGATTTCATGCAGACTCTAAGAGAACACAAATGCCAGCCAAAACTGCTATACCCAGCAAAACTCCAAATCACCATAGATGGAGAAACCAAGATATTCCATGACAAAACCAAGTTTACCCAATATCTTACCACAAACCCAGCCCTACAAAGGATAATAGGAGGAAAACACCAATACAAGGAGGGAAACTTCACCCTGGAAAATGCAAGATAGTAACCTTCTTTCATCAAACCCAAAATAAGATAACCAATCACATATAAAAGATAACATCAAAAATTACAGGAAGTAATGATCACTATTCCTTAATATCTCTTAACATCAATAGACTCAATTTCCCAATAAAAAGACATAGACTAATAGACTGGATATGTAAACAGGATCCTACATTTTGCTGCATACAGGAAACACACCTCAGTGTCAAAGACAAACACTACCTTAGAGTAAAAGGCTGGAAGACAATTTTACAAGCAAATGGTCTCAGGAAACAAGCCTGAGTAGCCATTCTATTATCAGATAAAATTGACTTTCAACCTAAAGTCATAAAAAGAGACACCGAGGGACACTTCTTGCTGGTCAAAGGAAAAACACACCAAGAAGAACTCTCAATGCTGAACACCTATGCTCCAAATGCAAAGGCACACTCATTCATACAAGAAACTTTACTAAAGCTCAAAGCACACATTGCACCTAACACAATAATTGTGGGTGACTTCAACACTGCACTTTCCTCAATGGACCAATCAGGAAAACAGAAACTAAACAGGGACACAGTGAATCTAATTGAAGCTTTGGACCCATTAGATTTAATATATATATATATATATATATATACATATATATATATATACATATATATATATATATATATGTATATATATATATATATATTACCCTAAAAGAACATTTCACCCTAAAGCCAAAGAATATAACTTTTTCTCAGCACCTCATGGTACCTTTTCCAAAATCGTCCATATAATTGATCACAAGACAGAGCTCAACAAATATAAGAAGATCAAAATAATCGCATGCCTCCTATCAGATCACTATGGAAAAAAAGTGATCTTCAATAGCAACAAAAACAACAGCCCACATACACATGGAAACTGAACAATACTAAATGATACCTAGGTCAAGGAAGAAATAAAGAAATCAAAGACTTTTTAGAATTTAATGAAAATGAAGACACAACATACCCAAATCTATGGGACACAATGAAAGCAGTGCTAAGAGAAAAACTCATAGCCCTGAGTGCCTCGAAAAAGAAAATGGAAAGAGCATACACTAGCAGCTTAATGACACACCTGAAAGCCCTGAAGCAAAAAGAAACGAATTCACCCAGGAGGAGCAGAAAGCATGAATCATCAAACTCAGAGCTGAAATCAATCAAGTAGAAACTAAGAGAACTATACAAAAAAATCAACAAAACCAGGAGCTAGTTCTTTGAGAAAATCAGCAAGACAGATAAACCCTTAGCCAGACCAACTAAAGGGCACAGAAACAGTATCCAGATTAACAAACTTAGAAATGAAAAGGTATATATATCAACAGAAACTGAGCAAATTCAAAAAATCATCAGATCTTACTACCAAAGGCCATACTCAACACAACTGGAGATTCTGGAGGAAATGGACAATTTCCTAGACAGATACCAAACACTAAAATTAAATCAGGATTAAATAGATCATCTAAACAGTCCCATAACCCCTAAAGAAATAAAAGCAGTCATAGAAAGTCTTCCAACCAAAAAAAGCACGAGACCAGGTGGCTTCAGTGCAGAATTCTATCAGACCTTCAAAGAAGATCTAACACCAATACTCTTCAAACTGTTCCACAAAATAGAAGCAGAAGGAACACTACCCAACTCATTCTACGAAGCCACAATTACACTAATACCAAAACCACACAAAGATCCAACAAAGAAAGAGAACTTCAGGCCAATTTCCCTTATGAATATCGATGCAAAAATACTCAATAAAATCCTTGCCAACTGAATCCAAGAACACATCAAAACGATCATCTACCATGATCAAGTGGGCTTCATCCCAGGGATGCAGGGATGGTTCAATATAAGGAAATCCATCAAAACAATCCACTACATAAACAAACTCAAATAAAAAAAACACATGGTCATTTCATTGAATTCTGAAAAAGCATTTGACAAAATTCAGCATCCTTTCATGCTAAGTCTTGAAGGGAAGAGGAATTCAAGGCCCATACCTAAACATAGTTAAAGCAATATACACCAAACCAGTAGCCAATATCAAACTAAATGGAGAGAAACTTGAAGCAACCCCACTAAAATCAGGGACTAGACAAGGCTGCCCTCTCTCTCCATATCTTTTCAATATATTACTTGAAGTTCTAGCTAGAGCAATTAGAAAACATAACGAGGTCAAAGGGATCCAAATTGGAAAGGACTAAAATTATCACTATTTGCAGATGACATGATAGTATACTTAAGTGACCAAAAAAACCCCACTAGAGAACTCCTACAGCTGATAAACAACTTCAGCAAAGTGGCAGGTTATAAAATCAACTCAAGCAAATCAGTGGCCTTCCTATACTCAAAGGATAAGCAGGCTGAGAAAGAAGTTAGGGAAATGACACCCTTCACAATAGCCACAAACTATATAACGTATCTTGGTTTGACTCTAACCAAACAAGTGAAAGATCTATAGGACAAGAACTTCAGGTCTCTGCAGAAAGAAATCAAAGACATCTGAAAATGGAAAAATCTGCCATGCTCATGGATTGGCAGGATTAATATAGTTAAAATGGACATCTTGCCAAAAACAATGTACAGATTCAATGCAACCCCCATCAAAATACCAACTCAGTTCTTCACAGAGTTAGAAAAAGCAATACTCAAGTTTATCTGGAATAACAAAAAACCCAGGATAGCTAAAACTCTTCTCAACAGTAAACTTCTGGGGGAATTAATATCCCAGACCTCAAGCAATACTACAGAGCAATAGTATTAAAAACTGCATGGTATTGGTACAGGGACAGGCAAGTGGACCAATGGAATAGAATTGAAGACCCAGAAATGAATCCACACACCTATGGTCACTTGATCTTCGACAAAGGAGCCAAAAACATCCAGTGGAAAAAAGATAGCCTTTTCAACAAATGGTGCTGGTTCGACTGGAGGTGAGCATGCAGGCGAATTTGAATTGATCCATTCTTATCTCCTTGTACTAACCTCAACTCCAAGTGGATCAAGGACCTCCACATATAACCAGACACACTGAAACTAATAGAAAAGAAACTGGGGAAAATCCTTGAGGACATGTGCACAGGGGGAAAGTTCCTGAACAGAACACCAATAGCTTATTCTCCAAGATCAAGGATTGACAAATGGGACCTCATAAAATTACAAAGTTTCTGTAAGGCAAAGGAAAATATCAAAAGGACAAAATGGCAACCAACATTGGATTAGATGTTAAAATTAGGAAAAGATCTTCACCAACCCTACATCTGATAGAGGGCTAATATCCAATATATACAAAGAACTGAAGAAATTAGACCCCAGGGAATCAAATAACCTTATTAAAAATGAGGTACAGACTTAAACAATTTTCACCCGATGAAATTCAGTTGGCCAAAAAGCACCTTAAGAAATGTTCAACATCATTAGTCATTAGGGAAGTGAAAATCAAAACAACCCTGAGATTTCACCTCACACCAGTCAGAATTGCTAAGGTTAAAAACTCAGGAGACAGCAGGTGTTAGCGAGGATGTGGAGAAAGAGAAATACTCCTTCACTGCTGGTGGGATTGTAAGATGGTACAACCACTTTGGA
Source organism: Apodemus sylvaticus (assembly GCF_947179515.1). NCBI lineage: Eukaryota > Metazoa > Chordata > Mammalia > Rodentia > Muridae > Apodemus > Apodemus sylvaticus. The sequence continues at coordinate 69,972,457 of NC_067480.1, forward strand.
AATCAATCTGGCGATTCCTAAGAAAACTGGACATGACACTTCTGGAGGACCCTGCTATACCTCTCCTGGGCAGTGGATTCCCCAGCATGCAATTAAGACACATGCTCCACTATGTTCATAGCAGCCTTATTTATAATAGCCAGAAGCTGGAAAGAACCCAGATATCCCTCAATGGAGGAATGGATATAGAAAATGTGTTATATATACACAATGGAGTTCTATTCAGAACTTGAAAATATCATCCTAAGCGAGGTAACACAATCACAAAATAATACACATGGAATGCAATCATTGATACGTGGATATTAATTAGTCCTGAAGCTCTGAATACTGAAGATACAATTATCATATCATATGATTCCCATGAAGAAGGAAGAAGAGGGCCCTAATCCTGGAAAGGCTTGATCCAGCATTGTAGGAGAATACCAGGACAGAGAAAAGGGAGGGGGAAAGATAGGAGAATGGATAGAAAGAAGAGGACTTATGGAACATATGGGGGAGGGGGGAGCTGGGAAAAGGGAAAGCTTTTGGATGTAAACAAAGAATATAGAAAATAAAAAAAAAGAAAATTCTCAGAAGAGACTGGATATAACAAATCATATTTGAGATTTATTTTATAATTTGGGTTTCCAAGTTATCTTTATAGAAACCACAATCTATAAGCTTCAAAGTCCAGAAAGGTTCAGACTTTTCTTCTTTTTTCCAAGCCATTCATTCATCCTGGAGCAGACTGACTTACCTGCGTGATGAAGGTCAGCCTGTGTAATTGTGTCACTATACAATTGGTGGCCAAAGTCTGGGCAAGTTATTTTTAGGACCTTGGCCTCTTATTAAAAGACTGAAAAAAAATGGCTTATACAAAGTTGTAAAAGCATCAGATAGCCTAGCATGAGTGACAGTGAACCAGGTGAATGACATTATCTGGGCAATAATCCAGGGCTTCTTTTTCCAAAGTTGAAGAAAGAATATATGTGATTATTAGGGCCTAGTTTGGTTTTTATCCTGTTTTGATAGATAAGTTTTATCATGGAAGCCCATAGGGAAAATCTCTTCCCAATATGCATTTACTTCTAATTACCCTGAACACCCAATTGTTCATTGCCATAAAAGGGGATTGATTCTCTGTCAAAAGTTATATAGAGGGCATTGTTTGCCTTCACAATAATGCATGCAGATGTAAGTAGGGTGCAATTACAGAGAACGTGTCTACATTTGATGATCCTTAATGGAAAGAGAAACTTATTTTGTTGGTGGAACTGGGGTCTGCACAAAATTTTATATATTGCTAACAGGTTGTTAGATGAATTGTTCAGAGGAGTGTGTGCATAGTGCATGCTGGTAAGAATCCGAGGCTGCCAAGGACATTGTTAGAAGAGGAGTGTGTGCAGAGCTTAAACTAAGTGGAGTCACAGGTTGCACATCTGATAGTTGGCTACTTACAGGTTATTAATGGACACTTCAAATTCAAAATTCCAGAGGATTAAAATCAATCCTTTCCACCTAGCCCAGAGGTCCAAGATAGAAAAAATTGGAAGGTAACACCTCCCCAGTGAGGTACATAGATCAATAGTAAACTCCCAGATGCAGTGACCAGGGATAATTCTGGCTCTCATTCATCAGAGCATTATAGTAAGTATCAAAGAAGCCTGCCTACAGAAAACTGCCATACTCTCTTAGGTATCCATGACTTTGTTCCTATATTTCCCAGTGAGTCACTAATTCTTCAGCTTTCTTAAACCCTCACATTGATTTTTTGAATTGTTATCTTTTCACTTTTGAAAGCAAAAGTTGATTCTCTATCAAAACTGCCTATTTCTTGCTGACAGGCTTGTATTGTTTCCGAATTAAAGTAATTCCATTTTGTTTTACATATTTACAGTGTAGTAATTTTACATGAACTCTGTTGTAATTATCTCTAGTTCTTGGAGATTTAAATCTGTCACTCTTGTTTTTGAAGATTCTCATCCATATTGGTTTCTCTATATCTCTCTGTCTCTCTCCTGTGTGTGTGTGTGTGTGTGTGTTAGAGAGAGAGAGAGAGAGAGAGAGAGAGAGAGAGAGAGAGAGAGAGAGAGAGAGAGAGAGAGAGAGAGAGAGAGAGAAGAAAGAGAGAGAGGGAGACTTCAGGAGGTTTTTATAGTGATATATGATATGGATCTGTTTAATCTATGGTAAATGCAGAAAAAAATAACAAGGAGAGAAATACAAGCTGTGATCCAAGCACTGCAAGCCACCCCAGCTCCCTTTTCCTCTCCTCCAGTCCAGAAGTATATGGGTTAAATGACCATTTATCAGGAGCCCCATTTGAGTCTCTGATCATCATAAGCTGATTTAGCCTTATTGTGCATACACCTTGCCTCTGAAATGAGGTTTCAGCCCACTGCTCTGTGAAAACAGAAATGAACATATTCTTATTTCTTGCTATGATCTAGAAGGCATTCAGAAAACAAGAAGCACCAAAAGAAATGTTCAACATCCTTATTCATCAGGAAATGCAAATCAAAACAACCCTGAGATTCCACCCCACACCAGTCATAAGATCAAAAATTCAGGGGACAACAGATGTTGGCAAGGATGTGGAGAAAAAGGAATACTCATATTTGGTGAGATTGGAAGCTGGTACAACACTCTGAAAATCATTCTGGCAGTTCCTCAGAAAACTGGACCTAGTACTTCTTGAGGACTTAGCTATACCACTCCTGGGAATATACACAAATGACACTCTAACATATAACAAGGACACATGCTCCACTATGTTTATAGCAGCCTTATTTATAATATCCAGAAGCTGGAAAGAACCCAGATGTCCTGCAGCAGAGGAATGGATACAGAAAATGTGGTACATTTACACAATGGTGTTCTACTAAGCTATTAAAAACAGTGACTTCAAGAAATTCTTAGGCAAATGATGGAATGGAAAAAATATCATCCTTAGTGAGGTAACCCAATCACAAAAGAACACACATGATATGCACTCACTGATAAGTGGATATTAGCTAAGAAGCTCTGAATAAATTCATAAATAAATAAGATAAAATTCACAGACCACATGACCTTTAAGAAGAAGAAAGATCAAAGTACAGATATGTCAGTCCTTCTTAGAAAGGGGAACAAAATACCTACTAGAGTATATACAGAGATGAAGTGTGGATCAGAGACTGAAGGAAAGGCCATACAGAGGCTGCCCCACCTAGGGATCCATCCATATAGTTACCAAACCCATACACTACTGTGGATACCAAAAAGGGTTTATTGACAGGATCCTTATATAGCTGTCTTCTGTGAAGCTCTGCAAAAGCCTGACAAATACAGAGGTAGATGCTCGCAGCCAACCATTGGACTTGGCATGAGGTCCCCAGTGGAGGAACTAGGGAAAAGACTGAAAGAGCTGAAGGGTTTTGCAACCCCATAAGAGGATCAACAATGTCAACTAACCAGACCCCTCCAGAGCTGCCAGAAACTAAACCACCAACCAAAGAGTTCACATGGCTCCAGCTGCATATGTAGCAGAGGTTGGCCTTGGGCATCAGAGAGGAGAGGCCACTGATCCTGTGAAGGCTTGATGCCCCAATGTAGGGGAATGACAGGTCAGCAAAGCATGAGTGGGTGGGTAGGTGGATGCATGGGGGAACACCCTCATAGAAGCAGGGGGAGGGGTATGTTTTGGAGGGACAACAAGGAAAAAGGATAACATTTGAATGTAAATAAAGAAAATATCTAATACAAAATTCAAAAACAAAAGAAAAATTAAAGAAGAAAATCTAATCACGACACCACTGGAAGCTGAATCCAGCAAAATGATAGTAAAGAAAGTCTGTTGCTCTCCCCATAAAACCAGATACATTGACACTAATAGAAAAGAAACTGGAGAAGAGCATTGAGCACATGGGTACAGGGGAAAATTTCCTGAACAGAACACCAATAACTTATGCTCTAAGATCAAGAATTGACAAATGGGACCTCATAAAATTACAAAGTTTCTGTAAGGCAAAGGACACTGGCAAAAGGACAAAAAGGCAACCAACAAATTGGAAAAAGATCTTCACCAACCCTATATCTGACAGAGGGCTAATATCTAATATATACAAAGAACTCAAAAAGTTAGACCCCAGAGAGCCAAATAACCCTATTAAAAATGGGGTACAAAGCTAAACAAAGAATTTTCACCTGAAGAATTTCGAATGGCTGAGAAGCACCTTAAGAAATGTTCAACATCATTAGTCATTAGGGAAATGAAAATCAAAACAACCCTGAGATTTCACCTCACACCAGTCAGAATGGCTAAAATTAAAAACTCAGGAGACAGCAGGTGTTGGCAAGGATGTGGACAAAGATGAACACTCCTCCACTGCTGGTGGGATTGCAAGCTGGTACAACCACTATGGAAATCAGTCTGGTGGTTCCACAGAAAACTGAGCATGACACTTCTGGCGGACCCTGCTATATCACTCACTCCTGAACATATACCCAGAGGATTCCCCAGCATGCAATAAGAACACATGCTCCACTATGTTCATAGCAGCCTTGTTTATAATAACCAGAAGCTAGAAAGAACCCAGATGTCCCTCAATGGAGAAATGGATACAGAAAATGTGGTATATTTACACAATGGAATACTAATCAGCAATTAAAAACAATGAATTCATGAAATTCTTAGGCAAATGGTTGGAACTGGAAAATATCATCCTAAGTGAGGTAACCCATTCACAAAAGAACACACATGGAATGCAGTCACTGATAAGTGGATAGTAGCTCAGAAGCTCTGAATACCCAAGACGCATTCACATATCAAATGATTCCCAAGAAGAAGGAAGGAGAGGGCCCTGGTCCTGGAAAGGTTTGGTGTAGCAATGTAGGGGATTACCAGGACAGAGAAGCAGGAGGGTGTTGATTGGGGAATGGGCGGGCAGAGGGAAGATGGCTTATGGGGTTTATGGGGAGGGGGTAATCTGGAAAGGAGAAATCATTTGGAATGTAAACAAAGAATATAGAATAAAAAAGTCTATTGGTGTTAAATGCAGTAGATTTTGTCATTTGAGTATATTTTAATTTTAATCTAATTTTTTCAAAATGGTTAAGGATATTAGCTATGTGTCTTTTTATTATATCACCATAATTAACTATCTAGGATCCTTGTAAGCATAGAGTGCAGGCCTTTCCAGGCTAACGATTTTCTCAATCATAGTTGACTGTGTACCGTACTGTAAAACTGACCTCCAGGAGTTTTTCTTTGCTTTAGTGTCAGTATGAAGTTTTTCACATGCTTGCTTGTTTGCAGCTTGTGCCTGCCTCAGTCCCTCTCCCTCCCTCCCCTCCATCCTCTTTGTTTCTTTGTTTGTTTCTTGGTTGGTTTGTTTGTTTGTTTGTTTCTTTCTTTCTTTCTTTCTTTCTTTCTTTCTTTCTTTCTTTCTTTCTTTCTTTCTTTCTTTCTTTATTTCTGAAGTCTGGTTTTAGTAATTCTGTTGCCTTAGTTATCCAAGTGCTAGGGTCTTAGGTATTCATGCATTATTTTATGAGTCATTATTTGAGAAAATTTTCAAAAATTATGTCTAGTGTCTCAAGTGTCTTTTCTGAGCCAAGACACCAGTGCCTGTGCTGAAAGGGACAGCATGGCAGTATGTGAGTACATGGGGGTGATGAGAAGTTTCTCAGATTCAGTTGAATAGTAGTAGTGTCAGAAATGCAAGATTTTCATTAATGCTTTAAATATTTGCTCAAGATGTATATATAAGATAGTAACAAGTAATAAAAATAAAACATGTTTCTGTCATTGTCAAATACTCCAAAATGCCTAAAATTTGATTCAGGAAACAGGAAATGATTGTCATTCTTGATAAGAAAATGAGAGATAAGCTATCTTCTAAAACTTTATCTAGAATGTTCAAAACTGATGCATCTTTGTAGGAGACATATTTCTTAGGGAAATTGTGTGTCTGTTTCAGATAAGTCCTCTGTAAATAGCCTGACACTTAACTGAAGGAGAAAATTTATGTCCTGTTTCTTTATATCACCACTCTCTGGTATCATTCATTGCTTCTTTCTGCCCTAGAATATTATTCATTTTTCCTAGCAGCTGGAACAGATAATTTTTTTAAATTTTTTATTCGATATATTTTTTATTTACATTTCAAATGATTTCCCCTTTTCTAGCCCTCCACTCCCCGAAAGTCCCATAAGTCCCCTTCTCTCCCCCTGTCCTCCCACCCACCCCTTCCCACTTTCCCGTTCTGGGTTTGCCCTATACTTCTTCACTGAGTCTTTCCAGAACAAGGGGCTACTCCTCCTTTCTTCTTGTACCTCATTTGATGTATGGATTATGTTTGGGGTATTCCAGTTTTCTAGGTTAATATCCACTTATTAGTGAGTGCATACCATAATTTTTAACATTTTTTAAAAAACAATATTTCTCCTTTTATTGAAAATGTTTTTACTCACATATTATATCATGTTTATTCATTGTTTTCCTTCTTTTCCCAATTTCTTCCTACTTGCCCTACCATCTGGATCTACTTCCTTTCTGACTCATTAAAAAATGAACAGACTTCTAAGAGATTCTGACATGCTATGATATGATACAAGATAACATAAAACAAGAAATTTGCACATCAGAAAAGGACCAAAGAAAGAAACAGAAGGGAAAGGGCTAAAAAATGATGTAAGAATCGGACTCAGAAACCCACTTCTTTTTAAGTAACATAAGGAGTAAAAGTGGTAAATTAAATTAAATTAAAAAGAAATAAAAAGAAATAAAATTAAAAGAGGACAAAGCCCTGACATTATAATATTAGGAACTTCAAAAGTTGGGGTTGAACTTTTGGACATTTATAACTGAGCATGCAGCCTACCATGAGGAGTAGTTTGTTTCCACAGTGACGCTCCTTTAGAAAAAAACCTGAATTTGCATTGTCAAGTTGTTATCAACTGGACATAGCTTCTTGGTTATGTATCTAGTTCTCCTTTTAGCTCTATGACCAAATCTGGTGCAGACCAATGCAGGCGCCACACATGCCACCCCAATCTTTATGAGTTCCCATGTGCCTGAATGTGCATTCATTTTCAGAGCATTTCCTTGGCGTCCTCCATGCCTTCTGAATCATATTTCTGCCTACTCTTCTGTAGGGTTTCCTAAGCCTTAATGGTGGCATTCGATCAAGAGAACCATGTAGAGCTGAGAGTTGCAAGGTTTCTTACTCTCTGCATATTGGCTGGCTGTAGGTCTCATATTCATTGTCCTCTGCTGTTGCTTCTCTGCTGATGGATGAGCTTTGCACTAATTCATGGGTATAGCAGAATATTAGTAGTAGTCATTATTTGCTCCTATTATTTTTTAGAACCGTGGTATTTGAATTTCTTCTAGGTCTCTGGGAAAACCCACAGGTTCTTTGAAGGACATTGAAGCACTTTTTCATAAGGGATTCATTGTGTAGTGTGAGACTTATGTCACATCAATCATTGCTTGGTTACGCTCATAGTTTCTGTGCCACCATGGCATTAGAATACCTTGGAGAAAGGACACCGTTTTAAACCAAAGGGTTTGTAGCTATTTTGGTGTTTGCATTTTCATTTGGTAAGGGGTAAAGTAAGTACCTTTCTGTACCAAAGGCAGTACCACCTAGGGTTTGACCAGTATCATTTGTTGAAGTTGTCTTTTTCCAGTGCATATGTTGGTGTACATCCAGTGTTTATCTTTATCAAAAACAAACAAACAAACAAACAAAGAAACAAAGAGGTGTTCATAGATAGGCGTGGGTTTATGTTTGACTCTTCTATTCTGTTTTACTGATTATCAAATCTGTTTTTCTTTTTTTTCTTTTTTCTTTTTTTTTTTTTGCCCAAACCATGCTGTTTTAAATGACTATGGTTCTGTGACATAATTTGAGGTTGAGGATGGTGATTGTTTCTGGGATTATTTTATTACTCAGCAATGTTTTAGCTATCCTGGGTTGCTTCTGTTTCCTTAGAAGCTGAAGATTTTCCTTTAAAGATCTGTGAAGAATTGTGTTCTAATTATATATATATATATATATATATATATATAATCACTTAAGATAGCACCCGATTTAACTTTTCTACCTAATATTGTAGACTATAATTGATATTGGCTATTTAAATATTGGAAGATAAAACAAAGAAGGATTACATTAACACACTGTGGTCATAGAGGTGTTACACAACTCATAAAAAAAGTAATGGTTCATTTTTAAGATAGCTGGAGCCTCTATTCACAGTTTTCACTTTCATGCCTTTGTCACTAGAGTGCTTTGTTCTTATACAATAAAAATCATGACATTGCATTTATCTAAATATGCATGGGGAAACAGATTTCTTGAGTCACTTAGGAACAATACTGGCTCTTATGACAGTAAAAATTTATTTTTTATAGTTTATGTTCGATATTATGATGTTCATTGTCTACTATGTAGAACCACATCATTTCAAACATAAAGACATGATCAATCCATGAAAAAAATAGTAAAAGAAGAATTTTTAGTAGTTATAGCATATATTTTAGTTTAATTTTAGGCAACACATAAAACACATATGGTGGTCAACAGACGTGCAAGCTACAACCTGAAAAATTTCACAGAAAAAAGGAAAAAATAGAAGAAAGTGAGACCATATGGCTTCTTTAAAGATTAAAACATGTTGAAATGGATAATATGATTATCCATTAAACTGAATAATTACAATTTTATTTTAAGAGGAATCAATCACTGCAAAGAGGATAGAACTAGCAAGTAGCATGAAGAAAAAGAAAAACAACAGGATTGGACAGAATTAGTTTGTAGAGTGAATCGGTCTTGGAGGAGTTGAAAAGGGACAGTTGAACATGATCATAATATTATGTATAAAATTGTCAAAGAATGGAGAAAAAAGAAAGAAACATACTTTATTTTTTTCATCCTACTCTCTGTGTGGGATTTCTAACACCGATGTAACTAATTTTCATTTATTTTCTTCAAATGATTTTTAAATTGCTATTGAAATTTTTATATAATATATTTTTGTCATATTTTCTCTCCTCCAACTCATTCAAGATCCTACCCTCTCCAGTTCCCTATATATCCAACTTTCATCTCTCTACTTCCTCTCATTCTCTCTGCTTCTTCTTTCTTTCTCCCCCCTTTATCTCTCTGAAAACAATAACAAAAATACAGAAACAATAATTAATACGAACAAAAATCCAATAAGACAAAGCATACTTCTTCCTTTAAAGGGTAAGGCTTATATTCAACACTTCCATCTTCATTTCTTGAAAAAACTACAGACAAGATGTTCTAGAACTATAAATCCACTGTTTTATACAAATCCAGACACTAATTTACATAATATTTTTCTACATTTAAGATTTCTGTATGTATACCATCATCAATTGGGTATTCTGTCCTTTTATCTGCTTAGCAACTGAGATAGGAATAGTAGACTTGGGACTGGAGAAATGAGTTAGCTATTACCAGAGCTGGCTGTCTTCCAGATGACCCAGATCAGTTACCATCACACACATAATGGATCACATGCATTTATCCTTCTGGTTCATAGCCACCAGACTTGCACTTGGTACATGAACATATATATGTGCAGGCAAAATATCCATACATATAAAATAATAGAAATGAAAATAAAAGACTAACAGACTGTTTTTCAAATAAACTAGGCTTAGAACATGTTTGGAATCATGAGTCTGTTAGTCAAAAAGACATATAGGATCTTTGAAACATCTGAGGGTAAATGCACTTGGCCTGAGTTTAATACTCAAAACCCATGTAAAAAGGTCAAAAACACATATCAGTAATCTCAGCTTTCTTACAGCCAGATGGAAGGGAGAGAAAGAGAATAGTTGACAAGTTTATGGATGTGAAGTAACCAGAGGGGCAGAAACAATACAACTGTTCCATGATACTAGGTAAAAGAGGAGACCTAACTCTAGAAACTCTTACTATAGCCATCATATGTATTTGCTACAAGCATGCACTCACATAGAGAGACACATGTGTACTATATGTACACATACTCATGCAAAGAACGTACCTCCACACAAACACATACATGTCATATATGTACACATTCATGACTGATACCTACACAGAGAGACACATACATCTCATACAAACATATAGTCATAGCAAGCACATACCTACACACAGAAACACACATACATACCATAAATGCATACAGCCATGGCAAGTATGTACCTACACTTATATTTGTGCCACACACACACACACACACACACACACACACACACACACACACACAACTCAGAGAGAAAGAGAGAAAGACATACAGAGACAGAGACAGGGAGACAGAGATAAAGAAAGAACCAAAACAAGTGTGTCACTCATTTTCACACATCACACACATACAAAGAAAAATTAAAAATTAAAGAGAATAAATATGGGGAGAGAGGGCGTCCTTGTCTTGTTCCTGATTTAAGTTGGATTGCTTCAAGTATCGTATCTCTCCCTTTAATTTGATATTGGCTGTTTGTTTGCTGCATATTGTTTTTATTATATTTAGGTATAGGCCTTGAATTCCTGATCTCTCCAATACTTGTTACATGAAGGGGTGTTGTGTACCGAGCCATAATGGGGTGTATGGTAGGAACTTGACATTAGCCAAGGACAAGGGGGCAGGACTCTGACATTAGGGCATAATAGGGAAGTAGGTTACAGCAGGAATTTTTATCCTAGAGTGGAGTGCTCAGAGTGAAGGTGAAGTTCATTGTTCCTCCAGGTCTATGAATTCCTGAATTAAGCAGGTGACCCACCCAGCTGCCTGAGCGGTGGAGCCAAGAACTGCCAGACAACTTCCCTGGAACTCAGCCTGGAGTCTGGTGGAAGGGTTTTTTCCCAATCTATATATTGATTGACATTTATTAAACTTTCGGCCTCGATCAGTAAACTATCGTCCTGGCCCTCGTTCATTCACCGCTTCCCCATCCATCCCTCAGCTTCTGTTCCAGGAACCCAGTAACTGCAGGCAGCAACAGAATGCAACATTGTTATATTTTGTCTAAGGCCTTTTCAAGATCTAAGGAGATGATCATGTGTATTTTTTCTTTAAGTTTGCTTACATAGTAGATTATCTTAATGGAATTTCATATACTGAACCAACCTTGCATCCCTGGGATGAAGCTTACTTGATCATGGTGAAGGATGGTTTTGATGTGTTCTTGGATTTGGTTTGCAAGGATTTCGTTGAGTATATTTGTATCAATATTCGCAAGCAATATCCTCCTCCTTTTTTCCCCCACGTCCTTGGATGGTTTAAGTATCAGAGTAATTGTGGCTTCATACAATGAATTAGATAGTGTTCCTTCTATTTCTATTTTATGAAATAGTTTGAGGAATGTTGGTATTATGTCTTCTTTGAAGGTCTGCTAGAATTCTGCATCAAAGCCCTCTAGCCCTGGGCTCTTTTTGCTTGGGAGGTTTTTAATAACTTCTTCAATCTCCTTAGGGGATATGGGCCTGTTTAGATACTTTACATTGGGATGCAGAAGTAATTAGAAATCACAAAAGAGAAACCTCAAATGGCTAAGAAGCTCTTAAAGAAAAGTTCAAGATTATTAGTAATCAGTAATAAAAACTACCCTGAGATTCCATCTTACAACAGTCAGAATGGCTAAGATCCAAAACTCAGGTGACAGCACATGTTGGTGAGGATGTCAAGAAAGAGGAACACTTTTCCATTGCTGATGGGATTGCAAACTGGTGCAACCACTCTGAAAATCAATCTGGAGAGTTCTTTAAAAAACTACAAATATATCTACCTGAAGATCCAGCTATATCACTCTTGGGCATATACCCAAAACAATGTTTAGTATTTAACAGGGCTTGATGAGATCAATTTGTCTAAGCAATATGACCCATATTGTCCCTTGGAACAGCACTACAGAGAGAAGAAAATGTGTTCAGAGAAATGAAAGCTCCACAATAATCCTTGGGTCACAGGAGTGGTGTCCAGCATCCCCATCTCAGGGTCCTCTCAGGGCCCAATGGCCCAGTGTTTTCTTTGCAGTTTCTTTGAAAGCTGGTACAATATGTACAGTGACAGAGATTGTAGTTTGTAACAAAAGTGCCTATTGGAGTTAAGGGGCTACCTATTCTCAGAGCATCACAGCAACAGAAAGGTACCTACAGGTACAGGTATCTTGCATACTGACACTTGCCTCATAGACCAAAAATAACTAGTGTAGCTTTTGTGTAAGAATATGAATAGGTCTTGAGAAGAAAAGGTACTCCTCCAACAAAGCAGCCTGATGGCCAGAAGGGCTGGGAAGCTGGCCAGCCTTTGGTGCTGTAGTTCAATACTGGCTGTAAGTTTATGTTGCCAGTATTATTTTGCTTGTTGTTCTGCTTAGATTAAGTAGTCAATTTGACACAACCTAGAATCACGTGGAAAGAATATTAACCAGTAATCATTTAAATCAAGTCAACCTGTAGGCATGTGGATGGGCATTTAATGTGTAGCAAGGGTGGGTCTGTTATGGCATCACTATTTCAGTGTCCTCCACAATATGAGAGAGAGCAAAAGTAGCTAAAAGCAAGCAAGCATTGAAGCAGAAAGGGTGTATGTATTCTATTTGCTCTTGAGTATGGATATTATGTGACTAGCTACTCAACATCTCCCAAAGACAGGCTGTAACTTGAAATATCAAGCTAAATAAACTCTTTCCTCTCAGTTGTTGCTTTTTGTCAGAGCATTTGTTACAGCAATAGAAATGAAACAAAGACTTCTTTTCCCCTGGTGTGATTTGACTCAAGGAATAAAGGGTTTCTCAGACAAAAGCAGAAAATTTAAAACAAGAAATAATTTCTCTTCTTTCATTCCCCTCCTCCCTTGCTTCTGTCCTTTCTACCTTTCATTTAGCTTCCTTCCTGTATTGCCCTTTTTTCCTTTCCTTTCCTTTCGTTTCTTTTCGTTTCCTTTCCTTTCCTTTCGTTTCCTTTCCTTTCCTTTCCGTTCTGTTCCTTTCCTTTCTCTTCCTTTCTTCTTCCCCCATCTCTCTTCTTTACAATTTTTTCTAAACAAAGACTGACTCTTGTAGCCCAGGATGTCCTTTAACTTAGGAGTCATCTACTTGAGATTCCTTGAAACTAGAATTAAAACCCCGCATCATGCCCATTTTTCAATATGAACTACACAATTTGTTTAACCATTGGAAGGCAAAAACATTCTAACTTGAATGATATTGACCTTACAGCTTGAAAATATTTACATATGTATACTAACTGGCAGGTTAGCCAGTATTATTCCTCTAATATATGAATAGATAAATGGATTTGATAAAGAAGAAGAAAAGCAACAACCTAATTTATCTTTACATATCTCAAGAAATTCTCCAATATTCTTACCCTTATATGGAAACATCCTTACCTTCTTGGTATATGGATAATCTTTATGTCAAGCCAAAGGTTGAGTTTTTGAATACATCTTGAAATAATGTATCCACTTAATGCACATATCAGATTTAAATCTACTTATACTTGAAAGAGTACATTACAGCCAACCTGTATCCTACTTAATGATCCTGACTTCTTTTTTTGTAGCTCTTTATTTTCTTAGTAATTTTAGCTTTTGCTCATTGTCATTTTCATGGATAAAGGCACTTCTATTTCTATACTCCTGAAAAGCCAATCTACCCCTTTCACATTATTCACCTGCACAGCTAATTATTTCTCAGTAAGGTATTATGCAAACCTTTGGACTATTAATCTCCATTGAGTGAATGCTAAACCAAAGCTCAGGTAAAGATTAAAAATTAGACTTAGCAAATTTTTGAAAACTGCATCATGAACAGGTTGATTCTTCAAACAAATTCCTTGCATTAAGAAATTAATCATAACCAGATTTTACAGAAAGTGGATCCACACTTTGTAAGGTCAGGAGGCAGCAGGCAGGATACCTGTATCCTTATTTGCAAGCATGCAGAATTAGAATTTAGGAGGGTTATTCTTTTTTTATTATATATTTTTATTTTCTATATTTTTTGTTTACATTCCAAATGATTTCCCCTTTCCCAGTTCCTCCCTCCCCATATGTCCCATAAACCTTCTTCTCTCCACCCATTCTCCAATCACCTCTCTCCTTTTGAGGGTTATTCTTAGCCTAAGATATGGGATATCTGACAACAGAATTTGAGGGAGGGCAGTGTATGACATGAGGCACAGTATGGACAGACAGCAAAACTTATAGAAAGCAAAAGCAAGAAAGTGTCTCCTCAATCATTTACCAAGGCACTCATTTCTACCCATGTCTTTCCTTCCCAGCAATATTGACAACCAGCAGCAGAATTCCAGTGGACTGAAACTTATATTGGCTGTCAGTGGCAGACCAAACTGGGACATTAAAAGATTAATGAGAATCTGGTTGCTACACTGATTGTTGCTAAAGAAATGCATAGTTAAGTAGGGCTGGATGAAAGATGTCAGGTGCAATTGTTTTCAGCCCAAGGCTGACAAAAATGGAAAGACAGAATGTCTCTTTCCATTAAGGACATCAGTGAATTTTTGCATTCAGGACTTTGAAATATGTATGCACACTCTGCTTGAGGAGGGTGATGCATACGCACCTGTGTGTGTGATTTTTGGCAGAACTGACAGCATGAATCCAAAAGGACTGCAGCAGAAATGACCCAGCTCAGGGAGTTACTGCGTTTCACTGACCTCAAGCAACCTTACTGACTCAGAAAACAGTTGCTGTAAAACAGTACTCGACAGTGTGTCTTTATCAGTAATATGGCTTTTGCTCTGCCACATTGTTTTTTCATTTTTTTTTTTAGTATAAAGGGCTTAACGTGCACTGTTGTTCATATTTTTGGGAAACAAATGCCCTAACATTTTCTCAAACACCCACATAGTTCATTCTGTACACCTACATTGAGAGTTTTAAAAGTTATTCTTTGAAAAATGGAGTCAAGCCATAGAACAGTGAGAAGCATGCAATGGACATGAGCTTGGCCACAGACCCTGTATCAAAAGTCCTGGCACAGACTATTACTAACAGCCCAGATTGTAGTTACACTGTAGGAATGTGCAGGACTCATGTGAAAGAGGAGCAGATTCAAAGCAAGTAAAAGGATAGTACAAGATAAGGACTTTCTGCAGTAATAGGGAAGGAAATTGGCTTCTGCATGAACCTCTTGGCAGAGTCACAGGGGACACTGGTATGAATTTTCATTATCTGCATGCAATAGAGTAGGAGAAATGTTCATAGATGCAGACATTGGTATTTAACCAGATGTAAGAGGATGGGGCAGAGATTCACAATTTATAGCTGTAATATGGTAGGAATGTAAGCCAGCCAAATGAGATAGGACAAGAAAAACAGCAGGGAGAAGTCAGGATTTCTAGATGAAGTCACTGAGGAACCATGTGACAGATAGCATTTTTCTCCTTTGTCCAAAAAGCACCCATGCTGGAAACATAGATACTAATGGGACTTTTTTCTAATTATTAGACAATTTCATACATATGTATAATGCATTTTGATTAAATCTATCTCCATTACTTTACCCATTTCTTCCCTACGTTTTTCTTCCCAATTTTGTATTTTTTCTTTTTTTTAAGCCCTCTCAGTATAGTTATTGTTGCCTGTATTTGCATGGCTATAAGACTACATATAAGAGCATGCATAACATTTTATGGGCTGCAAACCAAAGGAAAATTTCCTCTTTCTTCAAGTAATAATTGGTTACGATTAGCTTCACAGTTGTGGATGTGATTTTGTCAGCCATTTCTACATTCATGCTGGGAATTTTTCTGGATCGATAATGTTCAAGTCTTCTGGTTACATTCCCAACCACTATGGATTCGTAGGTATAACTGGGATATCAGGTCCAAGAAATATTATTTTGGGGCAGATACTACCATATCTGGGTATTATAATATTACCACCATGTCTTTTACAATGATCCATGAGGCTCAGAGGCAGAGGATGTGATGGATATGCCTCATTTAGAAATGAGGACTACACAATTTCTCATACACAGAATGTTGATCAATTGTAGGTCTTGCTATTATTCACCACCTACCAGAAAAGGAAGCTTTTGTATAGATGGTGGATATATGAAATAGTTTTATGGGTATAAAGATAAGATCTTATGGGCTAGTATATTACTATGTTCATTTAACAGAGTAATATTTTTAGATTCTCCCCCTAGGGACTCTGACTTTTCCATCTGTCTAGTTAACACTACCAACCATCAGTTCTTTCTTATAGAGTAGGCTTTAAATGTAATCAGAAAGTGTTTGGTTACTCTGACAACCTTAGAGTTACTACTGTATATGTAGAAGTATCTTCATAGCCCAGTTACTACTGTGGCTTCCAGAATTAATAGCTGAATAAATGTGGTAGTTTGAATGATGTATGTTCCTGACAGACTCAGGAATTTAAATTTTCTATTCAGTTGTGGCACCATATAAAATTATTATAAGAAAGTATAGCTTTCTTATGGGAAGTATGTCACAAGGAAAAAGTTGAAAGTTTATGGCCTCAAACCACGGCCAGTATTTCCTCTGTGATTTGTGCTTGTGATAAAGGTGTGATCTCTCCATGTCTCTCTACTGCCAACAAAACTGGCACTGGCTGCTCTTGTGGCCCACCATGATAGATGCTTACTCCTCTAGACTGTTAAGGTCAAAATAATACTTTCTTTGACAACTTTCTTCTGTCATCATTTTTTATTACAGAAACTGCAAAGCAAATAATAAATATTATTATTGTCAAATAATAGCAAATACTTTTCTCTCTTAGTAGCACAAATAAAAATTATTACACAATGAAATTTAGCTAGTAGTTATGAATCTTATAGATTTGTACTAGTTTGAATTTTCTGTTTCTGTGTTGTAGAAAGAAAGATCTTACCTTCAAGTTCTAGATTAACAGAGAGCAATGCCACTAGCCAAGGGAAGGGACTGTTTGTGACAGCTCTGAAAGTGGCAAGCCATAGTTGGCACTAGAATATTAATTTGGAAATTAAATTCTAGAGCATTTTTTTTTGCTTTTTTTTTTTTTTTGCTTTTCCATTGATTTCTTTTTTTTTTACATTTTTTATTTATTGATATATTTTTTAATTTACATTTCAAATGATTTCCCCTTTTCTGGGTCCCGCAAGTCCCATAAGCCCTCTTCCCTCCCCCCGTTCCTCCATCTACCCCTTCCCACTTCCCTGTTCTGGGATTCCCCTATACTGTGGCAGTGAGTCTTTCTAGAACCAGGGGCCACTCCTCCATTCTTTTTGGACATCATTTAATATGTGGATTATGTCTTGGGTATTCAAAGTTTCTAGGCTAATATCCACTTATCAGTGAGTGCATACCATGATTAATCTTTGAGACTGGGTTACCTCACTTAGTTTGATGTTCTCCAGCTCCATCCATTTGTCTAAGAATTTCATGAATTCATTGTTTCTAATGGCTGAATAGTACTACAGTATGTAAATATACTACATTTTTTGTATCCATTCCTCCGCTGAGGGACACCTGGGTTCTTTCCAGCTTCTGGCTTCTACAAATAGGGCTGCTATGAACATAGTGGAGCATGTGTCCCTATTGTATGCTGAAGAATCCTCTGGGTATATGCCCAGGAGTAGTATAGCAGGGTCCTCAGGAAGTGTCATGCCCAGACTGATTTCCAAAGTGGTTGCACCATCTTGCAATCCCACCAGCAGTGGAGAAGTGTTCCAATTTCTCCACATCCTTGCCAACACCAGCTGTCTCCTGAGTTTTTGACCTTAGCCATTATGACTGGCGTGAGGTAAAATCTCAGGGTTGTTTTGATTTGCAATTCCCTAATGATTAATGATGTTGAACATTTCTTAAGGTGTTTCTCAGCCCTCCGAAGTTCTTCATGTGAAAATTCATTGTTTAGCTCCATACCCCACTTTTTAATGAGGTTATTTGGTTCTCTGGGTTCTACCTTTTTGAGTTCTTTGTATATATTAGATATTAGCCCTCTGTCGGATTTAGGGTTGGTGAAGATCCTTTCCCAATCTGTTGGTTGACATTTTGTCCTTTTGACAGTGTCCTTTGCCTTACAGAAACTTTATAGTTTTATGAGGTCCCATTTGTCAGTTCTTGATCTTAGAGCATAAGCTATTGGTGTTCTATTCAGGAACTTTTCCCCTGTGCCCATGTCCTCAAGGGTCTTCCCCAATTTCTTTTCTATTAGTTTCAGTGTGTCAGGTTTTATGTGGAGGTCCTTGATCCATTTGGAGTTGAGCTTGGTACAAGGAGATAAGAATGGATAGATTCGCATTCTTCTGCATGCTGACCTCCAATTGAACCAGCACCATTTGTTGAAAAGACTATCTTTTTTCCACTGGATGCTTTCAGCTCCTTTGTCAAAGATCAAGTGACCATAGGTGTGTTGGTTCATTTCTGGGTCTTCAATCCTATTCCATTGATCCGCTTGCCTGACGTTGTATCAATACCATGCAGCTATTATCACTATTGCTCTGTAGTAAAGTTTGAGGTCAGGCATACTGAATCCCCCTGAAGTTCTTTTACTGTTGAGAATAGTTTTAGCTATCCTGGGTTTTTTGTTATTCCAGATGAATTTGAGCATTGCTCTTTCTAGCTCTATGAAGAACTGGGTTGGGATTTTGATGGGGATAGCACTGAATCTGTAGATTGCCTTTGGCAAGATGGCCATTTTAACTGTATTAATCCTGCCAATCCATGAGCATGGAAGATTTTTCCATTTTCTGAGATCTTCTTCGATTTCCTTCTTCAGAGATTTGAAGTTCTTGTCATATAGGTCTTTCACTTGTTTGGTTAGAGTCATCCCAAGATACTTTATGCTGTTTGTGGCTATTGTGAAAGGTGTCATTTCCCTAATTTCATTCTCAGACTGCTTATCCTTTGAGTATATAAAGGCTACTGATTTGCTTGCCTTGATTTTCTAGCCAGCCACTTGGAGTTCTCTAGTACAGTTTTTGGGGAAACTTAAGGATACTTTCATATCATCTGCAAATAGTGATACTTTGACTTCTTCCTTTCCAATTTGTATCCCTTTGACCTCCTTATGTTTTCTAATTGCTCTAGCTAGGACTTCAAGAACTATATTGAAAAGATATGGAGAGAGGGGCAGCCTTGTCTAGTCCCTGATTTTAGTGGGATTGCTATAAGTTTCTCTCCATTTAGTTTGATGTTGGCTACCGGTTTGCTGTATATTGCTTTTACTATGTTTAGGTATGGGCCTTGAATTCCTGTCCTTTCCAAGACTTTTAGCATGAAAGGGTGCTGAATTTTGTCAAATGCTTTTTCAGCATCTAATGAAATGATCATGTGTTTTTTATCTTTGTGTTTGTTTATGTAGTGTATTGCATTTATGGATTTCCTTATATTGAACCATCCCTGCATCACTAGGATGAAGCCTACTTGATCATGTTTCATGATTGTTTTGATGTGTTCTTGGATTCAGTGGGCAAGAATTTTATTGAATATTTTTGCATCGATATTCATAAGAGAAATTGGCCTGAAATTCTCTTTCTTATTTGGATCTTTGTGTGGTTTTGGTATCAGCATAATAGTGGTTTTGTAGAAGGAGTTCGGTAGTGTTCCTTCTGTTTCTATTTGGTGGAATAGTTTGAAGAGTATTGGTGTTAAGTCTTCTTTGAAGGTCTGATAGAATTCTGTACTGAAACCACCTGGTCATGTGCTTTTTTTGGTCGGAAGGCTATCTATGACCCCTTCTATTTCTTTAGGAGTTATGAGTCTGTTTAGATGGTCTATTTGATCCTGGTTTAATTTTGGCAATTCGTATCTGTCTAAGAAAATGTCCATTTCCTCCAGATTCTTCAGTTGTGTTGAATATAGGTTTTTGTAGTAGGATCTGATGATTTTTTGAATTTCCTCGGTTTCTGTTGTAATATCTCCCTTTTCATTTCTAATTTTGTTAATTTGGATACTTTCTCTGTGCCCTTTGGTTAGTCTGGCTAAGGGTTTATCTATCTTGTTGATTTTTTCAAAGAACAGGCTTTTGGTTTTGTTGATTCTTTGTATGGTTCCCTTGGTTTCTACTTGATTGATTTCAGCCCTGAGTTTGATGATTTCCTGTCTTCTCCTCCTGGGTAAATTAGCTTCTTTTTTTCCAGGGATTCAGTTGTTCTGTTAATCTTCTAATGTATGCTCTCTTGAATTTCTTTTTGGAGGCACTCAAAGCTATGAGTTTTCCACTTAGCACTGCTTTCAGTGTGTCCCATAGATTTGTGTATGTTGTGCCTTCATTTTTGTCAAATTCTAAGAAATCTTTGATTTCTTTCCTTATTTCTTCCTTGACTAAGGTATCATTGAGTAGAGTATTATTAGTTTCCATGTGTATGTAGGCTTTCTGTTGTTTTTATTGTTATTAAAGACCACTTTTACTCCATAGTGATCTGATAGGAGGCATGGGATTATTTCAATCTTCTTATATTTGTTGAGGTCTGTCTTGTGACCTATTATATGATTGATTTTGGAGTAGGTACCATGAGGTTCTGAGAGAAAGGTATATTCTTTTGCTTTGGGATGAAAAGTTCTATATATATCTGTTGAATCCAATTGGTCCAAAGCTACAATTAATTTCACTGTCTCCTGGTTTAGTTTCTGTTTTCCTGATCTAGTTTTAGTTTTTCTGATTTTAGTTTCTGTTTTCCATTGGTGAGAGTGCAGTGTTGAAGTCACCCACAATTATTGTGTTAGGTGCAATGTGTGCTTTGAGTTTTAGTAAAGTTTCTTTTATGAATGAGGGTGTCCTTGTATTTGGAGCATAGATGCTCAGGATTGAGAGTTCTTCTTGTTGGATTTTTCCTTTGACCAGCAAGAAGTGACCTTCCATGTCTCTTTTGATGACATTAGGTTGAAAGTCAATTTTATCTTATATTAGAATGGCAACTTCGGCTTGTTTCCTGGGATCATTTGTTTGTAGAATTGTCTTCCAGCCTTTTACTCTAAGGTAGTGTTTGTCTTTGTCACTGAGGTGTGTTTCCTGTATGCAGCAAAATGTAGGGTCCTGTTTAAGTAACCAGTCTGTTAGTCTATGTCTTTTTGTTGGGGATTTGAGTCCATTGATGTTAAGAGATATTAAGGAGTAGTGGTTATTGCTTCCTATCATTTTTGATTTTAATTTTATACGTGTGTGGTTATCTTTTTTGGGTTTGATGAAAGAAGCTTAATATCCTGCTTTTTCCAGGGTATAGTTTCCCTCGTTGTATTGGTGTTTTCCCCATATTATCCTCTGTAGGGCTGGGTTTGTGGAAAGATATTATGTAAATTTGGTTTTGTCATAGAATATCTTGGTTTCTCCATCTATAGTAATTAAGAGTTTCACTGGGTATAGTAGTTGGCATTTGTGTTCTCTTAGAGTCTGCATGAACTCCACCCAGGATCTTCTAGCTTTCATGGTCTCTGGTGAGAAGTCTGGTGTAATTCTGATAGGTCTTCCTTTATATGTTACTTGCCCTTTTTCTCTTACTGCCCTAAGTATTCTTTGTTTAGTACATTTGGGGTTTTGATTATTATGTGATGGGAGCTATTTCTGTTCTGGTCCAGTCTGTTTGGAGTTCTGTAGGCTTCTTGTATATTCATGGGCATCTCTCTTTTTAGGTTAGGGAAGTTTTCTTCCATAATTTTGTTGAAGATATTTGCTGGCCCTTTAAGTTGTAAATCTTCACTCTCATCAATGCCTAAAATCCTTAGATTTGGCTTTCTCATAGTGTCCTGGATTTCCTGGATGTTTTGGCTTACAAGCTTTTTGCATTTTGCATTTTCTTTAACTGTTGAGTACATGGTGTCTATGGTATCTTCAGCGTCTGAGATTCTTTCTTCTATCTCTTGTATTCTGTTGTTGATATTTGCATCTACAGTCCCTGATTTCTTCCCAAGGTTTTTTATCTCCAAAGTAGTCTCCCTTTGTGCCTTTTTAGTTGTTTATACTTCTGTTTTTAGATCCTGGAATTTTTTGCTCAGTCCTGTCATGTGCTTGTTTGTGTTTTCCTCTAATTCTTTAAGAGATTTTTGTGTTTCCTCTTTCATGACTTCTGCCTGTTGATCAAAGTTCTCCTGTATTTCTTTAAGTGATTTTTGCATTTTCTCCTTATTGGCTACTAACTTCTGACCTATATTCTCCTGAATTTCTTTAAGTGATTTTTGTGTTTCCCTTGTAAGGGCTTCTAGCTTTTTATCATTTTTCTCCTGAATTTCTTTAAGAGATTTATTTATGTCCTTCATGTGTGCCTCTATCAACATCCTTACCAGTGTTTTTAAATTCAACTCTTGTTTTTCTGGTGTGTTGGGCTATCCAGGACTTGCTATTGTTCGAGAGTTGGGTTCAGATGCTGCCATAATGCCTTGGTTTCTGTTAGTAACATTCCTACATTTGCCTTTAGCCATCTAGTTCTCCCTGGTGTTAGATGGTCTTATTGTCACTGCCTGGTGCTTCAACCTACTGTGAATCTTTAAGGTTATTTCTGCAACACTGGATGACTGGGTGTCCTCTGGCACAGATTACTGATATGCAGCCTTCCTTTTTTGTGCCTTTGGAGCCCTGCTCAGTCTTGCCTCACGCAATGTATACTTAGGTTGTCAAGGTCAGCCAGGTGTTCTCTGACTGCTCTGTTATGGAGCGAAGGTGGTGTGGTGGGGGTCACTCCCTCTGTTGATTCCTACATAGGACACAGGTCCCGTGATGGACAGGCTTGCAAATGAACCAACCACCTATGTGCTCAGTTCCTGAGTGCAGGCAGACCCCTGGAGATTTGCACCCCCAGAGATCTAAAGCTCAGGGTGATCCATACCTAGTGATGCTTTTCTGTCCTGGTAGGGAGTGATTATAGCTGCGGGGAATCTCTTCCTCTGCTGATCTCTGGGCAGGACACAGGTCCCACACCCAGCAGGCTGGCAGACAAACGACCTATGTGTTCAGTTCTTTGGAGCAGGCAGACCCTTGGCAGTTTGCACCACCAGAGATCTAAAGCTCAGGGTGATACAGTACCTAGTGATCCTTTTCTGTCCCTGCAGGCAGTGAATATGGCCGCAGAGCTTCTCTCCTGCTGCTCTCAGGGCTGGACATAGGCCCCATGCTTGGTGGACTGGCATTTTTTAAGTTTCTTTCTTTTTTTTTATATTTACCTTGAATTCCTAATCTTTCCAAGACTTCTATAATAAAGGGGTGTTGGATGTTGTCAAATGCTTTCTCAGCATCTAATGAAATGATCATGTCTTTTTTTTCTTTGAGTTTGTTTATGTATTGGATTACATTGATGGATTTCTGTATATTGAATCATCCCTGCATCCCTGGGTTGATGCCTACTTGATCATAGTGGATGATAATTTTGATGTGTTTGATGTGTTATTGGATTCAGTTGGCAAAAGTTTTACTGAGGATTTTCCATTGGTATTCATAAGGGAAATTGGTCTGAAGTTCTCTTTCTTTGTTGGGTTGTGTGGTTTAGGTATCAGAGTAATTGTGGCTTAATAGAAGGAATTGGGCAGTGTTCCTTCTGTTTCTGTTTTGTGGAATAGTTTGAAGAGTATTGGTATTAGGTCTCCTTTGAATTTCTGGCAGAAATCAGAAGTCTGCATTAAACCCATCTGGTCCTGGGATTGATTGATTGATTGATTGATTGATTGATTGATTGATTTTGGTTAGGAGACTATTAATAACTGTTTCTATTTATTTAGGGAATATGGGACTGTTTAGATAATTCATCTGATCCTGATTTAACTTTGGTACCTGGTATCTGTTCAAAAAAATTGTCTATTTCATCTAGATTTCCAAGTTTTGTTGAGTATAGACCTTTGTAGTAGGATCTGATGATTTTTTTTTTTTTTTTTGGATTTCCTGAGTATCTGTTGTTATGTCTCCCTTTTTATTTCTGATTTTCTTAATTTGTGTACTGTCTCTACACCCTCTAGTTAGTTTGGCTAAGGCTTTATCTGTCTTGTGTTTTTTTGCCCCAAAGAACCAGCTCCTGGTTTGGTTCTTTGTATAGTTCTTTTAGTTTCTACTTGGTTGATTTCAGCCCTGAGTTTGATTATTTTCTGCTATCTACTCCTCTAAGGCATACTTGCTTCTTTTGTTCTAGAGCTTTCAGATGTGCTGTCAAGATGCTAGTGTATTATGCTCTTTTTCATTTTTCTTTTATTTTTATTTTTTATTCATTATTTTTGTGGCACTCAAAGCTATGAGTTTTCCTCTTGGTACTGCTTTCATTGTGTCCCATATGTTTGGGTATTTTGTACCTTCATTCTCATTAAATTCTAAAAAATTCTTTAATTTCTTTATTTCTTCCTTGATCAAGTTACCATTGAGTAGAGTGTTGTTCAGTTTCCATGTGTATGTAGCCTTTCTATTATTTTTGTTATTAAAGACCAGCCTTAGTCCATGGTGATCTGATGTGATACATGGGATTATTTCAGTCTTCTTATATCTGTTGAAGCTTGTTTTGTGACCAATTATGTCGTCAATTTTGGAGAATGTATTGTGAGGTGCTAAGAAGAAGGTATATTCTTTTGTTTTAGGATAAAGTGTTCTGAGGATATCTGTTAAATCCATTTGCTTCATAACTTCTGTTAGTGTCACTGTGTCTCTGTTTAGTTTCTGGGATACTTATTGAGTTCTAATAGCATTGCCCCTGCTTCTTAATGGGGTAGTTCTGTCTATGTGATATTTTGAAAGTATCTGAAGTAGCAGGCTTCCATATAGCTTTTTCGAATGTCTTCAGTATGAGTTAACTCTGCCAATATTCTCTACTCTCTCTTACCCTCATATCTTCATCAAACTAGTCCTGTTCTATTATTTCCCTTTTCTTGTCTTTAGCACATTCTTTCTACCCCGTCTTCCTTGAAGCAAAATCTCACATGCATGAACCTTTATTAATTTTCTATCTGTTTTGTATATGTTTCTTCTTAAATGTATATATTCAAAGATTCAAATTTTGGATCAAAATTTGAGAGAAAACAAGTTTTTAAAATACTGCTCTGTATATAATTTTCCTACTAGCTGAGAATTCCCTATTATAAGTAACTTAGTCTGTTGATATGCTTCTAGCAATTATCATAATCTAGGCAGTAAATAAACAAGAGTATATGACCAATAGTTCAAGCATATTACAATTCAAAAAGCAAGGTGCTGGTGGGTTTGATGTCTGGTGAAGGACCACACTACAACCATAATGACTTGTGGTTGTACCTTTACAAAGGAGAGGAGAAGAGAAGAAAAGAAGAGAAAAGAAAAAAAGAAAAGAAAAGAAGCAACAGAAGGTAGAAAGAAGGCTGATCTTTTTGCAGGGTCTTTTAGAAAGATATTAATGCATTCCAAAGGATGAAACTCTAATCCTTAAACAACAAAACACACAAACAAACAAATGAATACCATCCATACTATTGCCTAGGGTTGTTAGGATTTTCAAAATAAATATTTTTCTGGGACACAAACTTATAGACTATAGAAAGAAGGCTGCCTACTCATAAATTATCTCTGACAGATACTAAATTCTATTACTTTCAAGAGCTGTTTAGTGTTCAGCCTGCAAATATCTACCCATCAAGAGTGATAGTTGTTGTGTCTGCTCCTCATAGATCTGGTTCCTGTGACAGAAGTCTTCTATGAAGCAGAGCCTCTAAATTTAAGCACATCGTTATTGCTATGTATGGTCAATCTCTCAACCTCAGATAGAGGCTTTCCTCTATGTGTATGAACTTCAGTTTCTGAAGTTCTCGTAGAGAGCTAGCAAACATTGTCAAAGATCATCTGATAAGAGCCAAGGCTTGTAACCATGTTTACACAAAGTGACCTCTACGATGGGCTGAAAAGAACACCTCTCAGGACAAGGGCAAGCAGAACCATGGCTCTGATCTTCTACTGGGAGCAGCATGGTCTTGGAGAATTCACATAAATATGCTGATCTGCACCTCAACTTTCTTTTTCTTTTTCTTTCTTTCTTTTGTACTTTCTTTCTTTCTCTCTCTCTATTTCTTTCTTTTTTCATTCTTTCTCTCTTGTTCTTTTATATCCTGCAAGCACCTTTAAAAAATTTAAATTATCAACATTTCAAATTGTACTTAGAATTTAGTCATTCAGAAAGTATTCTGTCATGACTGTAGGGATTCCTGCCATATTTCATGTAAGATAAAGGTGTTTATATCAAACTGAAGGAAAGACAATGCCAAGTTAGGGAATGAGTACTGAAATGTGTTATTTATAGTTTTTCCTTCTATTTTTATCCTGGGAATATACCCAGAGGATTCCCCACCATGTAATAAGGATACATGCTCTACTATGTGCATAGCAGCCCTATTTATAATTGCCAGATGCTGGAAAGAACCCAGGTATCCCTCAACAGAAGAGTGGATGCAAAAAATGTGGTATATCTACACAATGGGGTACTATTCAGCCATTAGAAACAATGAATTCATGAAATTCTTAGGCAAATGGATGGAGCTAGAGAACATCATACTAAGTGAGGTAACCCAGACTCAAAAGGTGAATCATGCTATGCACTCACTAATAAGTGGATATTAACCTAGAAACCTGGAATACCCAAAACATAATCCACACATCAAATGAGGTACAAGAAGAAAGGAGGAGTGTGCCCTTGTTCTGGAAAGACTCAGTGAAGCAGTATTCGGCAAAACCAGAACAGGGAAGTGGGAAGGGGTGGGTGGGACGACAGGGGGAGAGAAGGAGGCTTAAGGGACTTTCGGGGAGTGGGGGGGGGGGCTAGAAAAGGGGAAATCATTTGAAATGTAAATAAAAATATATCGAATAAAAAAAAAAGAGAAAAAAAAACAGACAAGAGAGGTGGGAGCCCTCTGAATTTACATGGACACACTTAGAAGAGCACACTTAAAAATGTCATTTAGACTTTCTCTGGCTTACTCTCTATATAAAGAGATTTCATTTAATTAAGGAAAATGCAGAAGAGTATTTTACTTGGTAGAATAATTTTACACTGAAGTTGATATAAAAAGAAAAATTGATAAATATCTTTATTTAAATAAATATAATTTTGAAAATGTTAGCTTAAGCGTTATCTCTATTAATAAAGTCAAGTCATAGAATGAGGATATTAACTCTGGGGAAAGGAAATACTTTGCATACCTTTTTCTCCACATCAATTTATGACCAAATCTATGGAATTTTTTGTAATATATTAACAGAACATTTTCTACTAGTTTAATTATTAAAAATTTACAAGTGGCAATGCTAATAGTTTACCTGAAGCTATCTGCTTCATGAATGTTACATAGTGATTTTCAGCCTTACAGACTAAATTATTATGAAACATATTTTCCAATACTCAAAAATAATGTTTAATAGGTCCTACAGGTAAGTTGTTTAGAGCAAAAAATGGTATTTAAAAGTACCAATCAGAATGCATTTTTCCACATATGGAGAATGAATTTCTGACATGTGGTAACATAGCTGCCTCAGAGATGTGTACAACTGCATGTAAGACTATCACAGCAGTGCTACTGTATTCAAGTTCACTGTTTCCAGTAATTTTTCTTTACTCTATGTATTTAACAGTTTGCAACTTAAAAATTCTCCAAGCCATATTTTTAAAGCCTATCAGCATTTATTCCTTATTCTTCCTTCCTTTGCCACAATCCAGGTTTATACTCCAACACTAAAATAATGTAATAATTTCTGAATTACATTCACCTCCATCATTCTCTTCCAATTATTCTTGTATTCAAATTCAAAGAAATACATCTAAATTATTTTGTTGCTTTTATCTGCAAAATCTTCCTTAGGTTCTTCTTTTGAAATAAAAGCTAAATTCCTTTGCATAACAATAAATGTCCTTTACTAGCTGACGATGTTAACTCTTTCAGCTAATATTTTTATTATTTTTTTCTTGTGTTCAAAAAAGTTCTTTTATTCACCTGATTACAGTTTTCCTTCCTGCTACTTCTTCCATTTATTTCACTTAACCTCCCATCTTGATCATGTCCCTTTCAGATTCTCATTAGAAATCCAACAGATTTCTAAGGGATAATAAGAAAATACACTATCCTATACTGTACTCTACTACATTATACAACAATATAAAAAGAGAACAAGCTTTAATATACGTGAGGATCCCATACAATCATAAAAACAGAAGTCATGAATAATATATATAAAAAGGACCTGTAGGGTTAAAAGAGAGAAGGAGCAAGATGTACAACAGATAAACAGAAAGAGGGAGAATAAAACTAAAAAGATTAAATAAAAAAGAAAAGAGCTGGAGAAATCACTCAGAGATTAAAAGCACTGGCTTTTCTTCCAGAGGTCCTGAGTTCAATTCCCAGCAAACACATGCTGTGGTTCATAATCACCTGTAGTCAGATCAAGTACTCGCTTCTGGACTGCTGTATACATAATAAAGAAAAGAAGAGAAGAGAAAAGAAGAGAAAAGAAAAGAAAAAAGAGAGGAGAGGAGATGGGAGGGAGGAGAGGAGAAGATAGGAGAGGAGAGGAGAGGAGAGGAGAAGAGAAGAGAAGAGAACAGAAGAGAAGAGAAGAGAAGAGAAAAGAAAAGAAAGAAAAGAAAAGAAAAAAAGAAAAGAAAAGAAAAGAAAAGAAAGAAAAGAAAAGAAAAGAAAGAAAGAAAAGAAAAGAAAAGAAAAGAAAAGAAAAGAAAAGAAAAGAAAAGAAAAGAAAAGAAAAGAAAAGAAAAGAAAAGAAAAGAAAATTTGTCCACCTATATGGGAAATCAGTGTGGTGGTTCTTCAGAAAGATGGTAATGAATTTACCTCAAGATACAGCTATACCACACTTTTCTACTTGTTCAACAGTAGATGGCCAGTAGAAAACAAAATTGATTGACCCATCCCTGCATCCCTGGTATAAAGCCTACTTGATCATGGTGGATGATCATTTTTAGGTGTTCTTGGATTCGGTTGGTAAGGATTTTATTGAGTATTTCTGCATCGATGTTCATAAGGGAAATTGATCTGAAGTTCGCTTTCTTTGTTGGATCTTTGTGTGGTTTGGTATCAGCATAATTGTGGCTTTGTAGGAGTTGGGTAGTGTTCCTTCCATTTCTACTTTGTGGAATAGTGGTTCAATATACAGAAATCCATCAATGCAATCCACTGCATGAACAAACTCAAAGAAAAAAACCACATGGTCATTTCATTGGGTGCTGAAAAAGCATTTGACAAAATTCAGCATCCTTTCATGCTTAAAGTCTTGGAAATAACAGGAATTCAAGGCCCATACCTAAAGATAGTAAAAGCAATATACAGCAAACCAGTAGCCAATATCAACCTAAATGGAGAGAAACTTGAAGCAATCCCACTAAAATCAGGGACTAGACAAGGCTACCCCCTCTCTCTTTATCTTTTCAATATTGTACTTGAGGTACTAGCTTTGGCAACTAGACAACATAAGAAATTCAAAGGGATACAAATTGGAAAGGGAGAAATCAAACTATCACTATTTACAGATGATACAATAGTTTACTTAAGTGACCCAAAAAACTCCACTAGAGAACTCCTACAGCTGAAAAACAACTTCAGCAGAGTGGCAAGTTATAAAATAAACTCAAGCAAATCTTATACTCAAAGCCTTCTTATACTCAAAGGATAAGCAGACTGAGAAAGAAATTAGAGAAATGACACCCTTCACAATAGCCACAAACAGAATAAAGTACCTTGGTGTGACTCTGATCAATCATGTGAAAGATCTGTGTGACGAGAACTTCAAGTCTCTGAAGGAGGAAATGGAAGAAGACCTCAGAAAATGGAAAAATCTCCCATGCTCATGGATTGGCAGGATTAATATAGTTAAAATGGCCATTTTGCCAAAAGCAATATACAGATTCAACAAAATACCCACCAAAATCCCAACTCAGTTCTTCATAGAGTAAGAAAAAGTAATTCTAATTCACAAATTCATCTGAAATAACAAAAAACCAGGATAGCTAAAACTATTCTCAAAACAAAAGAAATTCTGGGGTCAGTTTCCCTGACCTCAAGCAATACTATACAGCAATAGTGTTAAAAACTGCATGGTATTGGTACAGTGACAGGCAGGTGGATCAATGGAATCAGATTGAAGATCCAGAAATGAACCCACACACCTATGGCCACTTGATCTTCAATAAAGGAGCTGAAAACATGCAGTGGAAAACAGATTGCCTCTTCAACAAATGGTGTTGGTTCAATTGGAGGTCAGCATGCAGAAGAATGCGAATTGATCCATCATTATCTCCTTGTACTAAGCTCAACTCAAATGGATCAAGGACCTCCACATAAAGTCAAATACTCTGAAGCTAATAGAAAAGAAACTGGGGAAGACCCTTGAGGACATCAGTACAGGGAGAATGTTCCTGAACAGAACACCAATAGCTTATGCTCTAAGATCAAGAATTGACAAATGAGACCTCATAAAATTACAAAGTTTCTGTAAGGCAAGGGACACCATCAAAAGGACAAATCGGCAACCAACAAATTGGGAAAAGATCTTCACCAACCCTACATCAGATAGAGGGCTAATATCCAATATATACAAAGAGCACAAGAAGTTAGACCCCAGAAAGCCAAATATGGGGTATAGTGCTAAACAAAGAATTTTCACCTGAAGAACTTCAGATGGCTGAGAAGTATCTTAAAAAATGCTCAACTTCATTAGTCATTAGGGAAATGCAAATCAAAACAACCCTGAGATTTCACCTTACACCAGTCAGAATGGCTAAGATTAAAAATTCAGGAGACAGCAGGTGTTGGCGAGGATGTGGAGAAACAGGAACACTCCTCCACTGCTGGTGGGGTTGCAAATTGGTACAACCACTCTGGAAATCAGTCTGGAGGTTCCTCAGAAAACTGGGCATGTCACTTCCGGAGGATCCTGCTATACCACTCCTGAGCATATACTCAGAGGATTCCCCAGCAGGTAATGAGGATACGTGCTCCACTAGCAGCCCTATTTAAAATAGCCAGAACCTGGAAAGAACCCAGGTGTCCCTCAACAGAAGAATGGATGCATAATATGTGGTATATATACACAATGGAGTACTATTCAGCCATTAGAAACAATGAATTCATGAAATTCTTACACAAATGGATGGAGCTGGAGAACATCATACTAAGTGAGGTAACCCAGTCTCAAATATTAGTCATGGTATGCACTCACAAATAAGTGGATATTAGCCTAGAAAATTGGAATACTCCAAACATAGTCTACACATCAAATGATGTACAAGAAGAACGGAGGAGTGGCCTGTTTCTGGAAAGACTCAGTGTAGCAGTATAGGGCAAAACCAGAACAGGGAAGTGGGAAGGTGTGCATGGGCAAACAGGGGGAGGGAAGAGGGCTTATGAGACTTTTGGGGAGTGGGGGGCCAGAAAAGGGGAAATCATTTGAAATATAAATAAAAAATATATTGAATAAAAAAAAGAAAACAGAGTTGATGGCTTTTTTTTTGAGGTTCTTTTCTTCATATTTTTTGTTTTTAAATTTTTTATATTTCATTTCATCACATTTTATAGTGTAATGTTATATATATATATATATATATATATATATGTATGTATATATATATATATATATATCTGTATCTATTTGTATACCTATCTACATCTATACCTAAATCTCTATCTCTATTTCTGTCTCTATATCTATCTATATCATCTATATCTATTTATATAACTTGCCATATATATCTTACCCTTGCTAACTTACTTATATGGACTTGACTATCTCACAGCTTCATATCTGCAAATGAAAAATTATGTGTGATAGATATATATTAGGTAAAAATAAATGGCAATAGATTAATCCGATATAATAAACATAGCGGTTTTTTTTCTTTCTTTCTCTCTTTCTTTCTTTCTTTCTTTCTTTCTTTCTTTCTTTCTTTCTTTCTTTCTTTCTTTCTTTCTTTCTTTCTTTCTTTCTTTCTTTCTTTCTTTCTTTCTTTCTTTCTTTCTTTCTTTTTGAGACAGGTTTTCTCTGTGTAGCCCCGACTGTCCAGGACTCTGTAGATCAGGCTGGCCTCAAACTCAGAAATCCACCTACCTCTTCTTCCCAAGTGCTTGGATTAAAGGCATGTGCCACCACTGCCTGGCCAACATAGTTGTTTCTTCCAGAAATATTTTGAGTAGAATCTTGAAAAAAAAGATTTTTGTAGCTAATGTGTAATTAATCACCTTAAGCATAAATGGGGTGCTACTTGCACTGAAATAATGTTTTGGAATACAGTATTGAATACATTACTAAAGATTATACTTTATCTATGTATTAATTACTCAGAAATGAAAATGGGATAAGACAAGGTCAAATAGTCTTTCAAATTAGCATACCTTTTAAAAGGTGCATATTTATAAATACTTAGAGAGCTGAAAATGGAATAAAATAAGGTAACTGACCCATGTTCCAGAGTGAACAGAGACTTAAGAACAACCTTTTGGAACAAACTGAAGACATTTCAAAAAATATTTGTAACTTCTATTGACTTATCAAACATTTGTTTTTGCTGATTTGAAAAGTAAAACTGTTTGAGACTAAAGTTTGTTGAATAACCATTAATCTCTAAACTTTTAATCCGTACCCTTTACTGATTTTCTGTCAGGGGCTTTGATCTTTATGAATTTGAATTGCAAATATTTTAGGAAATTTTTTTAATATTTGAAACTGTAGGACAAAGAATATTAAATCCCCTTTCATATATGTGGGTCTGGCATGCATATGTATTATACTGAATGATTTGCTACTGTTACATGAAAGGTAACTACAGTTCATAATTCAAATTCCCTTAAATTTTAGTTAGTATCAGCTTCTTTGTTTTAATACGCATATGGTCTCAGTAGCTCCTGGTTCTGCCTTAGCTGATTTTCAATTTTCTGGATGAGATGCCATAACCAAAACAACTTATAAAAGAAGGAATTTATTGTGGGCATAGGGTGTTAGAAATTACATCTATGATCATTATGGTATGGAGTATGGTAGAAGATAAGAAGGCATAGTGTTGAACTTGAGAGCTTACATATTCAACCACAAACACAAGATAGAGGTCTGCTAACCATAAATAGCATGCAAAAACCAAAATCTTAATGCTTCAGAACTAAGACATCCTTCTGTTATTTATTTAGTTAGATATCAAACTCTCATATACATGTAAAATTGTGTGAAATTAAACTTGAAACTCCAAGGAAAAGGGCATCATAAGACACCATACCTTACCAGACAGATTTTGATTGAAAACCATTAACATTTTCCCCACACTCTTTAGTGAGGCCACTTCACACACTTAGGATGTCCTCATCAGACATCTGGGTTGTTTCCAACTTCTGGCTATCACAAACAAGGCCACTATGAACAAAGTGGAACATGTGACCCTGTGGCATGATAGGGCATTTTTTGGGTATATTCCTAAGACTAGCATTGCAGGGTCTTCAGGTAGATAAACTTCCAATTTTCTGAGAAACCTTTACATTGATTTCCAGACTGGTTATACCTGTTTGCAATCCTACCAGCAATGGAGGAGTGTTCCTCTTCCAACACATCATCACTAACATGTATTGTCACCTAAGGTATTGATCTTAGCCATTCTCATTGGTGTAAGCTGGAATCTGAGTTGTTTTGATTTGCATTTATCTGATCACTATGGACTTTGAACATTTCTTTAGGTCCTTCTCAGCTATTTGAGGTTCCTCCATTGTGAATTTTTGGTTAAAATCTACACCCCATTTTTTAATTGGGCTGCTTGGTTTTTTTCATGGTTAGCTTTTGAGATTTTTATATATTTTGGATATTAGCCTCCTATCACATATTGGGTTAGTGAAGAGTTTTTCCTAATTTGTAGGTTACCAATTTGTCTTATTGACTAGGTCCTTTGCATTATAGAACCTTTCCAGTGTCATGAGGTCACATTTATCAATTCTTTATCTTAGAGCATGATCCATTGGTGTTCTCTTTAGGAAATTTCCCCCTAGGCCAATGAGTTCAAGGCTCTTTAGCACTTTCTCTTCTATTATTTCAATGTATCTGGATTTATATTGAGGTACTTGATCTACTTGGACTTGAGCTTTGTTCAAGATAACAAATATGGGTCTATTTTCATTTTTCTACATACAGATAGCCAGTTAGACCAGCATCATTTATTGAAGATGCTTTTGCCCCATTGTATATATTTGGATTTTTTGTCAAAGATCAAGTTTTTGAAAGTGTGTAGTTTTAGTTCTGTGTCTTCAATTCTATTCCATTGAGCAATGTATCTGTCTCTGAACCAATACCATGCAGTTTTTATAACTATTGCTCTATAGTATTGCTTGAGGTCAGGGATGGTGATTCCCCCAGCTATTCTTTTATTGTTAAGAATTGTTTTGAGCTTAGTACAAGGAGACAAGGATGGATCAATTCGCAATCTTCTGCATGCTGACCTCTAGTTGAACCAGCACCATTTGTTAAAAAGGCTATTTTTTTTCCATTGGATGTTTTCAGCCTCTTTGTCGAGGATCAAGTGGCCATAGGTGTGTGGGTTCATTTCTGGATCTTCAATCCTGTTCCATTGATCCTCCTGCCTGTCATTGTACCAATACCATGCAGTTTTTAACACTATTGCTCTGTAGTATTGCTTGAGGTCAGGGATACTGATTCCCCCAGATTTTCTTTTGTTGCTGAGAATAGTTTTAGCTATCCTGGGTTTTTTGTTGTTCCAGATGAATTTGATAATTGCTCTTTCTAACTCTGTGAAGAATTGAGTTGGGATTTTGATGGGTATTGCATTGAATCTGTATAGTGCTTTAGGCAAAATGGCCATTTTAACTATATTGATTCTACCGATCCATGAGCATGGGAGGTTTTCCCATTTTTTGAGGTCTTCTTCCATTTCCTTCTTCAGAGTCTTGAAGTTCTTGTCATACAGATCTTTCGCATGTTTGGTAAGAGTCACCCCAAGATACTTTATACTGTTTGTGGCTATTGTGAAGGGGGTCCATCCTTGTCTCCTTGTACTAAGCTCAAATCCAAATGGATCAAGGACCTCCACATAAAGCCAGACACTCTGAAGCTAATAGAAAAGAAACTGGGGAAGACCCTTGAGGACATCGGTACAGGGAGAAAGTTTCTGAACAGAACACCAATAGCGTATGCTCTAAGAGCAAGAATTGACAAATGGGACCTCATAAGGTTACAGAGTTTCTGTAAGGCAAAGGACACCATCAAGAGGACAGATCGGCAACCAACAAATTGGGAAAAGATCTCCTACATCAGATAGAGGGCTAATATCCAATATATATAAAGAACTCAAGAAGTTAGACTCCAGAAAACCGAACAACCCTATTAAAAAATGGGGTACAGAGTTAAACAAAGAATTCTCACCTGAAGAACTTCAGATGGCGGAGAAGCATCTTAAAAAATGCTCATCTTCATTAGTCATTAGGGAAATGCAAATCAAAACAACCCTAAGATTTCATCTTACACCAGTCAGAATGGCTAAGATTAAAAATTCAGGAGACAGCAGGTGTTGGAGAGGGTGCGGAGAAAGAGGAACACTCCTCCACTGCTGGTGGGGTTGCAAATTGGTACAACCACTCTGGAAAGCAGTCTGGCGGTTCCTCCGAAAACTGGGCACCTCACTTCCAGAAGATCCTGCTATACCACTCCTGGGCATATACCCAGAGGATTCCCCACCATGTAATAAGGATACATGCTCTACTATGTTCATAGCAGCCCTATTTATAATTGCCAGATGCTGGAAAGAACCCAGGTATCCCTCAACAGAAGAGTGGATGCAAAAAATGTGGTATATCTACACAATGGAGTACTATTCAGCCATTAGAAACAATGAAGTCATGAAATTCTTAGGCAAATGGATGGAGCTAGAGAACATCATACTAAGTGAGGTAACCCAGACTCAAAAGGTGAATCATGGTATGCACTCACTAATAAGTGGTTATTAACCTAGAAAACTGGAATACCCAAAACATAATCCACACATCAAATGAGATACAAGAAGAAAGCAGGAGTGGTCCCTGGTTCTGGAAAGACTCAGTGAAACAGTATTTGGCAAAACCAGAACGGGGAACTGGGAAGGGGTGGGAGGGAGGACAGGGGAAGAGAAGGGGGCTTACAGGACTTTCGGGGAGGGGGGGGCTAGAAAAGGGGAAATCATTTGAAATGTAAATAAATTATATCGAATAAAAAAAAGAATAAAAAAAAAAGAATTGTTTTCACTATTTTTGTTTTTTTCCTTCCAGATGAATTTGAGAATTCATCTTTTCTGTCTTTGAATAATTGTATTGGGATTTTGAAAGGAATTGCGTTGAATCTGTAGATTGCCTTTGGTAGGGTGACCATTTTTAACATCTTAATTCTGCCAATTCATGAGCATGGGAGGTCTCTATTTTCTGAGATCTTCTTCAGTTTCTTTCTTGAGAGACTTGAGGTTGTTGTTATACAGATTTCACTTGTTTGGCTAGAGTTACCCCAGGATATTTTATATTATTTGTGACTATTGTGAAGTGAGTTGTTTCCCTAATTTCTTTCTTAGCCTGTTTATCATTTGTGTAGTGGATGACTACAGATTTATTTGAGTTAATTTTGTATATGCCCACTTTGCTGAAGTTGTTTTGCAGGTGAATGCATGGAACTAGAAAATATCATCCTGAGTTAATTCAGACCCAAAAGGACATGCATGATATATACTCACTAAGAAGTGTATATTAGCAAAAAATGTACAGAATACCAAGTCGACAGAACTAAAAAAGTTCAACAAGCTGAAGAGCTCAAGTGAGGATACCTCAGTTCCATTTGGGAGTGAAAATGAAGCAAGTAAAAGTGGGGAGATAGGGGAAACCTGGGAAGGAAAGGGATGGGGTTCCCAAAGAGGGGAACATGATCTGGTATTGAGTCAGGGAAAAGGCCTGAAGCCCTGAGGGCCAGAAAAATTAAAGGAAACAGGCTACAACGGGAGGTAGGAATTTGGGGGTGCCCTCCAGAATATATCAGAGACTTGGGAGGTGAGAGACTCTCAGGATTTGATGGGAAGCACCTTAGATGAAATGCTGTACAGTGAGGAGAGGGAACTTGTAGAGCCCACCTCCAGCAGAATAACAGGGCATCAAGTGAGGAATGAGGTTGTCATCTCACAGTCAAAACTCTGACCCATAATAGTTTCTGTCTGATAGAATTGCAGGGATTAAAATGGAGAGGACCCTGAGGTAAAGAAAGTCTAGCACAAGCCCAAAGTGGGATCCAGCTCAAGGAGAGGCCCCAAGTCCTGACACTACTACTGAGGCTATGAAGCACTCACAAAAAAGGACATATCATAACTGCCCTCCAGAAGACCCAACAAGCAGCTGAGTCAGATGCAGATATTTATATGCAACCAATGGACAGAAGCTGATGACCCCTGTGGTTGAATTAGGGAAAAGCTGGTAGAATCTGAGGAGGAGGGTGACCCTCTAGGAGGATCAGCAGTCTCAATTAAACTGGACCCATGAGATTTCTCAAATACTAGACCACATTCCAGGCAGCATACACCAGTTGATATGTAGCCCTCAACACATATACAGCAGAGGACCTCCAAGTCTGGGTTCATTCAGAGGAGGTACACCTAACCCTCAAGAGACTGGAGGTCTCAGGAAGTTTAGAAGTTTGTTTGCATGGGCAGTGGATGGTGGGGACATCCTCGTGGAGACAGGTGGTGGGGAGGAGTTATGGGTTATGGAACAGTCAGAGGGTGGATCTGGAGGAGATTAAAATATTGAATGTAAATAAATAAATAAATAAATAAATAAATACTAGATTAAAATATATTCCTATATTTTCTTGTTATTATGTATGTTTTTCTCAGAATTCCTTTCATCATTAAATAAGTTTACAACTTTTTTCTTTTTTCTTTTTTCTTTCCTTTTTTTTGCCTAATAATGTTCCCTTGCATAGGCAATCCTGTAGTTTGTTAATGCTTCAACCTATTGATGGCCATCATGAATACTTACTTTGTTTGGGAGTGATTATAAATAAAAGTATACATATTTGAATACAGATTTTTGTATTGTCCTGAATTTTCACTTCCATTAAGTAAATACAAAGAACTTACTTGCTGGGCTCTATGGCTTTTTAACAAACAACAGTCAGTCTTCCAAGATAGATACACCATTATCTATTTTTTTTCTTTTTGTGGAATGGAAGGGATTGTATATATTTTTGATTTTTAATTAATGTCCCATTTTCTAGCACAAATTAACTTGAAGTTAAGCATTTTCCATCGATACCTGAGTGCTAAAATAACAGATGAGCCAGGATATTTGGCTTTTGATGTTGGGCTGAACATCTCTCTCCATGTCTTATATTTTGACATTTTTCTCATTATTATATTCTCAAGGTATAACTTACACTCTTTTCTGTAGGCCATGAGAAATACAATCTTTCATTTACTCTTTCACTTTATGTATGCGCGTATGTGTGTGTATGCATGTTTAATCATCATTCATGGTATTATCAAAGATGTGCACATGGTCATTTAAAAGTCTGTTAAATATAAGTTGGATTAGAATATATCCATATAGTGCATGATGGAACTGGAACAAAAAGGAATGAAGCAGTAATGTGAAACTGTACAAAGTTATTCTCAAGATATATTAATTGAAGCTAGTGACTGAGTATGTATGAGACTATGACAGGTAAAAAGGGGCAGGGAGTAGTGGGTTTACCTTTGCTCTGAATTCTCTGGAAGCCATAGCAGAAGCAGCTGACCATCAGCGAAGAGAAAAGAATGACCAAGCAACAGACATTTATGGTAAAGTCTTCTATCTTTTAAAACACAAAGAGATATTCAAGTATCTATATTTCCCAAACTAAATTCAAACATCCCTGATATTAATGGAGGAAAAAATTAGAGAAATGAAAACTGGATGGCATATAGGTGCCCATTTTTTTTCTCCAAAACACGGCCCAGTACAAACTTGGGGAATTCTCCCCAACTATCTTCCCTCTGCATCCTACTCCACCCCCATCCCCATCACTCCTATAGTGTGTGTTTGTGTGTGTGTGCGTGTGTGTGTATGTGTGTGTGTGTGTGTAGGGTGGGTCATTCTCATTTTCACTGTTATTTTTTTCCTATGCTGTGAAGTGGGATGAAGCATTCTGAATGTTAGGCACCATGGCTCAGCCTTTCTTTATGTGCACTGTGCACAGAGCACAAACACAGTAAAATGTCTAATGATCTGTTTTGGTAAATGAGGGAAGTCTTGTGGTTTGAGTGCAAATAACCATAGTTTCCATAACATGTTTTAAAGTTTCAGTCCCAATGCCTACACTCAAATCAATTTTTCTGCTCCTTGGGACCATAAAATCCAAACATACTTATATATTAAAAATGTAAGTTATAAAAAGAGTGAAAGTATAAATATATATGATTTCAAAATATCAAGCATTGTACAATTCATTCATCTGAATAAATAGCATGTTCTAGCTACAAAATAAGGTTTTAGAGAGAAGGCAAAAAGGTAGCTAATATAATTTAAAGTTTTCCCTATACAACATAAACTTCAAACACCAGACATATCTTTGTTTGAACACAAATTTCTAGTACTTCCAACTGTTTTCTGAAATGTCTTTCTTAAAATATCTTCTCCATTTCCACTTTCCTTTTCAACGAGGCATATTCTCAGCTAAAGCACAATTTCATCTTACAGTCAATTTACATAAATGATCCTGGGTTATATGTCTTTACAGTTTTTAGCAGTAGAAGGTTGAATGTGCAGAAACTACTGATAGTGAGTTATTTGCATAGACAAACTGGAAAATTATACCTCTCTGGCTCACCAAGTTGAAATCACATTTACTCAACTGAAGAGAAAACTTAAAATGCAAACACCCTTGCTTATAACTATAGTAACACAAATTTCAATGCTTAATAAAATATCAAGTTCTTGATCTTTGCTCAAGTCTAATGATATGCCTGGGTTTCAATGTTTCTCAAATTTTTCAATGGATACTTTTGAAGAACTAAAAATTTTCAGTTAAAGCACCAGGCCTGCCACCAAAGACACTCTCACTCTCCATTCTGGTAATGTGTCTGGGCTCCTTCTATTCCAGTGGAAGTTTCAGAGTACATATCTTTAGATTATAGCTATTTGCTACTTTCTGTGGTGTGTTTTCTGTATTTGTGCTTTGTGTTCTAGAGGCAGTGGGACCTTGGAGAATGGAGCCTAAGGATGAGGCAGAATAAAAAAAGTTTCAATTTTAACATGTTTTTCTATATATTCTATTTTATCAAAAATGTTTCCCATGCAAATCTCTGATTTGATCACAAAATGTTTTTAGTTCAACCATCAATTAATTTAGAAAGGTTTTTTTTTATATCTACCATTTTATCTGTATAATTTTCCATGAAATAGTTTTGTTTTTTCAAATGCTTTCTAAAAGTGATGATCATTGCTGAAAATCTACATTTCTAAATTCTTTTCTAAGGTACTGATTGAATCATTAATCTACACCACCAGTGCAATACCTGAAAAACACCAACCTCTATTATTGTGAGCGCCAGAGATACTCCATATTGAGGGGTTGGAAAACACCTTAGAGTTTTCATACAATTCTTAGATTAAGAAGGATGTGAGGGTAACAAGCAGAGCAGAACTCTACAACAGCATGAAGTCCTCAGGACATTTAGTCCTCGGAGCCATGCTTGTGTGAGACATACCCATTGTCACTGTGCTAACTGGTGGACCATATTCAGTGAGTCCATTTGTTGTTCCTACTGAATGCTCCTCAGTGGATCTCAACCTCTGGCCCTGGCCCATTTTGCAAACCTCTATTTCCAAGAATATTTACATTACAATAAATAACAGCAAAATTATAGTTATGAAGTAACAACAAAAATAATTTTATGTTTTATGGTCACTAAAGCATGATGAACTCTATAAACAGAGGCAGCATTTGAAATGTTGAGAGTGACATGACATGAGGGGTCAATAAAATGTGCCCTTTGCCAAAAGTGAGGTCAATACTAAGGTAGCTTGTTGTCAATATGCAGTGTGGCATTGATCATACACACAGTAAATTGAAGCGTTCTGTGCACTGTGTGATATGGATCATTATGAGACTATCATATGCAGATCCCTTGACAGCACAGGTTGCATAAAACATTTTTGTTTTATGAAATCCAGTTTACCAGTTGTTGGCCTTAATTCATCCAGCAGTACTTATCTGCCACTGAGCACTTTGAAGATGAAAGTGGCACTCAATCCTCATCAAAGTTTCAGAGAAATGATGACAGAACATTACTA
This sequence comes from Apodemus sylvaticus, assembly GCF_947179515.1. NCBI lineage: Eukaryota > Metazoa > Chordata > Mammalia > Rodentia > Muridae > Apodemus > Apodemus sylvaticus. The sequence continues at coordinate 70,013,670 of NC_067480.1, forward strand.
TCCTATTGCTCTATCATATTATATATCACTCAGTGGCAGTCTTCTCTGTATACTGCCTGCATCTGAGGCAAGAGCTCAGCAAATTTTGAGATTCCTAATCATTAATGATAATAATGGACACAGTTTGCATTACTATACAGTGTGAACAGTGTAGCTGAAAACTGATGGTTGCTTTCAAATACTCATTTTAAAATCACAACATTGTTATCATGGCTAGTTGTTTCCTATGCATAGGGGCAATAAATTTTCCAGTGCTTATTTTAACTTGATTCCCATTGCTATCATTAATGAGCAGGAATCTCAAAATATTCTGGGTATAGGGATAACATTTGAAATGCAAATAAAGAAAATGTCTAATAAAAAAGGAAAAAATTGCTAAGACATATTTAAGATGTTTATCATCTTTAACAATTCAAGAAATCCAAATTAAAATAATCGTGAAATTTTATCTCAAACCAGAAAGTACTTGTGTTGTAGATGTATACATAGGGACTGGCTTCCTGATGATCACCTGATTTCTACCTTATCACCACTTACAGTTTTCTGAAATTGTCTCCATTTGTTGCAAAGAGAAGCTTCTTTGACAATGAGTAACTACTATGACAGCTATGGCTAAAAACTATGTTTTAGAATGCAATTAGGAATTATACTGATGTACTAAAGTAGAAGGTTCTCCTCTAAGGTTCATGACTTTACTAGGCCTGAGTAGTTGACTAGCTTTCTAGTATCAAGCATAGTTTCCATCCAGTTCAGTGGGTCTTAAGTCCAATTAGGTAGTTTAGGCTTCCCTGAAGATACGAATATCACTATTGTATATTTAGGAATATCATGTAAGTCATTTTGCGGTTCATAAGCATCACAATTACCTAGGACTGTTGATTACTCCCACAAGTCATTTTTCATAATATGTTCCAGTACTATAAAAATTAGACCATAAGACAGAAGTTTTTAGTTTAGATCCAGCTCAAATCTCATGAGTCTTGTGTCTGAGATGAGAGGTATAGGTCCAATAGGGACTTACCTCAAACTTCTGCATTTCAACTAAGTCCAACAGCAATTGCCTATATTGTTTTGAGAATCACTTGGACAACTGAACATCTCAAACAAGGATTTTGCCTGCTTTGTATGGGATTTTTGTTAGTCTATAGCTCATTGCAAACAAAACTTCATATGTGTGTGTGTGTGTGTGTGTGTGTGTGTATTATTTAATTTAAAAAGTGTACATGAAAATGGAAGAGAAAATAACTTGGGGTATGAAAAGAATTGGAGGGAAGGGAGATGGGTATATTTGATTAAATCATAAACTGAATTTTTCTTTGAAATTAAAAAATAAATGCACAAATAAAAACTCTATTAGAGGAACTTGAACCATACCTTCTTTTACATTTTTACTGGCAATTCTCTCTTGATTTACATCAAAGAACTAACCCTTCCTGTTCCACTCTGATCTAGCCCCTTTGTTTAGGTGAAGGTGTTGATCACATAAACTGTGGATACTTACAGAGGCAGAAATGCTAGCTAGTCTCTATCTGTTGAGAAAAACAATAATCTGACCTACTGCCATTTTTGAACAGCTGTACCACTTATAACAAAATGCCTGATTATCAAACTTGTGAAACCAAGATTAGAGTAGTTGACTGAGTCTTCTGATTGTAAACTGAATATCTTCTGTTAACTTTGCATTGAGTACTTTCTTTCTTTCTTTTTTATTGAATATAATCTTCATTTACATTTCAAATACTAAACCCTTTCCTCATTTACCCCCCTCCCCTCCCTGAAAAGATTTGAACCCTCCTCTCACCCCCTGCCACACTCATTGAGTATTTTCTTTCAAGCACAGTGATTGCACAGGAGAGGCAAGCTCAGAACAAAGGAGTACAGAACAAAATTAATAACAAATGAAGTACACTGCACCTAAGAACTGGTTGTTGGGCTCCACTAGCGATAAGTCTTTGGAAACGTGAAGGGTTTGGCCATTTAAAATGGAGACATATTATTATGAACTTTGTGCTGTCTGTAGAAGCCTTCTGAGGACTCAGAATGTTTCAAAGACCTTTGATTAGCCCATATTAGTCTGTTGAACTCAGAAATAATCTATTGCCTCAAGCTGACTATTTGAGAATTTTCAAAATACTGCATCTTATTGAAACTGTGATCAGGAATTGGTGTACACAAAACAAAGATAATGCACATATCATCCATTCCTTTCATGAAAAACTTTTGGAATGTTTTTCTCAGAAGACAAAAGTATAAAACATTGTAATATGATGTACCAGTGAATAAAGCATAGTTTTACTCTCTTATAACAAATAATAATTCCATTTTGAATACAAACACAGAGACAGAAAAAAATAATTTGTGAAAACAATGAATGACAATTGTTCTATATATGATGTTCTTTCACTAATAAAAACCAGAGGAAGCAGAAGGTCTAGGACCCTAGCCCAGAAATATTCATTTCTCTCTTTTTCTTTTTTGAAAAGTATGTTCATTTATTGAAAACAGAAGTAAAAACATTTTACAATAAATTTGAAGATTTACATGGAAAATATTTCTGAGAAAATAGAAGAGATATATAGAAAAACATTTAAAATTGACAGTTTTCATGGAAAGAAGTTAGACTAGACTCCTGAGAACTCAAGAAGTAAGACTCCAGAGAACCAAACACTATGAAAAATGGTGTAGAGAGCTAAACAAAGAATTCTCAATGAGGAATCTCAAATGGCTGAGAAGCACATAAAGAAATGTTCATTTTATAACCTGCCACTTTGCTGAAGTTGTTTATCAGCTGTAGGAGTTCTCTAGTGGAGTTTATTGGGTCACTTAGGTAGACTATCATGTCATCTGCAAATAATGATAGTTTGACTTCTTCCTTTCCAATTTGTATCCCTTTGACCTCCTTATGTTGTCGAATTGCCTGAGCTAGTACCTCAAGTACAATATTGAAAAGATAAGGAGAGAGGAGGCAGCCCTGTCTAGTCCCTGATTTTAGTGGGATTGCTTCAAGTTTCTCTCCATTTAGTTTGATGCTGGCTACCGGTTTGCTGTATATTGCTTTTACTATGTTTAGGTATGGGCCTTGAATTCCTGTTCTTTCCAAGACTTTAAGCATGAAAGGATGCTGAATTTTGTCAAATGCTTTTTCAGCATCCAATGAAATGACCATGTGGTTTTTTTCTTTGAGTTTGTTTATGTAGTGGATTGCATTGATGGATTTCCGTATATTAAACCAACCCTGCATTCCCGGGATAAAGCCTATTGATCATGGTGGATGTTCGTTTTGATGTGTTCTTGGATTCGGTTGGCAAGAATTTTATTGAGTATTTTTGCATCGATGTTCATAAGGGAAATTGGTCTGAAGTTCTCTTTCTTTGTTGGATCTTTTTGTGGCTTTGGTATCAGCGTAATTGTGGCTTCGTAGAAGGAATTGGGTAGTGTTCCTTCTGTTTCTATTTTGTGGAATAGTTTGAAGAGTATTGGTGTTAACTCTTCTTTGAAGGTCTGATAGAATTCTGCACTGAAACCATCTGGTCCTGTGCTTTTTTGGTTGGAAGACTTTCTATGACTCCTTCTATTTCTTTAGGCGTTATGGGACTGTTTAGATGATCTATTTGGTCCTGATTTAATTTTGATATTTGGTATCTGTCAAAGAAATTGTCCATTTCCTCCAGATTCTCCAGTTGTGTTGAGTACAGGCTCTTGTAGTAGGATCTGATGATTTTTTGGATTTCCTCAGTTTCCGTTATATCTCCCTTTTCATTTCTAAGTTTGTTAATCTGGATATTTTCTCTGTGCCCTTTGGTCAGTCTGGCTAAGGGTTTATCTATCTTGTTGATTTTCTCAAAGAACCAGCTCCTGGATTCGTTAATTCTTTGTACGGTTCGCTTTGTTTCCAATTGATTGATTTCAGCCCTGAGTTTGATGATTTCCTGCCTTCTACTCCTCCTGGGTGAATTGGCTTCTTTTTGTTCCAGGACTTTCAGGTGTGTCATTAAGCTGCTAGTGTATGCTCTCTCCATTTTCTTTTTGGAGGCACCCAGGGCTATGAGTTTACCTCTTAGCACTGCTTTCATTGTGTCCCAAAGATTTGGGTATGTTGTGCCTTGATTTTCATTAAATTCTAAAAAGTCTCTGATTTTTCTTTATTTCTTCTTTGGTCAAGGTGTCATTGAATAGAGTATTATTTAGCCTCCATGTGTATGTGGGCTTTCTGTTGTTTTTGTTGCTATTGAAAATCACTCTTACACCATAGTGATCTGATAGGAGGCATGGGATTAGTTCGATCATCTTATATTTGTTGAGGTCTGCCTTGTGTCCAATTATATGGTCAATTTTGGAGAAGGTACCATGAGGTGCTTAGAAAAAGGTATATTCTTTTGCTTTAGGGTGAAATGTTCTATAAATATCAGTCAAATCCAATTGGTCCAAAGCTTCAATTAGTTTTACTGTGTCTCTGTTTAGTTTCTGTTTTCCCGATCGGTCCATTGAGGAAAGTGGAGTGTTGAAGTCCCCCACAATTATTGTGTTAGGTGCAATGTGTGCTTTGAGCTTTAGTAAAGTTTCTTTTACGAATGAGGGTGCCTTTGCATTTGGCACATAGATGTTCAGAATTGAAAGTTCTTCTTGGTGGATTTTTCCTTTGACCAGCAAGAAGTGTCCTTCTGTGTCTCTTTTGATGATTTTAGGTTGAAAGTCAATTTTATCTGATATTAGAATGGCTACTCCTGCTCATTTCCTGTGACCATTGGCTTGTAAGATTGTCTTCCAGCCGTTTACTCTAAGGTAGCTTTTATCTTTGACACTGAGGTGTGTCTCCTGTATACAGCAAATTGTAGGGTCCTGTTTCCTTATCCAGTCTGTTAGTCTATGTCTTTTTATTGGGGAATTGAGACCATTGATGTTAAGAGATATTAGGGAATAGTGATTATTACTTCCTGTCATTTTTGATGTTCTTTTTATATTTGAGTGGTTATCTTCTTTTGGGTTTGATGAAGGAAGGTAACTTTCTTGCTTTTTCCAGGGTGTAGTTTCCCTCCTTGTATTGGAGTTTTCCTCCTATTATTCTTTCTCAACGGATAAGCAGGCTGAGAAAGAAATTGGGGAAATGACCCCCTTCACAATAGCCACAAAGAGTATAAAGTATCTTGGGGTGACTCTTACCAAACATGTGAATGATCTTTATGACAAGAACTTCAAGACTCTGAAGAAGGAAATGGAAGAAGACCTCAAAAAATGGGAAAACCTCCCATGCTCATGGATCGCCAGAATCAATATAGTTAAAATGGCCATTTTGCCAAAAGCAATATACAGATTCAATGCAATACCCATCAAAATCCCAACTCAATTCTTCACAGAGCTAGAAAGAGCAATTATCAAATTCATCTGGAACAACAAAAAACCCAGGATAGCTAAAACTATTCTCAGCAACAAAAGAAATTCTGGGGGAATCAGTATCCCTGACCTCAAGCAATACTACAGAGCAATAGTGTTAAAAACTGCATGGTATTGGTACAGTGACAGGCAGGCAGATCAATTGAACAGGATTGAAGATCCAGAAATGAACCCACACACCTATGGCCACTTGATCCTTGACAAAGGTGCTGAAAACATCCAATGGAAAAAAGATAGCCTTTTCAACAAATGGTGCTGGTTCAACTGGAGGTCAGCATGCAGAAGAATGCGAATTGATCCATCTTTATCGCCTTGTACTAAGCTCAAATCCAAATGGATCAAGGACCTCCACATAAAGCCAGACACTCTGAAGCTAATAGAAAAGAAACTGGGGAAGACCCTTGAGGACATTGGTACAGGGAGAAAATTTCTGAACAGAACACCAATAGCATATGCTCTAAGATCAAGAATTGACAAATGGGACCTCATAAAATTACAAAGTTTCTATACGGCAAAGGACACCATCAAAAGGACAAATCGGCAACCAACAAATTGGGAAAAGATCTTCACCAATCCTACATCAGATAGAGGGCTAATATCCAATATATATAAAGAACTTAAGAAGTTAGACTCCAGAAAACCAAACAACCCTATTAAAAAATGGGGTACAAAGTTAAACAGGGAATTCTCACCTGAAGAACTTCGGATGGCAGAGAAGCATCTTAAAAAATGCTCAACTTCCTTAGTCATTAGGGAAATGCAAATCAAAACAACCCTGAGATTTCACCTTATGCCAGTCAGAATGGCTAAGACTAAAAATTCAGGAGACAGCAGGTGTTGGAGAGGATGTGGAGAAAGAGGAACACTCCTCCACTGCTGGTGGGGTTGCAAATTGGTACAACCACTCTGGAAATCAGTCTGGCGGTTCCTCTGAAAACTGGGCACCTCACTTCCAGAAGATCCTGCTATACCACTCCTGGGCATATACCCAGAGGATTCCCCACCATGTAATAAGGATACATGCTCTACTATGTTCATAGCAGCCCTATTTATAATTGCCAGATGCTGGAAAGAACCCAGGTATCCCTCAACAGAAGAGTGGATGCAAAAAATGTGGTATATCTACACAATGGAGTACTATTCAGCCATTAGAAACAATGAATTCATGAAATTCTTAGGCAAATGGATGGAGCTAGAAAACATCATACTAAGTGAGGTAACCCAGACTCAAAAGGTGACTCATGGTATGCACTCACTATTAAGTGGATATTAACCTAGAAAACTGGAATACCGCAAACATAATCCATACATCAAATGAGGTACAAGAAGAAAGGAGGAGTGGCCCCTTGTTCTAGAAAGATTAAGTGAAGAAGTATAGGGCAAAACCAGAATGGGGAAGTGGGAAGGGGCGGGTGGGAGGACAGGGGGAGAAAAGGGGGCTTATGGGACTTTCGGGGAGTGGGGGGCTAGAAAAGGGGAAATCATTTGAAATGTAAATAAAAAATATATCGAATAAAATTTAAAAAAAAGAAATGTTCAATATCATTAGTCTTCAGGGAAATGGAAATCAAAACAATGCTGTGATTTCCCCTCATACCAGTCAGAATGACTAAGATCAAAAACTCAAGTGACAGTAGAGGCTGGCAAGGATGTGGAGAGAGAGGAACTCTCCTCCATTGTTGGTGGGATTGCAGGCTGGTACAACAAATGTAGAAATCAGTCTGGTGGTTCCTCTGAAAATTGGACATAGTACTAACTGATGACCCAGCTATATTTAGTCCTGGGCATATACCCAAAGAATACTCTAACATATAACAAGGACACATGCTCCATTATGTTCATCGCTGATGTATTCATAATAGCAAGATGCTGGAAAGAGCCCAGATGTCCTTCAACAAAGGAATGGATACAGAAAAGGTGCTACATTTATACAATGGAGTATTACCAGTTAAAAATAATGAATTCATGAAATTCTTAGGCAAATGGATGAAACTAGAAAATATCATCCTGAGAGGGGCAACCCAAATCACCAAAGAGCACACATGGTATGGACTCTCTGATAAGTATATATTAGCCCAGAAACTCTGAATACCCAAGATACAATTCACAGACCACATGAAGTTCAAGAAGAAGGAAGACCAAAGTGTGGATGCTTCAGGCATTCTTGGAAGAATAAACAAAATACTTAAGGGAGGAAATACAAAGACAAATTATGGAATAGAGACTGAAAGAAAGGTCATACAGAGACTGCCCCCCCTGGGGATCCATCCAATATAGAGACACTGAACCTAGACACTACAGTGGTTGCCAAGACATGCTTGCTGATAGGAACCTGATATAGCTGTCTTCTGAGATGCTTTCTTAGACTCTGACAAATACAGAAGTGGATGTTTACAGCCAACCATTGGGCTGAGCACAGGGTCCCCAATGGAGGAATTAGAGAAAGGACTGAAGAAGTTGAAGGGGCTTTGAACCCCATAGGAATAACAATTACATCAACCAATGATATCCCCCAGAGCTCCCAGGGACTAAATTTCCAAGCAAAGAGTACACATAGAGGAGAGCGACCCATGGCTCCAGCAGCATATGTAGTAGACAATGGCCTTGTCGGACATTGATGGGAGGAGAGGCCCTTGGTCTGTGAATGCTTGAAGCACCAGTATAGGGGAATGCCGAGGCTGGGAGGCATGAGCAGATAGGTGGCTGTAAAAGTCAGCAGCATGGAGAATTTCAATGCTCAAGAACAGTCCCAAAAGTTTGGAGCTGGGCAAGCTGTCCTCCACACTGAAGAAGACTGTAGCTCTTAAACAGTAAGGCAGAGCTTGGGCAGAATAGGGTTGGCCCTTGATTGTGCTTCTTCCTGCACATCTCTTCTGCCCTTGACTCTCCCATGTTTACATCCAGCAGTTAGGTTAATAAAATGAGTAAAGGAAATGATGTGTATTTGGGAAGAAGGCATTTATTACAACAAAAATAGTAAAATAAGTTTTTTTTATTCGATATATTTTTTATTTACATTTCAAATGATTTCCCCTTTTCTAGCCCCCCACTCCCTGAAAGTCCCCTTCTCTCCCCCTGTCCTCCCACCCACCCCTTCCCACTTCCCTGTTCTTGTTTTGCCGAATACTGCTTCACTGTGTCTTTCCAGAACAGGGGGCCACTCCTCCTTTCTTCTTGTACCTCATTTGATGTGTGGATTATGTTTGCGGTATTCCAGTTTTCTAGGTTAATATCCACTTATTAGTGAGTGCATACCATGAGTCACCTTTTGAGTCTGGGTTACCTCACTTAGTATGATGTTCTCTAGCTCCATCCATTTGCCTAAGAATTTCATGAATTCATTGTTTCTAATGGCTGAATAGTACTCCATTGTGTAGATATACCACATTTTTTGCATCCACTCTTCTGTTGAGGGATACCTGGGTTCTTTCCAGCATCTGGCAATCATAAATAGGGCTGCTATGAACATAGTAGAGCATGTATCCTTATTACATGGTGGGGAATCCTCTGGGTATATGCCCAGGAGTGGTATAGCAGGATCTTCTGGAAGTGGGGTGCCCAGTTTTCGGAGGAACCGCCAGACTGATTTCCAGAATTATAAATATCTATTTTGATATCTGCCCTTTCACTAAATTAAAAAAAACATTCAAGAACTTGGCAGAGGTTATCATGTTATTGACGAAAGAATTCAATGGGTGAAAAACTAAAAATAATTTATATTTCTATAAGAATGTATCATTGGTCTTAGATTTCATAGTCTTATTATCAGCTCAATTTTCTGCCTTCTTTCAACTTGTCTTAACAAAGTCCTCTATATACAACTTTTCTGAAACAAGGCAGACTTTACACTGATTTCTTAAAAACAGTTATCATTCCTAGAACATTTCTAGACACCACAGAACTACCAACACTGCATGCTGTGTCAATTCTATGAATTTGGTACCATTTTTTGCCATATGTTCTTCTCTCGGCCTCTATGTTCAGATTATACAACCTATTAACATAATTTCAGGAGTAGGAAGAGCATGGGGACTTGAGGAATCTGTCCTAAGTAGACAGAAATGTTGACCATTTGCCTATTGGAGTAATATTCAACATTGAAATGTGAATACAATGTTAGGTCCACTAGGAAACTGAAAAATACCTCCCAAGACAAGGAAATGTAAAGCTAAGATGGGTGTGGGTCATCACTAGTTCCATTTTGTGCTAGATGTTCTGCTAATCCTACTCTGTCACATTTATTTTCAATATCAGCCTACTTTTTCCTTTTTCATCACTAATTGCTTTATTAGGCCTGATCATGGGTGGCTGTGTCCAAGCATTGAATGATAGTTAGGGAGTAACAGAAGCTGTACTGCATTACCAGAAGACTGAGCACAGCCAGAACTAGAAATAAATCTTCCCTATTTTAGCAATGTCTGCTACAGCTGGCAAGTAAATAGATAATGTCAAATGGTGCTCATTCTCTCTCTAATTTTGTGTGCAAAATTCATCAGCCTTCAGTGTTTTCCTAATTATATTTTTCTCAATGCAACACCCAGAGGAACCTCCTCTCCCAGGTACTCGAACACACCCGGGATCATAGGAGCAGAGGTGAGGAGGACTTAACATCTGTCTCAACACCACTGGGTGTAACTGTGACCAGAAGGAGACAGAAATCCCACCTGACCATTGGAATGTTTTCCTTCAACTCTGGGCTAGTCTATATTGGGTGCAAACTCCCCAGGCAGCCCCTCAACACCCAGAGGAATCTCCAATCCCAGGAGCTCTAACACACTCAGGATCAAAGGATCCCAGGATCCCAGAAGCTTGGTCACACCAAGATCCTAGGGTTCCAGAGGCAGCTTGACTCCCAGGAGCTCTGACATACTCAGGAACTCAGGATCTCAAGATCACAGGATCTCAGGATCACAGGATCACAGGACCACTGAGACAGCAGAACTCTTAGAAGTTCAGACACAGCCAGGATCATGGGAAGGACAGGCTATAGTTACATATTGTAAGGGCAGTTAGCATTAGAGATAATCAGATGGCAGAAGGCAAGCCTAAGAATATAAGCACAGAAACCAAGGTAACATGGCATCATAGGAACCCAATTTCTCACACCATAGTAAGTGCTGAATACACCATCACACTGGAAAAGCAAGATTTGCATCTAAAAACACTTCTCATGATGATGATAGAGGACTATAAGAAGGATATAAATAACTCCCTTAAAGAAATACAGGAAAACACAGGTAAACATGTAGAAGCCCTTAAAGAGGAAACACAAAAATCCCTTAAAGAGTTATAGGAAAATACAACCAAATAGGCAAAGGAAATGTACAAAACCATTGAAGATTTAAAAATGGAAGTAGAAACAATAAAGAAATCACAAAGAGAGACAATCCTGGAGATAAGAAACCTAGGAAAAGGATCAGGAGCCATAGATGTAAGCATCACCAACAAAATAAAAGAAATTGAAGAGAGAATCTCAGTGGCAGATGGTAACATAGAAAACATTGATACAACAGTCAAAGAAAATGCAAAAACCAAAAAGCTCCTAACCCAAACCATCTAGGAAATCCAGGACACAACCAGAAGACCAAACCTAAGGATAATAGGTATAGACTAGGGCAAAGATTCCCACATTAAAGGGCCAGTAAATATCTTCAACAAAATTGTAGAAGAAAACTTCCCTAACCTAAAGAAAGAGATGCCCATGAACATGCAAGAAGCCTACAGAACTCTAAATAGACAAGCCAAGAACAAAAATTATTGCTGTCACATAATAGTCAAAACTCCAAATGCACAAAACAAAGAATATTAAAAGCAGTAAGGGAAAAAACCAAGTAACATTTAAAGGCAGAACTATCAGAATTATACCAGACTTCTCACTAGAAACTCTGAAATGTAGAAGATCCTGGGCAGATGTTATTCAGACCCTACGAGAACAGAAATGTGAGCCCAGGCTACTATATCCACCAAAACAGTTAATTACCATAGATGGGGAGAAAATAATATATTCCATGACAAAACTAAATTTATACATTATCTTTCTACAAACCCATCTTTACAAAGGATAATAGAAGGAAAATACCAGGAGGGAAACTACACCCTAGAAAAAGCAAGAAGTTCATCTTTCAACAAACCCAAAAAGAAGACAGCCAGACAAACAATTCCACCTCTCACAACAACAACAAAAAATAACAGGAACTAACAATCACTTTTCTTTAATATCTCTTAACATCCATGGACTCAATTCCCCTATAAAAAGACATAGAAGAACAGGCAGGATACATAAACAGAAGCCAACATTTTGCTACATACAGGAAATGCACCACAGTGACAAAAACAGACACTATCTGAGAGTAAAAGAATAGAAAACAATTTTCCAAGCAAATGGTCCCAAGAAACTAGCTGGAATACCCATACTAATATCAAATAAAATTGACTTTCAATGAAAAGTTGTCAAAAAAGACAAGGAAGTACCCTTTATACTGTTAAAATGAAAATTCTACCTTTAGATGAACTCTAAATTCTGAACATACATGCTCCAAATGTAAGGGCACCTGCATTCATAAAAGAAACTTTGCTGAAGTTCAAAGCACACATCTCACCTCATACAATAAGAGCGAGAGACCAACACCCTCAGCAATGGACAGATCATAGAAACAGAAACTAAGTAGAGACACAGTGAAACTAAAAGAAGTAATGAACCAAATGGATCTAACAGGCATTTATAGAACATTTCATCCTAACGCAAAAGAATATTTGTTTCTTCTCATCACCCTATGCTACCTTCTCCAAAACTGACCATATAATTGGTCACAAAACAGGCCTCAAAAGATACAAGAAGTTTGAAATAATCCCATGCACCTTGTGAGATCACTATGGTATAATTCTGGTTTTAAATTAAAAAATAACATGAAAAACACACATACATATGGAAGCTGAACAAGTCTCTATTCAATGATAACTTGGTCAAGGAATAAATAAAGAAAAAATATTTTTTAAAACATAATGAAAATGAAGACGCATCATACCAAAACGTATAGGACACAATGGAAGCAGTGCTAAGAGAAAAACTCATAGAACTAAGTGCTTCCAAAAAGAAACTGGAGAGAGCTTACCCAGCAGCTTGACAACACACCCGAAAGCTCTAGAACAAAAATAAGCAAATACACCCAAGAAGAGTAGACAGCAGGAAATAATCAAACTCAGGGCTGAAATCAACCAAATAGACACAAAAAGAACTATATAAAGAATTAACAAAAACCAGGAGCTGATTGTTTGAGAAAATCAACCAGATAGACTCTTAACCAGACTAAGCAGATGGCACACAGACAGTACCCAAATTAATAAAATCAGAAATGAAAAGGAAGACATAACAATGGAAACTGTGGAAAATCAAAAAACTTCATCAGATCCTACTACAAAATTTATACTCAACAAAACTGGAAAATCTGGATGGAATGGATAATTTTCTAGACATATACCAGGTGCTAAAATTAAAACAGGATCAGATAAACCAATAAAACAGTCCCATAACCCCTGAAGAAATAGAAGCTGTTATTAATAATCTCCGAACCCCCCCCCAAAAAAATCCCAGGACCAGATGTGTTTATTGGAGAATTCTATCAGATCTTCAAAGAAGACACAATACCATTACTCTTCAAACTATTCCATACAATATAAACAGAAGGAATACCACCCAATTCATTCTATGTGTCAAAAGTACACTTACACCTAAACCTAACAAAGACCAAAGAAAGAAAGAGAGCTTAAGACCAATATCCATTATGAACATTTATGCAAAAATATTCAATAAAATTCTTGCCAACCAAATACAAGAAAATGGCAAGCAATCATTAGCCACAATCAAGTAGGCTTCATGCCATGGATGCAAGGATGATTCAATACATAAAAATCCATCAAAGTAATCTACTACATAAACAAACTCAAAGAAAAAAAACACATCATCATCTCATTAGATGCTGAAAAAGCATTTGAGAATATTCAGCATCCTTTTATGTTAAAGGTCTTGGAAATATCAGGAATTTAAGGCCCATACCTAAAAATAGTAAAAGCAATATACAGCAAACCAGTAGCCAACATCAAACAAAATGGAGAGAAACTTAAAACAATACCACTAAAATCAGGGAATAGACACTAGACAAGCCTCCCTATTCTCTTCCTAGCTATTCAATACAGTACTTCAACTTCTAGTTCAAGCAATTAGACAACTACATTGTCAATAGGACTAACGGCAACCAACAGATTGATAAAAGATCTTTATCATTCTTACATCTGATTGAGGGCTAATATCCAATATATACAAAGAACTCAAGAAGTTGGACACCAGAGAATCAAATTACCCTATTAAAAAATGGGCTGCAGAGCTAAATGAAATAAAATAAAATAAAAAGATTTTCAACTGACAAATATCAAATGGCCAAGATGCATCTAAATAAATGTTCAACATCCTTAGTTATTAGGGAAATGCAAATCAAAACACCCCTGAGATTCTGTCTCACATCAGTGAGAAAGGCTAAAATAAAAAACTGAGATGACAGCAGATGCTGGCAAGGCTGTGGAGAAAGAACTCTCCTCCTTTTCTGGTGGGATTGTCAGTTTGGTGGCGCCTCAGAAAATTGGACATAGTACTACATGAGGACCGAGCCATATCATTCCTGGTATATACCAGAAGATGTTCCAATATGTAATAAAGACACAGCCAACCATTGGACTGAGCTCAGGGTCCCCAATGGAGGAGTTAGAAAAAGTACTATAGGGGCTGAAGTGGTTTGCAACCTCAAAGGAAGAACAACAGTATCAACTAACCATATCCGCCCCCAGAGCTCCCAGGAACTAAGCCATCAACAAAGGGGTACACATAGCTCTAGCTGCATGTGTAGCAGAGGATTACCTTGCCAGGCATCTTTGGGAGGAGAAATCATTGGATCTATGAAGGCTAGATAGATGCCCCAATGTTGGGGCATAGAGGGCAGGGTGGTGGGAGTAGGGTGTGTGGAAGAACACTCTCATAAAAGTAGGGATGATGATGGGATAGGAACTATCCTCAAGGAGGGGGAACTGGGAAAGCGAATAACATTTGAAATGTAAATAAAGAATATATCCAATAAACAAAAGCACATGACAAAATAGGATTTTTTTTCTGAGTATTTGATTGGGTTAAATTTACCTGCAATTCAACCAGCATTAATGAAACAATACATAATTCCTTGACAATTTATAGGTGTTTATTATGAAAAATAAAACATAATATTTGGTCATAATTTTTTTATTCGATATATTTTTTATTTACATTTCAAATGATTTCCCCTTTTCTAGCCCCCCACTCCCCGAAAGACCCATAAGCCCCCTTTTCTCCCCCTGTCCTCCCTCCCACCCCTTTCCACTTCCCCGTTCTGGTTTTGCCCTATACTTCTTCACTGAGTCTTTCTAGAACAAGGGGCAACTTCTCCTTTCTTCTTGTACCTCATTTGATGTATGGATTATGTTTGGGGTATTCCAATTTTCTAGGTTAATATCCACTTATTAGTGAGTGCATACCATGAGTCACCTTTTGAGTCTGGGTTACCTCACTTAGTATGATGTTTTCTAGCTCCATCCATTTGCCTAAGAATTTCATGAATTCATTGTTTCTAATGGCTGAATAGTACTCCATTGTGTAGATATACCACATTTTTTGCATCCACTCTTCTGTTGAGGGATACCTGGGATCTTTCCAGCATCTGGCAATTATAAATAGGGCTACTATAAACATAGTAGAGCATGTATCCTTATTACATGGTGGGGAATCCTCTGGGTATATGCCCAGGAGTGGTATAGCAGGATCTTCTGGAAGTGAGGTGCCCAGTTTTCAGAGGAAACGCCAGACTGATTTCCAGAGTGGTTGTACAAATTTGCAACCCCACCAGCAGTGGAGGAGAGTTCCTCTTTATCCACATCCTCTCCAACACCTGCTGTCTCCTGAATTCTTAATCTTAGCCATTCTGACTGGTGTAAGGTGAAATCTCAGGGTTGTTTTGATTTGCATTTCCCTAATGACTAATGAAGTTGAGCATTTTTTAAGATGCTTCTCCGCCATCCAAAGTTCTTCAGGTGAGAATTCCCTGTTTAACTCTGTACCCCATTTTTTAATAGGGTTGTTTAATTTTCTGGAGTCTAACTTCTTAAGTTCTTTATATATATTGGATATTAGCCCTCTATCTGATGTAGGATTGGTGAAGATCTTTTCCCAATTTGTTGGTTGCCGATTTGTCCTTTTGATGGTGTCCTTTGCCATACAGAAACTTTGTAATTTTATGAGGTCCCATTTGTCAATTCTTGATCTTAGAGCATACGCTATTGGTGTTCTGTTCAGAAATTTTCTCCCGGTACCAATGTCCTCAAGGGTCTTCCCCAGTTTCTTTTCTATTAGCTTCAGAGTGTCTGGCTTTATGTGGAGGTCCTTGATCCATTTGGATTTGAGCTTAGTACAAGGCGATAAAGATGGATCAATTCGCATTCTTCTGCATGCTGACCTCCAGTTGAACCAGCACCATTTGTTGAAAAGGCTATCTTTTTTCCATTGGATGTTTTCAGCCCCTTTGTCAAGTATCAAGTGGCCATAGGTGTGTGGGTTCATTTCTGGATCTTCAATCCTGTTCCATTGATCTGCCTGCCTGTCACTGTACCAATACCATGCAGTTTTTAACACTATTGCTCTGTAGTATTGCTTGAGGTCAGGGATACTGATTCCCCCAGAATTTCTTTTGTTGCTGAGAATAGTTTTAGCTATCCTGGGTTTTTTGTTATTCCAGATGAATTTGTTAATTGCTTTTTCTAACTCTGTGAAGAATTGAGTTGGGATTTTGATGGGTATTGCATTGAATCTGTATATTGCTTTTGGCAAAATGGCCATTTTAACTATATTGATTCTGCCCATCCATGAGCATGGGAGGTTTTCCCATTTTTTGAGGTCTTCTTCCATTTCCTTCTTCAGAGTCTTGAAGTTCTTGTCATACAGATCTTTCACATGTTTGGTAAGAGTCACCCCAAGATACTTTATACTGTTTGTGGCTATTGTGAAGGGGGTCATTTCCCTAATTTCTTTCTCTGCCTGCTTATCCTTTGAGTATAGGAAGGCCACTGATTTGCTTGAGTTGATTTTATAACCTGCCACTTTGCTGAAGTTGTTTATCAGCTGTAGGAGTTCTCTAGTGGAGTTTATTGGGTCACTTAGGTAGACTATCATGTCATCTGCAAATAATGATAGTTTGACTTCTTCCTTTCCAATTTGTATCCCTTTGACCTCCTTATGTTGTCGAATTGCCTGAGCTAGTACCTCAAGTACAATATTGAAAAGATAAGGAGAGAGGGGGCAGCCCTGTCTAGTCCCTGATTTTAGTGGGATTGCTTCAAGTTTCTCTCCATTTAGTTTGATGCTGGCTACCGGTTTGCTGTATATTACTTTCACTGTGTTTAGGTATGGGCCTTGAATTCCCGTTCTTTCCAAGACTTTAAGCATGAAAGGATGCTGAATTTTGTCAAATGCTTTTTCAGCATCCAATGAAATGACCATGTGGTTTTTTTCTTTGAGTTTGTTTATGTAGTGGATTGCATTGATGGATTTCCGTATATTAAACCAACCCTGCATTCCTGGGATAAAGCCTACTTGATCATGGTGGATGATCGTTTTGATGTGTTCTTGGATTCGGTTGGCAAGAATTTTATTGAGTATTTTTGCATCGATGTTCATAAGGGAAATTGGTCTGAAGTTCTCTTTCTTTGTTGGATCTTTGTGTGGCTTTGGTATCAGCGTAATTGTAGCTTCGTAGAAGGAATTGGGTAGTGTTCCTTCTGTTTCTATTTTGTGGAATAGTTTGAAGAGTATTGGTGTTAACTCTTCTTTGAAGGTCTGGTAGAATTCTGCACTGAAACCATCTGGTCCTGTGCTTTTTTTGGTTGGAAGACTTTCTATGACTCCTTCTATTTCTTTAGGCGTTATGGGACTGTTTAGATGATCTATTTGGTCCTGATTTAATTTTGGTATTTGGTATCTGTCAAGGAAATTGTCCATTTCCTCCAGATTCTCCAGTTGTGTTGAGTACAGGCTTTTGTAGTAGGATCTGATGATTTTTTGGATTTCCTCAGTTTCCGTTGTTATATCTCCCTTTTCATTTCTAAGATTGTTAATTTGGATACTTTCTCTGTGCCCTTTGGTCAGTCTGGCTAAGGGTTTATCTATCTTGTTGATTTTCTCAAAGAATCAGCTCCTGGATTCGTTAATTCTTTGTATGGTTCGCTTTGTTTCCAATTGATTGATTTCAGCCCTGAGTTTGATGATTTCCTGCCTTCTACTCCTCCTGGGTGAATTGGCTTCTTTTTGTTCCAGGACTTTCAGGTGTGTCATTAAGCTGCTAGTGTATGCTCTCTCCATTTTCTTTTTGGAGGCACTCAGGGCTATGAGTTTACCTCTTAGTACTGCTTTCATTGTGTCCCAAAGATTTGGGTATGTGGTGCCTTGATTTTCATTAAATTCTAAAAAGTCTCTGAATTCTTTCTTTATTTCTTCTTTGGTCAAGGTGTCATTGAGTAGAGTATTATTCAGTCTCCATGTGTATGTGGGCTTTCTGTTGTTTTTGTTGCTATTGAAAATCACTCTTACACCATAGTGATCTGATAGGAGGCATGGGATTATTTCGATCATCTTATATTTGTTGAGGTCTGCCTTGTGTCCAGTTATATGGTCGATTTTGGAGAAGGTACAATGAGGTGCTGAGAAAAAGGTATATTCTTTTGCTTTAGGGTGAAATGTTCTATAAATATCAGTCAAATCCAATTGGTCCAAAGCTTCAATTAGTTTTACTGTGTCTCTGTTTAGTTTCTGTTTTCCCGATCTGTCCATTGAGGAAAGTGGAGTGTTGAAGTCCCCCACAATTATTGTGTTAGGTGCAATTTGTGCTTTGAGCTTTAGTAAGGTTTCTTTTACGAATGAGGGTTCCTTTGCATTTGGCGCATAGATGTTCAGAATTGAAAGTTCTTCTTGGTGGATTTTTCCTTTGACCAGGAAGAAGTGTCCTTCTGTGTCTCTTTTGATGACTTTAGGTTGAAAGTCAATTTTATCTGCTATTAGAATGGCTACTCTTGCTCGTTTCCTGTGACCACTGGCTTGTAAGATTGTCTTCCAGCCTTTTACTCTAAGGTAGCTTTTATCTTTGACCCTGAGGTGTGTCTCCTGTATACAGCAAATTGTAGGGTCCTGTTTCCTCATCCAGTCTGTTAGTCTATGTCTTTTTATTGGGGAATTGAGACCATTGATGTTAAGAGATATTAGGGAATAGTGATTATTACTTCCTGTCATTTTTGATGTTCTTTTTATATTTGAGTGGTCATCTTCTTTTGGGTTTGATGAAGGAAGGTAACTATCTTGCTTTTTCCAGGGTGTAGTTTCCTTCCTTGTATTGGAGTTTTCCTCCTATTATTCTTTGTAGAGCTGGGTTTGTGGAAAGATATTGTGTAAATTTGGTTTTGTCATGGAATATCTTGGTTTCTCCATCTATTGTGATTGAGAGTTTTGCTGGGTATAGTAGTCTTGGCTGACATTTGTGTTCTCTTAGAGTCTGCATGAGATCTGCCCAGGATCTTATAGCTTTCATGGTCTCTGGTGAGAAGTCTGGTGTGATTCTGATAGGTCTTCCTTTATATGTTACTTGGCCTTTCTCTCTTACTGCCTTTAATATTCTTTCTTTGTTTAGTGCATTTGGGCTTTTGATTATTATGTGACGGGAGGTATTTCTGCTCAGGTCCAGTCTGTTTGGAGTTCTGTAGGCTACTTGTCTATTCATAGGCATCTCTCTCTTTAAGTTAGGAAAGTTTTCTTCCATAATTTTGTTGAAGATATTTGCTGGCCCTTTCTGTTGTAAATCTTCACTCTCATCTATACCTATAATCCTTAGGTTTGGTCTTCTCATTGTATCCTGGATTTCCTGGATGTTCTGGGATACAAGCTTTTTGCATTTTGTATTTTCTTTGACAGTTGAGTCAATGGTTTCTATGGTATCTTCGGCATCTGAGATTCTTTCTTCCATCTCTTGTATTCTGTTGTTTATATTTGTATCTATGGCCCCTGATTTCTTCTCAAGGTTTTCTATCCCCAAAGTTGTCTCCCTTTGTGATTTCTTAGTTGTTTCTACTTCTGTTTTTAGCTCCAGCATGGTTTCGCTCAGTTCCATCATTTTTTTGTCTGTGTTTTCCTGTAATTCTTTAAGAGATTTTTGTGTTTCCTCTTTCATGACTTCTGCCTGTTGACTCAAGTTCTCCTGCATTTCTTTAAGTTTTTTTTTTTTTTTTTTTTTTTTTTTTTTTTTTTTTTTTTTGCCTTTCTTCTTTATTGGCTTCTATCTCTTGGGCCTTATTCTCCTGCATTTCTTTAAGTGTTTTTTGTGTTTCCATTATACGGGTTTCTAGCTTATTCATGTTCCTCTGCATTTCTTTAAGAGATTCATTCATGTCCTTTTTGTGTTCTTCTAGCAGCATCATGAACAGTGATTTTAAATCCAAATCTTGTTTCTCTGGTGTGTTGGCATAACCAGGACTTGCTGATGTTGGAGAGTTTGGTTCAGATGCTGCCATATTGCCTAGATTTCTGTTAGTAGCGTACCTGCGTTTGCCCTTTGCCATCTTGTTCTCTGGAGCTAATTGGTCTTGTCTCTGGCTGGTGTTTCAGCCTCCTGCGAGGCTCTAGGGCTATTTCTGCACCACTTGAGGGCAGGGTTTCCCCTGTTGCAGATTGCTAATGTGCTTTCCTCCTCTTGGGTGCCCTTGCAGCCCTAGTGTTCTTTGCCCCAGATTGTGTCTGTGAGCCAGAAGGTGCCCGTTTGCTCCTTCAGGGAGTGCTGAGGCTGTATGCTGTAGGGACCTTTTCTGCGTGCTGATCTCTCTGCTGGGCAGCGGAACTCCCAACCGGGTTGGTGCACACAAGGCTAGCCTAGCTGCTCAGGCCCTGAGTCTAGGCAAAAGCCTGGCAGGCCAATGTCTGAGCAAAGTTCCCCTCAGCTGTGAGTGTTAATTGGGTCTGTCAGGTGGCTAGGATGGTGGCGTGTGCTGCTGGGAGAGTCTGCTGGGCTAACAACCTCCTGGCTGGGTCAGCACACAGATGGCCCACCGAGCAGCCCAGGGCCTGGGGACAGTCCAGGGCCTGACCTTCTGAGACCCCTGCTATGTCTGCCTCAGGCTATGCCTGTTAGCTGGTTTGGTTTTGCCTGCTAGGTCTCTCTGGTTTCCCGTAGGCAAAATGGCGGTGGTGCGCAAACTGTCCCGGATAAACAACCTCCTGGCCGGGTCGGCACACAGGTGGCCCACCGAATAGCCCAGGGCCTGGGGGCAGTCCAGGGCCTGACCATCTGAGACCCCTGCTATGTCCGCCTCAGGCTATGCCTGTTAGCTCGTTTGGTTTTGCCTGCTAGGTCCCTCTGGCTTCCCGTAGGCAAAATGGCGGCGGTGCACGCTGGCCCGGGCAAACAAGCTCCTGGCTGGGTCGGCACACAGATGGCCCACCGAGCAACCCAGGACCTGGGGGCAGTCCAGGGCCTGACCGTCTGAGACCCCTGCTATGTCCGCCTTGGGCTATGCCTGTTAGCCCGTTTGGTTTTGCCTGCTAGGTCTCTGGCTTCCCTTAGGCAAAATGGCTGTGGTGCGCGTGCGCCGGCGGGGGGGGGGGGGGGGGGGGAGGGGGGGGAACCTCCTGGCCGGGTTTGCACCCTGGTGGCCCCCCAATCAGCCCAGGGCCTGGGTGCAGGCCAATGCCCGTCGGGCTTAGACCCCCGCGATGTTGGTCTCGGGTTATATTTGCGTACCTCAGTCTGATTTCTCTGGCGACGGAGAACCAATATGGAGGCCTCGTATCTGACTGGCAGGAGGCAGAGTTCTGGTGTGGCTTCTGTGTGGTGAAAGGCGCCGTAAATCCTCTGCTGCTCGCAGCCTGGCTGGCCAGTGATGGCCAGTGGTCGTGGGCGCAGGGTCTGCCTGGACCCTGTCTGCTTGGTTCTACTGCTGATGGCCCTTCCTCTGGACCAGCCGCCGCTGCTGCTGCTGCCGTAGCTGCCGCCCCATTTGGTCATAATTTTGATAGTTGAATGAGAGTATGTTTTCATAGTATTAAAATACTTGGTTCTTTGTTGGTGGTGCTGTTTGGGGAGGCTTTAGTAGAGTCATTTTGTTAAGGGTAGGAAGGTAGAGGTTGAGTTGATAAAGCCTTGTCCTACTTACACTTTGTGCTCTGCTTTGTGCTTAGGTTTGAAGTTGTGAGTGCTCTGTTTTCTGTTATTTGTCCCATGTCTTCTGCTTGCTGTCATGCCTCCCACCTGGATGAACATATATCCCCTGGAAGGATAGCCAAAGTAATCTATTCCTGCTCTATATACCTCAATTTTGGTGTTCTATCCCAGTAACAGAAAAGTAGCTAGTGCAATAGTGTGTAAACAATACATTTGAGGGTAAGTGTTTGGATCTGGAGCACATAGCCTGAATAGCTGCCAGTCCACTGGGTCTCAGAAAATGAAATGTGACCATTTGTTCTCTTAATCAATTTTGTTTTCTATCCTAAGAATATAACATTAGTTTAACTTTATATAAATCATAACCTGACCTTATTATATTTTACTTCTAGATCATCTGAATCCTAATAGATTCAGGGGTCTTACTTACCCCTGTTTTTCTCTCTTCTTGGTGCCTTAGTAGATATGGAAGTTTGTAGTACTGTATATGAACCAAAATAATCTCTATTGATCAGACTAGAGTTATCTTGTGTTCTTATAAATGGAGGAAAATATGAACAGGGTCACAGGACAAGACCATGAAGACACTGACAAGGAAAAAAAATCCTAGGACTTGACAACAATCAGCAAAAGGTAGAGATCAACAAGTTAGAGATTCTTTCAAGCATCCTTAGTGAAAAGGCAGCCACCTATAACTTGGTTACAGACTTCTAGTACCTAAAGCAGTGAATCAATACAATGTTCTGCTTTCAGGTGGCCTAATTTGTTGCTGTTATTTCTAAAATTCTTTAGCCCACAAAAGCTAGATGTAAAGGCATGGGCTACCCCATATGAGGTTCCTCATGGAAAATTTCTGAAGCTTGCCAGTGGCAACTTGAGTGATTCCCTCAGAACATTCACATTGGCACACAAATTGTTGAGTTTCAGTTATTTTGGGGGATTTCGTATAAAATCACTAAGTTTAAAAGCAATTTAACAAGAACAAGTGTATAATTAAGAGGGCTAGACACATCATCTTATATGCTTTTTCCATCTAACCATTTTTGGTAACATGCAGCCTTGAGATATGTTTTCTGCTCCTTATTGATAACTTCTAGCCCTTCTTTCTTAGACTTCTCATCATTAGAACCATGAACCAAGTAACTTCCCTTTATTCACATTTTCCCCAGCCTATGAATCATGGGCAGAAATCAGGCCAATACAACTATCATTCTGGAGCATCCTTAGAACATCCCTTTCACTTAGAGGCTGCTGATTCTTACTTTATTTTATTTTATTTTATTTTATTTTATTAATTATTTTATTTTATATTATTTTATTTTATGCTATGTCATGTTCAGAAAAACATCCCATGTCTAGCAACTCCATTTTACTTCTTTTGCCACTTGTCACACATTCCTCTTGTAACTTAAGTCTTATTGTTCTCCTCCCTTTATAACTTCCTCCAACACTCCTTCTCATAACTAAAACACTTCCAGATAATTTCAAATTTCTAACTCTTTCTCAAGATCAATAATAATAACACTTTGTCAACTTGGGAAACATCTATGCTTTGGATAAACCCTGTATAAGACTTGGATTCTGGACTTATATTTAGCAGCAATTATTTAATTACATTTATTTTTATAAACCTCAGCCTTAAATTATACATGGTGCTGTGTCTATACAGAGGCATGTACAGAATAAATTAGATAAAAATACAGCTAGGACATGGTATCAATATAAACTCTCATCTTCTCTCTGGTGGCCCATCATGTACATAACCTTGACACTTTAGACTTTCAAGAAATGTATAGCCTGTGGTAGATAAAAATAACTAAGCGACTATATAGTGTGGATATAAAATGTAAGACAGTAATATGAACAGCCTTGGTCAAGCTTGTCCATCTTATCCTTAAAATTTTCTCTAATGTCACACATACATAGTCTACCATTCCACATTCTTTAATTCTTTGGCTTTAGATGAAGAATCATTAGTAGTTGGTTTTTTTTTTTTTTTTGGTTTTTTTTTTCTTTTTTGGTTTTTTTTTATTCAATGTATTCTTTATTTACATTTCAAATAATTTCCCATTTTCTGGTTCCCCACTCCCCACAAGTCCAATAAGCCCTCTTCCCTCCCCGTTTCTCCATCACTCTTTCCCACTTCCCTGTTCTGGTATTCCCCTATACTGTTGCACTGAGTCTTTCCAGAACCAGGGACCACTCCTCTGTTCTTCTTGGACATCATTTAATATGTGGATTATTTCTTGGGTATTCCAATTTTCTATGTTATTATCCACTTATCAGTGAATGCATACCGTAACTGATCTTTTGAGACTGGGTTACCTCACTTAGTATGATGTTCTCCAGCTCCACCCATTTGTCTACGAATTTCATGAATTCATTGTTTCTAATGGCTGAATAGTACTCCATTGTGTAAATATACCACATTTTTTGTATCCATTCCTCTGTTGAGGGACACCTGGGTTGTTTCCAGCTTCTGACTACTACAAATAGGGCTGCTATGAACATAGTGGAGCATGTGTCCTTATTACATGGTGGGGAATCCTCTGGGTATATGCCCAAGAGTGGTATAGCAGGGTCCTCCGGAAGTGCCCTGCCCAGTTTTCTGAGGAGCCGCCAGACTGATTTCCAAAGTGGTTGCACCATCTTACAATCCCACCAGAAGTGGAGGCGTGTTCCTCTTTCTCCACATCCTCGCCATCACCTGCTGTCTCCTGAGTTTTTGACCTTAGCCATTCTGACTGGTGTGAGGTGAAATCTCAGGGTTTTTTGATTTGCATTTCCCTAATGATTAATGATGTCGAACATTTCTTAAGGTGTTTCTCAGCCCTCCAAATTTCTTCCTGTGAAAAATCTTTGTTTAGTTTGGTACCCCACTTTTTAATGGGATTATTTGGTTCTCTAGGTTCTACCTTCTTGAGTTCTCTGTATATTTTAGATATTAGCCCTCTGCTAGATTTAGGGTTGGTGAAGATCCTTTCCCAATCTGTTGGTTGACATTTCGTCCTTTTGACAGTGTCCTTTGCCTTACAGAAACTTTGTGGTTTTATGAGGTCCCATTTTTCAATTCTTGTTCTTAGAGCATAAGCTATTGGTGTTCTATTCAGCCCTGCAGCCATATTCTCTGCCTGCTAGAGCAGAAGAAAGTCACTAGGTACTGTATCACGAGCTTTAAATCTCCGGGAGTGCAAACAGCCAGAGGTCTGCCTGTGCCCAGGACCTGAGCACACAGGTGGTTCATCTCCCAGCTGGTAGGTCGTGAGGCCTGTATCCTTTGCAGAGAACAGCAGAGGGAGCTACTCCCGTGGCTATCTTTGTGGCCTGCCAGGGCAGAAAAACATCACTAGGTACTATATTATCCTGAGCTTAAGATCTCTGGGGGTGCAAATCTCCAGGGGTCTGCCTGTGCTCAGGACCTGAGAACATAGGCAGTTTATCTGCAAGCTGGTCAGTCATGGGGCCTGTATCCTATGTGAGAATCAACAGAGGGAGTGACTCGCCACTCACCTTCTTTGCTCCATAACAGAGCAGTCTGAGAACACCTGGTTTACCTTGACAACCCAAGTATAACATTTCCTGAGGCAAGACTTAGCAGGGCTCCAAAGGCACAAAAGAGGAAGGCAGCATATCAGCAATCTGTGCCAGAGGAAAACCAGTCATCCATTGTCTCGGAAATAGCCCTAAAGGTCCACAATAGGTTGTGACACCAGCCAGTGACAATAAGACCATCTAACATCAGGGAGAACTAGATGGCTAAAGGCAAGTGTAGGAACGTTGGTAACAGAAACCAAGGCATTATGGGAGCATCTGAACTCAATTATCCAACAATAGCAAGTCCTGGATACCCCCAAAACACCAGAAAAACAAGAGTTGGATTTAAAAGCTCTGGTAAGGATGCTGTTAGAGGAACACATGAAGGACATAAAGAAATCTCTTAAAGAAATTCAGGAGAAAAATGATCAAAAGCTAGAAGCCCTTACAAGGGAACCACAAAAATCACTTAAAGAAATTCAGGACAATATGGGTCAGAAGTTTGTAGCCAATAAGGAGGAAATGCGAAATTCACTTAAAAAATACAGGAGAAGTTTGATCACCAGGCAGAAGTCATGAAAGAGGAAAGACAAAAATCTCTCAAAGTATTAGAGGAAAACACAAACAAGCAAATGACTGAACTGAGCAAAAACTTCCAGGATCTGAAAATAGAAGTAGAAACAACTAAGAAAGCACAAAGGGAGACATCTTTGGAGATAGAAAACCTTGGGAAGAAATCAGGGACCATAGATGCAAATATCAACAACAGAATACAAGAGATAGAAGAAAGAATCTCAGATGCTGAAGATACCATAGAAACCATGGACTCAACAGTAAAAGAAAATGCAAAATGCAAAAAGCTTGTAAGCCAAAACATCCAGGAAATCCAGGACACAATGAGAAGACCAAATCTAAGGATTGCAGGCATAGATGAGAGTGAAGATTTACAACTTAAAAGGCCAGCAAATATCTTCAACAAAATTATGGAAGAAAACTTCCCTAACCTAAAGTAGTTGGTTTTTAATAACTGTATTATATTGGAAATCTTACAGCAGATTTACAGCATTTTGCAATAAATATGTCCAAGAAAGTTTTAGGTACAAAATTAAGCTACATTTTACTAGTATTTTAGTATTCATTATAAAAAGAAATGCTTTTATATTGTTGTATTAAGTAAGAAATCATCCATTAATTTACCTTTCCTTTAAATGTCAAGTTTTATGTTTTAATTTCTTGAAAGTTAAAAATTACTATAATGGACATTATTATCTTGTAGAATGTGCAAGGGCTTTTATGTAATAAGTTGTATTTTTCTCAAAAATATGGTTCATAAACACAATAAAAAAATCAATACAAATCCATGTTGGCACCTACACCCTATGGAACCACTGACTGATGTAGCCCATCTTTCTAATTATTAATGATATGGTGAAATGCAAATACTACTTCATCTGTCTATAGACTTAAGCAAATGAGTGTAAAGGGGAAACTGTAATATGTACATTTGTCTCATTTAACAGTGCTTATTTTGTATTTTACCTATTTCCAAGTGTAAGAAAAAGGTAAAAAAAACAAGCTTGACACTATTAATTCTATTTTACATTTTAAAGATTAAACAAGTTTTCTGTTGATAAATATACAGAGAAAATTATGAAATAACAGGTGATTTTCTCATATCTTTAAATCGACCCATTTTCTTATGTTTCAAGCAAAATAATGAAATTTGATTTTTCAATCTTTATTCCTTAAAGCATCATCATTGTTTACTTTCTTAACAAAAACAGAAGGTCAAACATCTTATTTGTTGAGTGTCTATCTCATATCATTGGCATGCTTATGATAGTGGGTATTTGTACCCATTTCTGGTATTTCAGAACCTGATGATTTCAATGTTCTTCTCCAACTAGTTTCATTAGGCACTTCTCACCAATTATAGCAAGGCTTTTAAATCCACCTCATCCCAGGAAAATTGTACAATTGCTTTGTATTTTCTTTCCATTGACAATTCTCCCTTCATTTTGCATCTTTGTTTCTACCTTTATGCTTAAAGATTTCTGTAGAAATTAAGATATAATGAACTGATTTTATTCCTCATGAATCGTATATTCAGATAATATAAATCAGAGAAGTAGAACTATGGATGAGAAATTGATTCCATGACTGGTGTGGAGAAAGTTGAAAAGTATGCATGCAATCATTGTTTTTGTGCCTTATAGTGGACAGGATATGACTGGCTGCTTCAAGTATTCACTGCCTTGACTTCCCCAGTTCTTAAATTATAATCTTTAATTGTGGGCCAAAATAATCATTTATTTTATTTAATTGCCATGTTAAGAGTTAAAAGTCATTTGCTGATGGCTAACCAGCCACATGTATTTTGTTCCATGAAAAAAGTAGTATCTACTCTGCAGTTTGCAAATAGAAAAAGCAAAGCAGACAAATACTAAAACCAAGTTCCCTGATTACTAGGTCCATGTTGGAACAATGACATAATTCAGGCATTATAATTAAGATAAAAACCAAAAATATAATTTATTTGAAATGATATAGGTTACCATGTTAATAAAACCACTAAAAGTAAGCAAATATAACAACACACCACAATAAACATCTATAATATAAAAATGTATATTCTTAAGTTATCCAAAATCCAAAGCTTTTGAGCAAAATTTAGTGTTATAAATGATAAATTCTATACCTGACTTGCTGGGATGTATGAAAAACTGAAATGTGGAAGAACTCCATAATGCAGAGTATATATCACTGAAGAAACTGGAAAAGTCACTAGAAAATGCCAAGACTTCCTATGTTTATGGATCATAACAATAACTACTTTAAATGGTAATATTATCAAAAGCATGACAGGCAGGAGGATCAATGGAACAGGATTGAAGATCCAGAAATGAACCCACACACCTATGGCCACTTGATCCTCGACAAAGAGGCTGAAAACATCCAATGGAAAAAAGATAGCCTTTTCAACAAATGGTGCTGGTTCAACTGGAGGTCAGCATGCAGAAGAATGAGAATTGATCCATCCTTGTCTCCTTGTACTAAGCTCAAATCCAAATGGATCAAGGACCTCCACATAAAGCCAGACACTCTGAAGCTAATAGAAAAGAAACTGGGGAAAACCCTTAAGGACATCAGTACAGGGAGAAAGTTTCTGAACAGAACATCAATAGAGTATGCTCTAAGAGCAAGAATTGACAAATGGGACCTCATAAAATTACAAAGTTTCTGTAAGGCAAAGGACACCATCAAGAGGACAGATCGGCAACCAACAAATTGGGAAAAGATCTTCACCAATCCTACATCAGACAAAGGGCTAATATCCAATATATATAAAGAACTCAAGAAATTAGACTCCAGAAAACCGAACAACCCTATTAAAAAATGGGGTACAGAGTTAAACAAAGAATTCTCACCTGAAGAACTTTGGATGGCGGAGAAGCATCTTAAAAAATGCTCAACTTCATTAATCATTAGGGAAATGCAAATCAAAACAACCCTAAGATTTCATCTTACACCAGTCAGAATGGTTAAGATTAAAAATTCAGGAGACAGCAGGTGTTGGAGAGGGTGTGGAGAAAGAGGAACACTCCTCCACTGCTGGTGGGGTTGCAAATTGGTGCAATATACCAACTCAATTCACCTCTCATAAAATTTCAATATTTTTTCACAGAATTGAATATAATGAATGTATGTAATTTATGTATGTATGTATATACATACATATGGATACACTCAAAATTCCAAATAGCAAAATAAATCCCAAGAAAAATAGTAAGTATAATAGCCAACATTAACAAAATCAGCATATTAGTCAAAAACAGACATATAACTCAAATGAGCAGAAGAAAACAGAAAAGACAGAAAAAGTCCAAACTGCTACAATTGGCAGACCCAGAACAAAGGTATCAAAAAGATATTTGTAAAAAAAGACAGTATCTTTAACAAATGAGGCCAGAAAATGGAATTAACATTCTTGTCTCTCATACCATACAAAAGCAATTTCAAACTGGTCAGGAACTTAAATGTATGACAGTAAATTCTGAAGCTACTAGGAGGAAACATAGCAGAGATACATGAAAGCACATGCTTTCTGACAGGATGATAATAGCTCAAGAAATGAGAGAAAAAATGAAATTAATCAATTTTAAAAGATTATTGTAGAGCAAAAGCAACGGTCAGCATAGTGCATAGACAACGATGAAAATAGAAGTTAAATAATTGCCAGTAAGTATTTCACGGAGAACAGATATCTAGAGCCTATGAAGACCCAAAATATGAAGTAATAGATGAGACAATCCAGTCAACAAATGGACAATGGAAATGAATAATTTTCAAGTGAAGAATTACAAATATCGAACATGCACAAAAAAGTGTTAAATGTTTTATCCAGAAGGAAAATGTAAGTCATAAATACATTGAAATTCTCTTCTACTCCAATCAGAAGATCTATCATCAAGAAAATAAACAAAATCGCATTCTAGCTAATATGTGAGAACAGGAAGCCCTTATTTACCTCATGAGTGTAGAGATGCAAGTTAATTTCAATATTGTAGAAAGCAACATGGAGCGTCCTCAGATATTCTAAAAAGTTCTTCCATGTGACCTAATCATAGTGCCCCTGCTCAACACCAGCTCACTACATTGAAACTGTGCATCTGAGCATCCTTGTTCACTACAACTCTATTTACCATAGCCAAATGTGTAATCTATCTACCTGCCTGTCAGCACAAGAACGAAAAAAGCAAATGTAACATCTACTAGAATACAGACTTACTCAGGCAAAAAGAATGAAATTGTGCCTTTTAAGGAAAATTGGTGGAAAATCTCCATCATATTCAGTGAAAAAAAGTCAGCTCCACCAAGGCAAATGGTACATATTTTTTTCCATATGTGGAATATGGAAAAAAGGAGATAAAAATTAAAAGATTATTACCAGGAATGTGAAAATGTTGTAGTAGTGGAAGTAGGAGAAAGAACAGGAAAGAGAATGAAGTGAAATATAATTGGGTATAAAATGCATGGAAATTCACAATTTAATCCCTTATACAACTAATGTACACTGATAAAAGGAGAGTGGATTAAAACTTTGAATAAAATTAATGTCAGGTATATAAACAAAGTTTTTAAGAAACAGAAATGAATTTATGTTTCAAATTTACCATTCCTAAAGTATTTGTTATGTGCATGCTAGAAAATCCAAAAAACAAACAAACAAAAAACCAAATAACCTTTAAAACAAACAAACAAACAATTTTTAGTTCCAAAACATAAGGCAAAGGATAGTGAAATATTCATGGTAATTATTGCAGGGTCTGAACATTTGATTAATCATTTTTCATTAATTCCTCTTCTCTCGATGTAAGATTGGAGTAGAATTATTCCTTAATACTTAGAATCTAATTTTACAAAGTGAAGTCATTATAAGGTACATGTAACTGCCTATTTCTAGTAGGGTATATATCATTTTGTTTAATCACTATTTCATGTACACCAACTTTACACTGAGTTTTTATTACCCATAAGCAAAACCAGTATTCCTTTCTGTCCCTATCCCTAGGAAATTGTCATTATTATGTACTGACCAGTATTCTATCATTATTGGAGTAGATAGAATGCTACCTTTCTAGCCTTGCCATCTTTTCTCCTTCTAATATATCTGTTCTGTTTTATGTTTCTTTTCCCTGGCCTGGCATCTTACAAGGAACTTCAAAAAGTAACTATTATAGTGCTTCAGAGTCTGTGTTGCACAGTACCCCTGTGTCGAGATGCATCTCTCTCCTTCATCTCTACTTAAGCAGAGTGATCATTGCTTGTATCATGCTACCGTGGAAGATTATTAGGTTCTGAAAGTAGTTCTGAATATTAGGTCTGATTAGGTCTCTAAAGTCACCCATAATTCTTTTCATAAATTATCTACTTTTATTTTTATAGGATTCAAACCACAAATAATTTAGAAAATCCTTATGTATTTTATGACTGAAAACACAGAACTCCTCCCAACATTATAAGATAGCACAAAAGTCTGTTTAGTATTACCCCAAGAAATTTGCATTATTTTAGACTATTGTGAAGGCTGTTGTTTCCCTATTTTCTTTCTCTGCTCAATTATCAATTGTATAAAGGAAGACTACAGATATTTTGAGTTAATTTCACATCCAGCCACTTTGCAGGAGTTGTTTATCAGCTATAGAAGCTCTCTGGTAGAATTTTTGGGGCCACTTATGTATAATATCATATCATCTGCAAATACTGATACCTTAATTCTTCTTTGCCAATTTCTACCCACTTGGTCACCTTTGGTTGTCCTGTTGCTCTAGCTAATACTTCAAGTCCTATATTAATAGTTATGTGGAGAGTAGCCAACCTTGTTCTGTCCCTGATTTTAGTTGTATTGTTTCAAGATTCCCTCAATTTAATTGTTATTGACTGTCGGTTGCTGTATTTTGCTTTTATTATATTTAGGTGTTGGCCTTCATTTCCAATACTTTTAACATGAAGGGGTGTTGTATTTTGTCAAATGCTTTTTCAACATCTAATGAGATGATCATGTGATTTTTCTTCTTTGAGTTTGTTTATACAGTGTTTATATAACTTTAATGGAGTTTCATATATTGAGCCAACCTTGCTTATGCTGGGATGGAACCTACTTGATTTAGTGAATGATAGTTTTGATGTGTTCTTGCTCATAGGTTGGAAATATTAACATAGTAAAATGGCCATCCTACCATCCTACCTACAATCTAAAGATTTGACACAATCATTATCAAAACTTCAACACACCTCTTCAAATATACGGAACACTTCTCCATTGCTGATGAGATTGCAAGCTGGTAAATCAGTTTGGCTGTTCCTCAAAAAAAAGAAAATTAGACATAGTACTAGAAATTCTTAGGCAAATGGGTGGAACTAGAAAATATCATCCTGGGTGAGGTAACCCAATCGAAAAAGAACACACATGGTATGCACTCACTGATAAGTGGATATTAGCCCAAAAGCTCAAAATAAACAAGTTACAATACACAGACCATAAGAAGCTCAAGAAGAAGGAAGACAAAAGTAGGGGGTGCTTTGGTTCCTCTGAGAAAGGGAACACAATATCCACAGGAGCAATTACGGAGATAAAATGTGGAGCAGAGACTGAAGGAAACGCCACCCAGAGCCTGTCCTACCTGGGGATTCTTCCTATAAACTGTCAACAAACCCTGACACTATTATGGATAACAATAAGTGTGTAACTAAAGGAGCCTGTTATGGTTGTCTCAGGAGGGGCCATGCCAGATCCTTACCAATACAGAGACAGATGCTAGCAGCCAAACATTGGACTGAGCACGGGGTCCCCAGTGGAGGAGTTGGGGGGCAGACTGGAAGAGGTGAGGGGTTTCCAACTAAATGGAAAGAATTATGTTGTGTGTAAACAGTATTTCAACTATATTGCATTGGGATAATGCTTCTCCCAAATAGCCATATTATCTGCTGTTACTAGGTGAGAAACCTATATTTATAGTGTCATGGGCTCTCCTGATTACCAGAGTCCAAGGATCTGTAAATATTACTTGTGTCTTTGTCAAAGGTTGGACCCAGCAGAAGAGGGCATTGAATCACAAGTCTGGAAATATGTACCAAATCTACCCTGACTTAAGCCATTCATCTGCAACACAGAACTTCATTTTAATGGCTTGATATTCCAAGTTATGTTAAAATAGAACAGCAATATTTTATATGTCATGCTACCTTAGATGTAAAAAGATATAGTTTAGAGAATGCATAGAATTTATTTGTGTGTGTGTGTGTGTGTGTGTGTGTGTGTGTGTGTGTGTGTGCATAGACTGGAGGCCAACAGCGTTGGTATCCTCCTTGATAACTTTGTCTTTTTTTCTGAAATAGGGTTTCTCTATATAGGCCTGGCTGTCCTGGAATTTGCCCTGTGATCAACCTGGCTGATAATTCTCCATTTATCTTTCAGGGTAAGGTTTCTCACTGAACCTAAAGTTCATCAGTTTGATATCCAAAATTTGGGGGAGTACAAATATGTTATATACTATATATTACTTAGAAAATTGGGGTCTCTTATATATGGTTATTAGTCTTATTAATAAAAAAATCTATATATAGTATTGGAAAAAGTTTAAATACAACATTATTTAAAAAAAAGCCAGATGCCCCAGCACTCCAGGGACTTAGCCATCAACCAAGGGTTACACATGGTTCCAGTCAAAAGTGTGGCAGAGGAAGGCCTTGTTGGGCATCAGTGGGAAAAGAGGCCCTTGGTCCTATGAAGGCTCAATTGATGCCCCAGCATGGGGAAATCAAGGTGTGGGGGTAGGTGGGAGTAGGTTGTGTAGAAGGGCATATTCTTGGGTAGGTGGGAGAATGGGTTGGGAATTTTCGGGGAGGGGGCAAACCGGGGAAGGGTATAACATTTGAAATGTAAATGAAGAATATATTCAATAAAAAAGATAAAGTTATTCATTCAGTGAATTGAGATGGCAATAAACACCTATCTAATGCAAATGGATAAAACATTTCTTAACAATAAAAGAAACCCTGAGGGAGTCACCACCTCTATCCTCAAGCTGTAGTATAGAAAAATAGTGAGTAAATATAAAACCTACATGTTGTTGGTACAGAGGCAGATAGCTTGATCAAGAAAATAGAATTGAAGATCCAGAAATAAAACCAAACACTTCTGGACACTTAATCTTCCACAAACACACAAAAAATATAATGGAAAAAGAAAACATCTTCAATAAATGACACTGGTCTAAGTGGTAGTTGGCATGTAGAAAAATTAAAATAGATAAATTTGTCACCTTGCACAGAGCTCAAGTCCAAGTAGATCAAGGCCTTCATCATAAAACCATATGTACTGACTTCAATAGAAGAGGAAGTGGGAAAGAGTCTACAACTCATTGGCATGAGGGGAGGGGATATTTCCTAAGTAGAACTCCAATAGTTTAGGAGCTAAGATCAAGAATTTATAAACAGGAACTTATGAAACTGGAAAGTTTATGTAAGGCAAAGGACATAGTCAGTGGTAAAAATCAGCAACCCACAGATTGGGAAAAATCTTCATTAATTCTACATCCAATAGAGGGCTAATATCTAAATTATATTAAAAAAACTCAACAAGCTAACCTCCAATAAATAAATAAATAAACAAGCTATCAAAAATGGGGTATAGATCTAAACAAGGAATTCACAACAGTGGAATCATGAGTTGGCAAGAACCACTTAAGAAATGTTCAAAGTCCTTAGGGATCAAGTAAATTCAAATCAAAATTACCCTGAGATTTGACCTTACACCAATCAGAATAGTTAAGATCAAAAAACTCAGATGAGGGCACATGTTGGCAAGAATGTGGAGAAAGAAACACTCCTCCACTGCTCCTGGGATTTCAAACTAATACAACCACTCTGGAAATTAATCTGGAAGTTCCTCAGAAAATTGGAAATAGTTGTACATGAAGACCCAACTATACTATTCTTGAGCATATACCCAAAAGATACCCTGCCATGCCACAAGGGAAGTGCTCCACTATGTTCATATTAGCCTTCTCTGTGATATCCTGAAGCTGGAAACCACCTAGATGTCCTACAATTGAAGAATGGATATAGAAATTTTGATTAATTTACACAATAGAATACTGTTCAGCTGTTAAGAAATAGGACATCATGAGTTTTGCATGCAAATGGATGGAAGTAAAAAATATCCTGAGTGAGGTAACTTAGACCTGAAAGGACATGCATGGTGTGTACTCACTAATAAGTAGATATTAGCCAAAAACATACAAAATACTCAGGACACAGAACTCAAGAGTAAGAAGCCAAACGACCCAAGTAAGGATGCTTCAATTCCTTTTGGACAGGAGTAGAGAGCAGAGTACAGAGAGAAGGAGGAAACTGAGTGAGAGAGGGGAGGGGGAGGGGCAAGAGAAAGGGAAACATGGTCAAGTATTGGGTACAGCAGAATGTATGGAAATATAAAATCTCGGGAGGTGGGTGCCAGTGGGACTGTCTAGAATGTACCAGAGACCTGGGAGGTGAGATAATCTCAATGCTCAACAGTAATGAGAGGGGATATGTAGAATCCACCTCCAGTAAAATGACACGGTATCAAGTGGAGGCATGGGGTTGTCATCCCATAGTCAAAAACTCTGATGCAGAACTGTTCCTGTCTAAAAGAACTCCATAGACAAAAATGGAATGGAGACTGAGGTAAAGGAAGTCCAGTGACTATCCCAAATTGGTATCCATCTCAAGGGGAAACTTCAAGGCCTAATACTATTATTGGTGCTATGATGTTCTTACAAACAGGAGCCTGACATAGCTTTTCTCCAAAAGGCCCAACAAGCAGCTGACTGAGATAGAAGCAGATACTTACACTCAACCAATGGTCTGGCCTCAATGAGAGAAGACACACAAAACCCTTGAGAGACTTGAAGCCCCATGGAGTGCAGAGGCATGGTAGGATACGGAGATGTCAAGACATTCTCTTGGAGATGGGGGAAGAGGAGTGTGATGAGGAACTGTTGGAGGGCGGACCAAGAAGGAGATAATGACTGGAGTGTAAAAATGAGACTAAAGATAATAATAAAGAATAATAAAGGAAGAAAAAAGGAATTATTTGGCATATATGTATGTATGTGTGTGTGTGTGTGTGTGTGTGTGTGTGTATACTTTTACTACTTATAGATAGATATAGAAACTAAAAACTAAAGAAATCTTGTTGAACTTACTTAATTTTACACATTAATAGATCTTTTTGAAGTAATATTATTTTCAATTCTTTTAGAATTTCATAAAATATACTTTAATAATAGTTGCTCTCTTCTTTAATTCCTCCTAGATCCACTCCTTTCCCACAACGTCTTCCCTGTCAGTTACGGTTGCCTATGAGGATAATCCATGCAAGGAAAAATGTCCACACAATTATAGTCAGGCTTCCTTTTTGACAAAAGCACAATAAGCTTTTGAAAATTATCTTTGATATGAGAAAATGTGAGGGCTACTAGAAGTAGCATGCTCAGCATGAGACTCTCACGAGACTCTACCCATGAGTTTAAAACCCTCAGAGTAGGGATTCTAGATATAGCATACATTGATAGAGAGTCCTGTATAACTGCTACACAGGAGTTAAAACCCCTCAAACTAGAAGTTTTAGAGTTAGCATGCATACTTGGAGAGCCCTGTGAGATTTCCCAAGGAGTTGAAACCTTCAGACCCATTACTCTGGAGAAAGAATGCATAGTTTGAGAGCCACATGAAGTTTTTTCATTCCTCAAATTAGTTATCTTATGATCCTATCACTTTTGCTAAGACCAAGAGTCATTCCCCCAGTAATGCTCTAGGGCATATGTTATGGTAAGTTCTAGTTCTCTGTATTTGTGGCTTTGGTAGAAAATTCTTCTAGAATCTATGACTATGATTGTTAGAATTTGCATTTTTGTAGGATCCCTAGATCTTACATATTCTTTGTCTATAACACTTAAATCACTCTTGTTTGAGACCCGTTACTGAGGAATTAATGTTTAGAGGAATCATGATGGTTTATATTTTAATGTATACTATTATGATTTACAGATGCTGGTCCAATCAGTGGGGAATCCATGAAAGGGGAAGTCGTACTTGCTGAACCTCAGTGGTTCTTCAGAAATCAGGCAGCAAATGTTGACCCTGACCCAAGACTGTTCTTTGTGGAACAGGATCACAAATGGTGGTCCTACCATATAAGTCAGGTTGAAAATGAAGTCCCTGCTTTCAGTCAGTCTTTCCTGAATTCAGTGTAACTTCAGATCCTCAGTGGGTCTTTGGACCGATAATTCTGGTCTGAAGACTCTGGACCTGAGCAGGTTTCTACCCCACCATGTGTTGGGTGTTTCTGACTCAGAGATTCTTTTCCATGGTCTTGAGGGATCCATCTAGTCAAGTTTCAGAATATAATTCTGGGAAATTTCTTCTGAATCTCTATAAATTTTAGTTAACAGAGGTTTTTGGATCTAACAATCTTCCAAGTCAGTACAAGTCCTTTTGATGAATGACAGAAAGGATTCCTTTACAGTTCTATTATCACCCACTTCAGGTCCACCATCCCACAGTTCCTCATCCCATTAGTCCTCCCCAGAACTCCAAAAGAATGTCCCCAATGCCCTAACCAACCAACACTGCTCCCGGCTGCCCCACTCCCTGGGGCCTCACATTTCTTGTGGGTTAGGCAATACTTTTCTCACTGAGGACAGACCAAGAAGTCCTCTGCTGTATAAGTGTCATGGACCTTTGACAAGCTCATGTATGCTGCCTGTTTGGTGCTCAGTGTCTAAGATATCTCTGGAATCTGGGTGAGTTAAGACTGCTGGTCTTCCTATGGGGTAACCCTACTTCTCAGCTTCTTCCAGCCTTTCCCTAATTCAGTCACAGGTAACCCTAACTTCAGTCCATTGATTGATTGTAAATATCTGCTTCTGTCTGTCAGCTCCGTGTTAGGCCTCTCTGAAGAAAGCCATGCTTGGTACCTGTCTTTAAGAACACCATAGCAACAGTAATACAGTCAGGCCTTGGAGTGTCCCCTTGAGGTGATCCCAAGTTGGGTGACTTACTGGACCACTTTTCCCTCTGTCTCTTCTCCATTTTTGTCCCTACAGTTATTTTAAACAAGAATAAATCTTGATTAGAATTTTTGATTGAGGGATGGGAACCCTATACCTCCAATTGTTGCCCTGTCTTTCTACTGGAAGTGGACTTTGTGAATTCTGTCTTCCCATGGTTGAAAATTTCACTGTTGGAACTAGAGAGTCTGACCCCCACCTCTGACCCCCAATGTTGCATATTTCCATTCATTCTGCTGACTCTCAGAGCTTCTCTCCTGCCTCTGAAATACTTGATCATGTTCCCTTTCCCTTTCTCCTCCCCTCTCCCACCCAGGTCCTTGCCTCCCTCTACTTTCAGTGATTGCTTTCTTCTCCCTCCCAAGTGCTATTGAAGTATCCTTACTTGGGCCCTTTGGCTTGTTAACCTTGAGTTCTGTGGATTGTATCCTAGGTATTCTGTACTTTTTTGGCTAATATCCACTTATTAGTGAGTACATACCATACATGTCCTTTTTGGTCTGAGTTATTTAACTCAATATGATATTTTCTACTTCCATTCAATTACTTACAAAACCATGATATCCTAGATCTTAATAGGTGAATAGTATTCCATTATGTAAATGAACCAAATTTTCTGTATCCATTCTTCCATTGTGGGACATCTGGGAGTTTCCAGCTTTGGCTATCACAAATAAGGCCTGTCTTTAAGAACACCATAGCATCAGTAATACAGTCAGGCCTTGGAGTGTCCCCTTGAGGTGGATCCCAAATTCCATAGCAAAACATGTGCCCTGTGGCAATGGTGGGGCATGTTTTGGGTATATGCCCAAGAGTGGTATAGCTTGCTCTTCAGGTACATCTATTTTCAATTTTCTGAGAAACCTCTAGATTTATTTCCAGTATCATTGTACCAGTTTATAACCATATCAAAAATGGAGGAGTATTCCTTTCTCCACATTCTTGCCAATATATGCTATCACCTGAGTTTTTGATCTTAGCCATTATGATTGGTGTGAGGTCAAATCTCAGGTGTTGGTATGGAGACCTGTGAGACCTGTGACGTCATATAGGTGACAATTAGGACAGGGCGACTATAGGCCTGTTGCCAAGGCAACAGCCACCATATACCCAGAATTCAATGGCCCACTTTTACCTGTAATTTACATCATCATCCATATATAATTGGGTAGCATTTCTCCTCCCCCTCCCCCCTCTCTCTGTCTGTCTGTCTCTCTCTCTTTTCCTTCCTTCTTTCTGCCCGGTACACCTTTTCTTATCCTAAGTAAAGCCCCACATGGAAATGTTTGGCCTAGTGTGATCTCATTGCACCCACATCTCCACCGCATTCCCGTGGCCCATGCAGCAGGAAGACAGGTGACCTGTGTTGCGGTGTAGGCAGATGAACTGCATGTAAAAACCAACATCAGGGTCTTTTGTTTTCAATTTCTCTGATAACTAGGGACCTTTAACATTTCTTTAGGTGCTTCTCCACCATTCAAGATACCTCGGTTGTGAATTCTCTGTTTAAATCTATACCCCATTTTTGTTTAATTAGGTTGTTTGGTATTTTTGGAGGTTGGCTTATTGAGTTTGTTATATAGTTTGGACATTAGCCCTCTATTGGATGTGAAATTAGTGAAGACTGGTTTTTCCCAAACCATGGGTTGCTGATTTATCATATTAACTATGTCGCTTGCCTTATGGAAGCTTTTCAGTGTCATGAAGTCCCGTTTATCAATTCTTGATCTTAGAGTCTGAGTGACTGGAGTTCTGTTTAGGAAATTTCCTATTCCTCTCCCCTGGGCCTA
The DNA here is from genome assembly GCF_947179515.1 of Apodemus sylvaticus. Classification (NCBI taxonomy): domain Eukaryota; kingdom Metazoa; phylum Chordata; class Mammalia; order Rodentia; family Muridae; genus Apodemus; species Apodemus sylvaticus. The sequence goes on from NC_067480.1 coordinate 70,053,267, forward strand.
TGAGATTGAGGATTCCCCATTTTCTCTTCAATTTGATTCAGTAGATCTGTTTTGATGTTGAAGTCCTTGATCCACTTGGATTTGACCTTTGTGCATGGTGACAAATATGGATCTATTTTCATTTTTCTACATACCAACTTCCAGATTTACCAGAACCATTTGATGAAGATACTTTCTTTTTTTTCAATGTATATTTTTGACTTCTTTGCCAAAGATCAAGTGTGCATATGTGTGTGGCTTTATTTTTGGGTCTTCAGCTCTATTCTACTGCTCAATGTGTTTGTCTCTGTACCAATACCATGCAGTTTTTATTGCTTTTGCTTTGTAGTATAGCTTGAGTTCAGGGAACTTCCCCCAGAAGTTCTTTTACTGTTAAGAATTACTTTCACTATCCTAGATGTTTTATTTTTATTTTTTCATGTGAAATTGCTCTTTACATGTCTTTGAAGAATTGTGTTGGAATTAGATGGAGATTTCTTTGAATCTATATATTGCTTTTAGAAGGCTTGTCATTTTTTCTATGTTAATCCTACTAATACATAAGCATGGGAGATGTCTCCATTTTCTGAGTACTTCTTTAATTTCTTTCTTCATAAACTTGAAGTTCTTGTTATATGCAACTTTCACTTACTTGGTTAAATTTACCCCAAGGTATTTTATATTATTTATGACTATTGACCTGTTGTTTCCCTACTTTCTCAGACCAGTTATTAATTGTATAAAAGAATGCTATTGACTTGTTTTAGTTAATTTTATATCAGGCAATGCTGTTGAAATTGTTTATCAGCTGTAAAATTATCTGGTAGGATTTTGGGGGCTGCTTATGCATACTATCATATCATCTGCAAATAACGATACCTTGATTTCTTCTTTGCCAGTTTGTATCCCCTTGATCTCTTTTATTGTCTTATTGCTCTAGTTAGAACTTTGAGCACTATATTTAATAGATACAGGGTGCATGGGCACTCTCTCTTGTCCCTGATTTTAGTGGAATTGCTTTAAGTTTCTCTCCATTTAATTTGATATTGGCTATTGGCTTGCTTTATATTGCTTTTATTATGTTTAGGTCAGAGCCTTGAACTCCTGATATCTCCAATACTTTTAACATGAAGGCATGTTATATTGTTATATTTTGTCAAATGTTTTTTCAGTATCTAATGAGATGATGATGTGATTTTTTTTGAGTGTATTACATTAATAGATTTTCATATATTGAACCAACTCTGCATCCCTGGAATAAAGCCTACTTTATCATGAATTTTATGTTTTCTTGAATTCCATTTGCTGGAATTTTATTGAGTAATTTTGCATTGATATTCATAAGTGAAACTGGTCCAAACTATTCTTTATTGTTTTTTTTTTTTTTTTGTGTGTGTGTGTGTGTGTGTGTGTGTGTGTGTGTGTGTGGTTTAGGTATCAGAGTAACTGTGGTATCATAGAATGATTTAGGTAGTATTCTTTGTGTTTCTGTTTTAAGGAATAGTTTGAGGAGTGTTAGTTCTTTTTTGAACATCTGGTAGAATTCTGTACCAGAACTCTCTGATCCTGGGCATTTTTTGGCTGAGAGATTTTTAATGACTTCTAATTCCTTAGGGAGTATGGACTTGCTTAGATAGCTTAACTCTTCTTTGAACTTTGATACATGGTATCTGTCTAGAAAATTATCCATTTCCTCTAGATTTTCCAGTTTTGTTGAGAAGAAGCTTTTGAGATAGGATCTGATGATTTCTTGAATTTTCTCAGTTTCTGTTGTTATCTCTCTCTTTTTATTTATTATTTTGTTAATTTAAATACTTTCTCACTGTCTTTTTGTTAGTTTGGCTAGGGTTTTATCTATCTTGTTGATTTTCTCAAAGACCAGTTTTTGGTTCTGTCAATTCTTTGTACAGTTCTCTTTGTTTTTATTTGGTTGATTTCTGATCTTAGTTTGGCTATTTCTTGCCTTCTACTCCTCTTGGGTGTGTTTGCTTCTCTTTGCTCTATCTCTTTCAGGTATGCCTTTTTGAGAGTTTTGCCAGGTATAGTAGCCTGGGTTGGCATTTGTGTTTTCTTACAGTCTGCATTGCCTCTGTCTACACTCTTAAGGCTTTTAGTGTCTTTGTTGAGAAGTCTTATATAATTCTGAAAGGTCTACATTCATATGTAGACCTTTTTCTCTTACAGCTTTTAATATTCTTAATTTTCTCTGCATTTAGTGTTTTGATTATTATGTGATGAGAGGATTTTCTTTTCTTGTCCAATCTATTTGGTGTTCTATAGGCTTCTTATACATTCATGACTGTCTCTTTAGGTTGGGGAAGTTTACTTCTATGATTTTGTTGAAGATGTCTTCAGGCCATTTGTGCTCTCTTCTATTCCTATAATTCTTAGATTTGCTTGCTTCATTGATTTCCTGGATGTTTTGTATTAGAAGATTTTTTTTTCCTGTTTTCAATCTTCTTTGACTGTTGTGTTGAAATCTGCTAAGGTATCTTCTACTCCTGAGATTCTCTCTTCTAGCTCATTTGTTCTGTTGTTGATGCTTGCATCTGTAGTTCCTGATCTCTTCCCTAGGTATTGCATTTCTAGGATTGCCTACATTTGTGTTTTCTTTATTGTTTCTACTTCAATTTTTAGGTCTTGGACCACTTTGTTCAAATCCTTCTCCTGTTTGATTGTGTTTTGTTATATTTCTTTAAGGGATTTATGTATTTCCTCTTTAAGGGCTGCTACCTTTTTATTTGTGTTTTTATGTACTTCTTTCAGTGATTTATTTATGTCATCCTTAAAGGACTCTTTTCTTTTCATGAGATAGGCTTTTAGGTCACCATTCTTATTTTCATGTGTGTTGGTATATCCACAGCTTGCTGTATTGGGAGAACTGGGTTCAGATGGTGCCAGAATATATTGACTTCTCTTATTTATGGTCTTACACTGGCCTCTCACCATCTGGATATCCCTGGTGTTAGATGCTCTGGGTGTCTCTCTCTAGAGTCTGCCCCTTGGGTCCCTAAGTTGCTCCAGGTTTCTAGGGAGGCCAATGGCCCTGGCTGTGGCAGACATCCTGGGAGGCCTACAGACTGTCATTTCTTCAAAGGAGCTGACATGGTCTGCACAGATGGAAGGCCCAAAGAATTCCTTTAAAATATATTTCATAATTTACTGTCAGTGTTTGATCTGTTTACATATATATTATATATTTATATATTAACATATATGTATACATATACATATTCATGTGTGTGTATGTGTGTGCATGTGTGTATTGGTGTGATCTTCTGTGGGGATTTGGATGAGAATGATACCAATAGACTCATATTTGAGGGTTAGGAGATACGTGGTCTTCCTAGAGAAGGTGTGTCTCTAAAGTTGGGCCTTGAAGTTTCAAAAGACAATGTCAGACTCAGTTTCTCTCTATTTGTCTCCTGTTTGTGTATCAGATACATGCTCTCAGCTACTGCTTTGGCAACATGACTGACAGCTTCTTATCCTCCTTACTTCCACAATAGTCATGAATTCACCCTCTAAAACCATAAACAAGCCACCAATTAAAGGCTTCATTTTGTATATTGTCTTAGTCATGGTGTCAGTTCATAACAGTATTGATAAGAGTATCATAACAGAAACTAAAGAAATGGCCATTTACATTTTATTGGATGTACAGGATCATAAATATCATAAATAGAAAAGTTTAACTTCTATTTTAGAGCTATTTGCATGCTAAAAGGCTTACAAGTTGGATTCAGCCCTGCAGATTTACAGATAACTATGGACTTACAAGGCTAATTACTTATAAATTGCTTCATTATACAAAGTACCACACTAGTGCATAGAATGGTCTTATTTCAAAGCTGTATTTTTTTTTGTTGCATTAATGTCGTCAAAACAATGTAATAGCCTAGAACACTACACTATTAGGACCATTTAATCTGGAATCACATTAAAATTCAGGTGAGAACTGAAAAAAGAAAATGGCTAAAGATGTAGAAAAAGGAATACAAATGACTCATGGACTAAATGTCCATTAAGATGATCATTAGTGAAATTAGAAATGCTAACTCTTAGCGGATAGAGCAAAGGATGTATAGAGGTCACTGTTCTGTGCAGAGGATTGATCACTTTTAAGATGGGCCCATTGTGCTCTGTGCTTTTGCAAGGCAGAATTCCAAATCTCAGTAACCACTGGCATTGACTATAGACCTCACTATAACACTTACTATGGAGACTATTTCTTAACGTGCCTCTATCTGTTCTTCTGAATCTCTTTGATGGACAGTCAGTTAAAAGGAAAACCTGCACTTCAAAATGACCTAAATTCAGTTCTTAGCACCCACTTCTGGAAGCTCATAACTTCTTGTTACATCAGATACATTGTTTGGGACTCCTCTAGCTTCTATGGGCATGTACACTCTCATGAACACACATAGACCTGTGCTTATAGACACAAAAATATAAAAAAAAAGACCTTAAATAAAGAGATATACTTACTGTTTTCACTGCTGCAATTTTACTGCTGATACTTGCCCATTCATTCCATTATAAGCACACATTTATCAAGCTGACAGAGTTGACTTTGTAAGACTGACAAAGATGCAAGCTTTTATCTACAGAGTATATTTGTCCTCATTCTTTTCTATAATCACTGTTCAGAAAACTAGTCAGGCAGAAAAGGTGTCAGCCTTTTGGAGCTGGGTGACAGAGCACAGAGTATGCTAAAGCTCTAAACTTGGTCCCTGAATTAAGAGTGGCGGCACAGAGCCACTTGCTAGACATGCAGATCCTTGCTCTTTTATCCCCTTTTCTACTTCTTTCCTTAGGTGTGCTTTTCCTGGTCTTTTGGGACACCTCCAAGTCTTGCAAAATGCAGCTAAAGTTCTGAGTTTATGTTCCCTTCTAATAGCCATTTGCATGTGATACTTTTGGGCAGTCTTCTAACATAATTCTAAGAACAGAACAGCTTTGAGAAGTGCTTTATTTTGTTTTTTAACTTGATGAATACTTAGTGCTGTTCAAGTCTATTTTTAGAAATTGAAACAAATTAAGAGATGCAAAAACAGGTAAAACAAATGAGAAAATAAAAGTAAAATAGAAGGAATAAAAGAAATAGAAACTCAGTCACATCGTTGAATGTTTAGTAAGGACTATTCTCACAAGAAAAGTTAGATGTAGAATAACTTGGCTAGAGAAATAAGCTTGGGTTCATTATGGTACTTTGCCCGTAGACAGTGGATAATAAAAATGAAATGGTGCTAATAATAAAAACAAGTAGATTGGGGGTAATTACTTGGAGCACCATGTTGTGAAGCTTAACAATGGGATCAACCAGACAATTCAAATGTGCATTAGTGATGTGTGCTCTGAATGAAAAGGCAGAGGTACGTTGCAATGTATTATTGTGGCCATTGACAATAAAGCCCACTCAGATGACATATGGTAAGAAGTTGTTAAGTTAGATTTTAAAGTTCAAAATTCTAGGTTAGGGAGAGCTCAATTGGTAAAGTGCCTTCTATGCCAGGTCAGAAACCCAGCATCTATGTAAAAGTTGAATGACAGTATGCCTGAAATACTAGCAATAGGAAATCAAAAGCGAGAATGTCTCTGGGGCATATTGGCCAGCCAGCCTAACTGACTCAAAGGGGGCAGCATTTTGAGTCAAGGGGCAGACTCAAAAGTCGGGGCATTGTGAAAGTCTTTCACAGCTTTGTTGAGATCCAGTAAAGGAAGCAATTTCTTCTGTGTTATCAATGTTTAGCCAAAATAACTGCATAGAAAGCACATGGAGATAGAAAGCATATATAATCTAAAATAGACACTAGTGCTTTATGTTGTGATAACATGTCAATGGAAAGTATTTTTAAAATATACATGAAATGTACAAATAAAAATAGACATTTGTTCTAGGTAGAGACCTAACATTCTGCTTTACTCCAAAGAGTAGAACCTCGCATTCTTTAACAGTTAGTTAATTCAAGACTATCTTTTAATTACCTGACCAAGATACTGTTCCTCAAGTACTTTATGCTAATTTCCCTAATGCTATGCTAAGGCAATGGGAGGAATGATGATCCCTTGATAACAAAATGTCCTTATACCTTAATAAGACATCTTTTGCATGCAGATGCTTACAGCTTCCAACTCTTACCAGTCTAATGAAAGCAGTAATAAGTACTCAAGAAAGCATAACTGTTCTATTTTTAAATATTTAATTTTTAAAACTATGTATATGTATACCACTCCTTTTGAGTATGTACAATGAATACAGGGACCTGTAAAGGCCAGAGGTGTCAAATGCTAGATGCCTGGGAGATTCCTTTACAGGATCTTATGAACTGCTTCACATAGGTGCTGGGTCTGAAATCTGCTCTGCTGCAAGTGCAGCCATTTCTACACTCTGCTCTGCACCCCTCCAACCCCAAAAATCAACATTTTTTTTTCTCTCTTTTTTTCTTTCTTTGTCCAAAGCAAAGCCGTGTTTTCCTCAGTGCTCTGGGCTTTCTGATGGATTCTCTTATGCTATCCAGTCTGCTGCATGGAGGCTTGGAAATGACAATTGTTTCTTTTTCTTCTCCATCTTCCTTCTTCTAGCAGCTGCCAAGTTTTACAGCTAGCCTACTCTGATCTTTTATTCCTCAAACTGTAATAAAGTTGTATTTAAACTTTTTCTAATACTATGCTTAGATTATTTTATTAACAAGATTAATAGCCATATATGAGACCCCTAATTTTCTAAGTAATTGTCACATAACTATAGTACATAACTTTGTACTCCCCCAAATTTTGGGTAGCAAACTGGTGAACTTTAGGTTCAGTGAGAGACCTTACCCTGAAAGATAAATGGAGAATTATCACCCAGGCTAGACACAGAGCAAATTCCAGGACATCCAGGCCTACATATAGAAACCCTATTTCAGGAAAAAAAATGACAAAATTATCAAGGGAGATACTAAATGCTGTTGACTTCCAGTCGATACACACAGAAAAAAAATATAAATTCTATGCATTCTCTAAACTCTACATTTTTACATCTAAGATAGCATGAAATATAAAATACTGCTGTTCTATATTCCAGTTTTAGCATAACTGGGAATATCAAGCCATTAAAATGAAGTTCTGTATCACAGATAAATGGCTTAAGTCAGGGTAGATTTGGTACCTATTTCCAGACTTGTGATTCAAAGCCCCCTTCTGCTGGGTCCCAACCTTTGACAAAGACACAAGTGATATTTACAGGTCCTTGGACTTTGGTAATCAGGAGAGCCCATGACACTATAAATACAGGTTTCTCACCTAGTAACAGCAGATAATATGGCTATTTGAGAGAAGCATTATCTCAATACAATATAGGTGAAATACTGTTTGCCATAAATTGTCTACTGTGAATGTAGGAAAATCATTAAAGCCATTTTTTGAATAAATACATGTCTCCATGGCATCATCTTACATATCTTGGAAAAAATACTTCTGAACATTTTCTTGTCCTTATATCTAGAAATGTAGCTTCCATATTCCAGGTAGAAAGACATGGAGTTATGTGATGGCTGTAAAAATTGTTATTATGTAATTGTTCAGGGAATAATGTCAAGAGATGTCTCTGCACATCTTTACTGTAAGAACTTTCCCCAATTGTTTGTGTTATTTTTTAAATGTCTGGTTAGCGTCTCAAAACTGACTGTACAGACAATATAGACACATTATTTGACTATCGTGCTCTCTGTAATGTGTTCATAATATGTGCATATACTATGTACTACTAGAAAGCTGACAGCTATATCTCCATAAACAGTACATAATATGTCACCAAGCACAACTATTTAAATTCATGGTAGTAGGAAGAGATTTTTCAAATTGAAAGTGGATTTTCTCAGGAAGGGTAAATAGAATAGAGAGTTATAGATGGACAAAGAGAGGGGACTGTAGAGTATTACATAGGAAGAGGAAAGGCAGAAATATGGGGAGGGACATCTTAAACTATGAGCCATTTGAGGAGAATAGGCAGAACAATTACAATAGATATTTTCTAAAGTACATACATGTATGAGAGTGATTTACATGGAATTTCCAAATGATGGGGGAGATAGAGCCCCAACTGAATTTCTTTCATCACCAAATGAATCTTCCAGTTCTGGGAATGGGTTACAGGTAGTTGAGATTTTGGGCAAAGGGTCCTCTTTTATCCTCCAAGGTATATAGGCTATGGACAAGGTTGCTCTCCACAATCTGATGACAAAGTCCTATTGCTGAAAACAACACCTATAGAACTCATTAAACATGGAGAATTTGAGCTGGTGCCAACCTAGAACCTTCAGCCCTGTAGAATAGTATTCATAGTACTTGAAGGTAATGTACATACTACCAGAGTAAAAAGGTAAACACCAACCCAGTTATAACATCTTCAATCTATAATCACTGTATGCCTATAAGACAACATATGAAGAGACACCATGACCAAGCTAAAAACATTAACTATACATTTTCTTTAAAAGCCTGATAAAATCCTGCCCCGTGCTCATCTAGCCATGGACCCCTTTCTAAGGGGAAAGTTTATTGCAATTATTATTATCATTTCATTATTTATTATTATTATTATTACTACTATTTCAACTTCTTATTTGTTATGGGTCTGTTTGGGTTGTTGAGCTCCTCTTGCTTTAATTTTGGTAGTTTGTTTGAATGTAGATATTCATCCATTTCTTTTTCAGGTTTTACAGCTTAATGGAGTACAGGGTTTTTTTTTTTAAACATTCCCTTACAATATTCTGAAATACTTAAAAATACAGATGTGTGAATTCCAATGCTTCCAAACAGAAATTTCTTCATATAGCTGAATAGACATGAGATTTATTAGGTCTTCAGTGGGCAAGCATAACTGAGAAATCTGGAGCACAAATTCTGCCAATATTGTCAGATCCTTGCTTAACTTCTACAGCATCTCACGTCTCACAGACACTCCTTGCTGAATCTGCTTCACTGATAGTAACAGAAAATACTGTTTTAGGATTCACAGTGGGAGAAAACATTGCTGTTTTGTCTCTCAATTTCTAAAGAATCTTTAACCTTGTCCCTAAGACAAATTAAGGCATAACTAAATTTCATTTCAAGCATTCTATCTTCAGAAAAATGGCAATACAAACATAATCATTTTTCAGGAGATCTCAAATACCAAAAACATTTTCCCCCAGAGCATTTTTAATTATTGAGTCATTACAAAGAAAAGCATTCCATAAAGGTCTTTTCATGCCATGTGTCTAGTGTTTTGATTATGGCTTAAGCATCAATATGAAGTGAGTTTTCCCTGTGACATGACACCTACAATGAACTCTAAAGAACAAAAAATAGCAGTAAGAATCATGAGATGACACTCCCTCCTGTGATGTAAGAGTTGTTCAACTTACATAGTAACAATTCCGAGAAAATGTTCCTCTTGCCACTTGGTTCACAAATAACCAAATTGTTTCCCCAAATAAACAAGCAGAAGAGGGTGGTAGTTTAAGATAATTTCCAAAGGCCCTGCGTGTTATATCCAGCTAGCAGTATAATTAGACCCAGGTGCAACTTATACCTTTCCATGTAAACAATTGGCAATCATAGACATTGTTAAAAAAATTGTCTCAAATCATGGGATGATAGAAGGCAGATGAAGTAAGTGCCATTACAGGATTGTCTTAATAGGGTTTTACTACTATAAAGAGACATCATGACCAAGGCAACTATTGCAAGGACAACATTTTGTTGGGGCTGGCTTACAGATTCAGAAGTTCAATCCATTATCACCAAGACAGGAGCATGGCAGCATCCAGCTAGGCATGGAGCAGGAGGAGCTGAGAGTTCTACATCTTCATCTGAAGGCTGCTAGGAGACTGACTTCCAGATGGCCAGGATGAGTTTTAATGCCCATGGCCACAGTAGAACACATACTCCAACAAGACCACATCTCAAAATGGTTCCATTCCCTGGACCAGGTATATTCAAACCACCACAAGGATGGAGAGTTAAACTTTATATTTTGTCAAGTAAAGTGTGGTGGTATGTGCATGTAATTTATGGATATAGGAGGGTGATACTCAGAGCATTGTCAAATTTGAAGCCAGCCCATGTTACATAGGAAGATCCTTTCTCAAAAATAGTAGGAAAAAAATCACTACAACACATTTGTAATAGTAGACTAGGAGTGTATTTTCTACTTTACTAAACTTTTGTTTGGTAAGATAGAGCAACCTTTGTGTGGTATTATAGTGACTGAAAATGCCTTTTACTTTTTCATAAAGGTTTGCTTTCTGTATTTTCCTTACAAACTGAAAGGAACACATTCCTCCATATTCTACAGTTATCATCTAAAATGACAATGACATTTCTTACTCTATGCTAATAAAAATTATTGATACATTCAAGTCAAACACTTCTGTGTTTTACTAAAACTTTGAATTAAATGAGGGTTGCATTATTTGCAGCTTTTCCTCTAACTATATTTTCACAGGGTTGCCTAAACATCATAAACAAATTTTACTGTACCTGTAATACCTCCTATAGCACAACATACTGGGGTTTCCATCAAGAAATTTCCATGGAAGAGAGAGAAACTATGACTAGGAACAAAGTAATATACAATATAACAAAAATAAACAAACAAAATGTCAGATTTTCACAATCTAATATTCTGCCTTAATTAGGCAGATAAAGCTAGAGCCTGTGGAAGGAAAAGGCAGTGCTAGACAGTTTAGAGAGTGGAAAGAGGAAGAAGAAGATCAGACAAGACAGAGGATGGAGGGAGAGAAAGATGGTGTGAGAAGGAGAAAATGGAGCAGATCCATGTAGCCTGGAGGAGCCCCAGATAGCTAGGGATTTCATATCTGGGCAATAGCTATAAGTGTGAATTCATTGATGATGGCCCATTGTAAGTGCCAGTGAAAGAATTACACAAGATCAATGCATTTGTTGCCATCCCAGATCTGCTTTTCCTCTAGCGTTATCCAGGTACCATTGTGTATCAGGCTGGATATTAGGAAGTGAAGCTTGGCCAGGATATGTGGTTTATGCAGGATCTTGGTTGGCATGCATATGGAAGAAATAGTCCTTTTAAGAGATGTTCCCAGTAAAACAGCTCTATTAGCAGGGCAAAAGAGCTATATAAATCTTGGGGAGTGGGTAAAGATTTTAGGGGTAACTATACATTACTGGCTTGGGCTGAGATGCTGAAAATGTTTCTTGTACATTGAAATGAATTCTAGGTGCTTGCTGGACATGTCCTTATAAGGAAAGAGAAAGTTTAACCTGTAACCTGGCCAAAAGGCTACGTGACTAACTCAAGGGTGGTAGAATTGTGGGATCATTTGTTCACTGGAACATGCAGACAAAAAGCATGGCTTTCTGGACCCAGAATTTGTGATAATTCTGATTCAGCCCTTGTTAGGAGTCATGAATGTAGCAACTTTATAAAAAAATTGACAATTCTAGAAAACCAAATGTTATAGATGTGAGAGTATAAATTTATTGAATTTCATGATGAAGCAAAATATGACAAAATTCCCCTTTGAGTAATTCCCCTTGATCAGGGCAGAGTCTTGAAATTTCTGGAAGCCAGGATAAGGCCCTGAGGTGGGAAAGCACTAAATACATCATACCAGAGACCATCTGCCACCCTTACCTTTATTTTATACTGATAATTATATCTTAGGCTCAGCAGACCCACAGATGCAGTATACAATGTGACTCATGATAAGGTATGATACATACATAACAAGCAACTGGATTTTTCTTATTCATGCAATCAGGAGTTTAGGAAACATGTACAATAATGCATTGTAAGGATATAGGAAGATATAAGAAGCATATGACATTAGATTTGAATTATTTACTAAAATGGGTCAATTAAGCAGATCTCAGTTTAATGCAGCTTGCATAGTTGAAGATGAAGCTAATAGTGCATTTAAATATGGATCAATAAATAGCGTACTATGAATGAGTTGATGAAAACACTTAAGGGCTTGAAGAAATTTGAGTGCAGAACTGAATTTGCTATGCAAAATCTAATGCCCCGTGATGGACGGTCCAGATGTATCCATCCACTAATAATGTTAAAAACAAATTTGTGATTGGGCTCACCTTATTTGGACAGCTCTTACTTCTCTCTATTCAAGATCTACAGCTGCTCAAGTAGATAACGTGCACCTAAAGAGCCAAATTAGGCTTTGGAATATCAGGAGACAAGAGACAACTGTCAGAGATGGCAATGTGAGTGTACTTATAGTAATGGAAAGCACATTACAGTAATATCCCCTATCTAGCTGATCAAAGCATTGCCAGAAGTAAAGTCGACATCAAGACTACAATTTTTTTACTCCAGCCATGTAAGTAAAAATTGTTTAGAACATATGAACACAAGGTTACATTTAGTTATATCAGCAGGGAATGATGGTCTCTCAAACAAAATCAGAAATGAGCCAGTTTATGTGTTGTAAATCTTAAATAAAGGAGAGATCAGTTTGCCTCAAGGAAAGACTATGCCATAACACAGAAAACATCAGTAATTAACAATTCTGCCATTATTCCCCAAAGGGTCCTACATCCTCTTACTAGGTAACTATGTGCTGGAAAAAGAAAGAAATAGAGCTTTCATGGTGTACTAGACACTGGCTATAAACTAATATTGATTTCAAGACATGCCAAATATCATTTTGAACCTTCAGTGAAAGTAAGGGTCAATGGAAGGTAGGTAAGAAAATAATTAAAGGATGAGTTTGAAAATGTTCACAAGTTGTAACTTTTTTCTCAGTTCCAGAATGCCTGATTGAGATAGATATACTTAGGTGTTGGTGGAATTTTGACAATTTTTCTTATTTATGACTATTATAATTTCAAAGCTCAAATGAAAGGCAATAGAGCTACCTTTACCATAAAAATTATTTAAGCCAAACCAATATTGTATTCCTGAAATGATTAGGGAGATTAGTTACACCAATACAAATTTTAAAGATGCATATATAGAGGTTCCATCTAAATATCTCTTCAGATGTCTAAATTAACATGTACGTAAGAATTACAGATCAGGAATATTGCCATTTAATTACCACAAACTTAAACTACTTGCATTTGCTGACAAGATTTGGCACACTTACATAAAAAAAGAACTTTCCTGCTATAAGCTCTTGGAACGTTTTGTACAGTATTGGGTTCATAAATTTTCTCTATACCCATCCATAAGAAAAACCAGTAGCAATTTTCTTTCATCTTACAAGCCAAGAGTAATTATTTACTTTCGTTCCTCATTGGTATATTAACTCTTCATCACTATGTCATACTTTAGATCACAGGGAGTTTGACCAGTGTGTTTTCCAACAGATATCTCATTAACCTATTATATTGTTAATATAATGATCATTATTCCAATGGAGGAGGACTCAGCAGACATTCTATAATTGTTGGTAATTCAAATGTACAAGGGATAAGAAATAACTACAGCCAATACCACTGTCAGTAAAATTTCTTTTTTTGTTTTTTAATATATATTTTTTCTATATTCTTTGTTTAAAATCCAAAAGCTTTCCTATTTCCCAGTTACCCCCTCCCCATATGTCCCATAAGTCCTCTTCTCTCCATCCATTCTCCTATCTTTCTCCCTCCCTTTTCTCTGTCCTGGTACTCCTCTACAATGCTGGATCAAACCTTTCCAAGATTAGGGCCCTCTTCTTCCTTCTTCATGGGAATCATTTGATATGCTAATTGTATCTTCAGTATTCAGAGCTTCAAGGCTAATTAATATCCACTTATCAATGATTGCATTCCATGTGTATTCTTTTGTGATTGTGTTACCTCGCTTAGGATGATAGTTTCCAGTTCCATCCATTTGCCTAAAAAATTTCGTGAATTCATTGTTTTTAATTGCTGAATAGTACTCCATTGTGTATATATACCACATTTTCTGTATCCATTCTTCCATTGAGGGATAGCTGGGTTCTTTCCAGCTTCTGGCTATTATAAATAAGGCTGCTATGAACATGGTGGAGCATGTGTCCTTACTGCATGCTGGGAAATCCTCTGGGTATATGCCCAGGAGAGGTATAGTAGGGTCCTCCGGAAGTGTCATGTCCAGTTTTCTTAGGAACCGCCAGACTGATTTCCAGAGTGGTTGTACCATCTTACAATACCACCAGCAGTGAAGGAGTGTTCCTCTTTCTCCACATCCTCACCAACACCTGCTGTTTCCTGAGTTTTTAATCTTAGCCATTCTGACTGGTGTGAGGTGAAATCTCAGGGTTGTTTTGATTTGCATTTCCCTAATGGCTAATGATGTTGAGCATTTCTTAAGGTGCTTCTGGGCCATCCGAATTTCTTCAGGTGAAAATTCTTTGTGTAGGTCTGTACCCCATTTTTAATAGGGTTATTTGGTTCCCTGGGGTCTAACTTCTTGAGTTCTTTGTATATACTGGATATTAGCCCTCTATTGGATGTAGGATTGTGAAGATCTTTTCCCAATTTTTTGGTAGCCGTTTTGTCCTTTTGACAGTGTCCTTTGCCTTACAGAAACTTTGTAATTTTATGAGATCCCATTTGTCAGTTCTTGATCTTAGAGCATAAGGAGGTCAAAGGGATACAAAGTGAATGGAAGAAGTAAAATTATCACTATTTGCAGATGACATGATAGTATACTTAAGTGACCAAAAAAACTCCACCAGAGAACTCCTACAGCTGATAATCAACTTCAGAAAAGTGGCAGGTTATAAAATCAACTCAAACAAATCAGTTGCCTTCCTATACTCAAAGGATAAGCAGGCTGAGAAAGAAATTAGGGAAATGACACCCTTCACAATAGCCACAAACAGAATGAAGTATCTTGGTGTGACTCTAACCAAACAAGTGAAAGATCTATACGACAATAACTTCAGGTCACTGAAGAAGGAAATTGAAGATCTCATAAAATGGAAAAATCTGCCATGCTTGTGGATTGGCAGGATTAATATAGTTAAAATGGCCATCTTGCCCAAAGCAATATATAGATTCAATACAATCCCCATCAAAATCCCAACTCAGTTCTTCACAGAATTAGAAAAAGCAATTCTCAAATTTATCTGGAATAACAAAAACCCCAGGATATCTAAAACTATTCTCCACAGTAAAAGAACTTCTGGGGGAATTAGTATCCCAGACCTCAAGCAATACTATAGAGCAATAGTGTTAAAAACTGCATGGTATTGGCACAGTGACAGGCAAGTGGACCAATGGAATAGAATTGAAGACCCAGAAATGAATCCACACACCTATGGTCACTTGATCTTCGACAAAAGAGTTGAAAACATCCAGTGGAAAAAAGATAGCCTTTTCAACAAATGGCGCTGGTTCAACTGGAGGTCAGCATGCAGGAGAATGCAAATTGATCCATTCTTACCTCCTTGTACTAAAATCAACTCCAAGTGGATCAAGGACCTCCATATCAAACCAGTCACACTGAAACTAATAGAAAAGAAACTGGGGAAAACCCTTGAAGACAAAGGCACAGGGGAAAAGTTCCTGAACAGAACACCAATAGCTTATGGTCAGTAAAATTTCTAAGGGCTATGCAGAGATAACCCTTCTAAAATTAAGATAATGTGTTTACACCTGGGAGCTCCTGCAATCATAAAAGAAAAATGATGCTTAGTAGTTCTCTTTGAATTTTGTAAGCACCACATTCTCTTGGGTTTGTTACTCTAGTCTCTTTAGCAATTTACATACAAACTTGCTAGTTTTCAGTGGAATGTAAAACAGGAGACAGCTCTTCAGTATGTTCAAGGTTCTGTACAGAAAACTTTGTCACTTGGGCAAAAAAACTAATAGAATCAGAGGTATTGATATGTCTGTCAATAGTGACTTCAGCAGGCCCCCATAGTTGGGTCACCATAGAGGATCTTGAGATTTTAGAGAAAGGCCATGCCACCCTCTGCAGTTATCTATCCTCCCTTTGAGAGACTGCTATCAGCTAGTCATTAATCTGTCTGTAGAAACCAAAGGTTTGATGGTGGGCAGCAAAATTACATATAACTTGAAATATCTATCTTGAGCTGTTGTCTTCTTCATCTAGCAATAAAGTTGGATATTCAAAGCAGCAGTTCATCATCAAATGCAGGGGATACATATGTGATCAGCTCAAGTCAGTCTAAATGATATCTGTAAGTAATATGAAGAAGTTGTCTAAATTGTTCTATTTTCCATAGCTATTACTTTTGATCTCTGACACATGCACTTATGGCCTCGTATGGTGTGCCCTGTTTTCAACTGACTGAGGAAAAGAAGACTAGGTGTGGCTTCAAAACAGTTCTGCATATTCTCCATGTACTACCCAGAAGTAGAATAATGAAGGATTACATTCCTCTGAAAAACTTGGGGACAGTGGTAGCGGAGTCTTCACTCTGGCACTTAAAATGCTTGTACATTTACCTTGGAAAGTGTACTAGTTGGTTTTGTGTGTCAATTTGACACAAGCTGGAATTATCAGAGAGAAAGGGGCTTCCTTTGAAGAAATGCCTCAATGATATCAAACTGTAAGGCATTTTCTCAATTAGTGATCAAGGGTAGGGGGGCACATTGTAGGTGGTGCTATCCCTGAGCTTGTAGTCCTGGATTGTATAAGAAAGCAAGCTGAGCAAGCCAGGGGAAGCAATCTAATAAGCAGCATTCCTCCATGGCTTCTATATCAGCTCCTGCCTCCAGATTCCTACCCTGTGTGAGTACCAGTCCTGACTTCATTGGTAATAAACAGAAATGTGGAAACAAAAGCTGAATAAACCCTTTGTTCCCCAACTTGCTTCTTGTTCACAATGTTTTGTGCTGGATTAGAAACACTGACTAAGACATAAAGAAAAATTGCCAGATGTATACTTATTTATTGATACATGAGCTTTGTGCAACTCTTTGGCTAAATAATTATAGACTTGGAAGAAAAAAAGATTACAAATTGGTGAAAAAGAATTTTGATGGAAGGATATATATGTATCTCTCACCAAATTCCCAAAAAGTGTGAAGATATTTGTGTCTCATGCAAATATTAATCAAAAGCTGTCTTCTGCAAAGGATGACTTCCACATCAAGCAGATAGAACGATATTTTCTATTTGTTGGCAGCCATTGGCTTTCCTTGGCCATATTTGTCATTGCCCAATAGATGTATAATAAAATGGCAGAGATGGCACTCAACAACCTGGACATACATTCAGCAATTTAAGGTAGCTATTCTTATCACTGAGTGCTAAATCTTCCAACAACAGAGTCCAATGCAGAGTCTCTGATACTTCACCATTTTTCAAGGTGACCATTGAGTTACCTAGAGGCAGGATAACTACTCTGTAACACTTTTCATTTTCAAATGGCAGTACATAGTCCCTGCTAGAATAAATACTTATTCTGAATGCATATTTGCCTTTCCTGCATATAATATGGATCATACAGAGATCATGTATAACATATTTTACTGTTGCCATGACCTGTGATTAAGGTCAGTGAGAAACCACTACAACTCAATGTAGACACGATGATAGATGACACAGATATTTTTGGACTCTAGATCACCCTTATTGGTATAAAATCTGTAACTACTGAGGTGCTTTGGTGAGGGTAGAGGGAACTTAGAAAGTATAATTTTAAAAGATAGTTGTAAATACTAGCCACATTGATGAAGATTAAATTTTCCATGAATATTTATCTCTTTTTCTTAATAATATACTTTTCTGACTGCATAAGAAAAGACTACCTGCCTGTCCAGCTCTAGCCTTGTTCCTCAACCTGGAGGATGCTTGTGCGACCCAGGCGTGTCCTTCCTCCACATGGAAACCTTCAGGTGTTCCAAAACTAACACTGCCAGAGTACCCATCATGGTTGGATCTGTCTGCCACCTCAGTTGTGTCTGACAGGGAAACAGAGTGAAGAGTAGGGTCTATCTGAGTCACAGGCCAACAGAGGAGGGTATCCTGACCTCCATTCTCTGTCCTATGGCTCCCCCCCCATCCTTTCTAAGAGGTCCTGCTTCTATCAGGATTATCCACCTAACACCAGAAAAAAATGATGCCTAAAGGACAGCATAAGAACACAAACACCAAGCCCTAGGAAAATATGTCACAACTAGAGCCCAGCTATCCTGCTACCAAAACCTCCGGACTTCCTACTGAAACTGAAGAATGAGAAGAAGATCTTAAATCAAATCTTATAAAGATGATAGAGGTCTTTAAAGAGTATATGGTCTTTAAAGAGTATATGAATAAATCCCTCAAGGAAGTACAGGAAAGAAAAATCAAACAGGGAGAGGCATTAAAAGAAGAAACAAATAAATATAAAGAAACACAGGAAAATACAATCAACTAGGTGAAGGGTATGAATAAAACTGTCCTTAGACCTAAATGTAAGCAATAAAGAAAACACAAATTGAGATAATCCTGGAGTTGGAAAATCTAGGAAAGAGAGCAGGAACTATAGATATGAGCATCATCAGCAGAATACAGGAGACTGTTGAGAAAAATCTCAGGTGTGGAAGATGAAAGAGCAGCAGTCAAAAAATGCAAAATCTAAAAAGCACATGGCAGAAAACATCCTGGAAAATTGGGAGTCTATGAAAAGGCCGAACATAAGAACAAAAGTAATAGAGAAAGAAGATTCCCAATTTAAAATCCCAGAAATCATCTTTAACAAAATCATAGAAGAAAATTTCCCTAACCTAAAGCGATACCTCTTAAGGTAAAAGAAGCTTAGAGTACTCCAAACAGTTTGTACCAGAAAAGAAAATGCTCCTGCAACATAATAATCAAAATACTAAATACACAGAACATAGAAAGAATTTGAAAAGCAGTACGGAAAAAATGGCTAAGTAATATATAAAGACAGATTTAACAGAATTACAAAAGTTTTCTCATCTAAGATCCTAAAAGCTAGAAGGGCCTGAGCTGATGATGTCTTGCAGACCTTGAGAGACCATAAATGATAGCTCAGACTACTATACCAAGGGACATTTTCAGTCACCATTTTTAATCCTCTTTCTATTTATTAGATATTTTCTTTATTTACATTTCAAATGTCATCCCCTTTCCTGGTTTCCCCAACAAAAACACCCTATCAGCCCCCGCTTCCCCTGATCTCCAACAAACCCACACCCTGTTCCCTGTCCTGGCACTCCCCTATAGTGAGATATCTAGCCTTCTCAGGACCAAGCACTTCTCCTCTCTTTATTATCCAACAATGCCATCCTCTGCTAATATGCATCTGGAGCCATGAGTCCTTCCATGTATACTCTATGGTTCATGATTTAGTCCCTGGGAGCTCTGCGGGTATTGGTTGGTTCATATTGTTGTTCCATAAGGCTGCAAGCTCCATCAGCTCCTTGGATCATTTCTGTAGGTCCTTGTGATCAGTCCAATGGTTGACTGAGAGTATACACCTCTGTATTTCTCAGGTACTGGCAGAGCCTCTCAGGAGACAGCTATATCAGACTCCTGTCAGGAAGCAGTTGTTGGAATCCACATTAGTGTCTGGGTTTAGTGACTGTATATGGGATGGACCTCCAGGTGGGGTAACCTCTGGATGGTCTTTCCTTCAGTCTCTGCTCCACACTTTGTCTCTGTATCTCTTCCATTGGGTATTTTGTTCTCCCTTCTAAGAAGGACCAAAGTATCCATACTTTGTTCTTCTTTCTTCTTGAGCTTCATTGCTCTGGGAATTGTACCTTGGGTATTCTGAGCTTCTGGGCTAATATCCACTTATCAGTGAGTGCATGCCATATGTGTGCATTTTGTGATTGGGTTACCTCACTTAGGATGATATTTTCTAGTTCCATCCATTTGCCTGAGAATTTCATGAATTATTTGTTTTGTTTTGTGTTTTTACATTTTTATTTCTTTTTTTTTATTTTCTATATTCTTTGTTTATATTCCAAATGATTTCCCCTTTCCCGGTTCACCCCTCCCCATAAGTCCCATAAGGCCTCTTCCCTCTACCCATTCCCCAATCAGCCAGCTCCCACTTCTCTGTCCTGGTAATCCCCTACATTGCTGCATCAAGCCTTTCCAGTACCAGGGCCCTCTCCTTCCTTCTTCTTGGGAATCATTTGGTATGTGAATTGTGTCTTGGGTATTCATAGCTTCTGGGCTAATATCCACTTAACATTGACTACATTCCATGTGTGTTCTTTTGTGATTGGGTTCCCTCACTTAGGATGATATTTTCCAGTTCCAAACATTTGCCTAAGAATTTCATTAATTCATTGTTTTTAATTGCAAAGTAGTATTCCATTGTGTAAATGTACCACATTTTCTGTATTCATTCCTCCATTGAGGGACATCTAGGTTCTTCCCAGCTTCTGGCTATTATAAATAAGGCTACTATGAATATAGTGGAGCAGGTATTCTTATTACGTGGTCAAGAATATTCTGGGTATATGCTGAGGAGTGTTTTAGCTGGTTTCTCAGGTAGTACTATATCCAATTTTCCAAGGAACCACCACACTTATTTCCAGAGTGGTTGTACCATCTTACAATCCCACTAGCAATGTGTGTGTGGTGTGTTCCTACTTCTCCACATCTTCACCAGCACTGGATGTCACCTGAATCTTTGATCCGAGACATTCTGACTGGTGTGAGGTGGAATCAAATTTTTTGATTTGCATTTCTCTGATGACTAATGATGTTGAACCTTTCTTTAGGCATTTCTTAGCCACTCACTATTCCTCAGTTGAGAATTCTTTGTTTAGCTCTGTACCCCATTTGTAATAGGGTTATTTGGTATCTGGAGTCTAACTTGTTGAGTTCTTTGCAAATATATTGGATATTAGCCCTCTATTGGATATAGGGTTGGTAAATATCTTTTCCCAATTTGTTGGTTGCCGTTTTGCCCTATTAACAATGCCTTTGCCTTACAGACACTGTGATTTTATGAGGACCGATTTCCCAATCCTTGATCTTAGAGCATAAGCTATTGGTGTTCTCTTCAGGAAATTTTCCCCTGTGCCCATGTGCTTGAGGTTCTTCTCCATTTTTTCTATTAGTTTTAGTGTATCTGGTTTTATGTGAAAGTCCTTGATCCATCTGGACTTCAGTTTTGTACAAAGAGATAAAAATGGATCTATTTGCATTCTTCTGCATGCTAACCACCAGTTGAATCAGCACCATTTGTTAAAAAGGCTATATTTTTTTCTACTGGACAGTTTTAGCTCCTTTGTCAAAGATCAAGTGACCATAGGTGTGTGGGTTCATTTCTTGGTCTTCAATTCTATTCCATTGATATACCTGCCTGTCACTGTACCAATATCATGCAGTTTTTATAACTATTTCTCTGTAGTACAGCTTGGAGTCCTGGATGCTGATTTCTATAGAAGATCTTTTATTGGTGAGAATAGTTTTCTCTTTCCTGGGTTTTTTGTTATTCTGGATGAATTTGAGAATTGCTTTTTCTAACTCTATGAAGAGTTGACTCGTAATTTTAATGGGGATTGCATTGAATCTGTATATCGCTTTCGGAAAGATAGCAATTTTTATTATATTAATCCTGCCAATACATGAGTATGGGAGATCTTTCCAACTTATAAGGTCTCCTTTGATTTCTTTCTTCAGAGACTTGGAGTTCTTGTCATACAGATCTTTCTATTGTTTGGTTATAGTCACACACTTCAAATTGTTTGTGGCTATTGTGAAGGGTGTCATTTCCCTAATTTCTTTCTCAGCCTGTTTATCCTTTGACGATAGGAGGGCTACTGATTTGTTTGAGTTTATATCCAGCCACTTTGCTGAAGTCATTTATCAGCTGTAGATGTTCTCTGGTGGAGTTTGGGGGTTCACTTACGTACACTATCGTATCATCTGCAAATAGTGATAGTTTGACTACTTTCTTATCAATTTTGATCCATTTGACCTCCTCTTGTTATTTAATTGCTCTTGCCAGAATTTTATGTACTATATTGAATAGATATGGAGAGAGAGGGCAGTCTTGTTTAGTACTGGATTTTAATGGCATTACTTCAAGTTTCACTCTATTTATCTTGATGTTGGCTACTGGTTTACTGTATATTGCTTTTGCTATGTTTAGCTTTGGTTCTTTAATTCCTTACATTTTCAAGACTTTTACCTTGAAGGGATATAGAATTTTTTCAAATTCTTTTTCAGCATCAAATGATATGACCATGTGTGTGTGTGTGTGTGTGTGTGTGTGTGTGTGTGTGTGTGTGTGTGTGTGTTTATTTTGGTTATATAGTGGATTACATTGATTGACTTCTGTATATTGAACCATCCCTGCAGCCCTGGGATGAAGCCTACTTGATCATGGTGAATGATTGTTTTTATGTGTTCTTTGATTCAGTTGGCAAGAATTTTATTGAGTATTTTTGCATCAATATTCATAAGGGATATTGGTCTGAAGTTTTCTTTCTTTCTTGGATCTTTGTGTGGTTTTGGTATCATAGTAATTTTAGATTCATAGAACAACTTTGGTAGTGTTCCTTCTGTTTCTATTTTGTGGAATACTTTTAGGAGTACTGGTATTAGGTCTTCTTCAAAGTTCTAATAGAATTCTGCCCAAAAACTATCTGTTCCTGACTTTTTTTATTTGGGAGAGTTTTAATGACTGCTTCAATTTCCTTAGGAGTTATAGGATTGTTTAGATCTTTTATCTGATCCTTATTTAACTTTGCTATTGGGTATCTGTCTAGAAAATTGTCCATTTCATACTGATTTTTCCAGTTGTGTTGAGTATAGTCTTTTATAGTGGGACCTGATGACTTTTTGAATTTCCTCAGTTTCTGATGGTATATATCCCTTTTCATTTCTGATTTTGTTAATTTGGATACTGTCTCTGTGTCTTCTGGTTAGTTTGGCCAAGTGTTTATCTATCTTGCTGATTTCTCAAAGAACCAGCTCCTGTTTTGGTTGATTCTTTGTATGGATCTTTTTGTTTCTACTTGGTTGATTTCAGCCCTGAGTTTGATGATTTCCTGCCTTCTACTCCTCTTGGGTATATTTGCTTCTTTTTGTTCTAGAAATTTCAGGTGTGCTGTTAAACTGCTAGTGTATTGTCTCTTCAGTTTCTTTTTGGAAACATTCCGAGCAATGAGTTTTCCTCTTAGCACTGTTTTCATAATGATCCATAAATTTGGGTACATTGTACCATCATTTTCATTAAATTATAAAAGGTCTTTAATTACTTTCTTTATTACTTCCTTGACCAATTTATCATCGAGTAGAGCATTGTTCAGCTTCCATGTTTATTTGGGCTTTCTGTAGTTTTTGTTGCTATTGACCAGTCTTAATCCATAGTGATCTAATAGGAGGCATGGGATTATTTCAATTTTGTATCTGTTGAAGTCAGTTTTGTGACTGATTGTATGGTCAGTGTTGGATAAGGTACTATGAGGTGCTGGAAAACGTCATATTCTTTTGATATAGGATGAAGTGTTCTGTAAATATCTGTTAAATCCATTTGGGCCATAACTTCTGTTAGTTTCATTATGTCTCTGCTTATTTTGTGTTTCCCTGATCTGTCCATTGATGAGAGTGTGGTGTTGAAGTCCTCCACAATTATTGTGTGAGGTGCAATATGTGATTTGAGTTTCAGTAAAGTTTCTTTTATGAATGTGGGTGCCTTTGCATTTAGAGCATAGATGTTCAGAATTGACAGTTCTTATTGGTAGATTTTACCTTGAATGAGTATGAAGTGTCCTTCATTAAAATTTTTGTTGACTTTTGATTGAAAGTCAATTTTATCTGATTTTAGAATGGCTACTCCAGCTTGTTTTCTGGGACCATTGACTTGGAAAATTGTTTTCAAGCCCTTTACTCTAAGGGAGTGTTTGTCTTTGACTCTGCGGTATGTTTCCTATATGCAGCAATATGCTGGGTTCTGTTTATGTATCCGGTCTGTTAGTCTATGTGTTTTCATTGGGGAATTGATTCCATTGATGTTAAGAGATATTAAGAAAGCAATTGTTGCTTCCTGCTATCTTTGATGTAATTTTTATGTTTGTATGTATATCTTCTTTTGGGTTTGTTGAAAGATTACCTCCTTGCTTTTTCTAGGGTGTAGTTTCCCACCTTGTCTTGGTATTTTCTATCTATTATCTTTTGTAAAACTGGGTTTGTAGGAAGCTATTGTGTAAATTTGGTATTTTCATGCAATATCTTATTTTCTCTGACAATGGAGAGTTTTGCTGGATATAGTAACCTGGGCTGGCATTTATGTTCTCTTAGGTTGTCTATGACATCTTTGCTTGCATCTTTGAAATTTCATAGTTTCTGGTGAGAAGTCTGGTGTAATTTGGATAGGTCTGCATTTATATGTTAATTGACCTTTCCCCTTACTGCTTTTAATATTCCTTCTTTGTTTGGTGCATTTAGTATTTTGATTATTATGTGATGAGAGGAATTTCTGTTCTGGCCCAATCTATTTTGGAGTTCTGTGGACTTCTTTTATGTTCATTGGCATCTCTTTCTTTAGGTTAGGAAAGTTTTCATTTATAATTTTACTGAAAATATTTGCTGGCTGTTTAAGCTGGGAATGTTTGCTCTTGTCTGTATCTATTATTCTTAGGTTTGCTTTTCTCATTGTGTCCTGAATTTCATGGAAGTTTTGGGTTAGGAGGTTTTTGCATTTTGCATTTTGTTTAACTGTTGTGTTAATGTTTTCTACAGTATTTTCTACACTTGATATTCTCTGTTCTATCTCTTGTATTCTGTTAGTGATTCTTGCATCTATGGTTCCTGATCTCTTTCCTAGGTTTTCTCACTGCAGGGTTGTCTCCCTTTGTGATTTTTTATTGTTTCTATTTCCACTTTTAAAACTTGCATGGTTTTGTTCATTTCCTTTGCCTGTTTGATTGTGTTTTCCGATAATTCTTTAAGGGATTTTTGTGCTTTCTCTTTAAAGACACTGTTTATCAGTGTCTTCCTGCACTTCTTTAAGGTGTTATTTTGTCCTTCTTAAAGTTCTCTATCATCATCATGAGAAGTGATTTTTACATCTAAATCTTGCTTTACCAGTGTGATAGCGTATCCAGGTCTTGCTGTGGTGGGAGAATTGGGTTCTGATGATGCCATGTTCCCTTGTTTTCTGTTGCTTATGTTCTTAAGCTTTCATCTTGCCTTCTGATTACCTCTAAGGCTACCTGTGCTCCCTATATGTGACTATAGCCTGTCCTTCTTTTGATCCTGGCTGTGTCAGAACTCCTCAGAGTCCAGCTGTTTCCGTGGTCCTGTGATTTTGGGATCCCATGATCCTGAGATTCTGGGTGTTTCAGAGCTCCTGGGAGTCAAGCTGCTTCTGGGGACCTGGGATCTTGGTGTGACCAAATTCCTGGGATCCCAGGATCCTGGGATCCTGGATCCTTTGAGTGGAGGTTCCTCTGGGTGTTGTGGGGCTGGTTTGGGAGTGCACTCCAAAGGTAAGCCAGAGCAGACTGGAAGGCATGGATAAATCATCTTAACACACACACACACATAATTTCTTAAATGAATGGAACCTGCTCCCTGTGTTTTAAAAATGATTACAAACACTCAATTTAAATATCTTTAACCATAGTAGGAAATCTGGATCCAAATCGTGTCTACAATTCATTTCTTGGTGTAGCAGAACTCTAAACTCTTAGCTCAGTTATGATGGAACTTTGATGATGTGAGGAACATTGAAGTACAGCTTTATTATGATAGTCTCCAATGTCCAAAAAATGTTCTTATTTTGGTTTGTACCACAGTAAGACCAAGATCTTAAGCTCTACTAGAAACAAAACAAACAAACAAAGACTTTATCTATTTATGCTCACTTAATAACATGTCCATTATATATATATATATATATATATATATATATGTATATACATACATATGTGGCATTGAATATAAAAAAAGTTCTAGCCAATTTAAAAAAAACAATATGTGAACACTGAGAATATTGGAGTACATTGGGAAGAGACTTCTGAGGGCAGCTCTTTCTCAGATTCACTTACCTGGGAACACAGTGTTAGTTCTTATCTTGCAGATGGCTAAATCTCTTGGAACCTGTTTATGATTATTAATTGCCAGGTGCCACTTCATTTGATCCATTTGGGCAAATGTTGAGCTGCCAAGTATATTCCAGGCATGGTCTCTTCTGGGTAACACAGTGTGAGCTTACCAGCTCGTTGGCTTTCCCGTCTCAATTGGAGCATTTGCTAGAACAGAAGATTCTGGCTCAATCCTCCTTAGTTTTTGACCAAGTATATATGAGAGTAGAACCTGATATTTTCATTTCATTAGTATGTTTTCAGAAA
Organism: Apodemus sylvaticus; assembly: GCF_947179515.1. Classification (NCBI taxonomy): domain Eukaryota; kingdom Metazoa; phylum Chordata; class Mammalia; order Rodentia; family Muridae; genus Apodemus; species Apodemus sylvaticus. The sequence goes on from NC_067480.1 coordinate 70,079,481, forward strand.
TTCATGACACTGGAGCCATATTACATAAATAGGCTACTTCATTTTCCTAATCCATCTAATTGGGATATAAAGAGTAAACTGTTTCATATATTTGACTTGATTTCCTTATTAGAAAACAGTAGTATCAACCCTACTAAAGATAAAGGGTATTGCTAAACTTGGATCATATCTGGGTCATGGCTTCTGTTCACACAACTTTCAGCTAGAATTGGTTTGTGCATTTTTAAGGGCTCTGAAGATGGGAATGGTGAAAGATGGAAGAAGGGAAGGGAGAAATAGTAAAAAGAAGAAGGAGAAGAGATAAAAATAGAAGATAAAGAAAGGAGAAAGAGCAGGTAGAGAAGAAATGCAGAGGCTGTGTAATGAAAACTGTAACAGAAAGGAAGATGAACTGAGTGTCCAGAACTTATGTACAGACTCGGCCCACATTATGTCACAGAGACATAAAGAACTACCCATAATGTTACTAGGACTTGATGAATGTTACTTGTCCTGGGAAGTGTAGTGAGGGTGCAGTGAAACCACCAAACCAGGCAACCCTTGAGGATAGAGGAAGGTTTATTTTTGGTTCAGACTGTCATGGCTGTCTCCCAGGAGTCAGAGAGAAGAAGAAAACATGGCAGAAAAGTAAGCAGATTTTATGTGACTGTCAACAGGGTGGGATTTTTGAGTTGATTCAGACTGATAAGGTAGATTTGGGGACTAGATACACCTGAGAGAGGCCTTTGGGATGTATTAAGGAAAGTTCTAAATGGTTTGAGGGAGGTTGCTTGCAAAGAGAAACCCACCTTGTGAGATCTGCTTGTTTTATAAACAGAATCCACCTTTAGGCTTTTAGCTATCCAACAATGATCCTTCTGTTTATACTATCAATCTCTTCTGTTTAGGACAATCTCATAACCTCTGCCATTTTTTAATGTCTACTTTGAAACTAACAATAAGAAATTATATTTGTTTAACTAACGAGTCCCAGATTCTTCAAGAGCCTTGCCTATTCTCTTACAGGTTTAAAAAACGTAGCTTTTCAAGAAGAGGGGAATGACCTGTTAGCAATGACAATAATGAATACATATGAATAGCTAGAGTGACTACAGTGCAGTTTTACTATTTTGATTTAAGAAAAGAAATTACTTCATAGATATCTTCCCTGTTTAAAAAATTTACAATTACCTCTTGTGATTGTGAAAATCCTTCTGAGTTCTAGGTATAAAATTCCTTTGATAGTTGTCCACAAACATTTGGGCAATGCTTTCTGATACCATCAATGTTGGTCTGTCTACCTGTCCTGAAGAAGAATGAGGTATCAAGAAAAAGGTATTTAGAATTAAGCTAATAAGACAATTGCATTTGTGAATCTGTGAAAATATCACAAAAGACTAAGTAACACTCAAAATTGTAAAAAACTGGCTTGGGCACTAGCTGCTGACTGGAAATGTGCATGTAATCTCCCAGTGGCAATGTGCAGCACAGCCCTTGTGTCAGACCAGGCAGTGATATCCATTTGTTTAACCATTAAACTATTCATGAGACAATTTATTAATATTTTCTCCTGTCTTCCAGTGAAACGGAATCTAATAAAACTATTTATGCAAACATTAACATGTGCATATACATTAATGTACATACAAATATTTATATATGCACTGCATCTTATATTGTATATACATGTGTATATACCCACTTATGTGTGTAAATATATGTATTTATATATGTCCATGTATGTATTTTATATATGCATATACATAAGTCAGGATATATACATGAACAGAAATCCTAAGGAGTTTTCATGGAAACTGAAAATATTCAAAATAATCAGGGTGACCCATTGAACTGGAGACCCAGAGAGACTCAGGGTGCCAGATCAGATCATGATAACAGAATTTTCTCCTGCTCCAGGTAGACTGATATTTCAAATCAGTCAGGCCTTAAATGTATGTGGAACTGTGAAAGGTAGCTTGATCTCCAGTTGAACTAAGGCCTGAAGCCCGGGAAACCCTGCAGGTCCAGCAGGAGCATTGCCTGTTCCTGGGTAACAGGTCTCTATCACTAGCTACAGCCCCACCCCACCCCCACCCCCTTAGATCTGTGGCCACATAAGGGAAATGCCCCAAGCCCCTCAACGTGTAGAGGATATGACCTGTAGTCACATAGGTTCAATACTGATCTGCATTTTAATGAAATACCTAAAGGCCTGAAGGGCTTAGCCAATAAACTTCCCTTCCCAGACATTCCTCCCTGCAAAAGGTATTGAATCTCAGGCCCACCCTGACAAGTGAAGTATAGTTCTACCCATCTACTTTGCAACATGACAATAGATGCCTTAAAAGGGTGGACTGTCTATTTTCATTAGGATCCACTGTGGGGAGTCATGAAGAAGGCCTTTGCCCGTAGATCCACTGTCTAATCTCCCATAGAAAGCCTCTCTGTTTTCCCAGCCATGGCTGCCACCAAGCCAAGCCAATGACTGCCACCATCAAGCCAAGGACTCTCCCCAAGGGACCAGCCTGAGATCTGCCTCCTCCCATCCCTGGGCTAGATCCCACCTGCAGAGTGGAGGCAGTCCTTTCTCAGCTCTTCTGCAACTTCCAATGGCACCTGGGTGCGGAAGAGCCTGAGAACCAGATGATCCCAGCCTCCTTGCAGACCAGGGACCGGTGAGGTAGCTCTGGTTGTCCCATGTGTCAGACTGTGCTTCCCCACCCCCCCAGCATGAGGTAAAAGAGGTATCAATGCCCAGCATCCTGCCTTCTCGAGTGCCCTGAGGCAGCCAGATGCAGGACCCAGAAGCCTACAAACATATGAGATTCCAGACTCCCATTATTAGAGAGGTCAGACTGCTTCACACAGAGTCTAACAATGTCAATATTAATAGTATCCATAGGAAATATGCTTTCAGAAATATTTATGATAATCTACCAAATATCTAGGAATATGGCCCAGGAGTGATACATATGTGCTGTGACAGAACCTGCACTTGCCAGAAACAGAGGTACAGTAAAGACTAAGACACAATTGCTAAGGTTAATTCCCACCTAACCTTTCAGGAGAATTTGCACCTTTTTGATGATACAAGGGGAATTATAATTATAATTGAAGAAAAACAAATGTGTGTTATTTAGGGAAGTATGACATCAGATGGTCATCATTCACATTGATATGGCTATATTAAGGAGTGAATGATGTAATCTCTGTCTACATAGCCACATGGATTCTTATATGAGCCATGCTTGAGAAAGATCTTAGGAAAAGAGACAAAGGGCTCACTTTCTGGCTAGCATCTGAAGAGACTTAAACATTCACACATTCATCTTACATACAGACTATAATTATCATTGGGGATTTTAAAGGCTGCCAGATGAAGAATCTTAAATAAGCAAAGATCTCTATAACATTAATATTTCTAAAATCTTCAAGTATATGTCAAACAAAAAAGACATAATGCCATTTTCCAATATTCCTATCTCATTTGAAATAAATATCAGGTTTGATGGCTTCTATATTAGTTCAGCTATAGTCTGTTTATCTGATGGAGACACTTTTAGTTTTTACTTTATTTTAGAGAAATATCTGTGGACTTTTCATAAAAATTTTCACTAAGTATTCAAAGACATATAGTAATATTTTCAAAGAGTATTTTATTTATTAAAGCATGGCCTGATTAATTGGTAAAATATTTTTCTATAGTCTTTTTCACTGTAAGTAAAAGGATATACACAGGGCACTATTGAAATAAGCTTCTTGTCCACTGTGTATTACATTTGAAATACTATTTCAGTTACTTATAATTCTAATGTAACTGTTTGTAGGTCCTAAGGTCTGTACATCAAAACCCTGATAAGGATATGAACATTTTCCTATGCAAAACACTAGTGCACAAGTGTTCGTTTCTTCCTTTTTTAAATATATATAGATATAGAAATAGAGATAGATATAGAGATAGAGATATAGAGATAGATAATAGCATTTGCTTGACTTTATTCTTGTCTTAGATTTTTTTTCTGACAAAATTTCTGACAAAAACAACTTCATGTTGTGGGTGGAATGGGATGTGCAAGGAGTCAAGGGACAATCAAGACAAAGAGAAATGAACACATTCTGTTTCTCAGTTCCCCTTTTCTCTAACACAGCCCATGATCTAAGCTGGAAAATGGTAGCACCTCTGTGGGAGGACTTCCACCCTCAATTAGATACTGCAGATAATTCCTATAGCATGCCCGGATGCTAAGGTAGTCTTGACACTCCAAAACAGAAGTGCACAGAGGCCTATATTGCTGATTCTATGTTTTCAAAATGTTAACTATTAATATTAAATATCACCACTGTATTTTCTTTCAAAGATCCAGGTCTGTTTACAACTCTTCCCTTTTAAGCAGACTTGAACATAGATTACTGCAGGAAAGTGGGGTTTTTATATTGTTCTCTTTTTATCCAATGCTTTGTTGTATGCTGTGGTAACATACACAGGTCTGTGTCTGGAAGATGTGTGCTTTTTCAGTGTGTGAATGCATGTTTCTGGGCCCAAGAATGCATGTGAGAGTTGATGTGAATAGAAAAAAAAATATATTGAGTCTTCTTCGGATTCCTTTAACTGATTAAAACTACCTTTACACCTAATTACAAGGTATCTGCTTGAGTGCCTAGCTTCCTCCCTAAAGGAGAGTTTGTGTTCTTGTGGAAATACACTCCTCATCCACTAGCTAGAGCCTTTTCTAACAAAATGCCTTCACTGTGCTTGCTTGTGTAAAACTCCCCAAGCTCTGTGTGGCGATGAAGGCTGAGGTGCTACTTTTCACCAGTGAAATATCCAGTTAGATGTATAGGTGATGGCTCTCATCCAGCTTGGTGCAATGAAAGCTCACCTTATTACAACATGCTTCATATTTTCTGATGTAGTCTTCTGTGTGAAGTACAGCCAACATCAGCAGTTGGCAGCATTCCAGCCTTTCAGATTCTCAGATAAGTTTGGCTCCACATAAACCGCGTATGTCTCAGGAAAAGAAACAGAGTAAATGTTTTCTGCTTAGCTGATAGCATCAGTGTATCAGGAGACACTCCTCCAAAGGGAATATGAGTTGAAAGATGAAGCACAGAGGTCTATTCAGGATCTGCCTCTCCTTGGAGCTTATAGATTAGCTGCATGAAACATCTTTTTCCATACAAAGGAAATGCATGGCTTATAGAGTCTTCATTTTAGAACACAAATGAAGGAGATTTCGATAGGTTTATCTAATGATTCATCAATTTGGAGCAAGATGTTTATGAGGATTCCAAAAACTACCCTGTGGTATAATGTCGTGGTAGTGAGCAATGAGATAGGCTGTTTACATTAGCTAGGTAAGAACAAGTTGGCCTTTGGCAGCTCTCATGTCTGTCTATATTGGGAGCACAAAGGTCCTTCTGCTCACAGATAACAGTAGAGAAACCAGGAATGTTAAACTTTCAGGACTGTCTTTTCTAAGGGAAAATATATATAACTGTTTTTAATTTCCCAGAAGACTTGGAATGGAGGTGGCTATTAGCCTAGGTAATCTTTATATTATCTGTAGAGTCAGATCATATCAGTCTTCCAGAAGTAGGAGTAGAAATAATAGCCTAAGAAACTTTTTCATTATCTGTATTATTAGGGCTTCCAAAAGCTCTCACATCTGGGCCAGGAGGTGGCTAAGGATTCAGATGATCTTTATGATAACAGTTTGACTGAGATTACAGTAAATCCTTTCCTGGTCCCTTAAGACAACACATTCAGCCTATCTCTAGAACCCATCCTCATGGAAGAAATGGCATGTACTTTGAGTAGAGTTTCAATGTAATTTTACCTCCTTGTACATATGGGATTGTGACAGCAGGAAACCTTTTTTTTCTCCAAATTGTACTCTACTTAATTGTTCTCTACCTATAACCACTTGGTATCAATTTGAATAAGTTCCTGACGCAACTCTGTTAGCATTCCATCTAGGTTCTGCACAACTAGGTTATCTAGCAACAGCCAGGTAAGCCTGGCATGCTGTAAAAAGGACTGGCTGGCCTTTCCCTCACTCTCTTCCCCTTTTCTTTCTCTGCCCCTCTTTGTACTCTCCCTCTCTCTCTTTCCCCCTCTCCTCTTCTATCCACATGTTACCTGACCTCTCCCTAACTCCCTCTCCATTTCCCCTTCTCTCTGTCCCTCACTGTCCCATCTTTCCTTGCTTCTATTCCCTTCTCAACTCCCCTTCCTATGCCTCCAAATAAACTCTATTCTATAGGACACCTGTCCTATTGGTGATACCTCAGAGGATGAGGGTACCTCAGCTTTAGCCCATTGAGGCACTCTTCCCACCACACCATACCACGCTCTATAAAACGTATCCTTGACTTTACAAAACCTATCAAACACCAGCTACTGAGTTGTAATGAACTGTATTTCCTTCTTGTCTACTGTGGATCATTATTCTACCAGCCCTGGTTGTTCGTAAAACCTCCTACACATTTGTACAAGCTCTGGTCAGAGAAGAAAATCAGACTCAATGGTTGTTAAGGACAGAGTTGGTACTGATGGTTGGGTTGTTATTAGTATGTAGGGAGTACAGACTAATGCGAGAGATACTAATTATCCTGCTCATCATCTTCACCACAAAGAAGCATAGTGCAATGGATTTGTGAACAGTCAAGTTGCCTTCTAATTTAGTTCAGATAGAATGTGTATTAGTTAGTTTGAAAGCATTATCCTTCTTTCTTTTCTTTTTGTTTTTACCTTCTTGGTATCAAGCTAAATATGATTTCCTGTTAGAAGCCCCTTGACATGAACATAAATTTGTTTGCTAGCTTGTATTTAATTACAAAGTTTTGTTAATTGAAGTTGGGAGGCAAGCAAGTTAAAAGTAAACTGCGGTCATGATTTGTGATGAATTGTAATAAACTATGGCTTTGTCAACACCAGAGAAAGAGGCAAGGTGAGGGAGTCCAGAGAGGCATTCAAATCATAATGTCATTTTGGGCCCTGGGAAGTAGCACAAAGAAGTCATTGATAGAAGTACCTTATAAATATTTTCCAGTCATTTATACATGTGTTTTAGCCCCATGTATGACTTTTAGTTGGTAAACCTGAGAGTTTTAGACATTATTCATAGGAGAACATTGCAGTTTCAGTAAGTTATGGAATAAAGCAGAATGAGCAAGTAAGAAGGCTGAGTCTGTCAGAGTGTGCACATGATCTGCCCCATGTGATAAACCCTTCTTCCCAAGGCTGGTCTTCCCAGGAATGAGCTGCACAGTGTGTGAGCTTTGCTTGTAGAGACCCATCAACTATAGGTCTCTCAACTGAGGGTTTTCTAATTGAGATCTCTGGTTTTCTAGTACTGGCCCTGGTGATCAAGGATAGGCCTAGGATATTATGCCACACAGTATTCTAAACAACAAACAATATTCCCCAATGATTTGTTCCATTCTACATCCATTGGATATGGGAAAGGTCCCAGTACCTATCTTGAATATGGAGGATCAGAACTGGTGCTGAACCTGTTTGGTAGCCTTGGGCCTTTGTCAAAATTCCAGCTCATTAGCTATAAGAGAACATCGCAAATACATATGATTTGTCTTTATAACTTTCCATCCCTTTGTAATATCCTATCCTAAAGCAAACCCTTTTGTGAATGAAATGCAACCTAATTTTCTGCCTCATCTAATAACAACTCAATTCTAGACTGCATTCTAAAAACATTTTGTTGTTTTTTATTTCCAGTTATGCAATAATTCATAAGCAAATTGTCAGTGTTACAAAAGTATAGAATAAAATATGAGACAGTTTTGAAATGTTTTTTTCCGCATTCATGTTGGTTTTATATACTTTGCACTATATGAATTTGCTAACCGGGGATGAACTCACCAAAGGATTATATCCCATACATCTGTGTGTTGTGCTAATCAGAAAAATGTAGCATTCATGGGGTAAAGCCTTGAAAATATAGCTGCACTCATCTTAAATCAACAAAATCCAAACCTGCTCTGACAGTTACAGAACATACCTGATATATATCCCTGTTCAGTTTTTCAGAAAGAACTGGAACAAGCCAGGCAGCCATTCCCCAGGACAGCATTGTGATAGGGATGAAAGAATCTTGCAGAATTCTTGAGAGAAATGTGAATAAGATAATTGTCTTCGTTAGGGTTTTACTACTGTGAACAGACACCATGACCAAAGCAAGTCTTTTTTTTCCATGTTCTTTTTTTTTTCTTTCTTTACATTTCAAATGTGATCTTCTTTCTGAGGCAGGAGTTATAGGACAGTATTTAACTGGGCCTGGCTTACAGGTTCAGAGGTTCAGTCCATTACCATCAAGGCAAGACCATGGCAATATGCAGGAAGGTATAATGCAGGAGCTGAGAGTTCTTCATCTTCATCTTAAGGTCTCAAGGAGAAAATTGATTTCCATGGAGCTAGGATAAGAGTATTAAAGTCACGCCCATAATAACACAATAGCTTCAACAAAGTCACACCTCCTAAACTGCCACTGCCTGAGCCAACCATATTCAGACCCATCACAATAACAATGAGCATCTTTAACAACCTAAAGACTCTGAGTGTAACTCATTATATATCTGTGTAAGCATATACACACATGTTAAACCCATACACTCAGTCAGAGCAAGACATATACTTACAAATGTGTATATAGTAAATATTCACACACATGTATAAAGATAAACACATTTATACACACACAAAAAAGTATACCCAGACACACGAACACACAGTACATTTGTACTCGCTGATATATATTCGCAGATTCATACTCATACACTCTCAAATACACAATATGTATATATTGAAAACTTTTTTTGTTTTTTTTTAATATTTTTATTTTCCATATTCTTTGTTTACATTCCAAATGATTTCCCCTTTCCCAGATCCCCCCTCCCCATATATCCCATAAACCTTCTTCTCTCCATCCATTCTCCAATAACCTCCATCCTTTTTCTCTGTCCTTATATTCTCCTCCAAGGCTAGATAAATCCTTTCCAGGATCAGGACCCTCTCCATACTTCTTCACGGGATTCATTTGTTATACGATTTGTGCCTTGGGTACTCAGAGCTTCCAAGCTAATTAATATCCACTTATCAGAGATTGCATTCCATGTGTATTCTTTTGTGATTGGGTTGCCTCACTTAGGATGATATTTTCCAGATCAAACCATTTGCCTAAAAATTTTGTGAATTCATTGGTTCTAATTGCTGAGTAGTGTTCCATTGTGTATATATACCACATTGTCTGTATCCATTCCTCCTTTGAGGGACATCTGGGTTCTTTCAAGCTTCTGCCTATTATAAATAAGGCTGTTATGAACATAATGGAACATGTGTCTTTATTGCATGCCTGGGAATCTTTTGGATATATGCCCAGGAGAAGTATAGCAGGGTCCTCTGAATGTGCCATGTCCAGTTTTCTGAGGAACCACCAGACTGATTTCCAAAGTGGTTGTACCATCTTACAGCCCCACCAGCAGTGGAGGAGTGTTCCTCTTTCTCTACATCCTCGCCAACACCTGCTGTCTCCTGAGTTTTTGACCTTAGCCATTCTGACTGGTGTAAGGTGAAATCTCAGGGTTGTTTTGATTTGCATTTCCCTAATGACTAATGATGTTGAGTACTTCTTAAGGTGCCCCTCGGCCATCTGAATTTGTTCAGGTGAAAATTCTTTGTTTAGATCTGTACCCCATTTTTTAATAGGATTATTTGGTTCCCTGGGTTCTAACTTCTTGAGTTCTTTGTCTATATTGGATATTAGCCCTCTATCAGTTGTAGGGTTGGTGAATATCCTTTTCCAATATGTTGGTTGCCATTTTGTCCCTTTAACAGTGTCCTTTGCCTTACAGAAACTTTGTAATTTTAAGAGATCTCATTTGTCAATTCGTGATCTTAGAGCATAAGCTATTGGTGTTCTATTCAGGAACTTTTCCCCTTTGCCTATGTCCTTAAGGGTTTTCCCCAGTTTCTTTTCTATTAGTTTCAGTGTGTCTGGTTTTACCTGGAGGTCCTTGATCCACTTAGAGTGCAGTTTAGTACATGGAGATAAGAATAGATCAATTCACATTCTTCTGGATGCTGATGTCCAATGGAACCAGCACCATTTGTTGAAAAGGCTATCATTTTTCCATTGGATGTTTTCGGCTCCTTTGTCGAAGATCAAGTGACCATAGGTGTGTGGATTAATTTCTGGGTCTTCAATTCTATTCCATTGATCCACTTGTCTGTCACTGTGACAATATCATTGCTTGAAGTCAGGGATACTGATTCAGCCAGAATTTCTTTTGTTGTTGAGAAATCGTTTTAGCTATCCTGGGTTTTTTGTTATTCCAGATGAATTTGAGAATTGATTTTTCTAACTCTGTGAAGAACTGAGTTGGGATTTTGATGGGGATTGTGTTGAATCTGTAGATTGCTTTTGGAAAGATGGTCATTTTAAATATATTAATCCTGCCAATCCATGAGTGTGGCAGATTTTTACATTTTCTGAGGTCTTCTTCGATTTCCTTCTTCAGAGACCTAAAGTTCTTGTCGTATAGATCTTTCACTTGTTTGGTTAAAGTCACCCCAAGATACTTTATATTGTTTGTGGCTATTGTGAAGGGTGTCATTTCCCTAATTTCTTTCTCAGCCTGCTTTTCCTTTGAGTATAGGAAGGCAACTGATTTGCTTGAGTTGATTTTATAACCTGCCACTTTGCTGAAGTTGTTTATCAGCTGTAGGAGTTCTCTGGTGGAGGTTTTCAGGTCACTTAAGTATACTATCATGTCATCTGAAAATAGCGATAATTTAACTTCTTCCTTTCCAATTTGTATCCACTTGACCTCCTTATGTTATCTAATTGATCTAGCTAGAAATTCAAGTACTATATTGAAAAGATATGGAGAGAGAGGACAGCCTTGTCTAGTCCCTGATTTTAGTGGGATTGCTTCAAGTTTTTCTCCATTTAGTTTGATGTTGGCTACTGGTTTGCTGTATATTGCTTTAACAATGTTTAGGTATGGGCCTTGAATTCCTGTTCTTTCCAAGACTTTTATCATGAAAGGATGTTGGATTTTGTCAAATGCTTTTTCTGCATCTAATGAGATGATCATATGGTTTTTTTTCTTTGAATTTGTTTATGTAGTGGATTGCATTGATGGAATTCCTTATATTGAACCATCCCTGCATGTCTGGGATGAAGCCTACTTGATCATGGTGGATGATCGTTTTGATGTGTTCTTAGATTCTGTTGGCAAGAATTTTATTAAGTATTTTTGCATCAATATTCATAAGAGAATATCCATTGTTGGATCCTTGTGTGGTTTTGGTATCAGCATAATTGTGGCTTCATAGAACGAGTTGGGTAGAGTTCCTTCTGTTTCTATTTTGTGGAATAGTTTGAAGAGAATTGGTGTTAGGTCTTCTATGAAGGTCTGATAGAACTCTGCACTGAAGCCATCTGGTCCCATGCTTTTTTGGGTTGGGAGACTTTCTATGACCCTTTTTGTTTCTTCAGGTGTTATGGGACTGTTTAGATGATCTATTTGATCCTGATTTAGTTTTTGTGTCTGATATCTGTCTAGGAAACTGTCCATTTCCTCCAGATTCTCCAGTTGTGTTGAATATAGGATTTTGTAGTAGAATCTAATGATATTTTGAATTTCATCAGTTTCTGTTGTTATATCTCCCTTTTCATTTCTAAGTTTGTTAATCTGGATACTGTCTCTGTACCCTTTGCTTAGTCTGGCTAAGGGTTTATCTATCTTGTTGATTTTCTCAAAGAACCAGCTCCTGGTTTTGTTGATTCTTTGTATGGTTCTCTTTGTTTCTACTTGATTTATTTCAGCCCTGAGTTTGATGATTTCCTGCCTTCTACTCCTCCTGGGTGAAATAGCTTCTTTTTGTTCCAGGGCTTTCAGGTGTGTTGTTAAGCTGTTAGTGTATGCTCTCTCCATTTTCTTTTTGGAGGCACTCAGGGCTATGAGTTTTCCTGTTAGCACTGCTTTCATTATGTTCCATAGATTTGGGTATGTTGTGTCTTCATTTTCATTAAATTCTAAAAAGTCTTTAATTTCTTTCTTAATTCTTCCTTGACCAAGGTGTCATTGAGTAGAATATTGTTCAGTTTCCACGTGTACGTGGGGTTTTTGTTGTTTTTGTTGCTATTGAAGACCACTTTTACTCCATGGTGATCTGATATAAGGCATGGTATTATTATGATCTTCTTTTATTTGTTGAGATCTGTCTTGTGGCCAATTATATGATCGATTTTGCAGAAGGTACCATGAGGTGCTGAGAAAAAGGTATATTCTTTTGCTTTAGGATAAAATGTTATATATATATATATATATATATATATATATATATATATATATATATATATATATATATGTTAAATCTTATTAGTCCAAAGTTTCAATTACTTTTATTGTGTCCCTTTTTAGTTTCTATTGTCCTGATCAGTCCATTGAGGAAAGTGCAGTGTTAAAGTCACCCACAATTATTGTGTTAGGTGCAATGTGTGCTTTGAACTTTAGTAAAGTTTCTTTTATGGATGAGAGTGCCCTTGCATTTGGAGCATAGATGTTCAGGAATTAGAGTTCTTCTTGTTGTATTTTTCTTTGACCAGTAAGAAGTGTCCCTCAGAGTCTCTTTTGATAACTTTGGGTTGAAAGTCAATTTTATCTGATATTAGAATGGCTACTCTAGCTTGTTTCCTGAGACCATTTGTTTGTAAAATTGTCTTCCAGTCTTTCACTCTAAGGTAGTGTTTGTCTTTGACCCTGAGGTGTGTTTCCTGTATGCAGCAAAATGTAGGTTCCTGTTTATGTATCCAGTCTGTTAGTCTATGTCTTTTTATTGGGCCATTGAGCCCATTGATGTTAAGAGATATTATGGAATAGTGATTATTACTTCCTGTCATTTTTATGTTATTTTTAAATTTGATTGGTTTACTTCTTTTGGGTTTGATGAAAGAAGGTTACTGTCTTGCTTTTTCCGGGTGAAGTTTCCCTCCTTGTATTGGTGTTTTCCTCCTATTATCCTTTGTAGGGCTAGGTTTGTAGATAGATATTGGATAAACTTGATTTTTGTCATGAAATATCTTAGTTTCTCCATCTATTGTGATTGAGAGTTTTGCTGGTTATAATAGTTTTGGCTGACATTTGTGTTCTCTTAGAGTCTGCATGAGATCTGCCCAGGATCTTCTAGCTTTCATAGTCTCAGATGAGAAGTCTGGTGTGATTCTGATAGGTCTTCCTTTATATGTTACTTGGCCTTTTTCTCTTACTGCCTTTAATAGTCTTTCTTTGTTTAGTACATTTGGGGTTTTGATTATTATGTGACAGGAGGTATTTCTGTTCTGGTCCAGTCTGTTTGGAGTTCTGTAGTTTCTTATATATTCATAAGCATCACTCTCTTTATGTTAGGGAAGTTTTCTTCCATAATTTTATTGAAGATTTTGCTGGCCATTTAAGTTGTAAATCTTCACTATCATCTACACCTATAATCCTTAGGTTTGGTCTTCTCATTGTGTCCTGGATTTCCTGGATGTTTTGGGTTACAAGCTTTTTGCATTTGCATTTTCTTTAACTGTTGAGTCCATGGTTTCTATGAAATCTTCAGCATCTGAGATTCTTTCTTCTATCTCTTGTATTCTGTTGTTGATATTTGCATCTATGTCCCCTGATTTCTTCCCAAGGCTTTCTATCTCCAAAGTTGTCTCCCTTTGAGTTTTCTTAGTTGTTTCTACTTCTGATTTTAGATCCTGGATGGTTTTGCTTAGCTCTTTCACTTGTTTGTTTGTGTTTTCCTGTAATTCTTTAAGAGATTTTTGTGTTTCCTCTTTCATGACCTCAGCCTGTTGACCAAAGTTCTCCTGTATTTCTTTAAGTGATTTTTGCGTTTCCTCCTTATTGGCTTTTGTATTCTCCTGAATTTCTTTCAATGATTTTTGTGTTTCCCTTGTAAGGGCTTCTAACTTTTGATCCATTTTCTCCTGTATTTAAGTAAAATTTTCATTTTCTTTTCATGTGTTACTGTACCAGCATCACGAGCAGTGATTTTAAATCCAAATCTTGTTTTTCTGGTGTGATGGGGTATCCAGGACATGCTGTTAAAGGAGTTTTAGGTTCAGATGCTGCCATATTGCCTTGATTTCTGTTAGTGCCTTTCCTGAGTTTGCCTTTTGCCATCTAGTTCTCACTGGTGTTAGTTGGTCTTGTTGTCAATGCTGGACTCACCAGTGCAAGCTGCCTCTTCCCAGCTGGCCTTTGGTGCACAGCTGACCTCCTGCATTGCCTGGAGACAGGGCGCTGTGGCCCAGGCTGTTCAGATCCTGAAGCAGACACCTGAACGCTCCTGCTGGGGGCCTGCTGGACTCACCAGAGCACACTGACTCCTCCCAGCAGGCCTCCTGGGTGCCCCAATGGCCTCTTGCAGAGCCTAGAGATGTGGTGTTGTAGCCCAGGCTGTTCTGGATCCCAAAGCGGAGATCTGAAGGCTCCTGCCAGTGGCCTCAGGACTGGAACCTAAGCACTGTGGGGCCAGATGCACTGGAGCACACTGTGTCCTACCAGCCTGCCTCCAGGTGTCGAAAACTTCTATAATTTAGGGACATATATTTTCTGGGTTCTGTGTGAGGACCCTCTAAACTCATTAAAGTTATCTTCCTACTAGAGGTTTAAGACAGACTATATAAAGGATATAGCGGCAGGCTTTATACTAATAAAGGAGAGACGGAATTTTTATTACACATACAGAAGATGAATGGTGCAGATCAGAACACATAATATCAAATAGAACAAACCATATTTCATTTATGTAAAGCTTAAAAACTTTCCTTGGCGAACTATATACTACAAAGAATAAAAGTAATCTTTTAAAGCCTAATGCCTGTTGTCTTTGATGAAAGAACACGTAAAAATCAAGTTAACTTTATATTTTACAGCCTAGATTAGAAATTTTAAGGGGCAATTCTGTGCCCCTGTGCACTGTGCCCTGCCAGTGGGAGCCAGAACCCCTACTTCAAGAATCCCAAATTCAAAGGCAGCAGGGTGTTATGCATTATCATCCCATCTCTTGGAGGCTGGGGCAACAAGATTAGAATTCCAGACTGACACTGGATGCATAAAAAATTCTGCTCCATAAATGAAAGATAAACTAAAGCTATCATCTACAGGCAGAAATGATGAGACTAAAGGATGACTACCCTGACATAGTGACGATGACATAAATCAGAGAGCAAAATCATTGCTATGAAGCACTAAGGAGACTGAGACTGGAGAATTCCTATGGCTCAGGAATTGACAATAAACCTTGGAAGCATAGACAGATACCAATTTGAAAATTCAAATCTGCAATGTAAGTTCGAATGTCTGTCTACATTGCAACAATAATTTTCCATTGAGGAAGCAATCGGCGGCAGCGGCGGCGGCGGCAGCGGCAGCAGTGGCTGCTCCAGCTGAAGGGCCATCAGCAGTGGAACCAAGGCGTCACAGGGACCAGTTAGGCCCTGCGCCCACGACCACTGACCTTCGCTGACCAGCCGGGCAGCAAGCAGCTGCAGTTGTGCGGCGCCTTTCCTGCACGGAGGCCACTTCAGAACTCGGCCTCCCACCAGTCAGGAGAGGAGCATCCATCTTGGTTCCGGACTCCAGGAATCGGACAGACTGAGGTACACAAACATAATCCGAGGCCAACACCGCGGTGGTCTGAGCCCGACGGGCGTTGGCCTGCAACCAGGCCCTGGGCGGGTCGGGGGGCCATCGGGGTGCCAACCCAACCAGGAGGTTTTTTGCCCAGGCCTGCGAGCGTGCCGCCGCCATTTTGCCTGCAGGACGACAGAGAGCTCAGGCGGGCAGACCTGTAACAGGCATAGCCTAAGGCTAACAAAGCGGGGGTCCAGGCCCCAAAAGGCACAGGACTGACCCCAAGAACTGGGCGGCTTGGTGGGCCATCTGTGAGTCAACCCGCCCAGGTGATTGTTAGCAAAGCAGACTCTCCCGGCGCTTTCAGGGAGCGCGGGCGCGCACGCCCGCCATCCTAGTCACCTGGCAAACCCAATTAACAGTCATAGCCCTAGGGGAACTTTGCTCGGACCTTGGCCTCCCAGGCTTTTGCCTGGACTCAGGGACTGGGCGGCCAGGCTAACCTTGTGTGCGACAGCCCGGTTGGCGGATCGGCTGCCCAGCTGAGTGAGCGGAACACAGGGGAGGTCACAGTAGCATACACCATCGGCACTCCCTGGGAGTGCACACGGGCTCCATCTGCTCCACAGACACAATCTGGGGCAAGGCCTCAGGCAGAAGCCCTTAGCTCTACTCTCTCCGCTTCTGGATCCAGATCAGTCTGGGCGGCAGCATTACATCTCCAAGTCCTGCAAGTGGCTAGCTGGGCTTCCGGGCGGCCAGCTGGGAGAAGTCAGTGTGCTCCAGTGAATCCAGCGGGCCCCAGCGGGAGCCTTCGGGTGCCTGCTTTGGGATCGGAACAGCCTGGGCAGCAGCACACTGTCTACAAGCAGTGCAGGAGGTAAGCTGTGCACCAGAGGCCAACTGGGAAGGGGCAGCTTGCACTGGTGAGTCCAGCACTGACAAGATAAACTAACACCAGTGAGATCTAGATGGCAAAAGGCAAACGCAGGAACGTCACTAACAGAAATCAAGGCAATATGGCAACATCTGAACCAAATTCTCCTCTACCAACATGTCCTGGATACCCCATCACACCAGTAAAACAAGATTTGGATTTAAAATCACTGGTCATGATGCTGGTACAGGAACACATGAAGGTCATACATAAAGAAATTCAGGAGAAAATGGATCAAAAGTTAGAAGCCCTTGCAAGGGAAACACAAAAATCATTGAAAGAAATCCAGCAGAATACAAAAGCCAACAAGGAGGAAATGCAAAAAACACTTAAAGAAATACAGGAGAACTTTGATCAACAGGCTGAGGTCATGAAAGACGAAACACAAAAATCTCTTAAAGAAATACAGGAGAACTTTGGTCAACAGGCTGAGCTCATGAAAGAGGAAACACAAAAATCTCTTAAAGAATTACAGGAAAACACAAACATGCAAGTGAAGGAGCTAAGCAAAACCATCCAGGATCTAAAATCAGAAGTAGAAACAACTAAGAAAACTCAAAGGGAGACAACTTTGGAGATAGAAAGCCTTGGGAAGAAATCAGGGGACAGAGATACAAATATCAACAACAGAATACAAGAGATAGAAGAAAGAATCTCAGATGCTGAAGATTCCATAGAAACCATGGACTCAACAGTTAAAAAAAATGCAAAATGCAAAAAGCTTGTAACCCAAAATATCCAGGAAATCCAGGACACAATGAGAAGACCAAACCTAAGGATTATAGGCATAGATGAGAGTGAAGATTTACAACTTAAAGGGCCAGCAAATATCTTCAATAAAATTATGCAAGAAAACTTCCCTAACCTAAAGAGAGAGATGCCCATGAATATACAAGAAGCCTACAGAACTCCAAACAGACTGGACCAGAACAGAAATACTTCCCGTCACATTATAATCAAAACACCAAATGTTCTAAACAAAGAAAGAATACTAAAGGCAGTAAGAGAAAAAGGCCAAGTAACATATAAAGGAAGACCTATCAGAATCACAGCAGACTTTTCACCTGAGACTATGAAGGCTAGAAGGTCCTGGGCAGATCTCATGCAGACTCTAAGAGAACACAAATGCCAACCAAAACTACTATATCCAGCAAAACTCTCAATCACCATAGATGGAGAAACTAAGATATTTCATGACAAAACCAAGTTTACCCAATATCTATCCACAAACCCGGCCCTAAAAAGGATAATAGGAGGACAACACCAATACAAGGAGGGAAACTTCACCCTGGAAAAAGCAAGATAGTAACCTTTCATCAAACCCAAAAGAAGTTAAGCATTCAAATTTAAAAAATAATGTCAAAAATGATAGGAAGTAACAATCACTATTCCTTAATATCTCTTAACATCAATGGACTTAATGCCCCAATAAAAAGACACAGACTAACTGAATGGATACGGAAACAGGACCCTACATTTTGCTGCTTACAGGAAACACACCTCAGGGTCAAAGACAAACACTACCTTAGAGTAAAAGGCTGGAAGACAATTTTACAAGCAAATGGTCTCAGGAAACAAGCTGGAGTAGCCATTTTAATATCAGATAAAATTGACTTTCAACCCAAAGTCATCAAAAGAGACCCTGAGGGACACTTCTTGCTGGTCAAAGGAAAAATACAAAAAGAAGAACTGTCAATCCTGAACATCTATGCCCCAAATGCAAGGGCACCCTCTTTCGTAAAAGAAACTTTATTAAAACTAAAAGCACACATTGCACCTAACACAATAATTGTGGGTGACTTCAACACTGCACTTTCCTCAATGGACCGATCAGGAAAACAGAAACTAAACAGGGACACAATGAAACTAATTGAAGCTTTGGACCAATTAGATTTAACAGATATATATAGAACATTCTATCCTAAAACAAAAGAATATACCTTTTTCTCAGCACCTCATGGTACCTTCTCCAAAATCGACCATATAATTGGTCACAAGACAGACCTCAACAAATATAAGAAGATCGAACTAATCCCATGCCTCCTATCTGATCACTATGGAGTAAAAGTGGTCTTCAATAGCAACAGAAACAACAGAAAGCCCACATACACGTGGAAACTGAACAATACTCTACTCAATGATACCTTGGTCAAGGAAGAAATAAAGAAAGAAATTAAAGACTTTTTAGAACACAATGAAAATGAAAACACAACATACCCAAATCTATGGGACACAATGAAAGCAGTGCTAAGAGGAAAACTCATAGCCCTGAGTGCCTCCAAAAAGAAAATGGAGAGAGCATACATTACCAGCTTAATGACACACCTGAAAGCCCTGGAACAAAAAGAAGCTATTTCGCCCAGGAGGAGTAGAAGGCAGGAAATCATCAAACTCAGGGCCGAAATCAATCAAGTAGAAACAAAGAGAACCATACAAAAAATCAACAATACCAGGAGCTGGTTCTTTGAGAAAATCAACAAGATAGATAAACCCTTAGCCAGAATGACCAAAGGGCACAGAGAAAGTATCCAAATTAACAAACTTAGAAATGAAAAGGGAGATATAACAATGGAAACTGAGGAAATCCAAAAAATCATCAGATCCTACTACAAGAGCCTATACTCAACACAACTGGAGAATCTGGAGGAAATGGACAATTTCCTTGACAGATACCAAATACCAAAATTAAATCAGGACCAACTAGACCATCTAAACAGTCCCATAATGCCTAAAGAAATAGAAGGAGTCATAGAAAGTCTTCCAACCAAAAAAAGCACAGGACCAGATGGCTTCAGTGCAGAATTCTACCAGACCTTCAAAGAAGAGTTAACACCAATACTCTTCAAACTATTCCACAAAATAGAAACAGAAGGAACACTACCCAATTCCTTCTACGAAGCCACAATTACGCTGATATCAAAGCCACACAAAGATCCAACAAAGAAAGAGAACTTCAGACCAATTTCCCTTATGAACATCGATGCAAAAATACTCAATAAAATTCTTGCCAACCGAATCCAAGAACACATCAAAACGATCATCCACCATGATCAAGTAGGCTTTATCCCGGGAATGCAGGGTTGGTTCAATATATGGAAATCCATCAATACAATCCACTACATAAACAAACTCAAAGAACAAAACCACATGGTCATTTCATTGGATGCTGAAAAAGCATTTGACAAAATTCAGCATCCCTTCATGCTTAAAGTCTTGGAGAGAACAGGAATTCAAGGCCCATACCTAAACATAGTAAAAGCAATATACAGCAAACCGGTAGCCAGCATCAAACTAAATGGAGAGAAACTTGAAGCAATCCCACTGAAATCAGGGACCAGACAAGGCTGCCCCCTTTCTCCTTATCTTTTCAATATTGTACTTGAGGTACTAGCTCGGGCAATTCGACAACATAAGGAGCTCAAAGGGATACAAATTGGAAAGGAAGAAGTCAAACTATCATTATTTGCAGACGACATGATCGTCTACCTAAGTGACCCAAAGAACTCCACTAGAGAGCTCCTACAGCTGATAAACAACTTCAGCAAAGTGGCAGGTTATAAAGTCAACTCAAGCAAATCAGTGGCCTTCCTATACTCAAAGGATAAGCAGGCTGAGAAAGAAATTAGGGAAATGACCCCCTTCACAATAGCCACAAACAGTATAAAGTATCTTGGGTTGACTCTTACCAAACATGTGAAAGATCTGTATGACAAGAACTTCAAGACTCTGAAGAAGGAAATGGAAGAAGACCTCAAAAAATGGGAAAACCTCCCATGCTCATGGATCGGTAGAATCAATATAGTTAAAATGGCCATTTTGCCTAAAGCACTATACAGATTCAATGCAATACCCATCAAAATCCCAACTCAATTCTTCACAGAGTTAGAAAGAGCAATTATCAAATTCATCTGGAACAACAAAAAACCCAGGATAGCTAAAACTATTCTCAGCAACAAAAGGAAATCTGGGGGAATCAGTATCCCTGACCTCAAGCAATACTACAGAGCAATAGTGTTAAAAACTGCATGGTATTGTTACAGTGACAGGCAGGAGGATCAATGGAATAGGATTGAAGATCCAGAAATGAACCCACACACCTATGGCCACTTGATCCTCGACAAAGAGGCTGAAAACATCCAATGGAAAAAAGATAGCCTTTTCAACAAATGGTGCTGGTTCAACTGGAGGTCAGCATGCAGAAGAATGCGAATTGATCCATCCTTGTCTCCTTGTACTAAGCTCAAATCCAAATGGATCAAGGACCTCCACATAAAGCCAGACACTCTGAAGCTAATAGAAAAAAAACTGGGGAAGACCCTTGAGGACATCGGTACAGGGAGAAAGTTTCTGAACAGAACACCAATAGCGTATGCTCTAAGAGCAAGAATTGACAAATGGGACCTCATAAAATTACAAAGTTTCTGTAAGGCAAAGGACACCATCAAGAGGACAAATCGGCAACCAACAAATTGGGAAAAGATCTTCACCAATCCTACATCAGATAGAGGGCTAATATCCAATATATATAAAGAACTCAAGAAGTTAGACTCCAGAAAACCAAACAACCCTATTAAAAAATGGGGTACAGAGTTAAACAAAGAATTCTCACCTGAAGAACTTCGGATGGCGGAGAAGCATCTTAAAAAATGCTCAACTTCATTAGTCATTAGGGAAATGCAAATCAAAACAACCCTAAGATTTCATCTTACACCAGTCAGAATGGCTAAGATTAAAAATTCAGGAGACAGCAGGTGTTGGAGAGGGTGTGGAGAAAGAGGAACACTTCTCCACTGCTGGTGGGGTTGCAAATTGGTACAACCACTCTGGAAATCAGTCTGGCGGTTCCTCCGAAAACTGGGCACCCTACTTCCAGAAGATCCTGCTATACCACTCCTGGGCATATACCCAGAAGACTCCCCACCATGTAATAAGGATACATGTTCTACTATGTTCATAGCAGCCCTATTTGTAATTGCCAGATGCTGGAAAGAACCCAGGTATCCCTCAACAGAAGAGTGGATGCAAAAAATGTGGTATATCTACACAATGGAGTACTATTCAGTCATTAGAAACAATGAAGTCATGAAATTCTTAGGCAAATGGATGGAGCTAGAGAATATCATACTAAGTGAGGTAACCCAGACTCAAAAGGTGAATCATGGTATGCACTCACTAATAAGTGGATATTAACCTAGAAAACTGGAATACCCAAAACATAATCCACACATCAAATGAGGTACAAGAAGAAAGGAGGAGTGGCCCCTGGTTCTGGAAAGACTCAGTGAAACAGTATTCAGCAAAACCAGAACGGGGAAGTGGGAAGGGGTGGGTGGGAGGACAGGGGAAGAGAAGGGGGCTTGCGGGACTTTCGGGGAGTGGGGGGGCTAGAAGAGGGGAAATCATTTGAAATGTAAATAAATTATATCGAATAATAATAAAAAAAATAATTTTCCATTGAATTGAATCATGCTATCTTCTTGAATTATTCACCATTTGACCACGATAACCACTCCCAATTAATGTATTTTTTATTTATTTTATTTGTTCCTTCAAAACAGAGATTATGCATTTGTTTCTGTAACCAGCATGGTGGGTAGAAAGTTTCCAAGTTGAAAATTTGTCAGTATTGGGTAAGATGAAAATGTGAAAATGAATCGAGACCAGCACTGTGGATTGAGGATTCCACAGTACTGAGTGCATGACATTGGCCGCTGCCATGTGGCATCTGAAGAGTGTTGACCCATGTTTCATATCAACCTCCCATCTGATTTTGAGCCTTTCTAGTGGGCTGATGATGATTTCCATTATGCAGGCTCTGTCGTTCTGATTACTGTCTAGTTGCCTCTTAACTGAAATGTCCAGTGAAAACCATTTTTCCTAGCAGACTGTTTTATGGTCTTAAGCCTAAAAAGCCCCCAACTCTTGAGGGAAGTTGAGCAGCTCTGCCACATCTGCTTCGTGGGTCCCTCTGTAGCTACTCATTACACATCTCTTTAAACTATTGGTGATGAAAAGTGGTCTGTTAAAGGTTTCTGTGAGGCATTCTTCCCTCACAAAGGCCATAGTGGTATAAAAATTACTTAAGATAGGACATTCTTTGGTTTATATTATTTTGAGGGAAGTTTTATATTTAAGAGCCTTTTATGCCAACCATTTCATCTATTATTTAAGGAGAAAGAATTTACAACAAAAAGCTAAATAAAAACAAGTCATATGAGTGACCTTGTAAATTTTAACATGAATACCCTTGTATGAAACCAGAATAATTGGAGATATATATTTTGATATATGCCAATCTTTTTATTTTATTAGATATTTCCTTTATTTATATTTCAAATGGTATCCCCTTTCCTCTTTATCATTCCAAAAAACCCTATACCATCCCCCTTCCCCTGCTTAGGTTGGGTTAGGGTTAGGGTTAGGGTTAGGATTAGATAAGAACAGATCAGTTTGCATACTTCTACATGTTTACTGCCAGTTGACCCAGCACCATTTGTTGAAAATGCTCTGTTTTTTTCCCCACTGGATGATTTAACTCCTTTGTCCAAGATCAAGGTACCATAGGTGTGTGGGTCCTTTTCTGTTTCTTCAATTCTATTCCATTGATCTACCTGCCTATCACCGTACCAATATCATGCAGTTTTTATCACTATTGCTCTGTAGTATATCTTGAGGTCAGGGATGGTGATTCTGTCAGAGGTTCTTTTATTGCTGATAATAGTTTTTGCATGGATGGACAGGATTAATATAGTAAAAATAGCCATCTTGCCTAAAGCAATCTACAGTTTCAGTGCAATCCCCATCAAAATTGTAACTCAATTATTCATAGAGTTAGAAAGAGCAATTTCCAAATTTATCTGGAATTACAAAAAACTCAGGATAGCGAAAACTATTTTTTGAGATTATAATTACATTATTTCCCATGCCATACATACTCATTCAAATTCTCTTTTTATCTTTATTAAATATACAAATGTAATATATTTAACATATTCCTAATTATATAAATACAAGCAACTCAATCTGAATCTATATAATTTTACTTGCATGTATAAGCTTTCAGGGTTGCTTGGCATTGGATAAACAAGTAATATTCTCTTCTCCGAGGAAGACTATTACTACCACTCTCAGCATTCCTTAATTACCCGCAATTCTTTGTTTTAGATTGAGGCTTCCAGAAAATTTACTTTTCTATGTTAGTATTTTATTGTTGACGGCCTTCTTTAGCTCCTGTTTAGTTAATAAGATTGGTAAGACATTACTTGTGTAGTTTCTGAAAGTTCTAGGAGATGCAATTTTAGAGCAAACTTCCCGATCCTCCAGCTTTTACAATCTTTCTGCTCCTTATTCTACAATGATATCAGAGCCTTTGTTGCAGGACTTTGCATTGTAGATACATCAGTAGGGATTTGGCTCCATAATTCTGTACTATGTTTCGTGTAATGTTCTCTATATGTTGAAAAGAGAAGTCTTCTTCATGAGTGGTAAGGACTACACTTATCTGTGGGAAAAATAACAAATACTTGGATGAAGTTAAGGATTTTGTTAGTTTAGCAAAGTGATAGTTCTAGGTTATCCTCTAAGATTCATGAGTTCACTTCACTGGTCCTAGCTCCAAATCGTCTGATATGAATAGGCAACCTAGAATAAATTCTGGAAATACGAGGAAAGCAAAATTGGACCACTGCAGGGGTTGAAGAAGCAATAGAAAAGGAAATAATAGGGTACATGGGATCTGAAGAGAAAATAGGAGAAGCAGGGGAGCTGTATTTATGGACTGGGGAAATAAATATACAGAAGAAGGAGGGAAGAGAGTAAAAGAGCAGTAAGGGTGTCTGAAAAGTCACATGAAATTAAACTATCTAAACTAATAAAAATTAAACTATCTACCTAAAAGTACCTTTAAAAGTACATATAAAAGTACATTTAAGCCTGTTCATAAAAACATGTATTTAGTTTAAATTGCAACTTTTCCAGTTGTGATGACAATGCTTCCTTTAAGACCCATAGACCATCTAACAAAAAACTTTCCTTTTTACCATTCCATTTAAAACTTGGAATGAGAAACTGTCTTTTGAATTGTTGGTCAGGGATTTTCAAGACATTCACAAAGTATTATAGGTTATTGTTATTGCCTTTGGTTAATCCCTTAGAAGTAAAAGATAAGTTTCTACTGCTGAAGAGATCATGTTCTTCAGACATAGGGTCTAGAGACTCCTGAGCTGAGACTGACTTGATGAGGAGTAGATTTCATGACACCAAAATTTGTCATGCAAGCTTCAAACGGATAGAAGCAATTATTAGTCCTATCGAGCTATCACATATATGAACTATAACAATGACCAGCATGTCAGGATAACTCTAAAAATGCATTAGAAGCATGCATATCTTGGTGTTGCCTACAATTCTCTACTTGAACTTAAGAACCAAATTCATGTCTTGTACTAAAAGCCAATAGTCATATATAATATGTTCTTTTGTATATACTGTCTATATTTCATACTTAACACACTACATATATTTAATATTTTAATTTACTATATATTCTATAACAAATGTATATATATTCTATTTTATCATAACATGCTTTCTCAGTGTATCCCTGGTTATTCTGGAACTCACTGTATAGAGCAGAGTGGCCTTGAACTCAAATATCCTTCTACCTCAATCTCCCAGGTGCTAGGTTTAAAGGCATGTGACAGCACAGCCAAAATATTCTTTAATAATGTAAAGAGATCCATGTGTGGTAGAGGGTGCCTGTAATACCACCACTCAGGAGGCTGAGAGAGGAAGTTGAGAATTTGAGAACAGTTTTGGCTCCATAAAAAGCCCTGTCTCAAAAATGTCCATATGTAAATACACTAATGGTATGTGTATTCACCAAAAAGGTAAAATTGTATGAAGTATATAGAATGTATATAATTATATTTGCATATGCATATATGCACATTCTCTATAGCCCTGTGTTATATACACAAACAATGTTAACTCTTTATTGAGGTGATATTGTCTTTCACTGTGCTATTTATTTGGATACGAACTCTTACATATGGCTTCTCTGTTTGGCCCATAGGAAAAAACAGTGCTTACTATGAAAAGATTCACATGCTGAGTATTGATCATCCTTTCTTACTCATAATGAGTGAACTGAGTCCTGTTTTTCTGTACTGTGATTAGGCAGGTTGTAATTGTATGCTGTCTTTTTAAAACTAAAAGTTAATTAAGAATTTCATGCATGAGAAGCATTGCTCTCATCTTTTCTGAGTGATTTCACACATTTCCATTTATCTAAAAATTAAGGGGGGGGGAAGTTCTTTAGGAATCTGATGACATCCTAGTTTGATTTTCTGGGGAGATAGAAACATTGCTAATCTTGATGCTAGAGGATTCGTGAAAATACAAATAAAAATTCCCATTATCTTTCGGAAGTTTAAAAATAATGAATATTTTTAACAATGCTTCCTCTTATATGTTCTTTTTGTTGTTATGGTCAAAATACTGAAACAGCCTAAGATGGAAGAGTAATATAAATCCCATTTGTGTTCATTTTGATGACCAGGCATAATGTCAAAAAAGACCATTAGGAACCAGCTTCAGGAATAGACCATATATGCCAGAAACTAAGTCGCAGTATACCAGCTTTAGGAGTAGACCATAAAATCCAGGACAATATTATAAAACCTTCTCCCAAAGTACAGCCTAGGATAAAGACAAAAATGGGGAAATAATATCTTAACTCAGAATGGGACATCCGAGTGGGCAGCCCTATATTATCACATTGTTGAATGGTCATGACATAGGAATGTAGATAACCAATCCTTGTGACCACCTAACACCTTCCAATGAAATTTTAGATTACCTAATCCTTCTAGAGAGTTCCTCTGGTTCCCTAGTGTGCCTTTGTTTGGGGTCACCATTTCAAAGAATGGTTGACCCACTGATGATAG
Source organism: Apodemus sylvaticus (assembly GCF_947179515.1). NCBI lineage: Eukaryota > Metazoa > Chordata > Mammalia > Rodentia > Muridae > Apodemus > Apodemus sylvaticus. Next base: position 70,105,995 of record NC_067480.1, read on the forward strand.
TTATTTCTGCAGAATAAACAGTATTCAATTTGCATACTATCTGAATCTGGAGTCTTCATTCAGTGATTTTTCAGACCCTTAGAAAAGGAGGGAAGATATATTCCTGGCCATGAGTTTAGTTCTTATCCATCCTGGCAAGAATGGCATGGTGTAGTTTGTGCTAGAACAGATTGTCATATCTCTTGGACCAGGTAACAAAGAAAAGCTAGAACTTACCCAAGTCCAGCAACAGTAAGAGACATCTAATGACCATTCCCATCCCACTAAAATTCCCATGACCACCTAAAATAGCACCATGAACTAGGAAACAAGAGTTCAAGACACACGCCAATAGGACACACTTCAATTTTATTACTAACACTTCATTAAAATAACTTTTAGGACTGCAAAATGTTCATAATTTCTTCACCTTGGTTCCACTGCAGAAGGGCTATCAGCAGTGGAGCCAAGGTGACAGGGTCCAGGCAGGCCTTGCACCCACTACCACTGACCTTCGCTGGCCAGCCGGGTTACAAGCAGTGGCAGATTTACAGAGCTTTTCACCCCACAGAAGTTACATCAAAACTCTGCCTCTCTCCAGTCAGTTACGAGAGACTCCCTGCCATCTTGGATCTTGGGCAAGAGAGAGATCAGACAGACTGAGGTACAAAAATATAACCCAAGGCCAGTATCACAGGGGTCTAAGCCCAATGGGCGTTGGCCTGCACCCAGACCCAGGGCTGTTCAGGGGGCCATCGGTGTGCAAACCCAGCCAGGAGGTTGTTTAACCAGCCCAGTGCACCCTGCCATTTTGACTACTGGACACCAGGGAGTTCTAGCAGGCAAAGTCATCTAAGAGTCATAGCCCGAGGCTAACATAGCAGGAGTCTAAGACGGACAGGCCTTGGACTGACCCCAGGCCCTGGGCTCCTAGGTGGGCCTTCTGTGTGCCAACCCAGCCAGGAGGTTGTTAGCCTAGGAGACTCTCCCTGCACTTTCAGGGAGCGCACACACATTCCATCATCCTGGCCACCTGACAGAACCAATTAACAGTCATAGCCTGTGGGGAACTTTGCTCAGGCCTTAGCTTGCCAGGCTTTTGCCTAGACTCAGAGCTTCAGAGCTAGGCTAGCCTTGTGTGAACCAACCCAGTTGGGAGATCTGCTGCCCAGCAGAGTGACCAGCACTCAGAAAAGGTCCCGCAGCATAGACCATCACCACTCACTGAAGGACCAAACAGGCACCGCCTGGTTCAGATAGACAACCTGGGGCAAGGCAACCTAGGACTCCAAGGGCACACCAGCACATCGGGACAGCACATCAGCAATCTGCAACAGGGGAAACCCAGTCATCCAGTGTTGCAGAAATAGCCCTACAACCTCACAGGAGGCACAAATACCAGCCAGAGACAAGACCAACTAATTCCAGAAATAACAAGATGGCAAAGGGCAAACGCAGGAATGCTACTCACAGAAATCTCGGCAATATGGCAGCATCTGAACCAAATTCTCCAACATCAGCAAGTCCTGGTTACACAAACACACCAGAAAAACAAGATTTGGATTTAAAATAACTGTTCATGATGCTGCTAGAGAAACATAGAAAGGACATAAATGAATCTCTTAAAGAAATATAGGGGAACATGAATAAGCTAGAAAATCATATACTGGAAACACAAAATTCACTTAAAGAAATTCAGGAGAATAAGGCTCAAGAGATAGAAGCCAATAAAGATGAAACACACACACAAACACACACACACACAAACACACACACACACACACACAAACACACACAAACACACACAAACACACACACACACAAAAAAAAACTTAAAGAAATGCAGGAGGAAGTGAGTGAAACAGCAGAAGTCATGAAAGAGGAAACACAAAAATCTCTTAAAGAATTACAGGAAAACACAAACAGGCAGGTGAAGGAGCTAAGAAAAATCATCCAGGATCTAAAATCAGAAGTAGAAACAACTAAGAAATCACAAAGGGAGACAACATTGGAGATAGAAAACCTCGATAAGAAATCAGGGGCCATAGATGCAAATATCAACAAAAGAATACAAGATATGGAAGAAAGAGTCTCAGATGCCAAAGATACCATAGAAACCATTGACTCAACAGTCAAAGAAAATGCAAAATGCAAAAAGCGTGTATCCCAAAACATCCAGGAAATCCAGGACACAATGAGAAGACCAAACCTAAGGATTATAGGTATAGATGAGAGTGAAGATTTACAGCTGATAGGGCCAGCAAATATCTTCAACAAAATTATGGAAGAAAACTTTCCCAACTTAAAGAGTGAGATGCCCATGAATACACAAGAAGCCTACAGAACTCCAAACAGACTGGACCTGAGCAGAAATACCTCTTCTCACATAATAATCAAAACCCCAAATGTACTAAACAAAGAAAGAATATTAAAGGCAGCAAGAGAAAAAGGCCAAGTCACATATAAAGGAAGACCTATCAGAATCACACCAAACTCCTCACCAGAGATCATAAAAGCTAAAAGATCCTGAGCAGATCTCATGCAGACTCTAAGAGAACACAAATGTCAGCCAATACTACTATACCCAGCAAAACTCTCAATCACAATCCATGGAGAAACAAAGATATTCCATGACAAAACCAAATTTACATAATATCTTTCTACAAACCCAGCTCTACAAAGAATAATAGGAGGAAAACTCCAGTACAAGGAGGGAACTGACACCATGGAAAAATCAAGATAGTTACCTTCTTTCATCAAACCCAAAAGAAGATAACAACTCAAATATGAAAATAACATCGAAAAACGACAGGCAGTAATAATCACTATGCCTTAATATCTCTTAATGTCAATGGACTCAACTCTCCAATAAAAAGACATAGACTAACAGACCGGATAAGGAAACAGGACCCTACATTTTGCTGCATACAGGAAACACACTTCAATGTCAAAGACAAAATCTACCTTAGAGTAAAAGGCTGGAAGACAATTTTACAAGCCAATGGTCTCAGGAAACAAGCCGGAATAACCATTCTAATATCAGATAAAATTGACTTTCAACCTAAAGTCATCAAGAGATACAGAAGGACACTTCTTGCTGGTCAAAGGAAAAATCCACCAAAAAGAACTTTCAATTCTGAACATCTATGCACCAAATGCAAGGGCACCCTCATTGGTAAAAGAAACTTTACTAAAGCTCAAAGCACACATTGCAACTAACACAATAATTGCGGGTTACTTCAACACTCCACTCTCCTCAATGGACTGATCAGGAAAACAGAAACTAAAAAGGGACACAACTAATTGAAGCTTTGGAAAATTGGACTTGACTGATATTTATAGAACATTTCTCCCTAAAACAAAAGAACATACCTTTTTCTCAGCACCTCATGGTACCTTCTCCAAAATCGACCATATAATTGGCCACAAGACAGACCTCAACAAAAATAAAAAGGTCAAACTAATCCCATGCCACCTATCAGATCACTATGGAGTAAGAGTGGTCTTCAATGGCAACAAAAACAACAGAAAGCCCACATACACATGGAGGCTGAACAATACTCTACTCAATGACACCTTGGCCAAAGAAGAAATAAAGAAAGAAATCAGAGACTGTTTAGAATTTAATGAAAATGAAGGCACAGCATACCCAAATCTTTGGGACACAATGAAAGCAGTGCTAAGAGGAAAACTCATAGCCCTGAGTGCCTCCAAAAAGAAATGGAGAGTGCATACACTAGCAGCTTAACAACACACCTGAAAGCCCTGGAACAAAAAGAAACCAATTCACAGAGGAGGAGTATAAGACAGAAAATCATCAAACCCAGGGCTGAAATCAGTCAAGTGGAAACAAAGAGAACCATACAAAGAATGCACGAATCCAGCAGCTGGTTCTTTGAGAAAATCAATAAGATGGATAAACCCTTAGCCAGACTGACCAAAGGGCACAGAGAAAGTATCCAAAGTAACAAACTTAGAAATGAAAGGGGGGATATAACAAGAAAAACTGAGGAAATTAAAAAAAATCATCAGATCCTACTACAAAAGCCTATACTCAACACAACAGAAGAATCTGGAGGAAATGGACAATTTCCTTGACAGATACCAAATACCAAAATTCAATCAGGATCAAATAGATCATCTAAACAGTCCCATAACCCCTAAAGAAATAGAAGGGGTCATAGAAAGCCTTCAAACCAAAAAAGGCACAGGACCAGATGACTTCAGTACAGAATTCTATCAGACCTTCAAAGAAGACCTATCACCAATACTCTTCAAAATATTCCATAAAATAGAAACAGAAGGAACACTACGCAATTCCTTCTATAAAGCCACAATTACACTGATACTAAAGCCACACAAAGATCCAACAAAGAAAGAGAACTTCAGACCAATTTCCCTTTTGAACATCGATACAAAAATACTCAATACAATTCTTGCCAACCAAATCCAAGAACACATAAACACAATCATCCACCATGATCAAGTAGGCTTTATTCCAGGGATGCAGGTTGGTTCAATATATGGAAATCCATCAATTCAATCCACTACACAAACAAACTCAAAGAAAAAAAAAACACATGGTCATTTCATTGGAAGCTGAAAAAGCATTTGACAAAATTCAGCATCCTTTCATGCTTAAAGTCTTGGAAAGAATAGGAATTCAAGCCCCATACCTAAACATAGTAAAGGCAATATACAGCAAACTGGTAGCCAGCATCAAACTAAATGGAGAGAAACTTGAAGCAATCCCATTAAAATCAGTGACTAGACAGGGCTGCCCCCTTTCTCCTTATCTCTTCAATATTATACTTGAGGTAGTAGCTCAGGAAATTAGACAACATAAGAAGGTCAAAGGGATACAAATTGAAAAAGAAGAAGTCAAACTATCATTATTTGCAGATAATATGATAGTCTAACTAAGTGACCCAAAAAACTCCACTAGAGAACTCCTACAGCTAATAAACAACTTCAGTAAAGTGGCTGGTTATAAAATCAACTCAAGCAAATCAGTGGCCTTCCTATACTCAAAGGATAATCAGGCTGAGAAAGAAAATAGGGAAATGACATCCTTCACAATAGCCACAAACAGTATAAAGTACCTTGGGGTGACTCTTACCAAACATGTGAAAGATATGTATGACAAGAACTTCAAGACGCTGAAGAAGGAAATGGAAGAAGACCTCAAAAAATGGAAAAACCTCCTATGCCCATGGATAGGCAGGATTAATATAGTTAAAATGGCCATTTTGACAAAGGCAATATATAAATTCAATGCAATCCCCATCAAAATCCCAACTCAATTCTTCATAGAGTTCGAAAGAGCAATTCTCAAATTCATCTGGAATAACAAAAAACCCAGGATAGCTAAAACTATTCTCAACAATGAAAGAAATTCTGGGGGAATCAGTATCCCTGACCTCAAGCAATACTACAGAGCAATAGTGTTAAAAACTGCATGATATTGGTACAGTGACAGGCAGGCAGATCATTGGAATAGGATTGAAGATCCAGAAATGAACCCACATACCTATGGCCACTTGATCCTCGAAAAAGGGACTGAAAACATCCAAACATTCAAGGGGAAAAAGATAGTCTTTTCAACAAATGGTGCTGGTTCAACTGGAGGTCAGCATGCAGAAGAATGTGAATTGATCCATCCTTGTCTCCTTGTACTAAGCTCAAATCCAAATGGATCAAGAACTTCCACATAAAGCCAGACACTCTGAAGCTAATAGAAAAGAAACTGGGGAAGACCCTTGAGAACATCGGTACAGGGGGAAAGTTCCTGAACGGAATACCAATAGCGTATGCTCTAAGATTAAGAATTGACAAATGGGACCTCATAAAATTACAAAATTTCTGTAAAGCAAAGGACACCATCAAAAGGACAAATCGTCAACCAACAAATTGGGAAAAGATCTTTACCAATCCTACATCAGATAGAGGGCTAATATCCAATATATACAAAGAACTCAAGAAGTTATACCCCAGAAAACCAAATAACCCTGTTAAAAAATGGAGTATAGAGTTAAACAAAGAATTCTCACCTGAAGAACTTCGGATGGCGGAGAAACATCTTAAAAAATGCTCAACTTCATTAGTCGTCAGGGAAACGCAAATCAAAACAACCCTGAGATTTCACCTTACACCAGTCAGAATGGCTAAGATTAAAAATCAGGAGACAGCAGGTGTTGGCAAGGATGTAGAGAAAGAGGAACACTCCTCCACTGCTGGTGGGGTTGCAAATTGGTACAACCACTCTGGAAATCAGTCTGGCAGTTCCGCAGAAAACTGGGCATGTCACTTCCAAAAGATGCTGCTATACCACTCTGGGCATATACCCAGAGGATTCCCCAGCATGTAATAAGGATACATTCTCCACTGTGTTCATAGCAGCCCTATTTATAATAGCCAGCATGTGGAAAGGACCCAGGTATCCCTCAACAGAAGAATGGATGGAAAAAAATGTGGTATATATACACAATGTAGTACTATTCAGCCATTAGAAACAATGAATTCATGAAATTCTTAGGCAAATTGATGGAGCTGGAGAACATCATACTAAGTGAGGTAACCCAGTCTCAAAAGATCACTCATTGTATGCACTCACTAATAAGTGGATATTACCCTGGAAAAATGGAATACCCAAAACATAATCCACACATCAAATGAGGTACAAGAAGAACGGAGGAGTGGCCCCTGGTTCTGGAAAGACTCAGTGTAGCAATATAAGGCAAAACCAGAACAGGGAAGTGTGAAGGGGTGGGTCAGAGAACAGGGGGAGGGAAGGGGACTTATGTGACTTTCAGGGAGTGGGGGACCAGAAAAGGGGAAATCATTTGAAATATAAATAATAAATACATTGAATAAAAAAACAGAAAAAAATGTTAGCTTATTACATGCTGGGGAATCATCTGGGTATATGCCCAGGAATGGTATAATAGGGTATCTTGATGTAGTATGGATGAATGTGTGGGTAGATAAATTCTATTAATGCTGTTGTGGGACCACAGATTCACCTCTGGCCCTTGATGTGATTATATTGGCCTCAAAGGATCTTTAAGAATGCCTATTTTTCTTAAACAGCAACAGTTTCCTTGGAATTGGTCATTAAAATGATAACCAAATATGGAGGCTGTGGAAATGACATAGTTGTGAAGTACTTACTAAATTCCTCAGATGCTTTGGCTTGATTCCCAGCAAAAATAAATATTTCTGAGTTAATGTGTTTGTCAGAAGCCATTGTATAGTAGCAACATATATAAAATAAGGATGTTGCATTTGCGTATGAAACATTTAATGAATATTTCAAAAGCATTCAAGGGTTATCAGGTGGCAAAATATACTTCTCATACAATAGGACGAAAGGTAAATACTCATCAGAGCAGCATGGGTCTAGTTTATGGAAATCATGTTTATAAAAAGTGTAATAAACTTCTAGAATCTTCCTCATATTACAGTTGTGGTATTGAGATTTTCCCTTTCTATCATTATTTTAAAACTTTTGTATGAAGACTATTATTTCTTACCTAAAGAGAAAAATCATGTTAAAAAATTTTGGTATGCAGTACAAAGAAATTGAGCCTTATGTTTTGAAATCAGTACTTTATACTTAATACTGGTGTTTTTTTTTCCTTTGAGGGTGAATGCTTTCTTTGTTTGGTTATGAAAAAAATACATTATCAATTTTTAGAGTAGATGTTTTGGTTTGGAGAGAGATTTCTTTTTGTGAAGTGTTTGCTGTAAAAACATGGAGACCTGAACATGTTCCTCAGAGCTCATATGAAAAGTAAGATATAATATTGTTGTAGCCACAATCCTGTAGAGACCAAGCCAGGAGAATACCCAGGGCTCTTAGAAAGCCTGTCTTTTAAGTGCAGGACAATGATTAGCCTGTCCAAAAAGGGAAAAAAAGTTAACACAGCTTGTGGCAGTTTGAATAGGTAAGCTCACTACAGACTTAGATGTTTGAATGCTTGGTCCTTAGAGAGTGACACTATTAGGAAGTATGGCTTTGTTGAAGTAAGTATTGGCTTGTTGAAGGAAGTGTGACACTGTGGGGGCAGGCTTTGAGTATGCCTATGCTCAAGTTACTCCCAATCTGGAACACAGTATCCTTTTTTTTTTTTTTTTAATATAATCTTCATTTACATTTCAAATGGAACCTTTCCTGTTTTCCCTGCTACCCAAGCCTCTCCTGTTTTCCCTGCTACTCCAACCTCTCCTCCTACCCCCTGCCTCCAAGTATATGCCCCTCCACCTGACCCACTCCCACCTCCCCCAACCTTGATTTCCCTTTGTTGAGCCATCTATTGAGCCTTCACCTGACCAAGTACCACTCCTCCCACTGATGCCTGACAAGGCCTTCATCTGCCACAGTTTTAGCTGGAACCATGTGTACCCATTAGTGGATAGTTTAGTCCCTGGGAGCCCTGGGGCATCTGGGTGGCCATCCCAGATGGTGTTCTGGGCCATCATGGGTGTTCTTTCCATGGGGCTGTAAACCTTTTCAGCTCCGCCAGACCACCCTCCAACTCCTCCATTAGGGGGCCCACATCCAGACCAATGGTGTGTTACCATTACACAGACAGAGGTCTGCCGCTGTTTGTGTAATGCTCTGGCAAGACCCCTCTGGAGACAACCATGGACTGCTCCTTTTGGTATGTACTTCTTGTCATCCATAATAGTGTCAGGGTTTTGGTGACTGTTTACAGGATAAATCTCCAGGTATGGCAGTGTCTGGGTGGCCTTTACTTCAGTCTCTGCTCTACACTTTGTCGCCTTTATTGCTCCTGTATTTTGTTCCCTTTCTCAGAGGAACCAAAGCATCCTCACTTAAGTCATCCTTCTTCTTGGGCTTCCAGTGCTCTGTGAATTGTACCTTATTTATTTTGAGCTTTTGGGCTAACATCCAATTATCAGTGAGTGCATACCATGTGCGTTCTTTTGTGATTGGGTTACCTGGGTCAGGATGACACTTTCTAATTCTATCCATTTACCTAAGAATTTCATGAATTCATTGTTTTTAATAGATGAATAGTACTCCATTATGTATGTATATCCCAGTTTCTGTATCCATTCCTCTGTTGAAGGACATCTGAGTTCTTTCCAGCTTCTGGCTATTATAAATAAGACAGCTGCAGCTATGAACATAGTGGAGCATGTGTCCTTATGACATGTAGGAAAATCTTCTGGATATATGCCCAGGAGTGCTATACTCCAAATGCAAGGGTACCCACATTCATAAAAGAAACTTTACTAAAGCTCAAAGCACACATTGAACCCCACACAATAATAGTGGGAGACTTCGATACCCCACTCTCAGCAATGAACAAATCATGGAAACAGAAACTAAACAGAGACACAGTGAAACTAAATGAAGTTATTGCCTAAATAGATCTCACTGATATTTATAGAGCATTCTATCCTAAAGCAAAAGAATATACCTTCTTCTCAGCACCTCATGGTACCTTCTCCAAAACTGAACATATAATTGATCACAAAACCAGCCTCAACAGATACAGAAATATTGAACACAGTATTCTTGTTGCTATAGATCAAATAGTAGAACTTCCCCAGAACCATGTCTGCCTGGACATTGTCATACATCCCACTACAATGATAATGGACTGAATTTCTGAAAGTGTAAGCTAGCCCCACTTAAATGTTCCTTTTTAATGTGTTGCTTTGGTCATGGTATTTCTTTCCAGCAATAAAACTGTAATCAAGAAAGTGCCAAAGGAACAGTACCCTATGTTGTCCTCTGGCTTCTGTATGCAACCACACACAGCATACCTTTATATAAATACAGGTACATGTGTAGGAACACACACACACACACATACACACACACATGAACACACACACACATACACACATAATGAGTATTTTCAAAAATATTATGTGGAAGCACTGGGAGTACATGCTATGAGTCCTAGGTGTATGTCCACAATGAGAGAAAAATTGTAGAACAAAAACAAATGACCACTGGGTTCAAAATCAGCCTGACTGTTGCTAATAATCTGCTGCTTACTCATCCTATGATCCTAAGCAAGCCCTCATGTGTAGAATTGGAATCATTGCAATTACAAAGTAGATACTAGAGCAGTCATTCTCTTATCTTCCTAAAGGTGACTCTTTAAAAGAGTTCCTCATGTTGTGGTGGCTACAAACCACAAAATTAATTTTGTTGCTACTTCATAACTGTAATTTTGGTACTGTTATGAAAATATATGCTATTTCCAATGGTCTTAGGCAACCTCTGTGAAAGGGTCATTCAACACCCAAAGGAGTCACAACTAGCAGATTGAGAACTGTTGCTTCAGAGTATGCTAAAGTCTTTAGGGGTAATCTCTTGTTTATAGCCAGTTTTATATTGACAAATTCATAATTCTTTTCTGTTATTTTGTGTAGTGCTGAATTAAACCTGGTCCCCTGATGCTTGTCAAGCATTCAGTTTCCTGATACCACAGGGGTTATTTCATTGGAAACGGTTGTTGATGAAGGACTTTAGCCCAATGCACATTCCACCATTCCCTAAGGAGATCTCTTTGAGGCCTGGACCTTTCATATCATGCAGAAGTGGCATGCAGAACAAACTCAGACATCAGCCGGAAGAGGCACAGGAATTTTCAGGATCACAATGAGCTTTTGGATGTGAATTTAATACTTGAAAAAGTGAATTCCTTATGAGTGACTGAAGCAATCAAATCAATCAACATATAAGACACAATATCAAATGCAAAGTAGAGACAGAATACAGAGAATATCGTGTTCCAATGAGGCACAGATACCAGAGTAAAATTTCATCTATACATCTGGCTATGTGTCAGGACCATTTATTATGAAAATACAGGGGTATACATAACATAAGTATAAATAATATGCAGATAGAGCAAAAAATTGCTTCCAGCAGAGCCTAAACTCACTGAATAGACATTTACCCAATTTACCATAAATCCTTTCTAGATACCTCAAAGAGAATCTTAAAGATCTGGCAGGGGATATTATAGTCTGGATGTGCTATACCCTTAGAAGACTCATTTCCTAAATTCTGACCTGGTCATCCTATTTTAAGAGGCACATAGTGGACACATGCTCCACTATGTTCATAGCAGCCTTATTTATAATAGCCAGAAGCTGGAAAGAACCCGGATATACCTCAGAGGAGGAATGGATACAGAAAATGTGGCATATATACACAATGGAGTACTATTCAGCAATTAAAAGCAATGAATTCATGAATTTTTTAGGCAAATGGATAGACCTGAAAAATATCATCCTAAGCAAAGTAACACAATCACAAAATAATACACATGGAATGCAGTCATTGATAAGTGGATATTAATTAGCCATGAAGCTCTGAATACTGAAGATACAATTAGCATATCTTTATTCCCACGAAGAGGGAAGAAGAGGGCCCTAATCCTGGAAAGGCTTGATCCAGCATTGTAGGGGAGTACCAGGACAGAGAAAAGGGAGGGGGAAAGATAGGAGAATGGATGGAGAGAAGAGGACTTATGGGACATATGGGGGGACTGGGAAAGGGGAAAGCTTTTAGAATGTAAAAAAAGAATATAGAAAATAAATAAATAAAAAAAGAACATAAGATCTAACTGGGTTAACATAATAACTAGAAGCATATCCTTGGAATGTTTGTTTTGTTTCAGGTTTTGTTTTATTTGCTTTTTACTGTCTATAAGATGAGTCACCTCTAATATGTGTTCCTACCTTCATGATATTCTAGCACACTATGGGCCAAGAATCAATGAATCAATGACCCATGTTATTATGAAGAACAATGTCTAAAACCATGAACCAAAATAAGGAAATATCTTCTCCTATAAGTTGTTTTTTATGTCAGATATATTTTTATTTAGTCATAATAATGAGAAAACTAACTGACACAGAGGGATTCTTGGGTTGACTGTTAGAGGTGGGTGGGACTGAGTTCAAAACCCCTATTACCAGGTAAGCTGGGAGAATTCAGCTAGTTTTGTTGCAGGAAGACACCTTGCCCAAGGTCACTTAATGTTGTAACAATAAATGATCCTCAATTCAATTGGCGATAACTGTAAGCTCTGTGTTATCTAGATATGCCTGGAGAACCCACTAAAATCATCAGTGTTGACCATGGTCACAGTTGGCTTCTAGATCAATGTCATCTTAACTGTTCTTCTCTTGAGCATGGTAATCCATTCACATAGCTCAAGAAACTTCCTATATACACACACACACTTACACGCACACACACACACACAAAAAAAAAAAAAAAACTGAGAGCCTCTGACACCTGGGCTACATCATAAAACTATAATTTTAATTATAATTGTAATTATAATTATATTTGTATATATAATTATAATTGTAAAATGGCAAGCAGCATTGATACTTCTATGAACAAAAACTATTACCTCCATCCTGGTTATAAAGAATGAGAGTGATTTACATATAGTATATATAATACAATATGTACGTAATATATATGTGATATGTATGTGTCTTAGTTATTTGTCTTGTTGCAATGAAACAGCATTTATAGAAACAACTTAGGGAAGATTTGGAGGGCTGTCTCTTACAGGGTAGAAACCAAGCAGGAATATGACATAGTTGCTGAGAACGTACCCAAATCCAAGAGGTAAACAGAGATGAATGCTAGTACTTGGCTCACTAACTCACTATTGTGGAGTCAGGAACCACAAACTATGATATTTTAAATGCCATTTTCTTTTAAACTAATATTAAATTTCCTCACAGAAACAGTTTGAGATTTGTCTCCAGCTGCATTCCATGAAGCTGACAACCAATATAAACCATCACATTCCCATTTTCTTACAACTTTATGAAAAAATGTATTAGTTTTAAATCATAACCTTTCACCTCTTATGTCCATTTCAGAATGCAAAATACATTCAATCCAAACCAAATGCTTCCTGTGCCTCTGACATGCCAACATTGTTTAAAAGTACAATTGACAGATTCCTCCTGACACTCAGGCAATCTCTTCACTGGGAGCACCCACAACATTAAAAACATTTTATATATTTCCAATATAAAATGGGACAGAAGAAAGATTTCTATTCCAAAGATAAATAACTATCTCAGGGAAACACTGGACTAGGAAAGACCAAAACTAGCTCAGCAAACACTGAATTCTTTAATCCTATATCAGTCTTCTGGGCTTACTGATAGAATCATCTAGACTCAAAAGGCCTAAATAGTTCTGTACCTCTTAATTCATCCATCCCTAGAAGACCAGCTTCTTTCCTGGACCAACTTGACTCCATGCGTATAGATTTCCAGTGGGTCATCTCCAACATCCTGGGATCTGCATTGCAGGTCAGGCTTTAACTTCACAGCTTCATAATCACTTCTTAAAACTTCCTTATGGGCATCTCACCCTGCCACATACTACTTTATCCATATGTGTCTCTCAGCAACCCTATTATGATCCTCTTAATTCCCTATCTGTTATTCTACAAAATGAACATATGTGGACAACACTAGCAAGCTCTGATACCATCATAGAATGGAACCTAACTGCTTTGGGCATTATTTAAGTAGCATTTGTGCTCTAACCAAGGGAACAAGTTTTCCTAGGAAGTCATGTTTGAGCAGTTTACCTCTTTTGAAGGGACTGACACACCATGGGGTGCTCCCTGAATTCATATTAGGCATAAACTACACGAAGACCCCAATTTCCAAGGAGAGTCTTTATTAAGCAGAATCTGAATCAAACAGAAACAAATAGCCTCAGAGAAGTAATTAAAGAGCAAAAGAGAAGGTTCATGCTAGAATAAGCTAGAATGAGTTGGTAAACATGGATTGGATATGCTAATGAGATTTGACAATGGAGAGTTTTGATTGTGGGACTTGATGTTTTGATAGTTAGACCTTGGTCATCAGCCTCAGGAAGGAGTCATGCCTAAGAAAGTGGCAAAATAAGGAAATGGACCTCAGTGGCAAGCTTTAGGAATATGGAAGTGCCTAAATGAGGGAATCTAATGATTTATAAAGGGGATGGGGGCAGTAAGACCAGCAGGTGCCATGTTTGTCAGGCTTGGTAGAATCCATCACTCTCAGTGACATCCAGTTTAAGCTATTTCCTTGCATATGAATTTGTCCAAAAGATGGAGTCTCTAATAGGTAGAGTCTTGCCAGCAAACCACCTATTTTGTCTCCATGCAGAGAATCTGGTTTCTCTGTGATTGTCCACATCTTTTTTAACTACTGCAGATGCTTAGCCATCTACATATTCCTTGACCAAAACTCTAAGCTTCCTCACAGTTTTCTCATTTTACTTCACTTCTTGTTGTCTTTCACTGAAGGTCTGTATGAGAGAAGGGAAAGTAGCATGAGACAGCCTAAATTCTATCCTGGTTGAAAATTTCCTCTGCCAAACTAATAGGTCCATTATCTTTAAATTCAACCACAATCAGTTTCTCAGGACATGGACAGTACCTCAGTAGATACTTTAACATAATAACAAATGAATGGCTGTGGCATAATTTCTGAATCTTTTGGGGGGGGGCTGGACTAATTTCCATTTTATTGAGGAGGGTGCAGGGTCCCATTTTTTCTCATCCTCATGAGTGCTTTTTGTATTTGCTTTAATTTTTAAGAGTGTGTGTGTGTGTGTGTGTGTGTGTGTGTGTGTGTGTATGTGTGTGTGTGTGGCCTGCATGTATTTCTATGAACCATGAGCATGCCTGCATGCTTGGTGCCTATGGGTCAAATAAAATGTACCATCAGGTCCCCTGGAACTGGAGTTAATGTTGATTATCAACCATCATATGGGTACTGGGAACCTCTGGAAGAGTAGCATTGCTGTGAGCTACCAAGTCCTCTCTCTATCCTGTTAATGCTTTCTTTTTATTTATTTTTCTATTTACTTTTTTTATTCAATATATTTTTTATTTACATTTCAAATGATTTCCACGTTTCTGGCCCCCCACTCCCCAAAAGTCACATAAGCCACCTTCCTTCCTCCTGTTCTCCCACCCATCCCTTCCCACTTCCCTGTTCTGTTTTTGCCTTATACTGCTACACTGAGTCTTTCCAGAACCAGGGTCCACTCTTCCGTTCTTCTTGTACCTCATTTGATGTGTGGATTATGTTTGGGGTATTCCAGTTTTCCAGGCTAATATCCACTTATTAGTGAGTGCATACCATGATTGACCTTTTGAGACTGGGTCACCTCACTTACTATGATGTTCTCCAGCTCCATCCATTTGCCTAAGAATTTCATGAATTCATTGTTTCTAATGGCTGAATAGTACTCCATTGTATGTATGGGATACTAATTCCCCCAGAATTTCTTTTGTTGTTGAGAATAGTTTTAGCTATCCTTTTTTTGTTGTTGTTGTTAAATTCAAGATGAATTTGAGAATTGCTCTTTCTAAGTCTATGAAGAATTGAGTTGGGATTTTGATAGGTATTCCGTTGAATCTGTATATTGCTTTTGGCAAAATGGCCATTTTAACTATATTAATCCTGCTGATCCATGAACATGGGAGGTTTTTCCATTTTTTGAGATCTTCTTCCATTTTCTTCTTCTGGATCTTGAATTTCTTGTCAAACAGATCTTTCACATGTTTGGTAAGAGCCAGCTCTAGGTACTTTATACTGTTTGTGGCTATTGTGAAGGGTGTCATTTCCCTAATGTCTTTCTCAGACTGCTTATCCTTTGAGTATAGAAAGGCTACTGATTTGCTTGAGTTGATTTTATAACCTGCAATTTTGCTGAAGTTTTTTTTATCAGCTGTAGGAGTTCTCTAGTGGAGTTTTTTGGGTCACTTAGGTAGACTATCATATCTTCAAATGATAGTTTGACTTCTTCCTTTCCAATTTGTATTCCTTTGACCTCCTTATGTTGTATAATTGCCTGAGCTAGTACCTCAAGTACAATATTGAAAAGATAAGGAGAGAGGGAGCAGCCTGTCTAGTCCCTGATTTTAGTGGAATTGCTTCAAGTTACTCTCCATTTCCTTTGATGCTAGCTACCGGTTTGCTGTATACTGCTCTTACTATGTTTAGGTATGGGCCTTGAATTCCTGTTATTTCCAAGACTTTAAGCATGAAAGGATGCTGAATTTTGTCAAATGCTTTTTCAGCATCCAGTGAAATGACCATGTGGTTTTTTTCTTTGAGTTTTTTTTTTTTTTTTTTATGTAGTGGATTACATTGATGGATTTCCGTATATTGAACCAACCCTGCATCCCTGAGATAAAGCCTACTTGATCATGGTTGATCAAGTTTTATGTGTTCTTGGATTCAGTTGGCAAGAATTTTATTGAGTATTTTTGCATCGATGTTCATAAGGGAAATTGATCTGAAGTTCGCTTTCTTTCTTGGATCTTTGTGTGGTTTTGGTATCAGCATAATTGTGGCTTCATAGAAGGAATGGGGTAGTGTTCCTTCTGTTTTTATTTTGTGGAATAGTTTGAAGAGTATTGGTGTTAGGTCTTCTTTGAAGGTCTGATAGAATTCTGCACTGAAGCCATCTGGTCCTGGGCTTTTTTTGGTTGGAAGGCTTTCTATGACCCCTCCTATTTCTTTAGGAGTTATGGGACTGTTTAGATGATCTATTTGTTCCTGATTTAATTTTGGTATTTGGTATCTGTCTAGGAAATTGTCCATTTCCTCCAGATTCTCCAGTTGTGTTGAGTATAGGCTTTTATAGTAGGATCTGATGATTTTTTTAATTTCCTCAGTTTCTGATGTTATATCCCCCTTTTCATTTCTAATTGTGTTAATTTGGATACTTTCTCTCTGCCCATTTGGTCAGTCTGGCTAAGGGTCTATCTATCTTGTTGATTTTCTCAAAAAACGAGTTTCTGGATTCATTGATTCTTTGTATGGTTCTCTTTGTTTCCACTTGACTGATTTCAGCCCTGAGTTTGATGATTTCCTGTCTTCTACTCCTCCTGGGTGAATTGCCTTCTTTTTGTTCCAGGGCTTTCAGGTGTGTCCTTAAGCTGCTAATGTATGCACTCTACATTCTCTTTTTGGAGGCACTCAGGGCTATGAGTTTTCCTCTTAGCACTGCTTTCATTGTGTCCCAAAGATTTGGGTATGTTGCGCCTTCATTTTCATTAAATTCTAAAAAGTCTCTGATTTCTTTCTTTATTTCTTCTTTGGCCAAGGTGTCATTGAGTAGATTATTGTTCAGCCTCCATGTGTATGTGGGCCTTCTGTCGTTTTTGTTGCCATTGAAGACCACTCTTACACCATATATGATCTGATAGGAAGCATGGAATTAGTTCGATCTTTTTATATTTGTTGAGGACTGTCTTGTGACCAATTATATGGTCGATTTTGGAGAAGGTACCATGAGGTGCTGAGAAAAAGGTATATTCTTTTGTTTTAGGGTGGAATGCTCTATAAATATCAGTCAAGTCCAATTAGTCCAAAGCTTCAATTAGTTTTATTGTGTCCCTGTTTAGTTTCTGTTTTCCTGATCCGTCCATTGAAGAGAGTGGAGTGTTGAAGTCACCCACAATAATTGTGTTGGGTGAAATGTGTGCTTTGAGCTTTAGTAAAGTTTCTTTTACCAATGAGGGTGCCCTTTCATTTGGTGCATAGATGTTCAGAATTGAAAGTTCTTCTTGGTGGATTTTTCCTTTGACCAGCAAGAAGTGCCCTTCTGTATTTCAGGGTCTGGGTGCAGGCCAATGCCCATCAGGCTTAGACCCTCTCGATGGTGGCCTTGGGTTATATTTGAGTACTTCAGTGTGTCTGATTTCTCTGGTGCCCAAGATCCAAGATGGTGGAGAGTCTCTAGTAACTGTCTGGCAGAAGGCAGAGTTCTGATGTAGCTTCTGTGGGATGAAAGGCACTGTAAATCTGTCAGTGCTTGCAGGCTGGCTGGCCAACAAAAGTCAGTGGTAGCAGGCACAAGATCTGCCTGGACCCTGTCACCTTGGTTTTACTGCTAATGGCCCTTCTGCTGGACCAAGTGCTCCTCCTGCTGCTACTGCTGCCACTGCCCCTAGTTTCTGAATCTTTATTCCCTTCTCATTCAGCATGGACTAGGCATCCATTTTCCACAATTCATTTGTTATTCTTTTCCTTCCATACTTCCTCCAGAATGCCATTAAGCCCTGTTTCCAGCATTTCCAGGGATCTTCTTGCCTTAAGTTCCAAAATCTTCTACATTCTGTCTACAGGCCTGCATCAGTGGCCTAACAACCATGTGGTTAGGTTTATCATGGTCATAGTCCCACTTCTGAGTGAGTTTTGTATATTAGTTACTGTTCTCGTTGCTATGGCAATATGCCTAATTAGAAACTATTTAAGAATGGAATCACTCATTTTGGCTTCCAGTTTGAAGGTGAGGTCTATCTGGGCAGAAAAGTTATGGCACAGATGTACGAAGCAACTGCACATCATATATCTGATGTCAGAAAACATGAAACAATATTTGTGCTCAGCTCAATTTCTTCTTTTATTTGGTTTGTAAATTGTAGTAGATTGTGTATGGTTGACATTACAGAACAACAGGAAAACAATGATAATTCTGTAAAAATTTGAATTAAATAGACTTTTGTATAGAAGATTATAAGAGTGTTGAGCCCTCACACCATGCTGCTGCCCCTCCCCCCAAAAAATCAATATACATTCAATTTCTGATTCAAATCCAGAGGTAAGAAAAAAACTTTTAAAAGAAATCATGGGAATATTTCTTCAGTTCTTCAAAAACTTATTACTTACCTAGGGTATAATAAGTGATAACCAGTAAGTATATATGTATGTGTATATACATACACATTAAATAAGGATAATGTAATACAAATAAATTAATCAAAAAAGTCATATTGAGGATAATGCTATATGAAGACACACACACATATACATACATACATACATATACACATATACATACACATATACATATATGAGGCTGAAACCTAGAATATATAACTCCTAAACTCCCATGTTAAATATACAGGAAGCACAAATGATGTTTTCTGAGTAAGTATTAAATTTATCAATGTTGGCTAATTTCAGAAGTCTCAGTATAATGAAACTTGAATAAACAATGTGATATCATCAACATGAAAGAGACAAACATGTTACTCAACTTTTAATCATGGAGACAGAATAGCAGAAAATTATCCTATGAAGAGGAAAAGTCTCTGTAATCTTAGCACTGAGAACCTATGAAGAATCAGGAGTTTGAGTCTAGTCTGGACTACACAGTCAGTTGGAACTCAGATCAAGTCTCTTTCTAAACATAAGTAAAAATAAATAAATAAAATTCAAATGACAAGTAAAATTTTATTTTCATGCACAGTTCATAGGTTTTAGTTCTTAGTTGACTGGCCTCATTATTTTCATACCTGTTAAGAGACAGAAGCAACGTGACCAGGAGAACATGGGAGAGTTAATCATTTCAAGATGCTTGGAAAGAAAAGAGAAGAAAAGAAACAACAGCAGATGGAGGAGAAGCTAAGGGCATGGGAAGGAGTAATAGAAGTGAAGAGGAAAATGGAGAAAGAGTCAAAGAGAGAGAATAATACAAAGTTTTAATATTCCCCTCAAGGTCACGGGACAGTGACCTAACTTTCCCACTGTCAACCTTACATTCTAGAGATACCACAAGCACCCAGTAGTTCTGTCATCTGATGACCAACTCTTCAGTGGACAACCTTGCAGGAAACAATTTGGATACTACTTCAGCAGAAGTATGACTGTTATCAACATCATAAACTGTATTCTTTCTGATTGTGTAATCACATAAGCCTATAGTTCCCCACTTATGTGTAACAACTCCCAACTCTTCATACATGTTTTCATAGTGATCAATTATAACCAGAAATTATAAAAAGACTATAACTTCTGGTTATGTCAGAAGTGATACTTATATAGCCACACAGTATGACTGGCTTAAGAAGCAAAGGAGCAGTAGATGGGCTAAGATAAAAGGAGGAAATCTCCAAAGGACTTGACCCTAGTCAAAAATGTTGAGAGTGGGAGAAATAGTCTTCCCAGAGAAAGAACAAACAAAATGGTTATACAAACCATATGGTCAGCCCTGAAAACACACATACAAGTAACATTATGCAGACTGAACAGGTTTTGTTTATATCCTTAGGAATATGTATGTACATAGGTAACAACAATTAATGAAAACAAGACACGAATTTGAAAAAGATCAGAGAGGGGTATATGGAGACTTTAGAAGGAGGATAGGGAGGGGAGAAATGGTATTAAATATCTTATAGTATCAAAAAATAAAAACCAAAAGAAGTACATTTTAAAAATCTACTGTGCTAAGGATGGGGCTAATAGGACAGAGCACCATCCTCATGTACATGAGGCCCAGAATTTGATCACCAGCACTGAAATAAGTCAATAAATAAATAAAAATAAGTATCTGCACTATGTTAGATTTAGTCTATGGTACATTCACATAATAGAATGCTTTTGGTAATGGTGATAAGTGTTTGGTTTCAGACTTCTTGACAAAGGACTGAGATGCATATTTTGCATATCAAAGCAGACCAGGCCCCAGGTTCTCCCAGAATCACTCAGTTCCTACCCCCAACCTTGAACTTTCTTGCCAGATGTTGAACTGCTGTTTCCTCCAGGCTCCTCCCTATATTATCAAGACATTTTGGTCTCTCTTTCTTCTGCTTCTCTTCTCTCTTTACTGAGTCTTAAGTCCTTTCTAACTTTCTCTTCTCTCTGCCCCTCCAATCCCTCTCCCAGTGGCAAATTACCTGACCTCAATCCTTGGGGCCAGTGAACTCACCCATTGGAATGCTGCTTCCCAATATACCTGCCATTAATATAATCAAATCTGGTTTGAATTGGATCATTTTACTGGAAAAGAAATAAGAGATGGTGTAGATCATGCAATATTGATCTAAATCCCAAATATTCAGGAGAAAGAGGCAGAATCATAACAAGTTCAAAGACATCTAAGCTACCAAGTCAGTTTAGACAACTCCAAGAGATAATCAGTTTCCTGATCTAAGTCCTGTTTTCCTATGAATTACTTATGAAATGTATTTATAATACAAGCAACCTTTACTGCATATAATATACTTCAATAGCAAGTTCAAAATGTAACGTTAAGTGATTAGAATTTTGTTTCTGAAAATTTATTTAGAAGCACATGCTATTGTGGTGGTTTAAATTTAGGTGGTTTAAAAAAAAAAGAAAAGAACTAAGAATGATGAGACAACAGGAAAAAACAGGGTGGACTATGATCCTCAAAGCCACCTTCCTATCTTTATCAAAGCTCCTTCAAGCTATGTTAAAGAGCAAATATCAGGAAAACATGTCAGGAAAAAAAGTGTGAAGCAAGTCTGGTTGATAAACTTTTGATACATTGGGATCCATTCCTTTCTCTTTTTGTTTTGGTTTTGGTGACTCACAGGAGATCCTTGAGCTTTGTGGGTTTTGGCATTTAGGAGGAAGGTTTAGAGATGTTGGTAGGGGTCCTTCCAGCAGGGGACAGTGTTAGTTCTTGCAGCACTTGACAAACATTTCTATTGAACTATTTATAGAACAATGAGAGAACAAACAAAACAAAGAAATCAGGGATTTATAGTTTTGGACTTGTCAAATAGAGTTTATATATCAGCACCAACGCTCCCATCTTCAGCCTTATATATATATATATAAAGCCAGAGTAGATTAGAAAAAAGACCCAAAGGGTGCTAGAAAAGAACTTCTACTTGCTTTAGGCACAGGGACAAGGAAACTATTTTGGAGCATTTTGCTCTATACTGAGCCTCATCACCTCACACTGTTTGATACCAAGAGTAGAGTCACTGCTGTGATAAATCTGACGATGTGGTTTTTATGCTCTGAGTATTTTGTGAAAGAATTAGAAACCTTGGTCTCCCAAAGCTATTTAGTACTACGAGCAGAGCTTAATGGTCTAGTTCTGTGCAAATTAAAACTTAGTAGTGATGAAAGTGAAGACAGTGGGGGTTCAGCCAGCACATGATGATTCAGAGAAGAACAAGGTCAACATGGGGGGGGGGGGGTAAGGGCTTTTGATGTGATACTTTGGCTAAAATCTGGCTATATTCTTTCCTTGTTCTGAAAATTTATGTGAGGCTGAATTAAAAAACAGTACACTTACATATTTGTTAGAGGAAATTTTAACAGCATAACACTGAGTCTGTGGCAAAGTAATCTCTGATCACTCATGTATACATCAAAAAATATTGGGTAAAGGTATAAAAATGTGCAGTTTGGAGAATACTAAGAAGACTAAAATCACAGTCAAATAAGGTGCTGAAAAGGGCTTCAATATGTAAAGAGATTAGAGTTTTTAAAGAGAAGCTTCTAGCTCTTTACTAGAACAGCAGAGAAACAAGAGTCTACCCAGCTAAGATGCCAACTTATAAAGGGGAGATGATAGGAGTTATCTCATCCTAAAAGTAAATACATGAGTAAGTTTTTCTTCATCTGCAGTATACAGATACTACTGGGTCTGTGGTCCAAGAGGGGAGAGGGGCAGAAGAGGCTTCATTCCCTATGAGCAGTAGCACTTAGCAGTGTTGTCTATTTTGTATTTGTCTACAACACTGAGAAGGTCATGGACTTTTTTCCTGTACTGTTTCAAAGAAATACTAATACTAAGGTCAGGCGATGTGTGGCAGGATTGGAAGCCTAGGGAAGAGGTGCTGACATGCCATTTCATGAGAAAGTGGAGCAAATACATAGACTGTGGCACAGATTCCACATTGTTGCAGATGCAAGGGCCATGCAATATCTGTCCAGATGTACAGAACTGAGGAAGTAAAACTAACCCAAGAAACAAATACAGGTTGTAGGGACCAAAGTTGGAGGGATAGATGAATATAGGAGTATTGAAACTGAAGCCAAGATAGAAGGTATAAAATGTTGTGTTTGTCCTGAGGTATTTTGATTTTCCCTCACTGTTCGCTTTTGGAATGAAAATGTATATTCATTTAAAAATATATCTTAAAAATGTTTAAAATATATGATCTGTTTTTGGTTTTGTGGGGTATTTTATTTTATTTTATAAGAGATCACAGTTAATAAATTGGTCTAAGTTTCAAAAGAGACTTAGAAGTTTGAATTTTTGAAAAATGTTGAGACATAGATAGTCCTTAAAAAAAGACTATGAGAACTTTTGATGTTGAAGTGAATCTATTTTCATTGTGAGAGAGGCCATGAAGCTGTGGGGACCAGGGTGATAAGTGGTCCTTTAATTAATAACTGTCCCCTATAAACTCATGCATTTGAATACATTGATTGTACTCTGAGAAAGTTATGTAACATGTTGGAGACAGAGCCTTGATCGATAAGGTATGTCACTACAAAGAGGCTTCAAGCTTTTATAACCTGGCCTTATTTCTTATTCTCTCTTTTTTGCTTCCTAGGTGTGAATCAAATGTGATCTCTCTGTTTCTTCACTGGCTGGCTGCCCTCGTGTTCTCTCTCATTCCTTCCCCCACAAGGTGAATAGGATCTTTCCCAAACTGTAAGGCACATTCCATCTCTTCTTTTCTGAGTTACTTTTAGACAGAGTATTTTATCCCAGCAGCACAAAATAAACTACAAAGAATTAGAAACCTGGGCTGTGTCAATTCTCATTTTTTGTCTATTAAGATGTGCTCTCATCAACTCTAGAATAACGATTTTCTGTCTTGCAGAAACTTATTGAACGTATGAGTGAATAAGACTTAGTTTCTCTTCCTCATATCTTTTATTCCAGGTCCTTGATGATTTCACATTGTTCATGGCTGATTTCACCTTTCTCCATCTCTTTTTTCTTCAGGTACATATCTCACAGGGACTGTACTATATTCTATTTTCTAAGGATTTAACCTGCTTTTCACCTTTTCAAGTTGTATCATTAGTTAAAAACCCAATCTATATATTTAATTAATGGTGGTGGTTTCCTCTACCGGGATTTAAGCACCAGGTAAATAGTGGTTGCATGAATTCTTTTAACACGGCTTTAACATACTATAGCTGAATCACTAGCATGTATTGAAAACTTAATAGATATTTTAAAATAACTCAATAGTATCATCAAGGGAACTACTTTATTAATCAGATGTTCTTTTATGGAGACAGATAATCAACATTTCATTTTTCTTGTCCACAGGTCATGAGCCTGTTTAAGTTGAGTTATCTTAATTCAAGAAAGTGGATGACTGATTAACTTATGAGAATATAGGTTCAAAGCCATTTTGCGTAAATTCTTCATCTATATGTTATTCATTATAGGAAGTATCAGTGAATCTACAGCATTATTTCCATGGAACTCCAGTCTGACATGAAATGCAACTAATGGGCCATGAAGAAAAAGACTGTATTTTCAAGGCCTCAGCAAAATAAACAAGTAAAACCTCCACATCATATTTCCCTCATATAATTTGATTACAACTCTATACCAGATGTTTGTCTCCAGGTAGCATAACCAGAAGTAAATGTCTTTTGATAATTTGGGACCTTTGTGTAGTTAAATATTTATAAGTGGGAGAGTGCCATCTAGGTTAGCTTTTCCCTCAGGGTATCCAGGCACTGTTGTAGTCCATTCTTTCCTGGAAGGAAAGAAGTTTAACCCAACAAATGGGTTTGAAGGATCTTTTGGGGGAGAAATGGGGGAGAAAAGGTTCATTTCAGCTCACAGATCTTCATAAAGAGAAGTTAGGAGGGGGAGAAGGAACTGGAAGCAGGGATTAGGAAGGAATGCAACTCTTGATCTGGTCCCTGTGACCTGTTCAGTTCATTTTCTTATACAACTCAAGACAACCTGCCCAGGCAGCATGCTATTGGCTGGCCCTTCCACATCAAACACCAACTGAGAAAATGCTTTATACAGGTAATCTGATAGAGGCATTTGTTTTTCAACTGAGGTTCCTCTTCCCAAAAACACTAGCATGTATTGGTTTGATAAGCATACCACACACACACACACACACACACACACATTCAGAGACAAACATTCAGACAGACAGACAGAGAAAGGGACAGAGAGAAACACACACAGAAATACTGCTTATGAGTATTTATTCAGGGCTGACAACTTGATATTGGATAACCAGTTAGAAAGCTTATCCCTGAGGAAGAGTAATGTTACCTCCCTCAGCTGTCCTTCATTTTCTGTGCAATTCTTTGTCATGGGGTCAAATCCCAGGATAATTGCTACTTCTACTTTATTATGTCTACTAACATTGTTGAGGTCTTCCTCGGGCAGCTAAATCATTGCAGTCTTACAGGTGTAGTTTTCCTGTCATTTTTAGGAAACAGAATCTCACAGAAGACTTCTCAGTCCTCTGGCCCACATGCTCTTTCTGGTCCCTCTTCAGTACTGTCACCTTGAGTCTTAGTTCCAGGAATTGTGTTGTAGATACATCTGCAAAGGCAGGACACTCCATTATCAGTTATTCTGTGCATTTTGATCAGTTAGAGTTCCCTATAATGTTGTTTCACCTGCTGATGAGAAGGGAGTGCTACATTTACCTGTAGTTGTGAGGATAAATATTTAGAAAGCAATTAGGAGTTAAGCTGGTCTAGGAAAGCAACAATATAGGTTCTCTTCTAAGATCTATTACCTTAATAGCTGTGGGTTTCCAGAACCAGGCATAATTTCCCTTCCATTGAGCAGCCCTTAAGTCCAATTAGAGAGCTATTAGTTACTGCCTGTGATGATATGCAGGTCATTATTGCACTTTTAGGGATATCTTGCTGTGCTGGCCTTGATTGTGGTTCATAAACATCATACCTCTTGTAGGTGAATTGATTGCTTTTCTTCTTTGGCATCTGGCAAAGCACCTTCCAGTACTATGAAATCCAGTCTTCCAGGAGGAGGCTTTTCAAGTCAGATCCAGCTTGAATCATCTGAGTCTTATGTTGGAACTGAATGGTGTCTTTTACTTCATCCTCTGAGAGACAACCAAGAGCAATAGCAATAGCCTATATTATTTTGGAAGTCTTTTGAACTCCCCTGACCAACATCTGCAAAGGAAGTTTGTCATGCCTGTTGCTAGGGATTTTGCTTGATGATCTTTGGCTTTTGGTGTGATGGGGGATAATGTCAGATCAAGTAGCATAACTTGGATGGATAAAAAGATAGAAAAATACATGAAATAACTAGCTAACTAAGATTTGAAAACTAAATTCAGGGTTGTTTTGATCTGCATTTCCCTAATGAGTAATGATGCTGAGCACTTCTTAAGGTGCCTCTCGGCCATCCGAATTTCTTCAGGTGAAAATTCTTTGTTAAGATCTGTACCCCATTTTTAATAGGGTTATTTGGTTCCCTGGGGTCTAACTTCTTGAGTTCTTTGTATATATTGGATATTAGCCCTCTATCAGATGTGGGGTTGGTGAATATCCTTTCCCAATTTGATGGTTGCCGTTTTGTCCTTTTAACAGTGTCCTTTGCCTTACAGAAACTTTGTAATTTTATGAGGTCCCATATGTCAATTCTTGATCTTAAAGCATAAGCTATTGGTGATCTGTTCAGGAACTTTTCCCCTGTGCCCATGTCCTCAAGGGTCTTCCCCAGTTTCTTTTCTATTAGTTTTAGTGTGTCTGGTTTTACATGGAGGTCCTTGATCCACCAGTCAGAATGGCTAAGGTCAAAAACTCAGGAGACAGCAGGTGTTGGCGAGGATGCGGAGAAAGAGGAACACTCCTCCACTGCTGGTGGGGCTGTAAGATGGTACAACCACTTTGGAAATCAGTTTGGAGGTTCCTCAGAAAACTGGACATGACACTTCCAGAGGACCCTGCTATACCTCTCCTGGGCATATACCCAAAGGATTCCCCGGCATGCAATAAAGATACATGCTCCATTATGTTCATAGCAGCCTTATTTATAATAGCCAGAAGCTGGAAAGAACCCAGATGTCCCTCAAAGGAGGAATGGATACAGAAAATGTGGTATATTTACCCAATGGAATACTACTCAGCAATTAGAAACAATGAATCCACAAAATTTTTAGGCAAATGGTTTGATCTGGAAAATATCATCCTAAGTGAGGTAACCCAATCACAAAAGAATATACATGGAATGCAATCTCTGATAAGTGGATATTAATTAGCCCAGAAGCCCTGAATACCCAAGGCACAAATTGCATAACAAATGACTCCCATGAAGAAGTATGGAGAGGATCCTGATCCTGGAAAGGATTGATCTAGCATGGGAAGGGAATATAAGGACAGAGAAAAAGGAGGGAGGTGATTGGAGAATGGATGGAGAGAAGAAGTTTTATGAGACATATGGGGAGGGGAGATCTGGGAAAGGGGAAATCATTTGGAATGTAAACAAAGAATATAGAAAATAAAAATATTAAAAAAAGAAAACAAAAAAAGAAAACTAAATTCAGTAAATTTATATACATGAAATTGACTCAGGCTGAAACAAAGATGGAATTGAATACTCATTATCACAATTAGAAAACTCAAGAAAAATATCTTAAAAATTAATGGATCAAGTAGAAGATTAAATATTAGGTCTGGAAGACAAAGTAGAATAATTAGATTCCACAAGCAAAGAATAAAAAAATCAATACACATACATCCCCCCCACATACACATACATACATACACACACACACACACACACACACAAACTGGTGGGAGTACATGCATAAAATGTGAAACATGAAGCTTAACTTTTAAGCTCTAGGTATAGATGAGAGAACAAAATCCCAGGGCAATGGCATAAAAGAAAATTTCAACAAGATCAAAGAGGAAACTTCCCCAAAGTAAAACAGCAAACAAACAAACAAACAAACAAAAAAACCCAAACATGCACATTCAGGTACAATAATAACACAGAAAAGCAAATAAGACCAGAAAATAATCTGTCCATGGCATGTCACAGTGAAATCACTAAATATACAGAACAAACAAATGATACTGGAAGTTGCAAAGAAAAAAATTACATGGCACATATAAAGGGAAATCCATCTGAATAAAAGCAAATTTCTCAGTGGAAATTTTGAGGTAAAAACAACAAAAACAAAGATGGTTTCCATCCCTACACCTGGCAGAGGGCTAATATTCAATATATACAAAGAACTTAAGAAGTTAGACTTCAGAGAGCCAAATAACCCTATTAAAATAGCTAAATAAAGAATTTTCACCTGAGGACTATCAAATGGCTGAGAAGCACCTAAAGAAATGTTCAACATAGTCATCAGGAAAATGCAAATCAAAACAACCCTGAGATTTCACCTCACACCAGTCAGAATGGCTAAGATCAAAAACTCAGGAGACAGCAGGTACTGGCAAGGATGTGGAGAAAGAGAAAAACCCCTCCACTGCTGGTGGGATTGCAAGATGGAACAACCACTCTGGAAATAAATCTGATGGTTCCTCAGAAAACTGGCCATGATACTACTAGAGGACTCCATTATACCACTCCTGGATTCATATCCAGAGGATTCCCTAGCATGTAATGACACATGCTCCACTATGTTCATAGTAGCCTTATTTATAATAGCCAGAAGCTGGAAAGAACCCAGATGTCCCCCAACAGAGGAATGGATACAGAAATTATGGTATATTTACACTATGGAATACTACTCAGCTATTAAAAACAATAAAAAGCATTTTGTATCATGTTAAATTTTTGTTTCTCTTTCCACCTTTGTAGATATTTTTGCTGAGTATCTTAGTCTAGGTTGGAAGTGGTGGGTTTTTTGTTTGTTTGTTTGTTTGTTTGTTTTCCGAAAAAACATCTTTTCCGAATTTGTTGGTTGCTGTTTTGTCCTACTGACAGTGTCCTACTCTGCTATTAAAAACAATGAATTTATGAAATTCTTAAGCAAATGAGTGGAACTGGAAAATATCATCCTATGTGAAGTAACCCAATCACACAAGAACACACATGGTATGCACTCACTGATAAGTGGATATTACCCCAGAATACCCAAGAAAAAATTCACATATCAAATGATGCCCAAGAAGAAGGTAGGAGTGGCCCCTAGTCCTGGAAAGGCTCAATGCAGCAGTGTAGGAGAACACCAGGGCAGGGAAGTGGGAGGGGGTTGATTGGGGAGCAGGGGGAGACAAGACGGCTTATAGGACTTTCAGGAAGGAGGGATCCAGGAAAGGGGAAATCATTTGAAATGTAAATAAAGAATATATCTAATAAAAAACAAAACAAACAAAAATCAAAACAAAAAGTGTTTTTAAAAAATTCATTCCCAAATAGTTTTAGGAGGCAGAGAGGTGGAGGGAATTGGGTGGGAGAGGGGAAGGGGAAAGAAATGGAGGTTGTTGGGATTGGGGATCTTTATGAAGTCCCAGAGATCTGGGATGAGGGAGGCTCCCAGGAGTCAATACAGGTGACCTTAGTCATGATGCCCAACAATGGAGACATAGAACCTGAAGAGCTACCTCTTGTAGCCAAACAGAACTCCCGGTGGAAGGATAAGGACACCAGCTCACCCATACAACTTTTGACCCAAATTTGTCCTATCTAAATGAAATGCATGAATAAAGATGGAGCAGAAACTGAAGGAATGGCCAACTAATAACTGGCCCAACTGGAAACACCAATCCTTGAAATAATTAATGATACTCAGTTATGCTAGCACACAGAAGCCTAGCATAAGTGTTCTTTGAGAGGCTCTACCAAGTAGCCAAACATTGAACAGAGATCAGGGACTCATATGGAAGGGTTGAGGGAAAGATTATATAGGCCCTGAAGCAGATGAGAACCTCACAGAGTCAACTAATCTGGACCTTTGTGAGCGCTCAGAACCTGAGTCACAAAGAAAAAGAGCATAAATGAACTGAACTGATGCAATAAGAACATATGTTGCAGGTACAGAGCTCAGTTTCCATGTGGGTCCTACAAGAACTGGAGTGGAGGCTCTCCCTAAACCTATATCCTGACTGTAGTGTCTATTCCCCAACAGGGCTGCCTTGTCCAGCCTCAGTGAGGGAGGATTCACCTACCCTGGCAGAGACTTGATGTGCCAGGATTGGGGGATTTGCATGGGGGGCTTGGCCTCTCAGAAGAGAAGGGAAGTGGGAATGGGGAAGTAAGGATCTCTGTGAAAGAACTGGGAAGGGCCAGCCTTTTTTGTTTTGTTTTGTTTTGTTTTGTTTTGTTTTGTTTTGTTTTGTTTTGTTTGTTTGTTTGCTTTGTTTTGTTTTGTTTTGACACAGGGTTTCTCTGTGTAGTCCTGGCTATGCTGGAACTCACTTTGTAGACAAAGCTGGCGTCGAACTCAGATTTCTGCCTGCCTCTGCCTCCCAAGTACTGAAGGGGCAGCATTTGATATAAATTAATTAACTAAAAAACAATTCACGTACACCAAAATAACCTGAAAGATGTGATAGAAGCAATATATCAGAATGAAGAGAAAAAACAGATAGCCAACAGATTTTGAAAGAAAATAAATTATAATTAAGGAAATATTAAAAATGACTAAAACAGAAAAACAACTGTACTTAAAGTCTTTTAATAATAATACTTAATATCAATGACCTCAAAATTCCAATTAAAGAAATAGGCTAGCTGAATTGTTTAAGAAGCAAACACATTAAAACACATTAAAAATGACTAAAACAGAAAAACAACTGTACTTAAAGTCTTTTAATAATAATACTTAATATCAATGACCTCAAAATTCCAATTAAAGAAATAGGCTAACTGAATTGTTTAAGAAGCAAACACATATTTCTGTTGTGTGTAAGAAATTCGGATTTAAAGACAAGTATTCCAAGTAAATGGAACCAGGAAGCAAACAAGAATTGCCACCCTAATATCTGGCACAATACCAGTGATCAGAAAAGAAAAGATGGGTACTTCTTTCTAATTAATGGAACAAGTTTCAAAAAAATATTACAATATGTACCAAATTCTGCTGTTCCTAATTTCATGAAAGAACAGTATTTGAATTAAAACACAGATTAACACCATGTCAGTAATAGGCGATTTCAATACTCCACTTTAGTCAATACTTTGTTCTGGATAAAAAAAAAGTAAACAGAGACTTCAGACTGAAATTTCATCTTACATCAAATATACCTAACAGACATATAGGGAGTATTTCACTCAAACTCTAAAGAATTCTCTAAAATAGACCACATCCTAAAACAAAGACAAAATTTAATTACAGGGAAAAAAACTATGTATTCTTGCCAATGATAGTGCAGTAAATTGATAGTAAATAAATCTCTAGTAGGTACAAAAAGCCATGGAGATTAAACAACACATTTTTGAAATCAAAAAAGAAGAAAATATTTCCAGAACTCAATGAAAGTTAAAATATAACACAACAAAATCTGTGGCACATAGTAAAAGAGACAATAATCTGAATTTTTTGGTATATTTAAAGACACTGGGACCTTTAAAAGTTAGGCTGTATTTTATATTGCATTATTAATAACTGATATGCAATCTTGAAGATTAACAAGAAAAGAAAGATTATGGTTTAATAAAGATGTGCTATTTGTGAAGTAAGCAAGATTCAAATGTATTGATTGTTTTCTGTCAGCTTGACCCAAACCTAGGGAAGATTTATCTGGAAAGATTTAATCTTAATGGAGAAAATACCTCCATAAACTTGGCCTATAGGCAAATCTATAGGGAAGCTTCCTGATTGATACACAAGGTCCCAACCCACTGTAGGTGGTGCCAATCCTGGTAGGGAGTTTTGAATTGTGCATACAAACAAGTTTAGCAAGCAATGTGTGCATCTGCGGCTTCTGAGTCAGTTCCTGTCTCCATCTTACTGCCCTGACTGCCCTACCCTCAGTGATGGCATTTGACCTGAGAATCATAGGCTAAAACCAACCATTACCCTTGGAAGGAATAAAAATTGTAACTAAAACATACCCTCAATTGGTCCACACTGGATAGCACCTGTTACTGCATACCCAAACATAGTTGGTAGGACTGAATAGAATGCATAATTTATGGAGATTAAGAAGAGAAGAAATCTACTCTATTTTTCTGGAAGAAGTGTACATGTAGCAATGGAAGTTGGGAATCCAGGCTCTTAATAGGTTAAGTACATTTTCAAAAGAGGTGTGTGTGTGTGTGTGTGTGTGTGTGTGTGTGTGTGTGTGTGTGTGAGTGTGTGCAGTACATGCAAGTAAAGATCTTGGTTTGTTAGGTGTATTGTTAGAAGGGGGCGTACATAACCCAAGTTAAATAAAATCTCAGATTGTTAAAGTATTATCTCTGTTGGCCTGCCTCACCTTGAGTATTAGAAATTACTTGAACCAAAGTTCTCTGAATCTGATATTAGTTCTCTGGTAGTAGAAATGTTCTAAAGTTAATCTGCAATGATATATACTCATATCTAGCTTTGGATTTAAACTTCGTGAAAATATAGATAATCTGCTTATAAAATACAACATCTGACCCTCGGTAGAAGCAAAACTACTTGAAGGATCATGAATTCAGGTTTAAGGTGAATATAGTCATTCTCAGAATAGCTGGATCTAACATTCTTCTGTGACTACTCA
Organism: Apodemus sylvaticus; assembly: GCF_947179515.1. NCBI lineage: Eukaryota > Metazoa > Chordata > Mammalia > Rodentia > Muridae > Apodemus > Apodemus sylvaticus. The sequence goes on from NC_067480.1 coordinate 70,138,416, forward strand.
TTAAGAGAGGGAACATCATTATATAGCACCAATGCCTGTAATCTTCATAACCATAGCTCTATCTTAAAGCGCTAATGCCTAGGGCCATAATTTGTAATCGGACCTTATTACCACTTAGTTCCTCTGTAACCTTCTCTGACTCGAATGTTCAATATCATTGTATACATCAAACTCTCAGCTCTGGAAGTATACCCTAATTTCCTGAATTTATCTTGTTAATAAATCTTTTAATAATTTCTTTCACTTTGAGTATCGCACACTCACTAAACTTTTTCTTTGAATCTGTGAGATTTCTAAAAGCTCCATTCAACTTCCAAAGTTGAACTTTATTTAAATTTTAATTGAGTTGTGACATTTGTTCATCTTCATGGAGTGTAATATAATTATTTACATAAATATACTATATAATACCCAAATTAAAATAATAAACACTTCTATTCTCCAAATGCTAATCAGTAGTTGTAGTACTATTTTTCTCCCTGATAGTTTTTCAGGGTCATTTAAACATTGTCTTGAAGTAGATATTATCTCACCTTGATCTCCAGACTCATTTGTTCAGCACTCCAGGCCATGTTTTCTTGGCCCAAAGCCCAGGGGCCTCGCTTTGCTTCTCTACCCGGTGACTGCTTCTGTCTCTCCTCTATTTACCCTTTCATAAAGTATGGCCAAACTCTTCATCTTCCTCCTTCTCAGGTTCCCTAGCCCTGGTAATCCTAAAATCTCACCTGTCTGTCCTCCACAGCTATTGGCTGCTGGATCTTTATTTACTAGTCCCAACCAACTAGGGGAAGGTACCCAGAAACTACCTGCAGACCATCTCATGCAAACAGTTTTTTAGGGAGCATAATTATCATTCACAATACAAGTAGCTATAGTATAAACCCTCAATGAGTGTAATCTTCCGTATGAGTATAAATATTTTGATGTCATGCCTGGGAAATGGTTGAAGGACTAGTGAGTATATTAAGATCCCTAAACAGAGCACTTGTGGGACAATATTACTAGAAAACCTTATCAATGGTTTCTATGTGTAAAAAAACATACAAGTGAGAACAAGATGGCTGGCCAACAGGGACTTCTTTGTGTAAGAGAGAAATTTCAATGTGAAATAAAATGCAGCTCTTGTTCTTAATGTTAGCCCCTATTTGGGAAAAAAAAGTTGAGAGAAAGGTTTTGCCTTATCATTTATTATAACTATGGATCAAAAGGATAAGAACAAATTATATATGTCTCATAGAGTCCCTGCTGGGGTCCAAAAGTTTAGAACCCACTGGAAGAGTTCAATAGTTAAGAGAGAGAGAGAATGAGGTTAAAGCAAAAGAAGATATGCCTCTAATACAAAGCTTTAATACAGAGGGAAAGAAAACATATGATTAAGCATGCAGATAGGGACTAAATAATGGTCTCATTCAGGGAACTATTAAAGTCATGCAGTATTCTGTCTCTGAAATCCTTGGATTGGAAAAGATGTCTAAGTAAAAATAAGAGAACCTTTACTAGCCCAATTAATGGAGCTACAGTGCACAGGGGACACATGGGATCAATATCAAGCCTATGGAAAAGTATATAATATAACTCCTCATTTTAGGGATTTTACAAGCTCTGACAATACAGAGAAATAAATCTCTCACGACTGGCTAATACTAACTACTAGAGACACGTGGCTATCACTGTCTTATCTCCCTGTACTTCAGAAGATTGTCAATTGGAAGGCAATGTAGAATGAACAGGCATTTCTGAGTGAATATGTCAAGAGAGATGGGTGCTTGATGTTTATTACCAGTCCAAATAAAACTGTTCACAGAGGAGTTAAGAAAGAAGCTAATTAAACAAGTATCTGAAGATTAATTCTGGAAATTGAGAGGCTTTTCTGAGTTCCATGACAATGCATGATCTTTTTAAAGTAGAGAAGGCTTTGGTATATCTCAGTCACTTATGCCATTGTGTCTGTTAATCTTATAAAATACTATGACAACTAAGGGGAGATTAGATAAGGGCAAAATACACAATGAGGTTTTTCGTATCACCTGGAGCATGTAAGGAAATGTTTGAACTGAACTGGTATTTCTGGTGGAGCCTAATACCGGGGTACTGAGCTTCTGGGAGAACCTGAAGCATACAGAGTTCATAGATGACATAAATGACAATGAATCATAAAATGAAAAAGACTAATTCTGTCCTGTGCTGACATTTTCACCCCACTGTAACCTATAAACATTTATTCCCAGAGGAAAAGAACCAAAAAGGAAGTCTGGAATAAAAATTGTTTGCTTGGATTGACCCTCTTCATCAGCCAGGCTTAGTGGAACTGCCTCTATCTGGCTAACTTGGCCTAAGACTTGAAGGACAGTGGGGATGGGCTTCTGCCTACTTGAGTTGGATTCCTATATTTGACAACCTCCAGACTGGCTTGGTACCTTTCACAGAGCTGAATCTGGTGTCATAGCAGTACCCCACAATGAAGAAGTAGAACGGTTCATAAACAATAACTGTGGGGTACAGATAATTAAATAAACTATGATGTCTAACCTGTGCTGTTGTCACTAAGATATATCTTTTTTTCATAGAAAATAGTTTACTAAATGCTATCATTCACTACACTTTTTTTTAAAAGCTTTCTTCTTTTTTTAAATTTATTTTCTAAATTCTTTGTTTACATTCCAAATGCATTACCCTTTCCCAGTTCCCCCCTTCCCATATGTCCCATAAGCCCTCTTCTCTCCACCCATTCTCCAATCACCTCCCTCCCATTTCTCTGTCCTGGTACTCCCCTACAATGCTGGATCAAGTCTTCCAGGATCATCTTGATGGAATCTTTGACTATTGTTTTGAACCTTATTAAAGTTTGTCCTTAGATGTTGATTCCTGATACTAATTTGCATTTGCTTGGCTTAGGTGGTGAAAGTGGGGTCTTCCAAGAGCCTATTCACCCTTTGTAAAAGCTTTTGTTGTAAGAATGGTTTAATAGTAACCTATTAATGTCTTACAGGTTTGGAAAGGTATATGGAAAAACACTAAAGCTAGCAATTAGAGTTTGAAACAGGGTGTTTTTCATGAGTGAGTAAAGGCACACTCAAAAGATATAAGGTTGTTGAATGAAAAATCTCATTATTAGAGGTAATTTACCTCCCTATGATGTATTAATTAGAGAGGAATCTGAAACACATGACCCCAAAATAAAAGCAGTTGCCATTGCTGTTGGATATGTTATAGGTACGAATCAAGGTCCAAGGATCAGCTGATGGGATTTCCTGGTTCTTATGAGCAGGAGCAAGGAATTGGATAAGAACATGTGGATTACAATAGAAGCTATGATTTATTATGCAAAGAAAAAATACACATCTAAGGAAAAAGTGGACTTGAGTTGGGAATAGGCAGAGACTCAAAGCCACTTCTGCCCATTCAATCAAATATTTTATATTTCCTTATCTAAGCCTTGCATTTGTCTTGCACATTCTATGTCTATGTCCATATTACCCTTGGTAAGGAGAAGTTTTTCAGTTTTTCTCTTCTTTTATTTGTTGTTTAGGTCCCACTTTTATCTTCTTGCATTTACGACTATTCCTCAGAGTAGTGGTTTCAGATTTGGGGGGATGGGCAGGAAGAACTGGAGCATGCTCAGCCTTCTCTGGAAGTTCTTCCATCGTGGTATAGGGTTATCACTATCTAAGAGAGACCAAGACACTTTCTTCCCATTCTACCTAAAATTTGTTGTTCCTATACCAGCAATTGGATAAAATTTCTATGTTACAAGGAATTTAACTTGAAACTTTTAGATATTAAAGAAAATAAACTTTAAAAGGAGACTGAGTTACTAAGAAAGAAAAACATAATGACAATCAGTGATGTCAGGAAGGGAAACAGCTAGGAATAACAGGCATTCTTGTCACAAAATAGCCTTCCTTTTGTAGTTTGCTCCAGATGTGTGACCCTTTAGACATGCCTGATTATGTAAGGTATATATTTGATATATACCATACATACAGGCAGGCAGACAGACAGACAGACACATGCATATACACACAAACACACTCACATATGGCAATATAAAAAAGAAAAATTTAACAAGGAAAAGATAAGCATGATGTTATGGTTGTTGAGTACATGGTTTGCTAGTAGAAACAAAAAAAAAGATAACGAAGAACATGAAAACATAAAATAATTGTAAAACTACTGATATATTTTGAAGGTATATGTTGTAAGAGCTTGATACACAGGCAGATCATTGTTGTAAACAGGAAAGTTTGTAGCTGATCAAATGGTTGCCTTTATTATCTGGTAGCATGCAGAGTACCTTTCAGAAAGAACCATGAATACTAGTCAGTAGGGGTAAAAGCTCTATCTAGTTTATCACCAGTTTAACTTATCCATGGTCAATGAGCTATGTAAGTGTTCTCAGCAGCAGGGTCTTAATCAGTTTGTGAAGAACTAACTTGCCTTTACAATAAAAGTCTAGGTTGTCTGTGTATTTCCTTTGAGCCCATAACCAATCATTCTCTGACTGCATTTAAGGCCTCTTCTGTGAGAAGGAACCCATATCTGATACTGCTTGGGTAACTAAGAAATTGATTCTACATGGGCCATGGGCCCAAAGGAAAACTAAATATGATTGCTCTATGTCAGGAAGATAACAATAAAATGAATTCTAATGACATTTGGCTATACCAATTGATCAGTGTCTCACTTAGCAATCATCAGACAAGCTTTCCCTCACAGGCAACCTTTGGCAATTTTGTCAATATTTCCATGCCTTCTTCTGCAGTGTTCCTTGAAACTTAGGCATGTTTTGCAGACATATCCATTGGGACTGGATTCCATACCAGTATATTTTGATTGGTTGTGGTTTTTAGTAACACGCTCTCTTTTGCAAAGATAAGTTTTCTTGATGAGGAGTGATGATTACACTTATATCTGAAGATTTAGAGCTAGCTACTTCTGATAAGGTAGAACCTTTATCTAGCTGGTGAACATTTGTCTAGTTGGGTCTGGGTTACCTCATTCAATATGATCTGTTCTAGTTCCATTCATTTACCTGCATTGTTTTATTTTTCTATACAGCTGAAAATACTTGTCAATAAGTATCATTTTTAAATATCAATTTCTCTGAGAAGTCTTTTGATGTAAATTCCTCTATATTTGAGGCTTTTTTAAATGATCTTACATTACCCTTTTGTATAACCTGTACTTGTAATGTATGTCTATGAAATAACTAATATTTCTACAACTAGTCCAGTAACAGTCTCAAAACAAAGGGTCCTAAGACTAAACTCAAATACACAAATGTTCTAATATTTTTTTATTAATGTGGCTTGAACTTTGATACAATTGGTTTTATAGAAATTGCTGCTTGAATGGAGTGAATGTAAGGTTAGTTTAACATTTAACAGTTCACTAACTGTACAAAGTATCCCAAGGATGTGAAAATAAAGCTCCAAGACAAAGAATATAAATGGCTGAAGAACCTATGATCACTAATACCAAATCCTGTTTATTTAAACTTTGTAAATCACTTCGACTTCAATCTAAAGGAAGAAAAGGCTATCTTGAGATCTATACTGTAACTCACAAATTATGTGCTTCCCTAGGGAGTCAGGGATACCATTTACCAAATGGAGGCAATTGTACTCTAAATGTACTGGTAAAATGCAAAGACCAACTAGCTGACTAAAAAACAGCAAAGACACATGAATCTTCTCAAATAATCGCAATTTTTTTCTAAATAAAGAGAAACAATAAAACTAAAATTTATTATGAATGATTTTCCCCAACTAACACAAATATCAAAGTCAACAAGAACAGAAAACTATAAAGTTTATCTGCCACTCAACAGAAAGGCTGTTTTCAATTTGACTTTGTGAATCATTTGTAGAGTTTACTGATCAAGCCATTTTGTAGTTTAATTATCCTTGATTAGCAAAGCAATTTGCTCCAGCTTCCTCTAACTTGCTAATCAATTTTAGGAGCTACTAGAGCGAAAATGCAATGCAGATTGCTCTCACTGCTTCCAACTGCTAATCAATTCTGAGAACCCAAATCTAGCTGAATTTTACCCCTCCATTTCTTGCTTCCCATTGTTAATATTTCTCATGACTCTGAAGCTAATGAGTGAGTTTTCATGTGAAGTAATGCACTAAAATGATACTTCATTTTGGCTTAAGGATTTTCATCTTATTTCTAAACTTACTGCTCTGCATTATGAAACTGGCAGATGTCTAAAAAGACAACATTTTAAATAAATTTATCTCAAATAAACTCATCTTCTAGACCTAATTTCAGAAAACATTACAGATATAAATATTTATTGCAAATATGTAAATGAAATTTTGATGCATTATTAATTGATGGTTAGAAACATTTATGCTATAGCATCTAGAATGAGAAAACATTGTAAACCTCAAACACATGAGCACCTGACTGAGCTACAGAACTGAAGGCACTAGGCAGACACCATTTGTCCTCTGGCCACCTACACCCAGATCCCAACTAATGGTCCATCAATGCATTAAAATCTTTGTCAAGCAAAGCTTCAGAATGTATGCGATTGCTTTCAAAGGGAACTGGGAAACTGAGAAAGTGCCACATTAGCCACATGGCCTTCAAGACTGTCTGTCTGTCTTGTATGGTTGTGAGAAGCAGTGCTCTCATCATGTCCACCAAAGCATTTGAAATATATTAAGCAACATTAGCTTGCTTGCTAACTTGAAATTTCCTTGTCTAAACTATCCATAAACTAAACTTTTTTCCCTTCATGTTTAGCCACTGAATGTAATCAGCAACCATCTGGATCCTCCAGCAATATGAAACTTATCAAAGAAAGATTTGGACAGAAATAAGTTTGAAGAAGAGAGTTCTGCATACCCAACTAATGCATTTTCAGAATCATGGATAAGCCATGATCCAAAGTCTTTGCTTAATTAAAAAGAATTATTTGCATGTTGGATGTCATAATTCAAATTGTTGTGTATAAGCATTGTAGCTTTTGATCTCTAAGTTGGACAAGGACCAACATCAGGGGTCCAGTTCTCAGAATATCAGAAGGGCACAACACACAACATATTTGCACCAAAGAACAGGAGTTGTATAGGACCAGAAATATGACAGCTACCTGTAAAAAGCAGTGATTGCAGCTAAGAGAGTTGGATGTGCTGCACATGAGAATCTGAGTGTGCTAAGGGTTATCTCTTTAGGAGGATGTGCACATTGGGTGTTCTTTCTTTCCTCATTCATTCCTAAAACTGACTTTTCATATTTATTAATGAAAGATATTTCCAGTCTAAATACTATTAAGTTGGCAGATTTTCATTTCAATTCTTGGATATATTCCACCTCTGCTGGCTCCCATAATATCTATGACCACTCTCTAGTTTTATTTTGTTATCATATTATTCTGTTCTGCTAAAGACAGAACCTAGGTTTTTGTGTACATTGGGAAAGAACTCACTCATTAAGCCATAAGTACAGCCATTTTAGGTATTTGATTTTTAATGGTGATAAAATATTTGCAGAATCTTTGGTATCTCATTATATGTGACCTTTAGGTCCAAAATGGCAAGCTACAATCCCATGGTAAAGAAACTACCCCAATACTATTAGCCATGGCCTTCAAATTTCCTTCTTCAGGAATGTGATCTACTATTACCCAAGAGAAAGAGAACATGCAGCACTGACTCATAGGGACTCTCATCAGAGGGGCACACCCTGACTGTTCTCATTCAGAGGAGTCAGCCAACTTGAAAACAGAAGATACTCTGTAGTGATGCCTGCTTATGATCTCAGTACTCAGGAAGCTGAGGTAAGATGAACAAAATTTCAGGCTAACTTGGGCCACTTGATAAGACATTATGAAAAAAAAAACCAAAATAATTGAAGATACTCTAAGAATTATCAAGCCTCTTTTCTTCAGAGTTCCTAGTATCATGAAATATGAAGGAAAACAAAACCTTGAGGCTGGAAAAGATGTGATACGCTAAGTAAAAGACGCAGTAAGAACTAAATTTACTAGTGGGAAAAACATTACCCGTAGAAACAAATATGCTGACAGAGTAGATAATGAACTACTGAAAATTGTTCACTGATATCTGAACAAGTGCTGTGGCACTGGTATGCACACACACACACACACACACACACACACACACTCACATGCATACATGCACACACACAATACAAAAAAATTTCAAATGATAACAGTAAGATATATACAAGTAAATAAATAATGGTAATGAACTGATGGACTAACAATCCACAAGAACATCTGTTTCAGAAGAGACAAATAAATAGAGAAGGGAGTAGAAAAAAGAAGGGGGACTAATGAGTAAAGAAGAATGTAGATGGAAGAAAGGGGGTATGGGAAAGGAAGACAAAACACAGAATAAAGCTAAAGCAAGTGAAGGAATTATATAAAAATGAGAAATCATCATCGATAATAGTATTTTAAAGATGTATATTTATGTATTTGTATTGGGTGTGTCTGTGTGGGTAAGTATGACACATTTTTCTAGGCGGTTCCAAAGACCAATAAGGACATTAGGTCCCTGGAACTAGAGTTATATTATAGGTGGTTGTCTTCAGCTCAACATGAATGCTGGGAGCTAAACACAGGTCCTCTGGAAGAGCAGCAAGAACTCCAAACTACCAATCCACCTCTTCAGCCACAATATATAACCATTATTTGAATTATTGAGTCTGTAAGTTTCAAATTGTGTCAAGGTATAAAACAAAGTGTAATAGAAAATAACCAATGAACACACACACACACACACACACACACACACACACACAAACACATACACACACACAACTGATAAGAGTCATCATAAGTTACTTTTTTAAATTAATTAATTACTTTTTGACACTCTAGATTTTATTCTGCGGACCCCCCCCCAGTCCATTCTCCTACCATTCCACATCCATACCTCCTTCCCACACCCCTGTCTCCATGATGATGTCCCCACCCCTCACTCCCTACCCTACCTCACCTCTAAACTCCCTGGGGCCTCCAGTCTCTTGAGGTTTAGGTGCATCATTTCTGACTGAACACAGACCCGGCAGTTCTCTGCTGTATACATGTTGGGAGGCCTCATATCAGCTGGTGCATCACCCGTTTGGTTGTCCAGTGTTTAAGAGAACTCAAGGGTTCAGATTAATTGAGACTGCTGGTCTACTACAAGTTTGGTCTCCTCCTCAGCTTCTTTCAGCCTTTCCCTAATTCAACCACTGGAGTCAGCTGCTTCTGTCTATTGGTTGGGTGAAAATATCTGCATTTGACTCTTTCAGCTGCTTGTTGGGTCTTCTGGATGGCAGTAATGCTAAGTCCTGTTTTGTAAGTACTCCATAGCCTCAGTAAGAGTGTTAAGCCATGGGACTTCCCCTTGAGGTGGATCCCACTTTGGGCCTGTCACTGGATCTTTTTGTCCTAAGGCTCTTCTTCATTTCCATCCCTGTAGTTCTTTCAGACAGAAAAATTATGAGTCATATTTGTGACTGTAGGATGGGAACCCCTCCCTCATTTGATGCCATGTCTTTCTGCTGGAGGTGGATTCTGTAAGTTCCCTCATACTACTGACCGGCATTTCATCTAAGAACCCTCCTTTTGAGTCCTGAGTGTCTCTTACCTCTCAGGTCTCTGATGAATTCTGGAGGGTGCATCCAACCTCCTAACTCCTGTTCCCATTCTTTCTACTGGCCGTCAGGGCTTCAGTCCTTTCTCCTCACCCAATAGCAGATCAGGTTCCCCTCCCCCAACCACCACCCCATCCACTTTCCCTCCTAGGTCTCTCCCTCCCTCCCCACTAGTGATTGCTCTCTTCTTCCTCGCAAGTGGAATTCAACTTGGCTGCTTCAGCTTGTGGACCTTTTGGAGTTCTGTGGACTGAATCTTGGGTATTTTGTACGTTTTTGATTGTTTATGTTTGTTTTGTTTTTTGTTTTCTTTTTGGCTAATATCACTTAATAGTGAGTACATACCATGCACAACTCAGGAAGTCCTCCTTCTTAATAGCTGAGTAGTATTCTGTCATGTAAATGAATGACATTTTCTGTATCCATTCTTCTGTTGTGGGACATCTGGGTTGCTTCCAGTTTCTGGCTATCACAAATACGGCCACTATGAACATATGGCCTTATTTGAAACACCTGCTCCTGTGGCATGGTGGAGCATCTTTTGGGTATATTCCCAAGAATGGTATTTCTGAGCCTTCAGGTAGATCTATTTCCAATTGGCTAAGGAACCTCCAGATTGATTTCCAGATTCATTGTACCAGTTTGCAATCCCACCAGCAATGGAGAAGTATTCCTCTTTCTCCACATCCTCACCAAAATGTGATGTCACATTAGGTTTTAATCAATCTGATTGATATAAGATGGAGTCTCAGAGTCATTTTGATTTGCATGTCTCTGAACACTAAGGACTTTGAACATTTCTTTACACGCATCTCAACCATTTGAGATTCCTCTATTGTGAATTCTCAGTTTAGCTCTATGCCTCATTTTAAAATTGGGTTGTTTGGTTTTATGGTGGTTAGCTTCTTGAGTTCTTTATATATTTTGGATATTTTCCCTCTTTCAGATGTGCAGTTAGTGAAGATTTTTTTCCCAATCGGTAGGTTGCTGATTTGTCTTATTGACTAAGTCCTTTGCTTTACAGAAGCTTTCCAGTTTCATGAGGTTCCCATTTATCAATTCTTGATCTTAGAGCATGAGTCATTGGAGTTCTCTTTAGTAAAATTTCCCCTGTGCCAATGAGTTCAAGGCTCTTTCCCACTTTCTCTTCTATTCAATTCAGTATATCTGGTTTTATGTTGAGGTCATTGATACACTTGGACTTCGGCTTTGTTCAAGGTGACAAATATGGGTCTATTTTCATTTTTCTATATACAGACAACCAGTTAGACCAGAACCATATATTGAAGACGATTTCATTTTTCCATTGTATATTTTCAGTGTCTTTGTGAAAGATCAAGTATCTGTAAGTGGGTGGTTTTATTTCTGGGACTTCAATTCTATTCCATTGATCAACATGTCTGTCTCTGTACCAATACCATGCAGTTTTCATCACTATTGCTCTGTGGCAAAGCTTGAGGTGAGGGATGGTGATTGCACCAGCCATTTTTTATTGTTAAAATTTTTTTGGCTATTCTGGGTTTTTTGTGTTTCCAGATGAATTTGAGAATTGCTCTTTCTATGTTTTTGAAGAATTGTGTTTGGATTTTGATGGGGATTGTATTGAATCTGTAGATTGCCTTTGGTACAATGGCCATTTTTACTATATTAATTCTGCCAATCCATGTACATGGGAGATCTTTCAATTTTCTGAGTTCTTTGATTTCTTTCTTGAGAGACTTGAAGTTATTGTCATACAGGTCTTTTGCTTGCTTGGTTAGTTACTTTTTAAAAATAAATTTTATGGTGAATCTTTAAGTCAAAAAATTTTATATATTGCAATGCATCCACACATGTACAGTAAAATGATAACAATATTGGCACAAGATATTGTGTTCATTTCAAACGTATTATTCATTCCATATTAAAAGCATCTGTGATCTATTCGTCTCACAAATGTCCCAAGGATGAGACATTATTATGAACTTTCGACTTCAGTATTTTAATTTAAATTGTTTTTTCCTGCATCATCTATTATATAAACTCGTACATATCAATGGTGTTCTGGTAGACCTAGAGAGCATTTGGGCACACAACATTTACTATTACAGGCAAAAGTGGCATATTCACATGATATCCACATGCTCACATTTAACAATATTTTATTGTATATCGTTTCAGTAGTTTATATTCATTTTTATTTGATATATTTTTTATTTATATTTCAAATGATTTCCTATTTTCTGGTCCCCCACTGCCCAAAAGTCCCATGAGCCCCCTTCCCAACCCCTGTTCTCCCACCCACCCCTTCCCACTTCCCTGTTATTGTTTTGCCCTATACTGCTACGTTGAGTCTTTACATAACAAGGGGCCACTCCTCCGTTCTTCTTGTATCTCATTTGATGTGTGGATTATGTTTTGGGTATTCCAGTTTTCTAGGTTAATATCCACTTATTAGTGAGTACATACCATGATTAATCTTTTGAGTCTGGGTTATCTCACTTAGTATGATGTTCTCCAGCTCCATCCATTTGCCTAAGAATTTCATGAATTCATTGTTGCTAATGGCTGAATAGTACTCCATTGTGTATATATACCACATTTTTTGCATCCATTCTTCTGTTGAGGGATACCTGAGTTCTTTCCAGCTTCTGGCTATTATAAATAGGGCTGCTATGAACATAGTGGAGCATGTATCCTTATTACATGCTGGGGTATCATCTGGATAGATGCCCAGGAGTGGTATAGCAGGATCTTTTGGAAGTGATGTGCCCAGTTTTCAGAGAAACCGCCAGACTGATTTCCAGAGTGGTTGTACCAATTTGCCACCCCACTAGCAGTGGAGGAGTGTTCCTCTTTCTCCACATCCTCACCAACACCTGTTGTCTAGTGAGCTTTTAATCTTAGCCATTCTGACTGGTGTAAGGTGAAATCTTAGGGTTGTTTTTATTTGCATTTCCCTAATGACTAATGATGTTGAGCATTTTTTAAGCTGCTTCTCAAACATCCGAAGTTCTTTCGGTGAAAATTCTTTGTTTAGCTCTGTACCCCATTTTAATAGGGTTATTTCATTTTCTGGGGTCTAACTTCTTGAATTCTTTGTATATAATGGATATTAGCCCTCTGTTGGATGTAGGGTTGGTAAAGATCTTTTCCCAATTTGTTGGTTGCCGATTTGTCCTTTTGATGGTGTCCTTTGCCTTACAGAAACTTTGTAATTTTATGACTAATTCCAGAGATAACAAGATGCAAAAAGGCAAATGTAGGAATGCTACTAACAGAAATCTAGGCAATACGGCAGCGTCTGAACCCAACTCTCCAACAACAGGAAGTCCTGGATACCCCAACACACCAGAAAAACAAGATTTGGATTTAAAATCACTGGTCATGATGCTGCTAGAGGAGCACAAAAAGGGCATAAATAAATATATTCAAGAAATACAGGGGAACATGAATAAGTTAGAAACCCATATAATGGAAACACAAAAATCACTTAAAGAAATTCAGGAGAATAAGGCTTAAGAGATAGAAGAAGCCAATAAAGAAGAAAAGAAAAAAAAAAACCCTTAAAGAAATGCAGGAGAAAGTGAGTCAAATGGCAGAAGTCATGAAAGAGGAAACACAAAAATCTCTGAAAGAATTAAAGGAAAACACAAACAAACAAATGAAGGAACTGAGCAAAACCATCCTGGATCTAAAAACAGAAGTAGAAACAACTAAGAAATCACAAAGGGAGAAAACTTTGGAGATAGAAAACCTTGGAAGAAATCAGGGGCCATAGATGCAAATATCATAAACAGAATACAAGAGATGGAAGAAAGAATCTCAGATGCTGAAGATACCATAGAAACCATTGATTCAACAGTCAAAGAAAATGCAAAGTGCAAAAAGCTGGTAACCCAGAACATCCAGGAAATCCAGGAAACAATGAGAAGACCAAACCTAAGGATTATAGGTATAGATGAGAGTGCAAATTTAAAACTGAAAAGGCCAGAAAATATCTTCAACAAAACTATGGAAGAAAACTTCCCTAACCTAAAGAGAGAGATGCCCATGAATATACAAGAAGCATACAGAACTCCAAACAGACTGGACCTGAGCAGAAATACCTCCTGTCACATAATAATCAAAACCCCAAATGTACTAAACAAAAAAAAAAAAAGAGTATTGAAAGCAGTAAGATAAAAAGGCCAACTAACATATGAAGGAAGACCTATCAGAATTACACCAGACTTCTCACCAGAGACTATGAAACTAGAAGATCCTGGGCAGACCACATGCAGTCTCTAAGAGAACACAAATGTCAGCCAAGACTACTATACTCAGCAAAACTCTCAATCACCATAGATGGAGAAACCAAGATATTCCATGACAAAACCAAATTTATACAATATCTTTCCACAAACTCAGCCCTACAAAGAATAACAGGAAGAAAACTCCAATACAAGGAGGGAAACTACACCCTGGAAAAAGCAAGATAGTAACCTTCTTTCATCAAACCCAAAAGAAGATAACAACTCAAATATAAAAATAACATCAAAAATGAGAGGAAGTAATTATCACTATTCCTTAATATCTCTTAACACCAATGGACTCAATTCCCCAATAAAAAGACATAGACTAACAGACTAGATATGGAAACAGGACCCTACATTTTACTGCATACAGGAAACATACCTCAGTGTCAAAGATAAAAACTACCTTAGAGTAAAAGTCTGCAAGACAATTTTACAAGTCTCAGGAATGGTCTCAGGAAACAAGCTGGAATAGCCATTCTAATATCAGATAAAAGTGACTTTCAAACTAAAGTCATCAAAAGAGACAAGGAAGGACACTTCTTGCTGGTCAAAGGAAAAATCCAACAAGAATTCTCAATTCTGAACATCTATGCGCCAAAAGCAAGAGCATCCTCATTCGTAAAACAAGCTTTATCATAGCCATATATGTTAAGAATTCAAATATTTGTGAATAGATATCTTTGCCTCTGTAGTAAGAAACAAGCAAGCAGGAATCTAGAGAGCCCTAGGTGGAAGATAAAATAAAACTAGGACTCTATGAGGCATGATTTAGTTCAGTAACAACAAATGTCATAAGCATCTAGCATAAATGGTATGCTGAAAGGGCTTAGTAGCCATGGCCAGCACACTTTCTCTCTTATGTGACTAACCACTCCCATTTTCCATGATGCAGGCATGGAAACAAATCCCATAGCCAGATCTATAAGGAACTAAAACTCCCACACAGCAGAACGGGCGACTCAAAATAATAATTGAGAAATGTTTCTTGGTCCACAGGGTGCAACATGAAGACAAAACAAGTAAGCCCATAGCTTTATAGTAAAATACCAGACAACACAGCAAGGTCCAAGATATAGCTTGAAAATAGCATAAAGTCATAGATGTAGAGAAGTTTCCAGCCAAGCAATTTTGTATTATATTCAAAATTAATGAATGACCTTCAGGTCTTTTCTGATTTTGACAGTGTTTTACATAAGCTCCCTTTAAAGAATATGCCTAAACACTCTCTGTTACCTGGCATCAAAATCACATAATCACTAGTAGATTACTTACCACAACTGTGTTGGGCACAGCACATTTTTAAGACAGGGTCAGGTGCCTCCTATGCCTTTCATCTGACTGTCTGAAGCTAGCACTGAAGAAATTTTTATCCAGTTCTAAATTCAAAACTATGAAACATGAAAGTGGTTATTCAACCTATAGAAGTCATACATGCTTCTAATTGTAGATGTGGTCTCCAGGCACATTACTTTGTGGCCCATAAACTGTAATTCTGTATTAAAGAATGTGCATCTCAATGCATTGTCCCCTAGCTCAGTAGCTAGAGAAAAAAAACAGCAAAGCATATTTTATCTTGATCACAAAGCCTCTAAATTGTCCTCTATCACTACAACCACAAGAAGAGACAGAAAAACTATGATTTTAGTTATGCTGTCAGTGATGACATGCTGATCATATAAAGATGATTTTAAATTGATTCGTATGTGCTGATACAGATTAAAATGAATTATTGGGATTTAATGGGCTGTAATAAAAAACTCATTATCAGATTTCATGATAACGATTTAAGTCTTTGTTTAATGTCTAAAACAAGTCTCCAAATGGCCCTAGTGCTACTGTTAATTTACTTAGCCAAGTATAGAAAGTGTTGTTTTTAATCAATTCCTCCACCTTTTAAAATGAGTTGTTCCTTGTCTATTTCCTAAATTAATTAATTTATTTATATCCCCCCTGATAGAATCACTCCTCCTGCCTCGTTTTCTTTGCCTTTAATAAGCTAGGCTAGCTTTGGGTATCCCTCCCATCCTGGACCATCATGTCTCTGTAATATTACTGCATCCTCTCCCACTGAAGCCAGACAGGGCAGCCCTCAGCTAAGAGCTCAAGAAAGTAGAACCCAGAGAACCAAATAACCCCATTAAAAAGTGGGATAAGGAGCTAAACAAAGAATTTTCACATAAAGAAATTCGGAGGTCTGAGAAACACCTTAAGAAATGTTCAACATCATTAATCATTAGGGAAATGCAAATCAAAACAAACCTGAGATTTCACCTCACACCAGTCAGAATGGCTAAGGACAAAAACTCAGGAGACAACAGGTGTTGGCGAGGATGTAGAAAAAGAGGAACACTCCTCCACTGCTGGTGGGATTGCAAGATGGTGTAACCACTTTGGAAATCAGTCTGGTGGTTCCTCAGAAAACTGGGCATGACACTTCCTGAGGACCCTGTTATACCACTACTGGGCATATATCCAGAGGATTCTTCAACATGCAATAAGGACACATGCTCCACTATGTTCATAGCAGCCCTATTTGTAGTAGCCAGAAGCTGGAAAGAACCCAGATGTCCCTCAACAGAGGAATGGATACAGAAAATGTGGTATATATACACAATGGAGTACTATTCAGCCATTAGAAACAATGAATTCATGAAATTCTTAGACAAATGGATGGAGCTGGGGAACATCATACTAAGTGAGGTAACCCAGTCTCAAAAGATCAATCACGGTATGAACTCAATGATCAGAGGATATTAGCCTAGAAACTTTGAATACCTAAGACATAATCCACATATTAAATGATGCCCAAAAAGAATGGAGGAGTGGCCCCTGGTTCTGGAAAGACTCAGTGCAACAGTATAGGGGAATACCAGAACAGGGAAGTGGGAAGGGGTAGATGGAGGAACAGGGGGAGGGAAGAGAGGTTATGGGACTTGCAGGGAATGGGGACCCAGAAAGGGGGAAATCATTTGAAATGTAAATAAAAAACATATCAATGTTCATAGCAGCCCTATTTATAATAGCCAGAAGCTGGAAAGAACCTAGGTGTCCTTCAACGGAGGAATGGATACAAAAATGTGGTATATTTACACAATGGAGTACTATTCAGCCATTAGAAACAATGAATTCATGAAATTCTTAGACAAATGGATGGAGCTGGAGAACATCATACTGAGTGAGGTAACCCAGTCTCAAAAGATCAATCATGGTATGTACTCACTGATAAGTGGATATTAGCCTAGAAACTTTGAATACCCCGGACATAATACACAAATTAAATGATTTCCAAAAAGAATGGAGGAGTGGCCCCTGGTTCTGGAAAGACTCAGTGCAAGAGTATAGGGGAATTCCAGAACAGGGAAGCAGGAAGGGGTAGATGGAGGTTCAGGGGGAGGGAAGTGTGCTTATGGGACTTGCGGGGATTGGGGACCCAGAAAAGGGGAAATCATTTGCAATGTAAATAAAAAAAATAAAAAAAAGAATACACATGGAATGCAATCTCTGATAAGTGGATATTAATTAGCCCAGAAGCTCTGAATACCCAAGGCACAATTAACATAACAAATGACTCCCATGAAGAAGTAAAAAGAGTGTTGTGATCCTGGAAAGGATTGATCTAGCATTGGAAGGGAATATAAGGACACAGAAAACGGAGGGAGGTGATTGGAGAATGGGTGGAGAGAAGAAGGCTTATGGGACATATGGGGAGGCGGGAACTGGGAAAGGGGAAATCATTTGGAATGTAAACAAAGAATATAGAAAATAAAAATAAAAAAATCAAAAAAAGACCTATAAAACTCAATCTGCTTTATCAAAAAAAAAAAATTAAAAAAAAAAAGTGTCCTGGTCCTCAGTCTGGCCCATGTGTGCTCTTTGTTTGGTGGCTGTTCCTGAGAGCTCCCAAGGTTCCAAGCTAGTTGACACTGATGATCTTCCTATCCCATTCAGGACCTTTAATATTTCCCCTAACTCTTCCATAATGGTCCCTGACCTCTGTCCACTGTGTCTATCTGCATGTATTTCAGTCAGCTGCTTGGTAGAGCCTCATAGAAGATGCTAGGCTCCTGTCTATAAACACAACAGAATATCATTGATTTTGTTAGGGGTTGGTGCTTGCCCATGAAATGGGTCTCAAATTGGGCTGGTTATTGTTTGGCCATTCCTTCAATCACTGTTCCATCTTTGTCCCTGCATTTCTTCCAGACAGGACAAATTTTGGGTCAAAAGTTTGTGAGTGTGTTGGTGTCCTTATCACTCCACTGAGGTCCTATCTGGCTACAAGAAGTGGCCTCTTCAGGTTCTGTGTGTCCACTGTTAAGCATCTTGACTAAGGTCATGCACATTGACACCTAGGAACCTTCCCCATTCCAGGTCTCTGGAACGTCCTACAAATTCTCCCACTGCCTACCCCTAGCTGCTGCAGATTTCCATTTATTCTCCCTGTCTTTCCTTGCATTTGATCCTGCCTATTTCCCTTCTCCTCCTTTCTGACACCCACGTTCGTTCCTCCCTCTGCTTCCTTTGACTATTTAGTTCCCCCTTCTAAGTGGGATTCAAGCATCCACACTTGTATAACCTCTTTGAATCAGTGGAGTATATTATGAGTATTCTGTACTTTATTTCTAATATCCATTTATTAGTGAGTACATACAATGCATATCTCTTTGGGTCTGAGTTACCATACTAAAGATATTTCTTAGTTCCATCCATTTGCCTACAAAATTCATCCTTGTGTTTAATAGCTGAATATTAGTCTACTGTGAAAATGAACCACATTTTCTGTATCCAATCTTCTGTTGAGGGACAGCTGGGTTGTTTCCTGTTTCTGACTACTACAAATAAACCTGCTATAAACATAGTGGTGCACATGTCCATGTAGTATGGGAACATTTTGGGGAGTATATGCTCAGAACCAGTATAGCTGGTTCTTCAGGTAGAACTATTTCCAATTTTCTGAGAAACTAACAGAATAATTTCCAGAGAGGTTATACAAGTCTGCAATCCCACCAGCAATGGAGAAATGCTTCCCATTTGCCACATCCTCAACAGTATGTGCTGTTGCTTGAGTTTTTGATGTTAGTCATTCTTATTGAGTAAGATAGAAATTCAGGATCATTTTGATTTGATGATTTTAGGATGATTTTGATTTCACTTATGACTAAGGATGTTGAAAATTTAAGTTGCTTCTTAACCATTCTATATTTCTCTTTTGAGAATTCTCTATTTAGCTTTGTAAACCATTTTTTGATTGGGTTTTTGGGTTGTTTCTATGCAATTTCATGAATTCTTTATATATTTTGGATATTAACCTGCTGTCACATGTATGGTTAGTGGAGATATTTTCCCAATCTATAGGCAGCCCTTTTGTCATATTCTTTTGCCAGTGTTCTTGGTCTGACAGAAACTTTGTAGTTTCATTAGATCCCATTTATCAATTGTTAATCTCAGAGTTTGAACCATTGGTGTTCTGATCAGGAAATTGCTTCCTGTATACTCACCTATGTACACTTAATTTTCAACAAAGAAGCCAAAATCATACATTGAAAAAATGAAAGGATCTTTAATAAATGATACTGGTTTTATTGGATCTCTGCATGTAGAAAAATGAAATATAGATCTGCATTTATAACCCTGCACATAACTCACTTCCAAGTGGATCAATGACCTCAACATAAAACCAGATACACTAAATATCATAGAACAGTAAGTGGAAAATAGCCTATTATAAATAGGGCTGCTATGAACATAGTGGAGTATGTGTCCTTGCTGCATGACAGGGAATCCTCCGGGTATCTGCCCAGGAGTGGTAGAGCAGGGTCCTCCAGAAGTGTCATGTCCACTTTTCTGAGGAATGCCAGACTGATTTCCATAGTGGTTGTACCATCTTGCAATCCCACCATCAGTGGAGGAGTGTTCCTCTTTCTCCACATCCTCGCCAACACCTGCTATCTCCTGAGTTTTTAACCTTAGCCATTCTTAAATATGTCTGTTATCTTTAATATTTTGGAGTACTTGTAGACCTATGAGGTATCTTGTGATAGAACTTGATGATAACAATCATATTAATTTATGTTCCATTTACATAAACATATATTCATTTATTTTCAAAATAATGATTGCATTGTGACATTTTAACAGATGTATGTAATCTAATTTGATCATATTCATATACCTTATCTTAATGTTTGTCAACTTGACTATATTTGAAATCAACTAAAGCACAAGGCGCTAGGCACTCCTCTGAGGGATTAACCTCATTAGATCATTTAAAGAAAGAAGACCCAACCTAAATGTGTTCAATGACTTCCAGTGACAGCCTAGATAAAAGGATATGGAGGAAGGAAACTTTAAATTTTATCTCCTGGCCTTCATTGTTGCTCAAAAACCACTTTTCTTTCTTGTACCATTCCTTCACATATATTACAATCAACTTATTTGGTTTATTGTCATAGATTGAGGACATCAATCCTCTAGCAATCAACCAAGCCTTCAGTGTGAGACTGGGACTGAAGTAACAACCAGCCTTGTAGAGGGACTACTAATAGATTCTCAGCTTCTCCAGGGAGATACCATCATTGTTGGACTATCCTGACCATATTGTATAAGTCAATCTAATGTACAGATATACATTTATATGTATATATGCATTCTATACATTCTGTTCCTTTAGGGAAACCCAAGAAATATATTCTCCATTGATAACAGTTTCCTTTTCTACTTGCCTTTTTCCTGTTGTGAATTAATTTCTTCCCTTTCCACATCCATGTCTTACACTTTACTGAAAGATGAATTCTACAAATTGGAGACATGCTATTCATCTTTCTGATTCTGACTTATTTTACAACTATGTGTGATATCCATTCCTAATAATTTTTCTGCAATAACATGTTTTTATCTTCTTTATGTATAATAATACTTGGTGTATATATGCACATTATTTTTATTCATTTGTCTCTTGACTATGTAGCATGGCTATTTTGGCTAGTAAAGTGTATAGCTTAGAGATCCAGCTGTTATATAATTGTTGGTGATATTAAAATATTTTTACTTAATATTTTTTGTCTTTATTCCCATACCTGTTTCTTAAGTAGCTAGGAGCTCATTGGGCATGTGGAGAAGTCACAGATGCTGTAGACTAATTAAACTTATAGTCACAGTTAATTAATGACTTCTCTAGTCCTATAACTTATGCAAAATGAGATTATCTGATACATAAAATAATATATATGTATATATGTATATATATATATACAATAAGTTATATTCAGTCGTAAAGAAGATAAAAATGTATTATCTGTAGTAAAATAAATGGAGTTGAGATCATGTTTTTATGACTTCTATATATATTACTGGATTAGTATACCCGAATCATATAATAGTCTTATTTGTCAGCATTTATTATTTTTTATTAATATTCATTTGCGCGGCGGCGGCGGCGGCGGCGGCGGTAGCAGTGGCTGCTCCAGCTGAAGGGCCATCAGCAGTGGAACCAAGGCGACACAGGGTCCAGTTAGGCCCTGCGCCCACGACCACTGACCTTCGCTGACCAGCCGGGCGGCAAGCAACTGCGGTTCTGCGGAGCCTTTCGCTGCACGGAAGCCACTTCAGAACTCGGCTGCCCGCCAGTCAGGAGAGACTCACCGCCATCTTGATCCCGGGCTCCAGAGATCAGTCAGACTGAGGTACACAAACATAATCCTAGGCCCAACACCGCAGGGGTCTGAGCCAGACGGGCGTTGGCCTGCACCCAGGCCCTGGGCTGTTCGAGTGGCCATCGGGGCGCCAACCCAGCCAGGAGTTTTTTTTTTTGCCCCGGCCGGTGCACGCGCCGCCATTTTGCCTACAGGAGCCAGAGTGCTCGGGAGGGCAGAGACTGCTAACAAGCGTAGCCTGAGGCTAACAAAACGGGGGTCTAGGCCCCAAAAGGCACAGGACTGACCCCAAGAACTGGGCGGCTTGGTGGGCCATCTGTGTGTCAACCAGCCCAGGAGGTTATTAGCACAACAGACTCTCCCGGTGCTTTCGCGGAGCGCGGACGCGCACGCCCGCCATCCGGGTCACCTGGCGGACCCAAATAACAGACATAGCCCTAGGGGAACTTTGCTCGGACCTTGGCCTCCCAGGCGTTTGCCTGGACTCAGGGCCCAGGCGACAAGGCTAACCTAGTGTGCGCCAGCCCGGTTGGGGAAATCGGCTGCCCAGCGGAGTGAGCGGAGCACAGGGGAGGTCACAGCAACATTCACCTTCGGAGCTCCCTGGGGGTGCACACGGGTTCCACCTGGTCCACAGACACAATCTGGGGCAAGGCCTCAGGCAGAAGCCCCCAGCTCAAATCTCTCCGCTTCAGATCAGCCTGGGTGGCCGCCACATCTCCAGGTCCCTCAAGAGGCTAGTGGGGGCTTCCGGGCGGCCAGCTGGGAAAAGTCGGTGTGCTCCGATAAATCCTGCGGGCCCCAGCGGGAGCCTTCAGGTGCCTGCTTTGGGATCTGAACAGCCAGGAAAACAGCACCCTGTCTACAGGCAGTGCAGAGTGTAAGCTGTGCACCAGAGGCCAACGGGGAAGGGGCAGCTTGCACTGGTGAGTCCAGCACTGACAAGACCAAGTAACACCAGTGAGAGCTAGATGGCAAAAGGCAAACGCAGAAACGTCACTAACAGAAATCAAGGCAATATGGCAACATCTGAACCAAATTCTCCTCTACCAGCAAGTCCTGGATACCCCATCACACCAGTAAAACAAGATTTGGATTTAAAATCACTGGTCATGATGCTGGTACAGGAACACATGAAGGTCATTGAGGAGAAAATGGATCAAAAGTTAGAAGCCCTTGCAAGGGAAACACAAAAATCATTGAAAGAAATCCAGGAGAATACAAAAGCCAACAAGGAGGAAATGCAAAAAACACTTAAAGAAATACAGGAGAACTTTGCTCAACAGGCTGAGGTCATGAAAGACGAAACACAAAAATCTCTTAAAGAAATACAGGAGAACTTTGGTCAACAGGCTGAGCTCATGAAAGAGGAAACACAAAAATCTCTTAAAGAATTACAGGAAAACACAAACATGCAAGGGAAGGAGCTAAGCAAAACCATCCAGGATCTAAAATCAGAAGTAGAAACAACTAAGAAAACTCAAAGGGAGACAACTTTGGAGATAGAAAGCCTTGGGAAGAAATCAGGGGACAGAGATGCAAATATCAACAACAGAATACAAGAGATAGAAGAAAGAATCTCAGATGCTGAAGATTCCATAGAAACCATGGACTCAACAGTTAAAGAAAATGCAAAGTGCAAAAAGCTTGTAACCCAAAATATCCAGGAAATCCAGGACACAATGAGAAGACCAAACCTAAGGATTATAGGCATAGATGAGAGTGAAGATTTACAACTTAAAGGGCCAGCAAATATCTTCAATAAAATTATGGAAGAAAACTTCCCTAACCTAAAGAGAGAGATGCCCATGAATATACAAGAAGCCTACAGAACTCCAAACAGACTGGACCAGAACAGAAATACTTCCCGTCACATAATAATCAAAACACCAAATGTTCTAAACAAAGAAAGAATACTAAAGGCAGTAAGAGAAAAAGGCCAAGTAACATATAAAGGAAGACCTATCAGAATCACAGCAGACTTTTCACCTGAGACTATGAAGGCTAGAAGGTCCTGGGCAGATCTCATGCAGACTCTAAGAGAACACAAATGCCAACCAAAACTACTATATCCAGCAAAACTCTCAATCACCATAGATGGAGAAACTAAGATATTTCACGACAAAACCAAGTTCACCCAATATCTATCCACAAACCCAGCCCTAAAAAGGATAATAGGAGGACAACACCAATACAAGGAGGGAAACTCCACCCTGAAAAAAGCAAGATAGTAACCTTTCATCAAACCCAAATAAGTTAAGCAATCAAATTTAAAAAATAACGTCAAAAATGATAGGAAGTAACAATCACTATTCCTTAATATCTCTTAACATCAATGGACTCAATGCCCCAATAAAAAGACACAGACTAACTGACTGGATACGTAAACAGGACCCTACATTTTGCTGCTTACAGGAAACACACCTAAGGGTCAAAGACAAACACTACCTTAGAGTAAAAGGCTGGAAGACAATTTTACAAGCAAATGGTCTCAGGAAACAAGCTGGAGTAGCCATTTTAATATCAGATAAAATTGACTTTCAACCCAAAGTCATCAAAAGAGACTCTGAGGGACACTTCTTGCTGGTCAAAGGAAAAATACAACAAGAAGAACTCTCAATCCTGAACATCTATGCTCCAAATGCAAGGGCACCCTCTTTCATAAAAGAAACTTTATTAAAACTCAAAGCACACATTGCACCTAACACAATAATTGTTGGTGACTTCAACACTGCACTTTCCTCAATGGACCGATCAGGAAAACAGAAACTAAACAAGGACACAATGAAACTAATTGAAGCTTTGGACCAATTAGATTTAACTGATATATATAGAACATTCTATCCTAAAACAAAAGAATATACCTTTTTTTCAGCACCTCATGGTACCTTCTCCAAAATCGACCATATAATTGGTCACAAGACAGACCTCAACAAATATAAAAAGATAGAACTAATCCCATGCCTCCTATCTGATCACTATGGAATAAAAGTGGTCTTCAATAGCAACAGAAACAACAGAAAACCCACAAACACGTGGAGATTGAACAATACTCTACTCAATGACACCTTGGTCAAGGAAGAAATAAAGAAAGAAATTAAAGACTTTTTAGAACACAATGAAAATGAAAACACAACATACCCAAATCTATGGGACACAATGAAAGCAGTGCTAAGAGGAAAACTCATAGCCCTGAGTGCCTCCAAAAAGAAAATGGAGAGAGCATACATTACCAACTTAATGACACACCTGAAAGCCCTAGAACAAAAAGAAGCTATTTCACCCAGGAGGAGTAGAAGGCAGGAAATCATCAAACTCAGGGCCGAAATCAATCAAGTAGAAACAAAGAGAACCATACAAAAAATCAACAAAACTAGGAGCTGGTTCTTTGAGAAAATCAACAAGATAGATAAACCCTTAGCCAGACTGACCAAAGGGCACAGAGAAAGTATCCAAATTAACAAACTTAGAAATGAAAAGGGAGACATAACAACGGAAACTGAGGAAATCCAAAAAATCATCAGATCCTACTACAAGAGCCTGTACTCAACACAACTGGAGAATCTGGAGGAAATGGACAATTTCCTTGACAGATACCAAATACCAAAATTAAATCAGGACCAACTAGACCATCTAAACAGTCCCATAAAGCCTAAAGAAATAGAAGGAGTCATAGAAAGTCTTCCAACCAAAAAAAGCACAGGACCAGATGGTTTCAGTGCAGAATTCTACCAGACCTTCAAAGAAGAGTTAACACCAATACTCTTCAAACTATTCCACAAAATAGAAACAGAAGGAACACTACCCAATTCCTTCTACGAAGCCACAATTACGCTGATACCAAAGCCACACAAAGATCCAACAAAGAAAGAGAACTTCAGACCAATTTCCCTTATGAACATCGATGCAAAAATACTCAACAAAATTCTTGCCAACCGAATCCAAGAACACATCAAAACGATCATCCACCATGATCAAGTAGGCTTTATCCCGGGAATGCAGGGTTGGTTCAATATACGGAAATCCATCAATACAATCCACTACATAAACAAACTCAAAGAACAAAATCATATGGTCATTTCATTGGATGCTGAAAAAGCATTTGACAAAATTCAGCATCCTTTCATGCTTAAAGTCTTGGAGAGAACAGGAATTCAAGGCCCATACCTAAACATAGTAAAAGCAATATACAGCAAACCGGTAGCCAGCATCAAACTAAACGGAGAGAAACTTGAAGCAATCCCACTGAAATCAGGGACCAGACAAGGCTGCCCCCTTTCTCCTTATCTTTTCAATATTGTACTTGAGGTACTAGCTCGGGCAATTCGACAACATAAGGAGGTCAAAGGGATACAAATTGGAAAGGAGGAAGTCAAACTATCATTATTTGCAGACGACATGATCGTCTACCTAAGTGACCCAAAGAACTCCACTAGAGAGCTCCTACAGCTGATAAACAACTTCAGCAAAGTGGCAGGTTACAAAATCAACTCAAGCAAATCAGTGGCCTTCCTATACTCAAAGGATAAGCAGGCTGAGAAAGAAATTAGGGAAATGACCCCCTTCACAATAGCCACAAACAGTATAAAGTATCTTGGGGTGACTCTTACCAAACATGCGAAAGATCTGTATGGCAAGAACTTCAAGACTCTGAAGAAGGAAATGGAAGAAGACCTCAAAAAATGGGAAAACCTCCCATGCTCATGGATCGGTAGAATCAATATAGTTAAAATGGCCATTTTGCCTAAAGCACTATACAGATTCAATGCAATACCCATCAAAATCCCAACTCAATTCTTCACAGAGTTAGAAAGAGCAATTATCAAATTCATCTGGAACAACAAAAAACCCAGGATAGCTAAAACTATTCTCAGCAACAAAAGAAAATCTGGGGGAATCAGTATCCCTGACCTCAAGCAATACTACAGAGCAATAGTGTTAAAAACTGCATGGTATTGGTACAGTGACAGGCAGGAGGATCAATGGAACAGGATTGAAGATCCAGAAATGAACCCACACACCTATGGCCACTTGATCCTCGACAAAGAGGCTGAAAACATCCAATGGAAAAAAGATAGCCTTTTCAACAAATGGTGCTGGTTCAACTGGAGGTCAGCATGCAGAAGAATGCGAATTGATCCATCCTTGTCTCCTTGTACTAAGCTCAAATCCAAATGGATCAAGGACCTCCACATAAAGCCAGACACTCTGAAGCTAATAGAAAAGAAACTGGGGAAGACCCTTGAGGACATCGGTACAGGGAGAAAGTTTCTGAACAGAACACCAATGGCGTATGCTCTAAGAGCAAGAATTGACAAATGGGACCTCATAAGGTTACAGAGTTTCTGTAAGGCAAAGGACACCGTCAAGAGGACAGATCGGCAACCAACAAATTGGGAAAAGATCTTCACCAATCCTACATCAGATAGAGGGCTAATATCCAATATATATAAAGAACTCAAGAAGTTAGACTCCAGAAAACCGAACAACCCTATTAAAAAATGGGGTACAGAGTTAAACAAAGAATTCTCACCTGAAGAACTTCGGATGGCGGAGAAGCATCTTAAAAAATGCTCCACTTCATTAGTCATTAGGGAAATGCAAATCAAAACAACCCTAAGATTTCATCTTACACCAGTCAGAATGGCTAAGATTAAAAATTCAGGAGACAGCAGGTGTTGGAGAGGGTGCGGAGAAAGAGGAACACTCCTCCACTGCTGGTGGGGTTGCAAATTGGTACAACCACTCTGGAAAGCAGTCTGGCGGTTCCTCCGAAAACTGGGCACCTCACTTCCAGAAGATCCTGCTATACCACTCCTGGGCATATACCCAGAGGATTCCCCACCATGTAATAAGGATACATGCTCTACTATGTTCATAGCAGCCCTATTTATAATTGCCAGATGCTGGAAAGAACCCAGGTATCCCTCAACAGAAGAGTGGATACAAAAAATGTGGTATATCTACACAATGGAGTACTATTCAGCCATTAGAAACAATGAATTCATGAAATTCTTAGGCAAATGGATGGAGCTAGAGAACATCATACTAAGTGAGGTAACCCAGACTCAAAAGGTGAATCATGGTATGCACTCACTAATAAGTGGTTATTAACCTAGAAAACTGGAATACCCAAAACATAATCCACACATCAAATGAGATACAAGAAGAAAGCAGGAGTGGTCCCTGGTTCTGGAAAGACTCAGTGAAACAGTATTTGGCAAAACCAGAACGGGGAACTGGGAAGGGGTGGGAGGGAGGACAGGGGAAGAGAAGGGGGCTTACGGGACTTTCGGGGAGTGGGGGGGGCTAGAAAAGGGGAAATCATTTGAAATGTAAATAAATTATATCAAATAAAAAAAAAAGACAAAAAAAAAAAAAAAAAAAAAAAAAAAGAAAAAAAAAAAAAAAAAAAAAAAAAAAAAAAAATATTCATTTGCTAATCAGTCTGAAGTTATTGGTATACTTTTGTTGCATATAGTAAAAGCTTTACTTGCATATGTATCTGAAGTCAGTAGACAGGTTAAACAAGAGCTGGCTGGGTAGAATGATTTTGTCTAGAGTAATTTATATCTACTTTTTACTGAGCTTCATCCACTCCACCAGCAGGCTGACTCAGGCATACTATTGATGTGATGATAAAATTTTAGGCAAGAAAATAGATGTATACACAAAGCTCCAAAAGTCTAGGCTCAGAACTATCACCTGACTTTTTCCAGAGTCTGTTGACCATAGTAATATATAAGTATGTCAATGTGATTATATATATATGCAAATGAACAAAGATTTAGTGTGTGAGAAGCTTTTCAAATAGACAGGCACACATATTCACTCAACCAAGATAGTAAGTCCTACCTAGAACAAAGTAAAGATTCCACCTATGTACAATTTGGTGA
Source organism: Apodemus sylvaticus (assembly GCF_947179515.1). Taxonomy (NCBI): domain Eukaryota; kingdom Metazoa; phylum Chordata; class Mammalia; order Rodentia; family Muridae; genus Apodemus; species Apodemus sylvaticus. The sequence continues at coordinate 70,166,862 of NC_067480.1, forward strand.
ATCAGTAAATTTTATTGGGTCTATTAACAAGAATATGCTGTGTACAACAATGCAAATTGATCGATTCTTATATCCTTCTACAAAGCTCAAGTCCAAGTAGATCAAGAACATCCACGTAAAACCAGATACACTTAAATTAATAGAAGAGAAAGTGGGGAAGAGACTTGAACACATGGGCACAGGGGAAATTTTCCTGAACAGAACACCAATGGCTTATGCTCTAAGATAAAAAATAAACAAATGGGACCTCATAAAATTGCAAAGCTTCTGTAAGGTGAAGGACACTGTCAATAGGACAAAACAGTAACCAAAAGATTGGGAAAAGATCCTTACCAATGCTACATCCCATTGAGGGCTAATATCCAATATATACAAAGAACTCAAAAACTTAGACTCCAGACAACCAAATAACCATCTTAAACAATAGGGTACTCAGCTAAACAAAGAATTCTCAACTGAGGAATATCGAACATCCTACAAGCACCTAAAGAAATATTCAACATCCTTAGTCATCAGGGAAATGCAAATCAAAACAACTCTGAGATCCCACCTCACACCAGTCAGATGGCTAAGATCAAAACTCAGGTGACAGCAGAGGCTGACAAGGATGTGGAGAAAGAAGAACACTCCACCATTGTTAGTGGAATTGCAAGCTGGTACAACAACTCAGAAATCAGTCTGGTGGTTCACCAGAAAAATTGGAGATAGTACTTCCTGAGGCCCAGCAATAATACTCCAGAAGTTGCTACAACCTGTAATAAGGACACATGCTCCACTGTGTTCATTGCAGCCTTATTTATGTAACCCCATAGGAAGAGCAACAATATCAACCAACTAGACCCCCCCCACTCAGAGCTCCCAGGGACTAAACCACCAACCAAAGAGTATACCTAGAGCTGATTCATGACTCCAGTCATATATATATCAGAGGATGGTCTTGTCCAGCATCAATAGGAGAAGTCGCCCTTGGTCCTGTGAAGGTTACATGCCCAGTGTAGGATAATGCCTGGGAGGAGAGGCCAAAGTGGGTGGATGGTGTGGGCGAACCCTCATAGAAGCAGGGAGGGGGGGATGAAATAGGAAGTTTCAGGAGGCGAAACCAGGAAAGGGGTAACATTTAAAATATAAAAAAAATAAAATATCCATTAAAAAAAAACAAAAATATGCTGATGAGTTTCCTCCAAAGAACAGCGATAATTCAAAAGCAGATGCATTACCAGAAAATTTATCCCGAAATCAGTGAAAATTGCAGCCTTGGAGCTCTGTGTGATGCATGTAGTGAACATCTTTCACTGAAGCTTGGCAGCTCAAGGTACCCATGCCAAGCAACTGCTTATTATTTTTCATAGTGTTGGAAGTGGCCCTCAGGAATTTTCCATGTTTGTCTTCGCCTAGAAAGGCATTTCTGTCCTTTTATTTACCACTTGGGACTCAGAAAATCTTCTTCCCTCTGGAAGGAAATGATTTAATTAGGAGAACATAATTCAATTCAAAGGAAAATGCTGTGGAACCTAGCATAAAAGGATTATAAAACCCTTTGATCTAGACTGACACACATTTGTGAGCCACCATATATAAGCACTGGAAACCAAACTCGGGTCCTTTCCAAGAGTAGCATACACTCTTCATTACAGAGCATCTCTATAATCCCACAATCAAATCAGTTTCTCTCCTTTCCTGTACCTTTTGTACTTTAGTTAACAATTTCAATAAAATACTTTTTACATTTTATTGTTATTCACATGATTCTTCTCCATAAGTTATGAGTGCTATATTTGAAATCAGTTACAGAAACATTATTTGAAAAGCATAATATTTTAAAGTAAATAACTAAATGCTTTTCTAACACTCACTGGGACATCTGAAAAACTAATATGCCATACTTTTAAATAATGTGTTCAATTCTGGGACATCTGGGTGGTTTCCAGCTTCTGGTTATCACAAATAAGGCCACTGTGAATAAAGTGAAGCATGGAGGTGCATCTTTGGGTCCATACCTAGGAGTGGCATAGCTCATTCTTCAGGTAGATCTATTTCCTATTTTCTGAGGAACCTCCAGATTGATTTCCAGAGTGGTTGTACCAGTTTCTAATCTCACCAAAAATGGAGGAGTATTCTTTCTTCTCAACATTCTCACCAACATGTACTATCACCTGAGTTTTTTATCTTAGCTGTTATGATTGGTATGAGATAGAATCTCAGGGTTGTTTTGATTTGAGTTTTCTTGATCCCTAAGGACTTTGAACATTTTTTCCTAAGTGCTTCTCAGACATTCAAGATTCCTTTGTTGTGAATTCTTAGTTTAGTTCTATACCCCATGTTTTGATTAGGTTGATTAGGTTTGATTATAATATCCTAAATATAAATATATATATGTGTGTGTGTGTGTGTGTGTGTGTATTCATGGATTTTCATGGGAATTGCATTGAATACATATATACATAAATATTTAGGATATTAGTCCTGTAGTAGATGTGGAGTTAGTGAAGAATTTTTACAATCTGTAGGTTGTCAATTTGTCCTATCGACTATATCATTTCCTTTACAGAAACTTTTCAGTCTCATGAGATCCTATGCATGTATTCTTGATCTTAGAGCCTGAGCCATTGCAGTTCTGGTTTGTAAATATCTGCCCATGCATATGAGTTCAAGACTCTTTCCCACTTTCTCTTCTATTAGATTCATTGTTTTATGTTGAGGTCCTTGATGCACTTGCACTTGAGATTTGTGCAATATTACAAATATAGATCTATTTTTATTTTTCTACATATAGACAGCCAGTTATACCAGCACTGTTTACTGAAGATACTTTCTTTTTTTCTCTTGGATATTTTTGGCTTTCATGTTAAAGATCAAGAGTCCACAGGTGTGTGGTTTTATTCCAGGGTCTTCAATTCCATTTCATTCATTAACCTGTCTGCCCTTGTACTAATACCATGCAATTTTTGTCACTATTGCTCTGCAGTACACCTTGAGGTCAGGGATAGAGATTTCCAGAAGTTCTTTTTAGTTAAGATTTATTTTTTGCTTTCCTGAGTGTCTTTTTTTTCCATATGAAATTCATAATTGCTCTATTTGGTGTTCTATATGCTTCTTGTACATTTATAGCCATCTCTTTCTGTAGGTTGGTGTAGTTTTCTTCTATTATTTTGATGAAGATGGTTTGGCTCCTTTGATCTAGGAATCTTCACTTTGTTCTTTACCTATTACTCTTAGATTTGGCCTTTTCATTGTGTCCTGAATTTCTTGGATGTTTTGGGCTAGGAGTTTTTCTTATTTTGAATTTTCTTTGGCTGTTGTATCAATATCTTCTAAGATATCTTCTATGCCTGAAATTCTCTCTTCTAGTTCTTGTATTCTGTTGTGCCTACAACTGTAGTTCCTGACCTCTTTCCTATGTTTTCCACTTTCATAGTTGCCTACATTTGTGTTTTCTTTATTGTTTCTACTTCCGTTTTTAGATTTGGACTGCATTGTTCAATTCCTTCATCTGTTTGATTGTGTTTTCCTTTTGTTTAAGATATTTATTTATTTCTTTAAAATCTTCTACCTGTTTAGCTGTGTTTTCCTGTAATTCTTTCAGTGTGTTATTTATACCATCCTTAAGGGACTGTATTGTCTTCATGACATAGGATTTTAGGTCAGCAACCTGGTTTTCAGGTGTGCCGGTGTATCCAAGTCTTGCTGTAGTGGGAGAGCTGTGTTCTGATTGTGCCAGAGTATATTGTAGCCTGTTGTTTATAGTCTTGTGCTTGCCTCACCATCTGGTTATCTCTAGTGGTAACTGGCCTGGGTGTCTCTGTCTTGAGCCTGCGTCCTGTGTCCCTGGATTGCTGCAGGTCTCTTGGGAGGCCTTTGGCCCTGGTTGTAGCAGCCCTCCTATGAGGCCTTCTGACTGTGGGTTCTGTTTGTTTGGTTGTTTGGTTGGTTGTTTTTGATGCAAAAGCAATAGCTTTATTTTCTGGCATGTCCACCTTCAATAGTCCCTCAAGGAAAATGACTAGAAGGCAACCCCAAATGGCTATTTCAAGCAGTTTTTATACTTTTGAGGGGTACAGGATACACCAGCAAGTTTGCAGTTCAGAATTATTGGCTAAGCATATTGACCTTTAAATATATTGGCTAGCAATCATGACAAGCATTTGTCATCTACCTGGGACTTTCCTAAGGATCAAGTGACTATCAGTCAGTACATACTCTGTTTTTTCTGAGAATTTTGTACTCAAGAATATTCCTGTGGGTGGAAAATGGAACTTGACCTAGTCTTGACTCCAGGCAGGAGTGGGAAGCTGTATGGAGGGTGTAGGGCTGAAAACAGCCCTTAGGGTTCCTCATTTCCCCCCTTTTCTTGTACAAGCTCCAATCCTATAGCTACACTCAGGGATCTTAAGTAACTAACTCATATTCTTCAGGAGTTGTCCTCATGTTGTCATATTGCTGATGCACAACCATAAGCTGTACTGTTCCTATGTTTATAGCAGGAGAAAAATTAGAGGAAGGTGGAAATAAGGGTAGTTAACCAAAGGGCAAAATAAAACCAAGACGTGAACCAGTCCTGATTTTGTTCTCTTTCTCTCTCTTTCACTTGGCTAGCCTTTCTTTCACCTTGGCCATGTAATCCTTAACTCCACTGCAATGGTCACCAGTATGTACTTACCAATGTTTCATACCACCAGGTAGCATAAAAAAGTGGTTGGTCCCCCAACACTGATGGGCATGCTGCTGACTTCTCCCATCTCCCAGGCACACATATATAGGGTTAGCATGGGCCTTGACTCCTGGGATATCCCCACCCTAGAGATACAAGGGAGGAATTACCTGACTATGGGTTCTTAAGAGGAGCAGACATTCTGATGGTCTGCTCAGGCATAAGTCACACGCAGTATAGTGGGTGGAGTTTGCACAGGGATGGGTGTGGGGGTAGAGATGTGTCTCCGGTATGTTGGGCTTTTGGGGGTTTCCAGCTCCTGTGGTTATTTGAGAGGGTCCCTTACATGTGGTCCTGGATATAGTAGACCACCTGGGAGGACTTTAGTCTATGGGATCTTAAGAGGAGCAGACAAACTGACAGCCTGCCCAGGTGGAAGGCAGAGGCAGGATAATGGGTTGAGTTTGCGTAAAAGTTAGAGGTGTGGGTGAAGATGGGTCCCGAGTTTCCAGGAATCCCCGAGTTGCCCAGCTGCTGTGGTTCTTTGAGAGGGTCCATTATCTGTGGCAACCTCGTCGTGTGGGGGTCATATTGTGGCATCTTCAGAGGAGCAGACATACTGATCATTGCAATTCTTTATTAGCAATCAAAGTCAGCTGGGGGCAGGGACCCTCAGTGTCCTGAAAGCATGACTTTGGGGACATAAATTATGATAAAGCATTAGAACCAATTCCCAACAGTCCATTTCTTCCTCTCAGTTCCATGCTTTAAGGAATAAGACTAAACACATATTTACAAATACCTTTGCTCCACACACACAGAGTCTGAAGTAAAGGCTACCCAGTGACTGTCCTACCTGGGGATTCATCCTATAAACAGTCACCAAACCCCAAAACTAGAACAAGAAGCATGTACCAAAAGGAGCTGTCTCCAGAGGGGCCCTGCCAGAGCCTTACAAATACAGAGGCAGAAACTAGCAACCAACTATTGGAATGGGCTTAGGATCCCCAATGGAGGATCTGGAGGGTGGTCCATCAGAGCTGAAGGGTTTTATGGCCTCATGGGAAGAACAATGACTTCAGACACCCAAACACCCCAAGACTCCCAGGGACTGAACCATCAACCAAGGGGTACACATGGTTCCAGCCAAAAATGTGGTAGAGGAATACCTTATTGGGCATCAGTGGGAGGAGTGGTCTTTGGTCAGGTAAAGTCTCAATAGCGGCCCCAACAAAGGGAAACTGACAGGGGGTGGGGGGGTGGGGGAGGTGGGAGTGTGTTGGGTAGAGGGGCATATACATGGAGGCAGGGGGTGGGAGGAGGGGTAGGGAATCTTTGGGGAGGGGGCTTTTGGGAGGGGGGAAATTGGGAAAGGTTTTACCTTTGGCAATGTAAATGAAGAAGATACTCAATTAAAAAAACAGAGGGAGGGAAGGGGGCTTATGTGACTTTTAGGGAGTGGGGAACCAGAAAAGGGGAAATCATTTGAAATATAAATAAAAAATATATAGAATAAAATTTTTTTAAAAAATGCCATTGCTATATAGTTAGGCTCTTCCTGACAAGATCACAATATGTATGTATCTCTCATGTCTCTGTCTCTGTTTCTCTGTCTTTCTGACTTTCTCTAAGTCTCTCTCTCTCTCTCTCTCTCTCTCTCTCTGTGTGTGTGTGTGTGTGTGTATGTGTGTGTGTGTATGTGTATGTGTAAAACACAGAGGAAAACAAAGCAAAAGTTAAAACCAAGATAAATAGAAGAAAACATGCAAAACTAGTTAAAATAGGCACCAATGAGAAAATATAGGAAATGCATGGAGATAATCAATGAAATCAAAATGTAATTAGAGACAACTGACAAATTACTAACAGCAGACATAAAAGATGAGCTATAACTACAGACTACAGGCACTTTAAATGGACCAAAAGACTATGAGAATCACTGTACTCATGGACTTAATAATTTATATAACATGGACAATTTTCTCCCTCAATAGGCATCAAGGAGCAATACCCATATTTATAGGATGTGTCAGTCTAACTACCCATATCTATCTATCTATCTATCTATCTATCTATCTATCTATCTATCTAGACAGACAGACAGATACATACATACATACATACATACATACATACATACATACATACATACATATACATTCCAAACTTTGGAAATCCAATATCATTCTAGCAATATAACCAAAAATATTAGAACAAAATAAATCTATAGCCAATATTTATTACTACAGATGCAATATCATCAAGAAAAATAGTAGCAACTCACAATTATAAATAAAAAGAAAAAACCAAACCCAGTGGAATTTACTCTAAATAAAACATTTACAATCCCATCAAATCCCCTTTCTTTAACTATGAGTATGACAAACATGTAGAAATACTAAATACAACTGCTGAATCTATTTAATGTTGCTTGTATGCATTTAAGTTTTGAGGGATAAAACATCGCTGGCGGGGTTAGGCAGAGGAAAGATAGAAGAAATTATATAATTATATTTTAATTAAAATAAATACTTTTTAAGGAAAGCTCTTTAAAGAAAAAATAAAAATTCTCAAAACAATATTATATATGCAGAAAAAATTGACAAATGCTAATTTTCATTTCTAGTAAAAATTTCATAGTAAGATTGGACTAAAGATGATTTTCTCCAACTTTATAGAGAATAACTACAATTAACCTCAACGTGACATCCTAAAGTGTAAGAATGTAAAACCTTTCCCACTAACATCAAGGATATTCATACTATAACTTTGTTTTAAATATAATATTAAAATTATGAGCAAATATTCAGATAAGAGGGTAAAAGCTATGTATTTTGAACTAAAAGAAAGAAGCTGTATCTTTACATATGACTGATAACCTATTAAAAATTTTGAAAGAAGTGAATAAACTCCTAAAATTAATTAGCAATTATAATAAAATTGTAGATTACAAAATAAATATACAAAATTGCTTTTTTCTAATGTAAAACTGGACAAATGGTCATTAAAATAAATACCTTACAATATACATCAAAACTTCCAAAATGAATTACTGTAAACTTACTAAGGCATACATAACATATCCATAACGAATTCTATAAACGTTTGATTGAAGAAATTCCAGAATTAAGGAGATAGAATGACTAAATATTTTCAAGGTATCAGAAATTTCCATCTTGTTTTATAGACTCAATAAAATCCAAATCAAATTCCGAGCAAGTTGTCCATTGGAATGGACAAAATTATTATAAATTTTTAGCAAAGGAAACATTTACAATAATCACTATGGTCTTGAAACAAAAACAAACCTGTAAAACTGTGGCAATCTGCTACAAGGCTTACTATAAGCTAGCAAAATCACAGAAGATTAATGGTACAGACTAGAGAACTCAAAAGTAGACCCACTAAGATATTCTTATTTTTTTTTATTTACAGAAGAGTAGGTGAATATAATTGAGCAAATGCCTTTACAAAAGTAATATATAAATGAGTGTATATTTTTTCATTAATGTATTTATTTACTAATCTTAAATCCCAATAGCATCCTCACCCCTGCCTCCTCCACCCTCTTCACACTGCTCCTCTCCCCGTTGCCCCCTCCCCTTATCCTCTGATAAGGTTGAAATTCCTTAGGTATGCCAACATACTGGCACATGATGTTGCTGCAGGACTAGGCATATCCTCTCCTACTGAGGCCAGACAAAAAGGCCCAGTTAGGGGAACTGAATCCTCAATCAGGAAGCAGAATCAGTGACAGCCTATGCTGTAGTTTTTATAGGACCTGCACCAAAATCAAGCTGTACATCTGCTATATATGTGCAGGAGGGAGGGGGAAGCTTAGGTCTGCACAAGTTCTCAATTTGATCGGTGGTTCAGTCTCTTTGAGCCCCCAAGACTCAATGTTAGTTGACTATTGGTCTTCTTATGGAGTCCCTGTACTTTTCAGGTCTCCTCAATCCTTCCCCCAACTCTCCCAAAAGACTCCCCAAAATCCATCTACTGTTTAGCTGTAGGTCTCTACACCTATTTCCCTCAGCTGATGAGTGGAACCTCTCAGAGGACAGTTATGCTAGGATCCTGCCTTGTAGCATTATAGAGTATCAGGGATTGGTTTTTGCCCATCTTCTCATTTCCATACCCCTCATCTTGTCCAGGTCTCTGGTTCATCCTTGAGAAGACACTAGGTCCCACCTTCGTTCAATTTCTAATCACTTTCCCATGATCTGTCACACCTGATTCCCCCACTCCTACTCACCCACCAACTTTTCTTCTTGAATCCACCTCACATGCTTATTTTATCCCCTCTAAGAAAGATTTAAGTATCCTCTTTGGGCCCTCTTTGTTAGTTGAATTTTTGGGTCTGTGGGTTATAGCAGGGTTTTTTTTTTCTTTATAGCTAATATCCACTTATAAGGTAATACATACCTGGCATGTATTTTGGGGTCTGAGTTACCACACTAAGGATAATACTTTTTAGTTCTATCCATTGCGTGGAAAATTTCTGATGTCCTTGTTGTTAATAGCTGAATAGTGTTCTATTGTATAGATTAACGATATTTTCTTTATCTATTCTTCAGTCGATGGACATCTAGGTTTTTTTCAAATTTCTGGCTATTACAAACAAAGCTGCTATGAGCATAGTTAAGCAACTGTCCTTGAGAGATGTTGGAGCATTTTTTGGGTATATGATCAGGAGTGGTATAGATGGGTTTGAGATAGAACTATTCCCAATTTCCTAAGAAACCAGAAAATTGATTTTAGAGTTGTAAAAGTTTTGACTCTAAATACCAAAAGAGGAGTGTTCCCTCTGCATCCGCCCAAGCAGGTGTTTTGGATGAGGTTTCCATCTTAGTCATTCTTATGGGTATAAAGTGGAATCTCAGATTGGTTTTGATTAGCAATTCCTTGATGACTGAGCATGTTGAATATTTAAGTGTTCCTAAGCCATTAGGGATTCACTTACTGAGAATTTTCTGTTCAGCTCTGTATCCCAAGTTTTAATTGATCATTTGGAGTATTGGTGCTTAAATCTTTGAGTTATTTATGTACATTGTATATTAGCTCTCTGTCTAATGTAAGGGTGGTGAAGATCTTTTCCCAATCTGTAGGTTGTAATTTTGTCCTATTGGCCAGTGTCCTTTGCTTTACAGAAGCTTTTCAGTATCAAGAGGTGGCATTTATAAATTATTGATGTTAGTGCCTGAGCTATTGCTGTTCTCTACTAGAGAAAGTTATCTACTGCACCAGAAAGTTCAACACTATTCCTCACTTCCTCTTCTATTAGATTTGTGTATCTGGTTTTATACTGAAGGTATCTGATCCTCTTGGATGTTAGTTTTGTATAAGGAGATAAATATGGATGTTTGTAGTCTTTGACATGCAGACATCATGTTATTACCAGCACCATTTGTTGAAGATGCTCTTCTCTTTCCATTTTATGTTTTTTGTCTCCTTTATCAAAAATCAATTGTGTGTAGATATGTGGATTTATTTTGGGGTCTTTATTTTGATTCCATTGATCAACTTGTCACTTCTGATATCAGTACCATGTAGCTTTTATTACTATTGCTCTGTAGGACAGCTTAAAGTCAGGGAAGTCCAGAAGTTGTTTTGTTGGGTTTTTGTTTTTAATCATGAACTTGAGCAATATTCTTTAAAGATCTGTAAAGAATTGTGTTGAAATTTGATGGGAATTGTATTGAATTTGTGGATTGCTTCTGTTACAATGACCATTTTCACTATATTATTCCTACCAGTCTTTGAGTAGGAGATGTTTCCATCTTGATATCTTTATTTTCTTTGTTCAGAGACTTGATGTTCTTGTTATACAGGTCTTTTACTGTGAATAGGGATACTTTGCCTTCTTCCTTTCCAACTTTTGATCTCCTTTAGTTGTCTTATTTTTGAAGCAAGAAATTTAAGTACTCTATTGAAGTGATAGGGAGAGAGCCTTGTCTTGTCCCTGATTTTAGTGAATTTTTTTTAAAAATATCTCTGTATTTAATTTGATGTTGGCTATTGGGTTGCTATATTATGTTTAGGGTTGCTCCTTGAATCTGTGATCTTTCCAAGACATTTAACATGAAAAGGTGTGGAACTGAGTCAAAGGCCTTTTCAGAATCTAACAAGACAAACGTGATTTTCTTTATTTCCTTTCGTTTATTTGGTGAAATACATTGATGGAGTTTTATATATTGAACTGCCTTTGGATCCCTACCCACTTGATCATAGAGGATGATGTTTTTTATGTTTTCCTAGATACAGTGTCCAGGTCTTTTATTGAGTATTTTGGCATCAATGTTTATGAGAGAAATTGGTCTGAAATTCTCTTTGTGTGGTTTGGGTGTCAGGGTGACTATGCCATTCACAGAATGAGTTTGGCAATATTCCTTATGTTTCTATTTTCTGGAATAGTTTGAGAAGTACTATTATAATGTCTTTCAAAGTCTGGTAGAATTAGTCACTAAAACCATCTGACCTAGTATTTTTGTTTTTGTTTTTGTTTTTGTTTTGTTTTGTTTTGTTTTGTTTTTTTGCTGGGGGGAGTGGAGGAGGCAGTTGGGAGAGTTTTAATGACTGCTTCTATTTCCTCATTGCTTACAGGATTATTTAGAAATTTTACCTGATCTTGATTTATATTTGGTCAGTGGTATCTTTCTGGAAAATCATCAATTTTATTTAGATTTTCCAATTTTGTGGAAGACATAATCATTCTTTGCATTTTCTTTGTGCCAGTTGTTATGTCTCCTTTTTCATTTTTTCATCTTGATAATTTGAATACTGCTTGTATGTCTTCTTGACTAAAGATTTGTCAATCTTTGATTTTTTTCAAAAAATCACCTCTTTGTTTCATCGATTCTTTGTATTATATTTTTGTTTTCCAATTGATTAATTTCATCCCTGAGTTTGATTGCTTCCAGCTGCTTAGTCCTCTAGGTTGTTTGCTTGTTTGTTTGTTTTTTTCCCAGATCTTTAAGACATTTCTAAATTGTTAGTATAAGAATTCTCTCCCATCCAGCCAGTCCTTTTTGCTGGGACAGACTCCTAGCTAGTCTGCTCCCCTGAAGACACCACAGGCTGAGACATTCCAGGAAATCCATTGGACTCAGAGTAACTGACATCAGATCCTGAGGCATCCTAGAGGATCAACTGCACACAGGGTAACTGGCATCTCAAGAGATCCACTGCACACAGGACAACTGAGCAACTGATCACCAGCTTGTCTGTTCCCCTGTTTACACCACAGCTTGAAGACATCCAAGAAGTTTCTCTGTACATGTGGCAACTGGGCAACCAACACCACAGTCAGAAGACTTTAGGGGGCTCTTCCACATGCAGAGTAATTGAACCAGCAGACAGAAAGTCTTCCTGTAGTTCTGCTGCACATAGGAAATCAAAAACCTCAGACTGTAGGGCCCCTTGAAGAACAGCTTTACACACGACAACAGCTTGACTACTCCTCTAAAGATCCAATAGTCTGAAGGCCGTCCAGGATATCTATTGCGGTCAAGGCAACAAATCAGTAGCTTCTCTACACCTCTGAAGATCCCCCAGGTAGAAGCCCCCACAGGAGGTCTTTTACAGCCAGGGCTAAAGTTCTACCAGGACATATGAAGTAACCAAGTGACAAAAGAGGAAAACTGCAGGCAAAGTCACCCAGACCAACAAACACCAGGGACAAACAGATGGTGAGAGGCAAGTGCAAGATCATAAGCAACAGAAGCCAATTAATGTGGGCATCACCAAAATCCAGTTCTCCCACTACATCAAACCCTGAATACACCAACTCACCTGAAAATTGAGAAGCTGACCTAAAATCTTATCATATGTAGACAATAGAGTCCTTTAAAGAGAATATTAATAAATCTCTAAAAGAGATACAGGAAAACACAATCAAACAGGTGAAGGAATGAAATAAACTGGCCCAAGACCTAAAAGTGGAAGTAGAAACAGTAAAGAAAACATAAATGGAGGCAAACCTGGAAATGGAAAACCTAGAAAAGAGATCAGAAATTACAGATGTAAGTATCACCAACAGAATACAAGAGATAGAAAAGAGAATCTCAGGTATAGAAGATACTGTAGAAGAGATTGAAACAACTGCCAAAGAAAATTCAAAACATACAAAACTTCTAATCTAAAACATACAGAAACATCAGGACACAACAAAAAAATCAAACCTAAGAATAGTTGGGATAGAGGAGAATGAAGGTTCCCAACTTAAAGGACATGAAAATGTCTCCAACAACATCAAAGAAGAAAATATTCCCAACCTAAAGAAAGATATGTCCATAAAGGGGCAAGAAGCCCATACAACACCAAGTAAATGGGACCAGAAAAGAAAATTTTCTTGTCACATAATAATCAAAATAATAAATGCACAGAACAAAGAAAGAATATTAAAACTTGTGAGGGAAAAGGGCCAAGTAACACACAAAGGTCAATCTATTAGAATTATACCACACTTCTCAACAGAGAAATTAAAAGCAGGAAGAGCCTGGTCAGAGCTCATACAGTCTCTAAGAGAACACAAATGCCAGGTATGGCTACTATACCTAGCAAAACTCTCAATCAACATAGATGGAGAAACCAAAATATTCCAGGACCAAACCAAATTGAAACAGTCTCTATCTACCAATCCAGCTCTACAAAGGACCCAAGAAGGAAAACTCCAACACAAGGATAGTAACTACACTAAAGAAAAGACAAGATATGAAAAGCCATAAAGCCAAAAGGAGAGAAAAACATGTACATAAAGCCACCTACAAAAAACAAACAAAACAGGAACCAACAGTCATATGTCTTTAATATCTTTTAATATTAATAGACTCGACTCCCCTATAAAAAGACATAAGCTAACAGACTGGATATGCAAAAAAGAGCCAGAATTTTGCTGCAAACAAGAAACACACCTAAATAATAAAAACAGATACTACCTCACAGTAAAAAAAAATGGAAAAAGTTCTTCCAAGCAAATGGTCCCAGGAATCAAGCTGGACTTGCCATCCTAATAGTCAATAAAATAGCTTTTCAACCCAAATTTATCAAGCTTGATGAGGAAGGACATTTCAAATACATCAAAGAAAAACTCCACCAAGAGAAAGTCTCAATTCTGAACATCTATGCTCCAAATTCAAGGGCAACCACATTCATTAAAGAAACTTTACAAAAACTCAAAACACATATTGAACCCCCACAAAATACTAGGAGACTTCAACACCCCATTCTCACCAAGAAACAGGTCCTTGAAACAGAACCTAACCAGAGACACAGTAAAATTAATAGAGGTCATGAACAAAATGGATTTAACAGATATTTACAGAACATTTCACCATAAAACAAAAGAATACACCTTCTCAGCACCTCAGAGTACCTTCTCCAAAATTGACCATATAATTTATCACAAAACAACTCTCAACTGATACAAGAAATTGAAATAATCCCATGTATCCTATCAGATTATCATGGTCTAATGTTGAATTTCAATAACAGCAAAAAACAACAGAAAGCCCACATTGATGTAGAAACTGAACAATTATTTTCAATGATAATCTTGTCAGGAAAGAAATAATGAAAGAAAATAAAGGCTTTCTGTTATTTAATGAAAATATTGATATATCATACCCAAACTTATGAGAAACAATGAAATAAGTGCTTAGAGGAAATTTCATAGCACTAAGTGCCCTGGTAAAGTAACTGGAGAAATCTTGCACTAGCAATTTAACAGTACCCCTGAGAGCTCTAGAACAAAAATAAGGAAAGACTCACAAGAGGAGAGGAACAGGCAAGAAATAGTCAAAATTGGGGCCAAAATTTACCAAATAGAAACAAATAGAACAATACAAAGAATCAATAAAACCAAAAGCTGGTACTTTGAAAAAATCAACAAGTTAGATAAACCCTTAGCCAAACTAAATAATGGGCTCAGAGACAGTATCTTAACTTAACAAAATCAGAAAAGAAAAGGGAGGTATAAGAACAAAAACAGAGGAATTAAAAAGAAATGGTCAGATTGTACTAAAAAGGCCTATACTCAACAAAACTGGAAAATCTAGATGAAATGGATGGGTTTCTAGACAGATACCACATACCAAAGTGAAATCAAGAGCAGGTAAACTATCTAAAGCAGCCCATATCCCCTAAGAAAATAGAAGTCATTAAAAACCTTCCAACCTTAAAAAGCCCATGTCCAAATGGCTTTAGAGCAGAATTCTAGCAGACCTTCAAAGCAAACATAATACCACTATTTCTCAAAATATTCTATAAAATAGAAACAAAAGGAACACTACCTAATTTATTCTATGAAGGCACAATTACTCTGATACCTAAACCATACAAGGACCCAACAAAATAGAACTTCAATCTCCCTTATGAATATTGATGCAAAAATACTCAAAAAAAATTCTTGCAAACTGAATCTGAGAACACATCAAAACCACCATTTACCACATTCAAGTAGATTTTATTCCATGGATGCAAGGTTGGTTCAATATACCAAAATCCATTAACGTAATCTACTATATAAACAAAGTTGAAGAAAACAATTGCATGATTATCTCCATAGATGTAGAATGAGCATTAGAGAAAACACAACACCCCTTTATATAAAAGAATTAGAGAGATCAAGAATTCAAGGCCCATACTTAAACATAATAAAAGCAATTTACTGCAAACCAATAGCAAATTAAATGAAGAGATACTTCAAGTAATCCCACTAAAATCTGCATCAAGACAAGAATGTCTATATCTACCCCATACAGTACTTGAAATGCTAGCTAGATCAATAACACAACCAAAAGAGATCAAGGAGAAAGAAGTTGGCAAAGAAGAAATAAAGTTATCACTATTTGCAGATGATATGATAGTATACATAAGCCACCCAAAAAAAAATTCTACTAGAGAACTTATCCAGCTGATAAACAGCTGTAGCAAAGTGGCTCTCTATAAAATTAACTCAAATAAATCAATAGCCTTCCTTTATATAAATTATAAACAGGCTAGAACGAAATTAATGAAACAACTTCCTTCATAATAGCCACAATTATTATAAGATATCTTGAGGTAACTAACAAACCAAACAAGTTTTACTAACCAAACAAGTAAAAGATCTGTACGACAATAACTTCAAGTCTCTCAAGAAAGAAATTGGAGATATCTCCCATGCTCATGGGATTAGAAGAATTAACATAGTAAAAATGGCCATCCAACCCAAGGCAATCTACAAATTCAATGCAATCCCCATCAAAATCCCAACACAATTCTTCAAAGACATGGAAAGAACAATTCTCAAACTTGTCTGAATGGGCAAAAAACACATAATGGCCAAGACAATTCTTAACAATAAGAATAACAATAAGAATGGGGGAATCACCATCCCTGACCTCAAGCTCTACTATAGACCAATAGTAATAAAGATTGCATGGTATTGGTACAGAGACAGACACATTGATCACTGGAATAGAATTGAAGACCTAGAAATAAAACCACACATTTACACACACTTCATCTTTGACAAAGAAGTGAAAAAGATACAATGAAACAAAAGAAAGCATCTTCAATAAATAGTGTTGCTCTAACTTGCTGTATGTATGTGGAAAAATGAAAATAGACCCATATTTGTCACCTTGCACAAAGTTCAAGTCCAAATGGATCAAGAACCTCAACATAAAATCAGGTACACTGAATCTAATAGTAGAGAAAGTGGAAAGAGCCATGAACTCATTGGTACAGAAGTAAATTTCTGAACAGAACTCCAATGGCTCATCCTCTTAGATAAAGAATTGATAAAAAGGATCTCATGAAACTGGAAAGCTTCTGTAAGGCAAAGGACATAGTCAATAAGACAATTCAGAAACTTACAGATAGGGAAAAAAATCTTCACTAACTGCTCATCCAATAGAGGCCTAATATTCAAAATATATAAAGAACTCAAAGAAGCTAACCACCAAACAAACAAACAAACCAATCAAAAAATGGTGTATAAAACTAAACTGAGAATTCACCACAGAGGAATCTCAAATGACTGAGAAGCACCTGAAGAAAATTTCAGAGTACTTAGTGACCAGAGAAATGCAAATCAAAATCACCCTGAGATTCCACTTTATACCAATCAGAAGGGCTAAGATCAAAGCCTTAAGTGACAACACAAGTTGGTGAGGATGTAGAGAAAAAGGAAAACTCCTCCATTGCTGATGAGATTGCAAACTGGTACAATCACTCTGGAAGTCAATCTGAAGGTTCCTTAGAAAACTGTAAATAGGTCTACCTGAAGATACAGCAATACCACTCTTGGGAATATACCCAAAAGATGAACAACCATGCTACAGGGGCATGTGCTCCACTATTTTCATAGTTGCCTTGTTTGTGGTAGCCAGAAGCTGAAATCAACCCAGATGTCCCATGACAATTGAATGAATACTGAAAATATGGTTCATTTACCAAATGAATTCTCCTCAGTCATTAAGAATGAAGACATCCTGAGTTTTGCAGGCAAATTGATATAGCTACGAAATATCATCCTGGGTGAGGTAACTCATACCCAAAAGGACATGCATGGTATGTATTCAATAATAAGTGGCTATTAGCAAAAAATAATAATGAAGTATAGACTACCCAAGACATAGTCCAAAGACCTCAAAAAAGTCAACAATTTGAAGGGCTCAAGTGAGGATGCCTCAGTCCCACCATGATTTCTGATTCCCTGTGTGTAGCAGAACTCCAGGGAGACTTTCAGTTCCCCTGCATGCCTGAGAGCCCCTAGAGTTCTTCAGACTATGGTGCTGGTTGCACAGTTGCTCCATGTACAGAGAAACTCATTGGGTGCCTTCAAGCTGTGGTGTCTTCAGGGCAGCAGAGAAGCTGGTTACCAGCTGTTCAGTTGCCCTATGTGCAGTAGATTACCTGCAATGCCTTCCCACAGTGATGTCAATAGCCTTGTGTGCCCTAGATCTCCTGGGATCCTAAGTTTTGCTGTGGACAGGTATCTGTTTTGGCTTCTATGATCTATCAGCGACTATATGACATCTGCCAAGGTTGTTCTCCTCTTAAAACTCTTTGATCAGAAGTGTCGTATAATTCTAATGGGTCTTATTCTATATATTATTTGGTCTTTATCTTTCATTTAATATTCTTTCTTTGTTCTGTACATTTAGTGTCCTGATGTTTATAATGTGGGAGTGTTTTTTTTTCTCATGGTCCACTCTATTTGATGTTCTGTAATCTTCTTGTACATTCACAGACATCTGTTTTTTAGGTTAGGAAAATTTTGATGAAGGTATTTTCTGGATCATTAAGTTGGGAGTCTTCTCCTTCTATTCTCATTAGCCTGAATTTTGGTCTTTTCATAGAGTCTCATTTCCTGGATGTTTTTTGTTAGAAACTTTTTAGCTTTAACATTTTCTTTGATGAATATATCAATTTCTTTTTGCCTTCTTTTAAGCCTGAGGTTCTATCTTTTAGGTTTTCCATCTCCAAGATTACTTCACTTTACATTTTCTTTAATGCTTCTACATTCCTTCAGATCTTGAAAATTTTTATTCATTTCTTTTATCTGTTTGTTTGCATTTTTCTGTATTTCTTTATATTTATTCCTTTCCTCTATATGTTTGAAGGTAGTTTCCTGTATTTCTTTAAGGAATTCATTCATTTCCTCTTGAAAGACCTTTATCTTCATAGGATTGGTATTAAGTTCACTTTCTTGTGACTCAGGTATGTTAAGATATTCAGGGCTGGGTATAGTAAGAAATATGGGCTCTGGTGATACCATATTTCCCTGACTTTTGTTGATTGTGTTCTTATGCTGGACTTTAGTCATCTGATTGTCTGTTGTGGTGGCAGTTCTGGTTAAAACATGATGGGAGCACGTCTCTGGGGTTGTAGGTAGAGCTGGTAGTACCGGATATCAGCATACCTCTAGTATTTTATGTAGAGTTCCTGGTGGTAGCCCTCTGTGGGTTGTAGGGTTGGTGAAGAGCTTTTCCAAATTTTTTGGTTGCCGATTTGTCCTTTTGATGGTGTCCTTTGCCTTAAAGGAAATTTGTAATTTTATGACTAATGCTAGAGATAAAAAAGATGGCAAAAGGCAAACATAGGAATGCAACAAACAGAAATCTAGGCAATATGGCCACATCTGAACCCATCTCTCCAACAACAGCACGTCCTGGATACCCCAACACACGAGAAAAACAAGATTTGGATTTAAAATCACTGGTCAAGATGCGGCTAGAGGAGCACAAAAAGGACATAAATAAATCTCTTCAAAAATACAGGGGAACATGAATAAGTTAGAAACCTGTATAATGGAAACAAAAAATCACTTAAAGAAATTCAGGAGAATAAGGCTCAAGAGATAGAAGCTAATAAAGAAGAAACGCAGAAAAAACATCTTAAAGAAATGCAGGAGAAAGTAAGTCAAATGGCAGAAGTCATGAAAGCAGAAACACAAAAATCTCTTAAGGAATTAAAGGAAAACACAAACAAAAGAATGAAGGAACTGAGCAAAACCATCCTGGATCTAAAAACAGAAGTAGAAACAACTAAGAAATCACAAAGGGAGACAACTTTGGAGATAGAAAACCTTGGGAAGAAATCAGGGGCCATAGATGCAAATTTCAACAACAGAATACAAGAGATGGAAGAAAGAATCTCAGATGCTGAAGATACCATAGTAACCATTGACTCAAGAGTCAAAGAAAATGCAAAATGGAAAAAGCTTGTAACCCAGAACATCCAAGAGATCCAGGACACAATGAGAAGACCAAACCTAAGGATTATAGGTATAGATGAGAGTGAAAATTTACAACTGAAAGGGCCAACAAATATCTTGAATAAAATTATGGAAGAAAACTTCCCTAAATTAAAGAGAGAGATGACCATGAATATACAAGAAGCCTACAGAACTCCAAACAGACTGGAGCTGAGCAGAAATACCTCCTGTCACATAGTAATCAAAACCCAAAATGGTGATTTTCAATAGCAACAAAAACAACAGAAAGCCCACATACACATGGAGGCTGAATAATACTCTACTCAATGACACCTTGACCAAAGAAGAAATAAAGAAAGAAATCAGAGACTTTTTAGAATTTAATGAAAATCAAGGCACAACATACCCAAATCTTTGGGACACAATGAAAGCAGTGCTAAGAGGTAAACTCATAGCCCTGAGTGCCTCCAAAAAGAAAATGGAGAGAGCATACACTAGCAGCTTAATGACACACCTGAAAGTCCTGGAACAAAAAGAAGCCAATTCACCCAGGAGGAGTAGAAGGCAGGAAATCATCAAACTCAGGGCTGAAATCAATCAATTGGAAACAAAGCGAACCGTACAAAGAATTAACGAATCCAGGAGCTGGTTCTTTGAGAAAATCAACAAGATAGATAAACCCTTAGCCAGACTGACCAAAGGGCACAGAGAAAGTATCCAAATTAACAAACTTAGAAATGAAAAGGGAGATATAACAACGGAAGCTGAGGAAATCCAAAAAATCATCAGATCCTACTACAAGAGCCTATACTCAACACAACTGGAGAATCTGGAGGAAATGGACAATTTCCTTGACAGATACCAAATACCAAAATTAAATCAGGACCAAATATATCATCTAAACAGTCCCATAACGCCTAAAGAAATAGAAGGAGTCATAGAAAGTCTTCCAACCAAAAAAAAGCACAGGACCAGATGGTTTCAATGCAGAATTCTATCAGACCTTCAAAGAAGAGTTAACACCAATACTCTTCAAAATATTCCACAAAATAGAAACAGAAGGAACACTACCCAATTCCTTCTACGAAGCCACAATTACGCTGATACCAAAGCCACACAAAGATCAAACAAAGAAAGAAAACTTCAGACCAATTTCCCTTATGAACATCGATGCAAAAATACTCAATAAAATTCTTGCCAACCGAATCCAAGAACACATCAAAACGATCATCCACCATGATCAAGTAGGCTTTATCCCGGGAATCAGGGTTGGTTTAATATACGGAAATCCATCAATGCAATCCACTACATAAACAAACTCAAAGAAAAAAACCACATGGTCATTTCATTGGATGCTGAAAAAGCATTTGACAAAATTCAGCATCCTTTCATGCTTAAAGTCTTGGAAAGAACAGGAATTCAAGGCCCATACCTAAACATAGTAAAAGCAATATACAGCAAACCGGTAGCCAGCATCAAACTAAATGGAGAGAAACTTGAAGCAATCCCACTAAAATCAGGGACTAGACAGGGCTGCCCCCTCTCTCCTTATCTTTTCAATATTGTACTTGAGGTACTTGCTCGGGCAATTCGACAACATAAGGAGGTCAAAGGGATACAAATTGGAAAGGAAGAAGTCAAACTATCATTATTTGCAGATGACATGATAGTCTACCTAAGTGACCCAAAAAACTCCACTAGAGAACTCCTACAGCTGATAAACAACTTCAGCAAAGTGGCAGGTTATAAAATCAACTCAAGCAAATCAGTGGCCTTCCTATACTCAAAGGATAAGCAGGCTGAGAAAGAAATTAGGGAAATGACCCCCTTCACAATAGCCACAAACAGTATAAAGTATCTTGGGGTGACTCTTATCAAACATGTGAAAGATCTTTACGACAAGAACTTCAAGACTCTGAAGAAGGAAATGGAAGAAGACCTCAAAAAATGGGAAAACCTCCCATGCTCATGAATCGCCAGAATCAATATAGTTAAAATGGCCATTTTGCCAAAAGCAATATGCAGATTCAATGAAATACCCATCAAAATCCCAACTCAATTCTTCACAGAGTGAGAAAAAGCAATTAACAAATTCATCTGGAATAAGAAAAAACCCAGGATAGCTAAAACTATTCTCAGCAACAAAAGAAATTCTGGGGGAATCAGTATCCCTGACCTCAAACAATACTACAAAGCAATAGTGTTAAAAACTGCATGGTATTGGTACAGTGACAGGCAGGCAGATCAATGGAACAGGATTGAAGATCCAGAAATGAATCCACACACCTATGGCCACTTGATCCTCGACAAAGGGGCTGAAAACATCCAATGGAAAAAAGATAGCCTTTTCAACAAATGGTGCTGGTTCAACTGGAGGTCAGCATGCAGAAGAATGCGAATTGATCCATCTTTATCGCCTTGTACTAAGCTCAAATCCAAATGGATCAAGGACCTCCACATAAAGCCAGACACTCTGAAGCTAATAGAAAAGAAACTGGGGAAGACCCTTGAGGACATTGGTACAGGGAGAAAATTTCTGAACAGACCACCAATAGCGTATGCTCTAAGATCAAGAATTGACAAATGGCACACCTATGGCCACTTGATCCTCGACAAAGAGGCTGAAAACATCCAATGGAAAAAAGATAGCCTTTTCAACAAATGGTGCTGGTTCAACTGGAGGTCAGCATGCAGAAGAATGCGAATTGATCCATCCTTGTCTCCTTGTACTAAGCTCAACTCCAAATGGATCAAGGACCTCCACATAAAGCCAGACACTCTGAAGCTAATAGAAAAGAAACTGGGGAAGACCCTTGAGGACATCGGTACAGGGAGAAAGTTTCTGAACAGAACACCAATAGCGTATGCTCTAAGAGCAAGAATTGACAAATGGGACCTCATAAGGTTACAGAGTTTCTGTAAGGCAAAGGACACCATCAAGAGGACAGATCGGCAACCAACAAAGTGGGAAAAGATCTTCACCAATCCTACATCAGATAGAGGGCTAATATCCAATATATATAAAGAACTCAAGAAGTTAGACTCCAGAAAACCAAACAACCCTATTAAAAAATGGGGTACAGAGTTAAACAAAGAATTCTCACCTGAAGAACTTCGGATGGCGGAGAAGCATCTTAAAAAATGCTCAACTTCATTAGTCATTAGGGAAATGCAAATCAAAACAACACTAAGATTTCATCTTACACCAGTCAGAATGGCTAAGATTAAAAATTCAGGAGACAGCAGGTGTTGGAGAGGGTGTGGAGAAAGAGGAACACTCCTCCACTGCTGGTGGGGTTGCAAATTGGTACAACCACTCTGGAAATCAGTCTGGTGGTTCCTCCGAAAACTGGGCACCTCACTTCCAGAAGATCCTGCTATACCACTCCTGGGCATATACCCAGAAGACTCCCCACCATGTAATAAGGATATATGTTCTACTATGTTCATAGCAGCCCTATTTATAATTGCCAGATGTTGGAAAGAACCCAGGTATCCCTCAACAGAAGAGTGGATGCAAAAAATGTGGTATATCTACACAATGGAGTACTATTCAGCCATTAGAAACAATGAATTCATGAAATTCTTAGGCAAATGGATGGAGCTAGAGAATATCATACTCAGTGAGGTAACCCTGACTCAAAAGGTGAATCATGGTATGCACTCACTAATAAGTGGATATTAACCTAGAAAACTGGAATACCCAAAACATAATCCACACATCAAATGAGGTACAAGAAGAAAGGAGGAGTGGCCCCTGGTTCTGGAAAGACTCAGTGAAACAGTATTCAGCAAAACCAGAACGGGGAAGTGGGAAGGGGTGGGTGGGAGGACAGGGGAAGAGAAGGGGGCTTATGGGACTTTCGGGGAGTGGGGGGGCTAGAAAAGGGGAAATCATTTGAAATGTAAATAAATTATATCGAATAAAAAAAATTAAAAAAAAAAAAGAATTGACAAATGGGACCTCATAAAATTACAAAGTTTCTGTAAGGCAAAGGACACCATCAAAAGGACAAATCGGCAACCAACAAATTGGGAAAAGATCTTCACCAATCCTACATCAGATAGAGGGCTAATATCCAATATATATAAAGAACTTAAGAAGTTAGACTCCAGAAAACCAAACAACCCTATTAAAAATGGGGTACAGAGTTAAACAGGGAATTCTCACCTGAAGAACTTCGGATGGTGGAGAAGCATCTTAAAAAATGCTCAACTTCATTAGTCATTACGGAAATGCAAATCAAAACAACACTGAGATTTCACCTTACACCAGTCAGAATGGCTAAGATTAAAAATTCAGGAGACAGCAGGTGTTGGAGAGGGTGTGGAGAAAGAGGAACACTCCTCCACTGCTGGTGGGGTTGCAAATTAGTACAACCACTCTGGAAATCAGTCTGGCGGTTCCTCCGAAAACTGGGCACCTCACTTCCAGAAGATCCTGCTATACCACTCCTGGGCATATACCCAGAGGATTCCCCACCATGTAATAAGGATACATGCTCTACTATGTTCATAGCAGCCCTATTTATAATTGCCAGGTGCTGGAAAGAACCCAGGTAACCCTCAACAGAAGAGTGGATGCAAAAAATGTGGTATATCTACACAATGGAGTACTATTCAGCCATTAGAAACAATGAATTCATGAAATTCTTAGGCAAATGGATGGAGCTAGAAAACATCATACTAAGTGAGGTAACCCAGACTCAAAAGGTGACTCATGGTATGCACTCACTAATAAGTGGATATTAACCTAGAAAACTGGAATACCCCAAACATAATCCATACATCAAATGAGGTACAAGACGAAAGGAGGAGTGGCCCCTTGTTCTAGAAAGACTCAGTGAAGAAGTATAGGGCAAAACCAGAACGGAGAAGTGGGAAGGGGTGGGTGGGAGGACAGGGGGAGAGAAGGGGGCTTATGGGACTTTCGGGGAGTGGGGGGCTAGAAAAGGGGAAATCATTTGAAATGTAAAAAAAAAAACAAAATGTACTAAACAAAGAAAGAATATTAAAGAGAGTAAGAGAAAAAGGCCAAGTAACAGATAAAGGAAGACCTAACAGAAACACACCAGACTTCTCACCAGAGACCATGAAAGCTAGAAGATCTTGGGCAGAGCTCACGCAGACTCTAAGAGAACACAAATGTCAGCCAAGACTACTATACCCAGCAAAACTTTCAATCACCATAGATGGAGAAAGCAAGATATTCCAGGACAAAACCAAATTTACACAATATCTTTCCACAAACCCAGCTCTACAAAGAATAATAGGAGGAAAACTCCAATACAAGGAGAGAAACTATATCCTGGAAAAATCAAGATGGTAACCTTCTTTCATCAAATTCAAAAGAAGATAACCACTCAAATATAAAAATAACATCAAAAATGATGGAAAGTAATAATCACTATTCCTTAATATCTCTTATAATCAATGGCCTCAATTTCCCAATAAAATGACATAGACTAACAGACTGGATAAAGAAACAGGACCCTACATTTTGCTGCATACAGGAAACACACCTCAGTGTCAAAGACAAAAACTACCTTAGAGTAAAAGGCTAGAAGACAATTTTACAAGCCAATGCTCTCAGGAAACAAGCTGGAGCAGCCATTCCAATATCAGATAAAATTGACTTTCAACCTAAAGTCATCAAAAGAGACATGGAAGGATACTTCTTGCTGGTCAAAGGAAAAATCCACCAAGAAGAACTTTCAATTCTGAACATCTATGCACCAAATGCAAGGGCACTCTCATTCATAAAAGAAATTTTACTAAAGCTCAAAACACACATTACACCTAACACAATAATTGTGGCTGACTTCAACACTCCACTATCCTCAATGGGCCGATCAGGAAAACAGAAACTAAGCTGGGACACAGTAAAACTAATTGAAGCTTTGGACCAATTGGATTTGACTGATATTTATAGAACATTTTACCCTAAAGCAAAAGAATATACCTTTTTCTCAGCACCTCATGGTATCTTCTCCAAATCGACCATATAATTGGTCACAAGACAGACCTCAACAAATATAAGAATATCGAACTGATCCCATATCTCCTATCAGATCACTATGAAATAAGAGTGGTCTTCAATAGCAACAAAAACAACAGAAAACCCACATACACATGGAGGCTGAACAATACTCTATTCAATGACACCTTGGCCAAAGAAGAAATAAAGAAAGAAATCAGAGACTTTTTAGAATTTAATGAAAATGAAGGCACAACATACCCAAATCTTTGGGACACAATGAAAGAAGTGCTAAGAGGAAAATTAATAGCCCTGAATTCCTCCAAAAAGAAACAGGAGAGAGTATACACTAGTAGCTTAATGGCACACATGAAACCTCTAGAACAAAAAGAAGCTACTTCACCTAGGAGGAGAAGAAGACAGGAAATCATCAAACTCAGGGCTGAAATCAATCAAGTGAAGCAAAGA
This sequence comes from Apodemus sylvaticus, assembly GCF_947179515.1. NCBI lineage: Eukaryota > Metazoa > Chordata > Mammalia > Rodentia > Muridae > Apodemus > Apodemus sylvaticus. The sequence goes on from NC_067480.1 coordinate 70,192,659, forward strand.
GAACCATACAAAGAATCAACAAAGCCAGGAGCTGGTTCTTTGAGAAAATCAACAAGATAGATAAACCATTATCCAGACAGACCAAAGGGCACAGAGAAAGTATCCAAATTAACAAAATTAAAAATGAAAATGGGGATATAACAACAAAAACTGAGGAAATTCAAAAAATCATCAGATCCTAATACAAAAACCTATATTCAACACAACTGGAGAATCTGGAGGAAATGGACAATTTTCTAGACAGATACCAAATACTAAAATTAAATCGGGACCAAATAAATCATCTAAACAGTCCCATAACCCCTAAAGAAATAGAAGGGGTCATAGAAAGTCTTCCAACCAAAAAAAGCACAGGACCAGATGGTTTCAGTGCGGAATTCTATCAGACCTTCAAAGAAGACCTAACACCAATACTCTTCAAACTATTCCACAAAATAGAAATATAAGAAACACTACCCAACTCCTTCTAAGAAGCCACAATTACGCTGATACCAAAACCACACAAAGATCCAACAAAGAAAGAGAACTTCAGGCCAATTTCTCTTATGAATATTGATGCAAAAATACTCAATAAATTCTTGCCAACCCAATCCAAGAACACATCAAAGTGATCATCCACCATGATCAAGTGGGCTTTATCCCAGGAAAGCAGGGTTGGTTCAATATATGGAAATCCATCAATGCAGTCCACTACATAAACAAACTCAAAGAAAAAAACCACATGGTCATTTCACTGGATGCAGAAAAATCATTTGACAAAATTCAGCATCCTTTCATGCTTAAAGTCTTGGAAAGAACAGGAATTCAAGGCCCATATCTAAACATAGTAAAAGCAATATACAGCAAACCAGTAGCCAGCATCAAACTAAATGGAGCAAAACTTGAAGCAATCCCACTAAAATCAGGGACTAGACAGGGCTGCCCCCTCTCTCTTATCTTTTCAATATTGTACTTGAGGTACTAGCTTGGGCAATTAGACAACATAAGGAGGTTAAAGGGATACAAATTGGAAAGGAAGAAGTTAAACTATCATTATTTGCAGATGATATGATAGTCTACCTAAGTGACCCAAAAAAACTCCACTACAGAACTCCTACAGGTAATAAACAGCTTCAGCAAAGTGGCAGGTTATAAAATCAACTCATGCAAATCAGTAGCCTTCCTGTACTCAAAGGATAAACAGGCTGAGAAAGAAATTAGGGAAATGACACCCTTCACAATAGCCACAAACAGTACCTGGGGGTGACTCTTACTAAACGTGAAAGATCTGTATGACAAGAACTTCAAGACTCTGAAGAAGGAAATGGAAGAAGACCTCAAAAAATGGAAAAATCTCCCATGCACATGGATTGGCAGGATTAATATAGTTAAAATGGCCATTTTGCCAAAAGCAATATACAGATTCGAAGCAATACCCATCAAAATCCCAACTCAGTTCTTCATAGAGCTAGAAAGAGCAATTCTCAAATTCATCTGGAATAACAAAAAACCCAGGATAGCTAAAAATATTCTCAACAAGAAAAGAAATTCTGGGGCAATCAGTATCTCTGACCTCAAGCAATACTACAGGGCAATAGTGTTAAAAAACTGCATAGTATTGATACAGTGACAGGCAGGTGGATCAATGGAACAGGATTGAAGAACCAGAAATGAACCCACACACCTATGGCCACTTGATCCTCGACAAAGGAGCTGAAAACATCCAATGGAAAAAAGATAGCCTTTTCAACAAATGGTGCTGGTTCAACTGGAGGTCAGCATGCAGAAGAATGTGAATTGATCCATCCTTGTAGTAAGCTCAACTCCAAATGGATCAAGGACCTCCACATAAAGCCAGACACTCTGAAGCTAATAGAAAAGAAACTGGGGAAGATCCTTGAGGACATCGGTACAGGGAGAAGTTCCTGAACAGAACACCAATAGCTTATGTGCTAAGATCAAGAATTGACAAATGGGACCTCATAAAATTACAAAGTTTCTGTAAGGCAAAGGACACCACCAAAAGGACAAATCGGCAACCAATAAATTGGGAAAAGATCTTCACCAACCCTACATCAGATAGAGGGCTAATATCCAATATATACAAAAAACCCCAAGAAGTTAGAGCCCAGAAAACCAAATAAACCTATTAAAAATAGGGTACAGAGCTAAACAAAGAATTTTCACCTGAATAACTTCGGATGGCTGAGAAGCATCTTAAAAAATGCTCGACTTCATTAGTCATTAGGGAAATGCAAATCAAAACAACCCTGAGATTTCACCTTACACCAGTCAGAATGGCTAAGATTAAAAATTCAGGAGACAGCAGGTGTTGGCAAGGATGTGGAGAAAGAAGAACACTTCTCCACTGCTGGTGGGGTTGCAAATTGTTGCAACCACTCTGGAAATCAGTCTGGCGTTTCCTCAGAAAACTGGGCACATCACTTCCCGAGGATCCTGCCATACCACTCCTGGGCATATACCGAGAGGATTCCCCAGCATGTAATAAGGGTAAGTGCTCCACTCTGTTCATAGCAGCCCTATTTGCAGTAGCCAGAAACTGGAAAGAACACAAGTATCCCGCAACAGAAGAATGGATGCAAAAAATGTGGTATATGTACACAATGGAGTACTATTCAGCCATTAGCATCAATGAATTCATGAAATTCTTAGACAAATGGATGGACCTGGAGAACATCATACTAAGTGAGGTAACCAAGTCTCAAAAGATCAATCATGGTATGCACTCACAAATAAGTGGATATTAGCCTAGAAAACTGGAATACCCAAAACCTAATCCACACATCAAATGATGTCCAAGAAGAACGGAGGAGTGGCCCCTGGTTCTGTAAAGACTCAGTGTAGAAGTATAGGGCAAAACCAGAACAGGGAAGTGGGAAGGGGTGGATAGGAGAACAGGGGGAGGGAAGGGGGCTTATGTGACTTTTGGGGAGTGGGGGGCCAGAAAAGGGGAAATCATTTGAAATGTAAATAAAATATATAGAATAAAAAAATAAAAGTAATTTCGAAAAAAAACAAAACAAAACCCAGTTATGTTATGGGACTGTTTTTGTTTCAGTCCCAAGTGTGGTTTATGGGTCTGCTTCAAATTTTCCATAGCTGCTAAGTATGATGTGTATCCTGTCCTAGCAGGGGAGTGATTCTGCCAGATCAAGATAGTTTATGCTTGGAATTCTGGGGTTGTTTGAGAGGTTATAAAAATGATCGAGCCCTGAGAAACGCCTAATGCTACTGACACTCTTGCTGACCTTACTGGCTCTGGTTCCTGATGTTGCTTTTGCTGGTTACTGACTCATTTTGCTAGTTTATGGATTGCTAGTTTCAGGTTTGCAAAATCCTGACAATGAAGTCTGGACTTGCTCCAAGGATCCTAATCTAAAGAGATGTATGTCCTCTTTACCTTCTAATCTTTCTTTCTTACCACGTTTTGGGGAGTTGGAAGGAACTGGGTTTGAGAATGGTGGTAGACATGAGAATCCTGTAAAATAGCCAAAAAATATGGTTTCAGGAGAAGCTCCCTCCTGAGATAGGAGCAAATATAAAGACTCCCAGAAAAACAATGTGCAGAGAAGTAGACATTGAAACACCCAGTTTAAATGGGATGGCTCCAACAAATCCCTCCTGGCAGGGGCCAGAGAACCCTGAGAAGGTAGAAGGTTTGTAAGAACCAGAGGGGATAAATGACACCAAGGAAACAAGCAGGTGTTTGTTTCCATACAGCAGGACTGACATGTACAGAACTTGCATGAGTCTGTGCCATAAAGTGCATACAAGCTCCATGTATACCCCAGAGGATACCTCCTTTTGAAAAACACTCACCAATGAAAATTTAGTTTTCTTCCATTGGATCCACAGGTGCTACAAAGAGCAGATCCCAAGCCCACATGTAGATGGCCAGCACAAAACAGATTCAGTGGTGTCTTTGTATGCTCATTGTATTATCATGTTTTTTTTTTTGTTTGGACAGTTTAATTAAATTTAATTTTATTTTATACCTCACAGTTTCTTCATGTATTTATTATGTCTTCTGATTTCATGTTTTTATGGGATTTCTGTGCATATGAATGTGTGTGTCTCAACACCAATATGTATTTCTCATTTTTTTTTTGCTTTTTTCCTCTGTATGTTATGATTGTGGCTAGGTAAATATTTGTACCTTTCTCTCAGTTTACTGTGAACCTAAAGTTCCACTAAATATCTTCATGTAAAAATATACAAGCCAACAATAAAAGAGTTTAACTCTTAAGAAATAACTCACTGATTTTCATCTTTGGTGTTGAATTTATCTAAACTGAGATTTCTGCTGGTTGCTCTTACATTATTATACATGTGATTTTTTTTGTTTCAGTCTAGTAAAACTTTGTCAATAATATTTCTTTTTCTGTCAAAGGATCATGGTTATTTTTGTCAATAGTATTAATGAATACAGGCAAATAATGGCAGATACAAGCAGGATGACGGACTAGGAATTCCCTCATCTCAAATAAATCAGCAGCATGAGTGATTTTAGAGGAATTCAGAGAGAATTACTTTTCTGGGAGCCTTGAGATCTAGGTAACATATAACACTTATGTGTCTTAAGACGTGAAGGAAATTTGAGAGGAGGAAAGACATGCACATAAGCCATGAACTTATGAACAGCCCTGTCTCTAGACTTGGATATGGCCCTGACTCCACAATTCTTAGCTTTAGCCCCTTTTCTCCATGGTCCTTTTGTGAAGAGTCCGGGAGTTAATCCTCAGGAAAGAGTTTGCTAACGTTGGGTCTATCTATTGCTCCTTAAACACCCTTGTAACTCCTTCAGCTTATCTAGAGACAGGCCTGGGGAATGCATTGGACTCTGGAGGAAGACAATCTATCTGAGTTCAAGAGCAGCCTACATTCCAGAGTTTAATACAAGGCCTTTCATCAAAGACTAAGCAGATACCCAGTGATAAGTGCATTAGTGCCCATCTAGGATGAGTTGCTGTCTATATTTCCTCTAGGCTCTCATAAATGTCTAGAAATAATTGCAGTTTAACTCTGCTTCTGTATGAGAACTTGCCTGCCTGCCCAGCAAACCCTCAGACACACATTGCCTCTTATCCCAGAGACAGGTATAAAGTCATCAGGTATGAAACCCATGAGCCCACAAAGGTCAATTAATTACACACAGTAATGTTTCCTTGGCAAATATTCTTCTTGTAATTTCAGTTTGGCATATAATTATGGTAACCCCATAGTGAACAGTCAATTTTCTATACCTGTCTGAGACCTTTTCCTCAAAGCGTGGTGTAATTTTCTTTTAAATAATCAGTACTGATAAGTTGACAGTCTTCTTTTTCCATACACGGATGTCTGTTCATGAGTGTGTTTGAGAAACAATGCATAAACATGAAGGTGATGTGACACTAGATATAATGTATGACCTTGTAACACCACATACATTTGTTTCTTTCATTTATAAGACAAAAATAATGACAAGAATTTCAGGAAGAAAAAGGCTTTATGTTGGCTCATGGTTTGAGAGTACAGTCCATCATCATGGGGAATGTGGCAGCAGGAACATCAGGCATAGCGTCACATTCTACTGCATACACATCTCCCTTCCCCCTTTATATTCCTGAGCCCCTGGAATGCTGCTTTCACATTCAGGGTGAGTATTCCCACTCCAATTAAGACAATCTAGAAAAACCTCTCATGCCCTGAGGTTTGTCTTCTACCTGAATCTAGATCCTGTCCAGCTGACAATTGTAGCCAACATGGACATTAAATTTCCCATATATGGAAGAATTTTCCTTTAAAAAAGAACAAGTTTGCCTTGTCAAGCAATTTTCTCCCCAGTTCCTATATGCTGCCTTATAACTAATACTAAAAACTGCTGAGTTGTTCCAGAGTCTAGTCTCAGAAAGTTCTCTGACACCATTTTTTACTATAGAATATACTAATTGCGGATGAACTTCCATTTTAGAAGCTTTTATCCTCTGGCAGATAATGGCATCAACATGTGACTTTAAAGAGGACTTGGACTTCCTCAAGATTTACAGGAAAGTTATTTTCTTCTCCACTAATAATTTGTCTAAGTTTCACAGATGTCAGGAACTGAAATAAAGCTGTCCTTAAATTATTTAGTGAGACTCTCATGTCCTGAAAAACTTCACTTTGAAAAACACACATTTTTTTCTCATTGCTTCTACTCCAGATTCTGTATATGACTGGCAGGAATAAGGCAGAACATTACAATAATGCAAATGAAAATGGCTGAGTGCAGTAATTGAGTTTCTAACTGTGAACAGTGGGAAACACAAACAACACAACAATGATGCACATGTACAATGGCCTATTGGATCATTGTTAAAGTATGAACCCTCCCCACAAAAAGTATGAGTAACCTTGCTCTGAATTTGTGGACAATGAGCAGTTACCATACAATATATTCTGTCAAATATTTAAGTCCACAAATGGAAAGCAATTAATTTTTAGAGAAAATGAAGCCTGAGTATATTGACAAATGTCCTCATTCTGGGTCCTTCAAATTAATTGCACAAAACAGGAGCCCATACAAATATAAACATGTGAACACAAAATTCAATAGTTTGGCCACCCAGGAGATAAGCCCTTACATAACAAGGCTCTGGGTGGAGATTGGGCAATGCTGAGCTAGGGACTGGGTATGAAAGTGAGTAGAAAAATGTTTCAGGAAAAAAATATATTTCAGGAAGAGCATGCTCAGAAAATAACCACAGAAATGACTATAGTGTTGCCATGAAGATTTTAAGTTTGGGCTGGGAAGATAAAATAAAAGCTGAAATTGAAATCATAGAGAGTTCTAGCTTTGTCCAGAAAATAAGGTCCATTAGTGCTTCTCAAGTTGAAGCCTTTATTTCCAGATACAACCTTTTCTTCAAGCCAGAATCTCTGCCCACGTTAATGGCGAGAATTAAGGCTTCAACCACCTTACTCTCCCATTAAGGAGAAAAAGGATCAAAAAGGTGTAATCACTAGAATTTAGCTTTCTCAAAGTAAAACAGGCAAAGAACCTGCACTGATCCTTCAGTCCTCAAAATGATACCTAAAAGCTGAAAATGACCAAAATAATTATTAGGTCACTAGGCTCTGCTAAATTAGAGCTATGTCCATTAAAATTTTCTTCTCTGTATTTCAGAGTCCCGCCTAACAAGCCTGTTCTGAACTCTTCAATAGCTCTGAAGCATTCTAAAACAAATTGTGGACTCATTATAGATGGCCAAATTGTAAAAGAGGAGTTAATCAATAAGGAATGAATCAATTTGCATTCTTCTGCATGCTGACTGCCACCTGAACTAGCACCACTTGTTAAATATGCTTTCAGAATTCTGATGGTTCCTGTTTTGTCCTGTTGACAGTGTGCTTTGCCTTAAAGAATCTTTGCAATTTGTTGAGGTTCATTTGTCAATTCTTGATTTTAGAGCATAAACCATTGGTGTTCTGTTCAGGAAATTTTCCCTGTGCCCGTGTGTTCAAGGCTATTCCCCCAGTTTCTCTTCTATTAGTTTCAGTGTATCTGGTTTTATGTGGAGGTCCTTGATCCACTTGGACTTGAGCTTTGTGCAAGGTGACAAATATGGGTCTATTTTCATTTTTTCAACTAGTCTGAAGAAGCATCAAGAAGCTACAAGAACTTCACAAGAAGTTCTTTGGTTAGTTTCTCTCTATGAAGTCACCACAAGCAAAGCTCAGTGACACAATGTAAGTCAAACCAATATAATGGTGTTGTCAGCAATGAATAGGGAACCAGAGCAAAGCAAACCAACGTTCAAGTTCCAGCTGTATTTATACAGTTGGTCATATTTATATATTTTATGCATCATGCATCCTTTCACGTGCTTGCTTTAGCAAAACATTCTTTCACCTATGTGCACCAGCAAACCTCTTTGGGTATATACACAGATTTATGACATAAAACCACAGAAATTTAAATTGTTTCCTTTTAGAAAACTTTTAATTTAATTTTACTCTTAACTGATACATAAGAATCTTGGACATTTATTTGGTATCATGTGATGCTTTGAGACATACATATTTGATTTTGTGTACAAATTGGGCCAAGCACATCTAAGCCTGATGACAATTGTCATGCCCATATGGTGCTAAAACTCAAACTATGTGCTCCAGATTTTTAAAAATATATTGAATTTTTAGACATACTGGACACTGATGTACTGCAACATTTTGCTACCATCTAACTATAATGCAGTATTTATTGTCGTGTCTAGTATTCATTACAACAGGATATGTAGAACAAAGTCAAGGGAAATAGTTGTATTTTATGGCACAGTTGAGTAAGATTTATTCCTTAAAGTGTCTAGAATTTAATGAGCATTTTCCACTTACTAAGCAATCATCCTGGACTTTGAGAGGTGGGGATAGGTATAAAAATGATTGTATCCTATCTATCAGGACAGGGAGATGTACAGAGAATCTAAAAGTTTGCAACTTGGTCTAAGAGATATTTAAATTAGAACTCCAGATTCCTTTAATATTTGGGCATGAAGAAATTATTTAGACAGTATAGGCCTTAGGTTCTATACCTTTAAAACGGTCTTCATATTAAAAATTGTCATGGCTGGAGAGATGGCTCAGTGGTTAAGAGCACTGACTGCTCTTCTGAAAGTCCCGAGTTCAAATCCCAGCAACCTCATGGTGGCTCACAACCATCCGTAATGAGATCTGACTCCCCCTTCTGGTGTGTCTTAAGACAACTACAGTGTACTTAAATATAATAAATAAATAAATAAATAAATAAATAAATAAATAAAATCTTTAAAAATATTAAAAATTGTCATATAGGTCTGTTGCAAGAAATGAAGTATGAAATGGAGAAAGCACTCAATAGCTGGCAAACACTTACATCCAATAAATATTCTTTAGTTTATTTTCTTGGAGGGAAGGCAGGCATAAATATCTACAACAAACATGTGACTCATTAAATGCTAATTATGATGGCACTGGGATATAGAAAAATTTTCTATAAAGTCAGAGATGCTTTCATGGGGAAGGTGATCTTTGTCTATGTATCTGTTGCATGCGAAGGAAAAGAAAGGGAAAAAAGGAAATCACAATACATTTCCAATATTAACACTTATTTATTCAATCTAGAATCACCTGGGAGAATGTTTGTTATTACTTTAATTACAATAACTGATGTAGGAAGCCCTGTCCGCTTTGGATGGATCCTTGGATTGGAGAATCCTGGATTGTGTGAGTGCAGAAAGGAGGCCAAGCACTGATATGCATACATGTATCACTCTGTTTCTAAATTGGACAGAATGGTTGTCTTATGATTCCCATTGCTGCTATGAAATATCATAATCACAAAATAAAGTGTGGGAGAGAATTATTTAGCTTACATTTTTTATAATATTGTTTACCATAGAAGGAAGTCAGGACAGGAACCCCACAAAGGGCAGAAACCAGTAACTGTCACCACAGAAGGGTGCTACTTACTGGTTTATTCCACATGGCTTGCTAACCCTGCTCTCTTATAAATCCCAGAACTATCAGCCCGATGGTGGTGCATTCACATTGGGCTGGGACTTCTATTTAAATCACTAATTAAGAAAATGCTTTACAGACTGATCTTTGGCCCAATCTTTTGGAGGCATTTTCTCAATCAATGTTTCCTCCTCTCAGATGCCTATAGTTTGTACCAAGCTGGCATAAATCTAAACAGCACAACCATGGTCTTTTTTTAATTTGGAGAATAATCACATTATTTTCCTTGGTGACTGCAGTAGTAAATAGTTAAATCCCCTGCAGCGCATTCCTTGCTACCAACCGCAATGTTCTGGGTTCCCAAATGAAAGACACACACACGCGCGCATACACACACACACACACACACACACACACACTTTATATTTTAATATGCTTTGATCAGCTCAGTGGCTGAACACTTCCTAACCTCCATGCAGTTAATTCACCTCCTGCCAATAATCACAAATTATTACTTATTAAATCCTATATTCTATCTTGGCTGCTCTAGACCAAATCAGGCCTTGGAATGTGCTCCCCCAGGCTTGGATATGGTGGCTTTGCACTCTCCTGAAGGCATGCACCTCCTTTCCTCCCTCTCTCTTGGTTTGGTGAATTTCTTTCTCCTTCTCCTTTTTGTTCCTAGCCTGGGAATCCCAAAAATCCTTCCTCTGTCTGTCCTGCCCAAGCATTGGCTGTTGTCATCTCTATTTATCAATCAGAATCAACTGGGGGCAGGTTCCCAGAAGCAAGCTATGCACAGATGTTCTTGTGCAAACAGTTTTGGGAACACAAATTAACATAAGAAGACAGCCACATTTCTATTCACACTCTAAACAACACTGCGTAAGTCTTCCAATTTTTTCATATTTTCATCAGCACATCTTATTTTATGTTTGCTGCTATCCCATTAGCCAAATTTTGTACTAATTTTCTGTGATTTTTGTGTCAAATAGAACTTTTCCCAAACCAAAAATCATGAAAGTTTTCCCTCCTATTTTATGAATCTTACCACATGATTCACAGATTTATGAATGATAAATTCTATGACTTTTATCTGTATAATAAATCATAAGTAAACTTATTAGCATGTACTTCTCAAGATCATAGAACCACAATGCACCATTATCACAATATAAGAAAATAATTGAAACTTTTTTGAAGGATGGTTCGGTTCTTTAAAGTTTCTGGGAGTATATAGGAATTTAATCATGTTTTATCCAGTCTGCTAAGTATGCAGTTGGGAATATATTTGTTAAGTATTGTATAAGATGTATTGATCCCTATAAGTATCACTAACAAACTTTGATAATATAAAGTCTTCCAATCAATGCCAATTGGGTGCTAATTTTAGGTAGTTGTTAGACTCATTCAGAAATATCTGTTAAGTTTTTTTTGTCTGTCATGTGTCTAGGTTTATTCTTCTCAGGTTTGATACTACAACAGGTAATATTACTTTTTTAAACTTCATTTCACATTATTTGCTGTTATTACACATAGTGCAGCTGATTTCAGTGTATTGATTTTATACCTGCAATTTTGTTAAATATAGTAAATATAAAAGTCTTTTAGTGGAATGAAATAATTATCCCACATATGATGAGACTATATTGTTACTTTATTTCCTGTTTAGATGTCTTTATTGCATTTTCTTGATTTTTGTTTAATGGACAATGGTCTCTGATATTGTGGTACTATATTGCAGAGCAGTGTCATTCTTATCATTCCCCTTTTGTTCAATACTGTAGATAGAAGCATATCCTTTACCCTTTCACAATTTAACAATGCTAGTAGATATGTGTTTCTCACACAGGCTCTTAATTACATCAAAGAGGCTTCAAGGATCTGTGAGCAGTTACATGAGGAAAGGGTGCCAAAGTACTTTGATGACTGTTTCTGTTGATATGTGCTTTGTCCTCCTCTCTGTTGATGAGTTGCACTGGTTGACTTTTCTATGTTGAGTGACAAAAGCATTGTCAAAGTCAATCTGCCATGATCATGGCACATAAGATGCTATCAGATTTAATCTGCTAATATTGAATTGAGGATTTTGACAATTGGAGATACTTAGAGTTGTTTATTCATTGTTACAATCATTGTTTTAAACTCTTTAGCTGAAAGGTGTTTTAAAATTATTTCCACTAGGGTCATGACTGTGCAGTTTGTTGTTTTGGGAATTTAATTTTTCATGTTGTTTTTAACTCTGCATTGGGAGTTGTTTGTCTGGCGTAAATTGTTGGAAACTTTTGTTGTTGTTGTTGTAGTTGTTGTTGTTGTTGTTGTTTCTGTTTTGTTCAAGGCATCTTTCTTCTTTCAGCAACTGTGTTTGCAAGCTCTAAGGGTCCCTGATATTGGTTATTTTAATTTCTCTAGTATCTGAGATACAGGCTTTGTATGGGCCTTCTATTTCTTTGATATAGTCTGGTATTTTCAATGGAATATTTAAGGAGCTTGGAACAAACTTTCTTGACAGTGTCTTGGCCTAGTCCTGGATATCTGGGATGAAGGAGGCAACTAGAGGATTCTATTCAGGCAGTTGTTAAGGATCTGGGTCTTCAGGTCAAATGTGATGTATAAAGGATTACCCCTAGCTAGCAGACTGAGATATGATCAGTTTTAAAGGCAGAGCTGGGATAAAAAGAAGTTGTGGTCACTAGAAGCAATTTCAAGGCTTGGATAACCTGAGAGGAATGGAGGATGGGGAAGAGAGCACAGGTATCCTTTCTGGGTCACTGACTCAGTCACACTGTCTAGAATGTTCCTGGTAGTGAATGTGAATCAGGTGAATCACCTAAAATACATACACCTACACACACACACTCACACACACACACACACACACACACACACACACACACACACCTAATGGAGCTATATCTGACATCTAGTAAGCCTGCTAAAATTAAAAGAAAGAAAATCTATTTCAAAATGATTTTAATCAAAAAAATAAATAAAGCAAAACAAAGGTCCAATACAACTGATATCAAACTCTTTAGCATAAAATAAAGAAAACAAAAGGAAATAAAAGAACTTCAACCTACTTAGAAAGTAGTCATCAGGCAAGAGTACAGATCTACCAAAAACATCTCTTAAAATGAAAAAAAAAATGCTCTTCCTTTTCAGATCCATCTTTGGCATAGGAAGTAGAGGTGAGTTGCATGTGTTCCCCTGGCCTCCATTGTCTTTTTCTTGACCTGACCTTCTGTCTCAAGGAGTTTTCTGTGATCCCAAGATCACCCTGCTTCCCCTTGGAGGCCTGTGGGAGGCATCTAGGAACAAACTTGGAAATATCTCACAGCAATCCATAGCCATTCAGTCTTCCTGATGCACAGTCAGCAGACCTGTGTTACATGCAGTTCCCTGACCTCCATTGCCTGGATCTCCCTGCCTTGCTGAATAGTTTTTCTGACTTCAAGATCATACATACTACTGCAAACAACAAGATGTCTAAGGGAGAACTTACGAACACAGTCAACAAGTGCCAAGGCAATATGGCATCACCAGAATCCAATGATCCTGTTACAACAGACCTTGGATATTCTAACACAACCAAAACATAAGAGAGTGACCTCAAATTAAATTTTATAAAGATAATAGAGGCCATGATAAAGGAAATGTGAAAATGTCTTAAAGAAATATAGAAAAAATAGATTCAAACAGGGGATTGGAGTAAATAAAATTGCCCAGTGGTTGAAAATGGAAATAGAAGCAGTAAAGAAAACACAGACTGAGAGAGTCCTGGGGATGGGAAATCTAGGAATTGGAATAGGAGCAAAAGACACTGGCATCACCAACTGAATGCAAGAGATAGAATATAGAAGCTCAATCTTAAAAGATGCTATAGAAGAAATTGATACATCTCTCAATGAAATGCAAAATTTAAAAGTTCATGACAAAAGAAAAATTCAGAAAGTTTGGGACACTGTGAAAAGACAAAAATCTAAGAATAATAGGAATAGAAGAAGAAGATTACCAGCTCACCGTCATCTCTCATCAGTGGCCTTAATTTCCTAATAGACAGACACTGGTTAACAAAGTTGATGGGTAAATAGGAATTAAAGTTCTGCTGTGTAGAAAAAACACTCCTCAATGACAGATTAAAAGGCAGGAAAATGGTTTTCTAAGCAACCAAACATAAGAAAAAAGCAGGAAAAGCCATTCTAATATCTAATAAAATAGACTTTTATGAAAAGGTATCAAAAGAGATGGGGAAGGACACTCTATACATATCAAATAAAAAAATTCACCAGGAGGACCTCTCAATTCTGAATATCTATGCTTCATATTCAAGGGCATACATAATCATAAAAGAAATATTAATACAGATTAATCACATATCAAACCCTACGTATTAATAGTGGATAGCATTAATTTGGATTTATGTTAATCTCCTTGGGCTTGAGTTCTGTTCAGGACAATAAATATGGATCTATTTGCATTTTTCTACAAGCAGATATCCAGTTAGACCGTCATTGATTGTTAAAGATGCTTTCTTTTTTCCCTTTGGATAGTTTTGCTTTCTTCATAAAAAATTAAGTGTCCATAGGTGTCCATTAACTTCAAGGTCTTCTGTTCAATTCCATTGATCAACCTGTCTGTTTCAATACCAAATACCATACAGTTTTTATGGTGTAGTAGACCTTTGGATTAAAGAGGATGATACCTCCAAAAGTTCTTTTATTGTACAGAATAGTTTTATCTATCCTCAGTTCTTTTGTTTGGACGATTGTTTTTTTGTTGGTGGTGGTTTGTTTTTTGTTTTTCCATATGAAATTCAGAATAATTCTTTCAATGTCTGTAAAGAATTTTCTTAAAAGTTTTAATGGGAATTGCATTGACTCTGTAGACTGCTTTTGGTAAAATGACCAAATTTACTATGTTAATGCTACTGATTCATGAACATGGGAGAATGATTGATCTTCAGAAATCTTCAGTTTCTTCTTCAGAGACTTAAAGTTCTCCTGATGTAGGTCTATAACTTTCATGGCTAGAGTTATACTGAGATATTTCATAATATTTGTAGCTATTGTGAATGGTGCTTTTTAAGTAGTTTCTTTTGGAACCCATTTATCATTTGTATATAAGGAAGGCTCCTGATTTTTCCATTTTTTTTTTTTAGTTAATTTTGTTCAGCCACTTTGCTGAAGGTGTTTATCAGCAGTAGAACTCTTCTAGTAGAATTTGTGGGGTCAGTTATGTATATATCTTATGTGCAAATAACAATACTTTGACTTATTTCCAATTTGTATTCCCTTGATCTCCTTTAGCTGTCTTATTGCTCTAGCCAGAACTTCATGTATTATATTGAAGAGATACAGAGAAAGTAACCAGACTTTTCTTGTTCTTGATTTTAGTGTGACAGCTTTAAGTTTCTCTCTATTCAATTTGATGTAGGCTATTGGTTTGCTGCAGATTATCTTCCTTGTGTTTAGGTATGTGCATTGTATCCCTGATATCTTCAGAACTTTGACATTCAGGGCTGTTGGATTTTGACAATGTCTTTTTCATCATCTAATGAGATGATCATGCTTTTTTTTTAAGTTTGTTCATATAATGGATCACATTTATTGATTTTTGTATATAGAAACATCACTGCATTTCTGGGATGAAGTTTACTTGATCATGGTGGATGATGTTTATGACATGTTTTTGGATTAGGTTTGCAAGTATTATATTGAGAATTTTTGCATTAATTTTCATAAGGAAAATTAGTTTTAAAATTTGTTAATTGTTGAATCTTGTCTGGGTTAGGTATCATGGTGACTAGGGAAGGCCTCATAGAATGAGTTTGATGTTCCTTCTGTTTCTATTTTACAGAATAGTTTGAGGAGTATGGTATTAGCTCTTCTTTGTAAGTCTGGTAGAAGTTTGTGCTAAAACTAAATGCTTGTGAATTAAAAGGAGGTGAGATTGGAAGATTTTTATTTACTGCTCTTACTCCTTAGGGATAATAGGACCTTTAACTTTGTTTGCCTAATCTTGATTTAGCTTTGGTAAGTATTATCTATCAAGAAAATCATCTATTTTATTTAGACTTTCCACTTTTGTGGAATACAGACTGTTAAAGTAAGATCATTTGATTATTTTTTGTGATATTTCCAAATTGTTCTTAAGTACCCCCTTTTTATTCCCAATTTTGTTAGTTTTGATATTGTCTCTCTGCTTTTTAGTTTATATAAGGATTTTTTCTAACTTGTTGATTGTCTGAAAGAACCAGCCCTTAGTTTCACTGAATCACTGAATTGTTCCCTTGTTTCTAACTTATGTTAGCCCTGAGTTGAAATATTTTCTGTCGTCTGCTCCTCTATGACTTGCTTCTTTTTGTTCTCAGGTATGTTGCTAATTTGCTAGTATGAGATCTCTGCAGTTTCTTTATGAAGGTACTTAGTGTCATGAATTCTACCCTTAGCAACACTTTCATTGCTTTCCTTCATTTTTGTTGTATTTTACAGTGCCTTCAATTTCTTTATTTGCATAGAGAGTTGTTCAGTTTTGATGAGTTTATAGGTTTTCTGTTGTTTCTGTTGTTGTAGACCAGGTATAGTGTATGGTAGTCTGATAAAACTTAAGAAGTTAATTTCAGTTTTGTTGTATCTGTTGAGGCTTGGTTTATGACTGAGTATAGGTCAATTTTGGTTGAGGTTTAATGGGGGTTGAGAAGAATATACACTTTACAGTATTTGGATGAAAGTTTTGTAGATATTGGATAGGTTCAATTGATTCAGATGTGAGTTTACTACACCTCACATATTGTCTGCAAATATGGATATTTTGACTTCTTTTCATATTTGTACATGTTAATTTCTTTTCTTTCCCTTCCCTTTCCATGTTGTGCTTTAATAACTTCACAGAAAATGAGTGGAAATAGTAGATAGCCCTTACTATCTACTGATATTAAAGATATTGCTTCAAGTTTTTTCTGTAATCAGCTCAATGATGTTGATTATTTGTCACACATAGTCTTCATTATACTTAATAATATTATCTCTAGCCATACATTTTCTAAGACTTATATCATGCAAGCATGTTGGATTTTGTCAAAGTGTGTTGAAATTTGTCAATCATAATTTTCTGCATCTATTAAGATGATGATCTGACTTATAATACAGACCATGGTGGCCTGGAACCCCTATATTTTGTTTATCTAAGAATATAATGTATTTTCCAAGAATAGACTCAAAAACAGACTTTAAGACTGGAGACACAGATTACTACAGAAAACATGAGCACAGAATATGCTAAGGGTAATAGTGGGGCAAATATAGAAAAACGGGAAAGAGGTAGAATCTGCCTGTCTGTTTCTCAAACCAGCACTGTTATAGCCAAGGCATAGTCATCAGGGAGCAGTGTTTCAGGTGTGCCTCCAACCAGGGATATATAATTTCAGAGTGTACAGTGGCTGCTCATATTTTCTATATCATTATGAGATATCTGAAATGGTCTAGCACACAGTTGATGGTTTAAGTTAAGAGGTAAAGTAAAAAATTAACACAACTGGTCTCCTTTCATTTCCCTTATTATGACTGACTCCATCAGTTTGAGTCTTGCTTCAGGATCTATATTTTATATTTCATTAAGTTTATTTTTGGTGGATATAAAATATTTAAGTCTGTTATCTGATTTTGAAACATAGCAAAAATAAAGATCCTATAATTAATATAACTAAACAAGCTATTTATAATATGCTCAAGACTCATTATATAATAAAAAACATTATTTGCCTCAATTGTGCAATATTTTCTCATCTTGGGCTTAAATAAGTTTGACACAGAATTTCTGCAGCTAAATATAATGTCAAGTATTCTGGATCTAAAGGAGAAAATTGCTAGCCAGGCAGTGTTGTCACACACATACACTGTTGATTCCAGCACTTGGGAGACAGAGACAGGAGGACCTCTGAGTTTGAGGTCAGCCTGGTCTACAAAGTCAGGACAGGCCACAGGGCTACAAGAATACACAAAGATACCTAATCCTTTTTTCCATTTCATATATCACTATTTTCTTATTAAATTAATAAAATTTATTTTAAAATATATAACTCAGTATAGAGATATTTTAAGTCATCAAAATAATTTATAATAGTTAAATCCCTCTTAAATATACATGATATCTTCTGAACTCAACAAGTTTTTAAAATCTATTTGGAATATTAAACATGATAGAAGTAGAAATAAACTCTCTTATGAAATCCTCTATGAAAGAAAATTGTCACAAGCTTCTGATTAGACAGAAACTGTTTGTTATGTGATTTGTGCCTTGGATATTCAGGTCTTCTGGGCTAAATAATATCCACTTACCAGAGATTGCATTCCATGGGTATTCTTTTGTGATTGGGTTACCTCACTTAGGATGATATTTTCCAGATCAAATCATTTGCCTAAAAATTTTGTGAATTCATTGTTTCTAATTGCTGAGTAGTATTCCATTGTGTAAATATACCACATTTTCTGTATCCATTCCTCCTTTGAGGGGGATCTGGGTTCTTTCCAGCTTCTGGCTATTATAAATAAGGCTGCTATAAACATAATGGAGCATGTGTCTTTATTGCATGCCAGGAAATCCTTTGGTTATTCCCAGGAGAGGTATAGCAGGGTCCTCAAGAAGTGTCATGTCCAGTTTTCTGAGGAACCACCAGACTGATTTCCAAAGTGGTTGTACCATCTTACAGCCCCAACAGCAGTAGAGGGGTGTTCCTCTTTCTCCACATCCTTGCCAACACCTGCTGTCTCCTGAGTTTTTGACCTTAGCCATTCTGACTGGTGTAAGGTGAAATCTCAGGGTTGTTTTGATTTGCATTTCCCTAATGACTAATAATGTTGAGCACTTCTTAAGGTGTCTCTCGGCCATCTGAATTTCTTCAGATGAAAATTCTTTGTTTAGATCTGTACCCCATTTTTAATAGGGTTATTTGTTTCCCTGGGGTCTAACTTCTTCAGTTCTTTGTATATATTGGGTATTAGCCCTCTATCAGATGTAGGGTTGGTGACTATCCTTTCCCAATTTGATGGTTGCCATTTTGTCCTTTTAGCAGTGTCCTTTGCCTTACAGAAACTTTGTAATTTTATGAGGTCCCATTTGTCAATTCTTGATCTTAGAGCATAAGCTATTGGTGATCTATTCAGGAACTTTTCCCCTGTGCCCATGTCCTCAAGGGTCTTCCCCAGTTTCTTTTCTATTAGTTTCAGTGTGTCTGGTTTTATATGGAGGTCCTTGATCCACTTGGAGTGAAGTTTAGTACATGGAGATAAGAATGGATCAATTCGCATTCTTCTGTATGCTGACCTCCAATTGAACCAGCACCATTTGTTGAAAAGGCTATCTTTTTTCCACTGAATGTTTTGGGCTCTTTTGTTGAAGATCAAGTGACCATAGCATAACAAATGACTCCCATGAAGAAGTATGGAGAGGGTCCTGATCCTGGAAAGGATTGATCTAGCATTGGAGGGGAATATAAGGACAGAGAAAAAGGAGGGAGGTGATGGGAGAATGGATGGAGAGAAGAAGGTTTATGGGACATAAGGGGAGGGGGGATCTGGGAAAGGGGAAATCATTTGGAATGTAACAAAGAATATAGAAAATAAAAATATTTTTAAAAAAACTCGTCCATCTACAAGGGAGAATACATAGCATAACTGTGACTTCACAGAGTGAATTGGGTAGTCTTCCTCTTGTTTCTATTTTGTGGAGTAGTTTGAAGAGTATTTGTACTAGGTCTTCACTGAAGGTCTGATAGAATTCTGCACTAAACATCTGGTCCTGGGCTGTTTTTTTTTTTTTTTTTTTTTTTTTTTTTTTGGTTGGAAGCCTTTTAACTACTGATTCTATTTCTTTAGAGGTTATGGAACAATATAGATGGATTGTCTGATCCTGATTTAACCTAGGTATTTTGTATCTGTTTAAAAAAATTGTCCATTTCATCCAGATTTTCCATTTTTCTTGAATATAAGCTTTTGTAGTAGGATCTGATTTTTTTTTAATTTCCTCCATTTCTGTTGTTATATCTCCCTTTTCATTTCTGATTTTGTTAATTTGGATACTGTCTCTGTGCCCTCTGGTTAGTCTGGCTAAGGGTTCATATATGTTCTTGATTTTCTCAATCAACTGGCTCCTGGTTTTGTTGATTCTTTGTATAGTTTTTGTTTCTGCTTTGTTGATTTCAGCCCTGAATTCAATTATTTCCTGCTGTCTGATCCTCTTGGGCATATTTGATTCTTTTTGCTTCATTGGAATGAAGAAAAAACTCAGGCTATCATTGAGTAGGGCATTGTTCAGCTTTCATGTGCATATGGGTTTTTTGTTGGTTTTGTTGCTATTGAAGACCAGTCTTATCCCATCGTGATCTGATAGGATGCATGGGATTATTTCAGTCTTATTTTATCTGTTGAGGCCTGTTTTTGACCTATTATATGGTCAGTTTTGGAGAAGGTACCATGAGGTGCTGAGAAGAAGGTATATTATTTTTTTGGGATGAAATGTTCTATAGATATCTATTAAATCCATTTGGTTCACAACTTATGTTAGTTTCAATGTGTCACTGTTTAGTTTGTGTTTCCATTATCTGTTCATTGATAAGAGTGGGATGTTGAATTTTTCCACTATTATTATGTGAGGTAAAATGTGTGGTCTTGAACTTTAGTAACCTTTCTTTTATGAATGTGGGTGCCCTTGCGTTTGGAGCATTGATGTTCAGAATTGAGAGTTCTCGGTAGATTTTTCCTTTGATGAGTATGGAGTGTCCTTTCTTATTGTTTTTTGATAACTTTTGTTTAGAAGTTGATTTTATTTAATATTAGGTTGTTTGTTGGGGCCATTTGCTTGGAAAATTGCTATCCAGCCCTTTACTCTGAGGTAGTATCTGTCTTTAACACTGAGATTTGTATGCAGCAAAATACTGGGTCATGTTTTCATATTCAGTCTTTATTCTATATCTTTTTATTGGGGTATTGAGTCCATTGATATTAAGAGCTATTGCTGAATAGTGATAGTTGCTTCCTGTTATTTTTCATGTTATTTTTATGATTGTATGGCTATCTTCTTTGGGGTTTGTTGAAAGAAGATTACTTTCTTGCTTTTTCTAGGATGTAGTTTCCTTCCCTGTGTTGTCCTCCATCTGTTGGACGTGTGGTCTTTCCATCTATTAACCTTTGTAGTGCTGAATTTGTGTAAAGATATTGTGTAAATTTGTTTTTGTCATGGAATATCTTGGTTTCTCCATCTACGATAATTCAGAATTTTTCTGGGTATAGTAGCCTGGGCTGGCATTTGTGTTCTGTTAGGGTCTGTATAACATCTATCCAGTATCATCTAGCTTTCATAGTCTCTGGTGAGAAGTCTGGTGTACTTCTATGATAGGGCTGCATTTATATGTTTCTCCACCCTTTTTCTTTACTGCTTTTAATATTCTTTCTTTATATTGTGCATTTGGGGTTTTGACTATATTATGGGACAGGAGGAATTTCTTTTTGTTCCATTCTGCAGAGTTCTGTGGGCTACTTATATGTTCATGGGCATCTCTTTCTTTATGGAAGTTTTCTTCTATAATTTTGTTGAAGATATTTACTGTACCTTTAAGTTTGGAATCTTCACTCTCTTCTATACCTATTATCCTTAGGTTTGGTCTTCTCGTTATGTCCTGGATTTCCTGGGTGCTTTGGGTTAGGAGCTTTTTGTTTTTTGTATTTTCTTAGACTTTTGTGTCAATGTTTTCTACGGTATTTTCTGCCCCTGAGATTCTCACTTCTATCTCTTATATTCTGTTGGTGATGCTTGCATCTATGACTCCTGATCTCTTTCTTAGATTTTTCCATCTCCAGGGTTGTCTCCGTTTGTGATTTCTTCATTTTTTCTATTTCCATTTTTAAATCCTGGATGATTTTGTTCAATTCCTTAACCTGTTTGGTTGTATTTTCCTATAATTCTCTAAGGGATTTTTGTGTTTCCTTTTTAAGGGTGTTATTTATGTCTTTCTTAAAGTCCCCTATCATCATCATGAGATGTGATTTTAAATCAGTCTTGCTTTTCTGGTGTGTTAGAGTATCCGGGGCTTGCTATGGTGGGATAGCCTTGGTTTCTGTTGCTTATATTCTTGTCCTTGTCTTGTCATCTAGTTATCTCTGGTGTTAGCTGCTCTTTCTGTCTCTAACTGTGGCTTGTTCTGCCTGCAAGTCTATGTGCCAGTACTCCTGGGAGACCAGTTCTCTCTGGGAGTAATTTGCCTATGGAGAGCTGTGGCAAAGGTGCAGCTCCAGGGTGCAGATGGAAACTGGAAAATCCTGTCTCTGGCTGTTCCTTGATTCCTGTATTCTGATGACTATGTGTGGGTCCTCTTGGGTCAGGGATTTGAGCAGAAGTTGTGGTCACCCATGCTCACAGGTGTGTCAGCACTCCTGTAAGAGCCACTTTCTCCCAAAAGTATTTGGATAATGAGCACTGTGGCAAAGGATCAGCTCTGGGTTCAGATGAAACCAGAAGGATCCTTTCCCAGGCTGCTCCTTGGTTCTTTTGCTCTGAGGTTTCTTGGTGGGTCCCTCTCAGCTGAAGTAGTGGTCTTACCTGTTCTCACAGGCTTGTCAGCACTCCGGGGAGATTTACTCTATCCTGGAGGTATTTTGTTATGGAAGATTGTGGCACAGGATCAGCTCCAGGGGCAGACCAAGTAACTTTATCTTTAAAAAAAGTAATAAAGGAAGGAAGGAAGGAAGGAAGGAAGGAAGGAAGGAAGGAAGGAAGGAAGGAAGGAAGACAGATAATTCCTTCTTGCTCAGGTTTGGTTTCTTCATCACTTTCAGCTCTGTCTTTGTGTTGTTGCATATGCTCCTTTCATTATCTATTCACTGGTTTTGTTTTGCTTCAAATAAAGGTTTGCTATGCAGCTCAGCTGGCCTTGAATTTGGTAGTCTACTGTCTCAGACTCCTAAGCCCCAATACATTCAACTGCATTCTCAACAATTAACATAAACTAATTGACCTTTTTTGTTGACCTAGGATAACTAGTCATAGATTTGTGCAGAGAAGAAAAATGGTTTCCAGTCCTTGACCTCATAATATTGTAATGATGCCTCTCTGAACAGTTAACACATAGCTATATGTAATGCCTTGCTTATACCAATTGGTGATTGCTATTTTGTTGAAATTCAAATATAACAAGGTACATTATATTTTTATTTGTTTAATAAAATTTCTCATGGGAAAAACATAAGCATACCCAGACTGGAAATAATAAAATTCATATTGTTTAATGATATCTGACTGCAGAAATACATTCTATATTAGTGTGTACTTAATATGGCAAACTCCTGCCACCATCAAAAATAAACTCAGTCATAGGCTGAATTCCTTAGGAAATAAAAGTTTTAAGTTACATAAATATGTTAACAAATATCCTGGAGAAATATTTCTATTGCCCTCCCTTAATTCTAATATTTTATTTGCTAATAATTGTGCTCATTTTCTAATAAAATCAAGATGTTTGTCAAAAGCACTCTACCACTAGGCACTCTAATAATTTTCAAAGTGAAACTGTGTGTGTGTGTGTGTGTGTGTGTGTGTGTGTGTGTATGTATGTGTGTGTGTGTATTTTACTAGGGATTGAACCTAGGACCCTAAGCATGCTAGGCTAGTATACTACTACTGAGCAACATCCCTAGCAAACTTTGTACTTTTTATTTGAGATAAGATCTCACTGAGACAAGCATAACCTTGAAATCACTTTGTAGTCTAGTCCAGGCAATCCTTGGACATGGATGCCTTCTACTTCATAATCTGAGTACTTAGAATTGCAGGCCTCTAATACCATGCCCTACAGTCATGTAGGTTTCTGCCAAAGAAAAGAATATGATTATTGAGATTCTGGCACATGATCCTTACCTTTACAGAAATCAATGCCACAATATTCAGGCATTGAAAAACAACCTCATATGTAAAGGTAAGTGTATAACCATAAATAGACATGTCATAACATAATTTAATCTTATATGAAAACATTCAGTTAAGGATCATTAGTACATATGAACAGAAGAGCATGTCAAAAAGAAGTTTCATTATTTGAACCTGGTTTATTGTCAAGGAAACCATATGTATGCTTTGTTAAATAAAATTCTGTAACTTTTTTGTATAATGTGAAAGCACTGGTAACATGGTGTGATTGTTACATGAACCAACAGTTCTGAAGGCTCATCATGTGCTGATACATACTCTCTTCTGCTGTCCTCAATCTTCTATTGGAATACAAACTACTTTCTGAATATGCAGTTAAAGGTTCAGGCATGTCATTTCTTAATAAAAAAGCTAGCTCAGGTTAGAAAAAATAGTTTGAATATCATTGGTGGAATATAAACACAAATAATGTTACTTTTTACTTTGTGTTGTTTCCCAAATCCCAATTCACTTAAAACTAAAGCAGAGCAATAGTATACCTGCAAAATAAATAGTAGCAGACACTGTGGGACTACATCAATTTTATGCCTTCCCCAAAGTTTTTTATGAAGATTCATATTATCTGGATGATTGAATGATTATGGCATTTTCTTATAGAAAATAATAACACAGAAAAAATAATATATCAAAAGAATTACAAAGCCATACCTGGTAGTGCAATACTACAACCCCAGATTCTCAAAAAACTGAGAGGAGACTAAGAGTGCAAGATCAGCAAAAGCATGTTTTGATAACTAATAAACACCATTTTCCAATTCCTTCTCCACCCCTTCTTCTTGGATTCTTGCCTCTTTTCTGCTGATCACTCTTTAGTTAACTGCCTCTTTATAATCCATTGCTATGTACATGTCCATATAAATGAATGAATGAATAAATGAATTAATGAATGAATACAACTTGTTAAGTCCCTTCAGTGTTGCCTGCATGAATTTGTTTCTAAGTTGGCCACTTGATGTGAGATAATCTAGGAAGCATCCTGGGAATTTCTTCCTCTATCAGCAGTTGGAAATTCTTGTAGTTCTTCAACTAATTTCCTATGAGATTCCTCCTGTCAATATTGAGGTGTGATTTTAGGACTTGTTTAGGTAGCCACGACATTGGGATTTCATGAATGTATTTTCCCTGTTATAGCTAAAAGGCACAAGAACAATTATTTAGAAACAAGATGCAACAGAATTTTTTGTCCTAAGCACACAGGCTGCACATATGAGTTCTATGCACATTTGGGCAAAATATAGGTAGGAGCTAGAAAAATATTTCACCTCCCAGTCTGTACCTCACAGGAGGCAAATTGAGTGCCTGCCCCCAGAACCCCCCCCCACACACACACACAAACACACTCCAAAACCTGACTGTCTTCCAGGAGGTTTGCCCTAACCAGGGACACAGGAGGGGCACCTAACAAGAAACAACACTGCCTGCCTCCAAGGAGGCATTCTACCACTCAAATCCCAGAGCTCTACCTGCCTCCAAGGAGGCACAGTCACAGACACCCAGGGCAGTTAACACCAGAGATAACCAGATTTTGAGAAGCAAGAACAAGAACAGAAGCAACAGAAGCCAATGCAATTCAGCACCAGATCACTTATTGTTGGAGTCAGTAAATAAGCCCCCAGGGCCAAAGGACTGAATGGAAATATGTAACAGTGTTAGGTGGCTGGTAAGGGGAACCCCTAGAAAGTCCCAGAGACCTGGGATGTGAGAGGATCCTAGGACTCAATGGGGATGACCTTAGAGAAAAAACCCAACAGTAGGAATATGAAACCTGCACAGATCACCTCTAGTAGACAGATATGGTTTCCAGTTGAGGCATGAGGACACCTACCCACCTTCAAAAATTTTGACCCAGAATTGTTCCTGTCTAAAGGAAATGAATGGACAAAAATGGAGCAGAGCCTGAAGAAAAGGCCACCCAGTGACTGGTCCATGTTGGGATCCAACCCATGTGCAGGCAACAAACCTAAACATTACTGATGCCATGCTATGCTTGAAGATAGGAGTCTAGCTTGACTGTTCTCTGACAAGCTCTACTAGCCTTTGACTGTAACACATTCAGGGTGGGTGAAGATCTTTTCCCAATTTGTTGGTTGCCGATTTGCCCTTTTGATGGTGTCCTTTGCCTTAGAGAAACTGTAATTTTATGAGGTCCCATTTGTCAATTCTTGATCTTAGAGCATACGCTATTGGTGTTCTGTTCAGGAAATTTCCCCCTGTACCGATGTCCTCAAGGGTCTTCCCCAGTTTCTTTTGTATTAGCTTCAGAGTGTCTGGCTTTATGTGGAGGTCCTTGATCCATTTGGATTTGAGCTTAGTACAAGGAGACATGGATGGATCAATTCCCATTCTTCTACATGCTGACCTCCAGTTGAACCAGCACCATTTTTCCATTGGATGTTTTCTACCCCTTTGTCAATTATCAAGTGGCCATAGGTGTGTGGGTTCATTTCTGGATCTTCAATCCTGTTCCATCGATCTGCCTGCCTGTCACTGTACCAATACCATGCAGTTTTTAACACTATTGCTATGTAGTATTGCTTGAGGTCAGGGATACTGATACCCCCAGAATTTCTTTTATTGTTGAGAATAGTTTTAGCTATCCTGGGTTTTTGTAATTCCAGATGAATTTGAGCATTGCTCTTTCTAACTCTGTGAAAAATTGAGTTGGGATTTTGATGGGTATTGCATTGAATCTGTATATTGTTTTTGGCAAAATGGCCATTTTAACTATATTAATCCTGCCGATCCATGAGCATGGGAGGTTTTCCCATTTTTTGAGGTCTTCTTCCATTTCCTTCTTCAGAGTCTTGAAGTTCTTGTCATACAGATCTTTCACGTTTGGTAAGAATCACCCCAAGGTACTTTATACTATTTGTGGCTATTGTGAAGGGGGTCATTTCCCTAATTTCTTTCTCAGCCTGCTTATCCTTTGAGTATAGGAAGGCTACTGATTTGCTTGAGTTGATTTTATAACCTGCCACTTTGCTGAAGTTGTTTATCAGCTGTAGAAGTTCTCTAGTTGAGTTTTTTGGGTCACTTAGGTAGACTATCATATCATCTGCAAATAATGATAGTTTGACTTCTTCCTTTCCAATTTGTATCCCTTTGACCTCCTTATGTTGTCGAATTGCCCACACTACTACCTCAAGTACAATATTGAAAAGATAAGGAGAAAGGGGGCAGCCCTGTCTAGTCCCTGATTTTAGTGGTATTGCTTCAAGTTTCTCTCCATTTAGTTTGATGCTGGCTACCGGTTTGCTGTATATTGCTTTTACTATATTTAGGTATGGGCTTTGAATTCCTGTTCTTTCCAAGACTTTAAGGATAAAAGGATGCTGAATTTTGTCAAATGCCTTTTCAGCATCCAATGAAATGACCATGTGTTTTTTTTTCTTTGAGTTTGTTTATGTAGTGGACTGCATTGATGGATTTCCATATATTGAACCAACCCTGTATCCCTGGGATAAAGCCTACTTGATCATGGTGGATGATCATTTTGATGCATTCTTGGATTCGGTTGGCAAGAATTTTATTGAGTATTTTCGCATCGATATTCATAAGGGGAAATGGTCTGAAGTTCTCTTTCTTTGTTGGATCTTTGGGTGGTTTTGGTATCAGCATAATTGTGGCTCCGTAGAAGGAATTGGGTACTGCTCCTTCTGTTTCTATTTTGTGGAATAGTTTGAAGAGTATTGGTGTTCGGTCTTCTTTGAAGGTCTGATAGAATTCTGCACTGAAACCATCTGGACCTCTGCTTTTTTTGGTTGGAAGACTTTCTATGACCCCTTCTATTTCTTTAGGGATTATGGGACTGTTTAGATGATCTATTTGGTACTGATTTAATTTTGGTATTTGGTATCTGTAAAGGAAATTGTCCATTTCCTCAAGATTCTCCAGTTGTGTTGAGTATAGGCTTTTGTAGTAGGATCTGATGATTTTTTGGATTTCCTCAGTTTCTGTTGTTATATCCTCCTTTTCATTTCTAATTTTGTTAATTTGGATACTTTCTCTGTGCCCTTTCGTCAGTCTAGCTAAGGGTTTATCTATCTTGCTGATTTTCTCAAAGAACCAGCTCCTGGATTCATTGATTCTTTGTATGGTTCTCTTTGTTTCCACTTGATTGATTTCAGCCCTGAGTTTGATGATTTCCTGTCTTCTACTCCTCCTGGGGGAATTATCCAATATACATAAAGAACTCAAGAAGTTAGACTCCAGAAAACCAAATAACCCTATTAAAAAAAAATGGAGTACAGAGTTAAACAAAGAATTGACTTGAAGAACTTCGGATGGCTGAGAAGCATCTTAAAAAATGCTCAACTTCATTAGTCATTAGGGAAATGCAAATCAAAACAACCCTGAGATTCCACCTTACACCTATCAGAATGGCTAAGATTAAAAATTCAGGAGACAGCAGATATTGGCGAGGATGTGGAGAAAGAGGAACACTCCTCCACTGCTGGTGGGGTTGCAAATTGGTACAACCACTCTGGAAATCAGTCTGGCGGTTCCTCTGAAAACTGGGCACTTCACTTCCATAAGATCCTGCTATACCACTCCTGGGCATATACCCAGAAGATTCCCGAGCATGTAATAAGGTTACATGTTCTACTATGTTCATAGCAGCCCTATTTATAATTGCCAGAAGCTGGAAAGAACCCAGGTATCCCTCAACAGAAGAGTGGATGCAAAAAATATGGTATATATATACACAATGGAGTACTATTCAGCCATTAGAAACAATGAATTCATGAAATTCTTAGGCAGATGGATGGAGCTGGAGAACATCATACTAAGTGAGGTAACCCAGACTCAAAAGATAAATCATGGTATGCACTCACTAATAAGTGGATATTAACCTAGAAAACTGGAATACCCAAAACATAATCCACACATCAAATGAGGTACAAGAAGAACGGAGGAGTGGCCCCTTGTTCTGGAAAGACTCAGTGAAGCAGTATAGGGCAAAACCAGAACAGGGAAGTGGGAAGGGTTGGGTGGGAAAACAGGGGCAGGGAAGGGGGCTGATGGGACTTTCAGGGAGTGGGGGGTCTAGAAAAGGGGAAATCATTTGAAATGTAAATAAAAAATATATCGAATTAAAAAAAAGAAAAAAAGAAAGAAATTTGCTTTGTTCTAGTCAAGACATATGGAAACTGATCACATTGGGCCTGACATCCTATAAAGCAGCAGTGTGGTTCAGCAGAGGTCGCCTCCGGGAATGTAAAAAGCATGTTGGTCTTGCCATGGTCTGTCTGTTGTCAGAACCTGGTCATTGTTGCCTCTATGACCACAGCAGGGGCTTTTTTTTCCTAATCTCAGTCGTCTGTTCTCCATAAATCCCAACACTCTCTTGAAAAATCAGTTACATTCAGCCCTCCTTAACTATGGTTTCTGCACCCTGGAATTAAACCAAACATAGAATCTGTCTCAGAAGTATGACCAGAATGCTGGGCATGGTGGTGCTTTCTTGTGATCGCAGTATCAGAAGGACCACAGGTTCTAATGTAGCCTTAGCTACCTAGTGGCCTTACCTCAACAACAACAACAACAACAAAACAAAACAAAACAAACAAACAAACAAAAAAAACACATTCAGATACTTACCTCCAACTAATTGACTGAGGTCAGAGAGTCTTAAGGAAGAGTTAGGGGAAGGACTGAAGGAGCTGTCAGGGATTGTAACTCCATAGGAAAAACAACAGTATTTATTAGCCCAAACCCCTCAGAACTCCCAGAAACTAAGCCAGCAACCAAAGAGCATACATGGGCTTGTGTGTGGCCCCTGGCACATATGTACCAGAGGACTGCATTGTTTGGCCTAAGTGGGAGAGGATGTGCTTAATCCTATAGAAACTTGATGCTCCAGAGAAAGGGATGCTGGTGAGAGTGGGGTGGGGATGGGTGGGTGGATAGAAGGGTGAGCAGCCTCTCTGAAGGAAAGGGAAGCAGGGATGGGGTGAAGACCTTGGTGAAGGGGACCAGAAAAGAAGGGGCAACATTTGGAATGTAAATAAATAAAACAATTTAATTTTTAAAAATTATGTTAACGTGGAAGTCTACTGGTTCATCTAAGCAGAAAAATCAAAGAGATTCAAAACAGTGGGGAAAAAACTTGTACTGAAAAGAAAAAAAATGTTCCATACTGGCCAAAAGGAAGAAAATAAGAGAAAAATAATAACAGAAAACAAATGTCCTCATACTATGCATTCAAGAATTTAAGGACAATCTAATTTTCTAAGTGCCTGGGATAAAACAGTCCAGTAAAAGTTCATTTGACTAATTGAACTGTTGAGGTCTAGCCAAGTCATCTACAGAGGTCTGTCCTTTAAGCTGATTTTCAAGCAAGTTTCCATTTCCTTTCAAGCACTGTTTAAATTTAGCTTTCCAGCAAGAAAGTGTACCTCATGTGGAGTATGATCATATGACATATCAGGCTCTAGATAATTTATATAAGTTCCATAACTCTTCCAAAAAAAAAGCAATGCAGCCTGGAGTAGAGGGATATCCACCTCAGCCTGTGCAAAGGAATCTGAAAATACATACAAGTTACTATAGAGACATGTTGGGCAAGGCAAAATTTTTAATAGAAATCATTTAACCAGGAGCTGACTGTATGATCATTATAGCAGGGGTTGTGGCAGTACACAGGCAGGCATGCTTCTGGAGAAGGAAATGAGAGCTTTTATACCGTGATTTGAGCTTTTTGGGCTTTGGAAGTCTTAGAGCTCACCCCCTAGTGATATACCTCCTCCAGAAGGCTACATCTCCTAACCTCCTAACCCTTCCCAAACAGTGCACCAATTGGGGACTAAACATTCAAACATATAAGTCTATAAGAGCCATTCTTACTCAAACTACCATATCTTCCTTCCCCACTCCAAGCAATTTGATGGACAAGTATGTATCACCTGCTCCTCCTTTTGTAGTTCTTTGTGGCTTTCTTGCCAGTTGGGCTCAGAGTAAAGTTCATTGTCTGGTTTTGTTTGTTATTGCTGTTCTTATTTTCAAACATAGTGCATCTAAGAATAGCAGTACAGCTTTCTCTTGCTATTTATCTTCAAGGATAGCAAAAATGGGACTCTCTGACTGATAGAAGCCACCTGATTGGTGACAAGTGAAAGCTGTGACTTCCTATATTCTGAACACAACTGTGAGTCTGCATAATATGCCTGCCAAAATATACACCTTTGAGTAAAGGTTATTTAAACTTTAAATGGTTATTTTAATTATTTTAAAGAAACATTAGACATAGGAATAGCTTCAATCAGAGTTTCAATTATCATTTTG
This sequence comes from Apodemus sylvaticus, assembly GCF_947179515.1. Classification (NCBI taxonomy): domain Eukaryota; kingdom Metazoa; phylum Chordata; class Mammalia; order Rodentia; family Muridae; genus Apodemus; species Apodemus sylvaticus. The sequence continues at coordinate 70,223,370 of NC_067480.1, forward strand.
TGAGGAAAGTGGCCCTATTTGAAGGGACTCTCCTTCTCTGTACCAGATAAAGGACAAATAACAAGAGACTATCAGTAGTAGAGGATCTGACTTGAATCCACAGAATAAGCTTTGCTCATTCATAGTCCCTTCCTTACCCCTTCTCCTACGCTCCACCATTCTTCTTTACTTTAATCAAATAATGCTATAAGGCATAGATCTAGTTTACCTCTTTGACATTCAACATTGGCCGTGCATGTCTTCTATAGATATATTATGCACTTGTGTTAATATTTACTTGTATTTCCTTGTTAGTCAGCATTTGCTTACACACATCAGAGTTAAGTAATTAAAAATACGGGTTTTTTTCTCCATCTGAACTGGAAGATGTGTAGATGTGTGTGTGTGTGTGTGTGTGTGTGAGAGAGAGAGAGAGAGAGAGAGAGAGAGAGAGAGAGGGAGACAGACAGACAGACAGACAGACAGATAGACAGACAAGCAGATGGAGACAGACAGAAAGAGCTAAGTACTCTAAATGAAAAATAAACAATTCTTGATGAACACAATGTATTATGTACTACAATGGATGACATTAGGCATAAAATCAAGAGGAAGTTTTCATTTACCTCTACTGAGGGTGAAGTGAAGTGGAAACTTAAGTGTTCTTTGGAAAGCTAAGGCCTAGCTATCTCTGCTAGGTCTTGTTACCATTGTTGCTAACCCAGCTCTACAGAAGTGGACTGCAGGTGTATCCATGAGGTGTTTGCAAGTGGGTTGAACTGAAGCTTCCTGCTAACCTGTGAACTGAACTATTGATTCCCAGACAACACAGACAGGATTTGTTCCAAAGATCCTTTCTAAACAGGTCCACTTCCCCTGTATCCTTGCTTTGCCTCTACCTCTCGTGAATTACAAGGAATGTTAAAACATTTAAGAACCATCATTAAAACTAGGATTTGAAAGAAATTAAAGTGAACAATGGAAGAAACAGAACACCTCTAGATAAGCCAATGCAGATGCTTCTATGAGGCTTTGGAAAGGGTATAAAAGTTTCTTTCTAGGCACTTCATATAAAAAGACTATCCTGAATGTCCACACATTATAGCACACTAACCCCATTTCATTTTAACATTCTTACATTGTTAGGCTGTAGACGTGCTGTCAGCATAATACAGTGATGGCTCAGCATTTAATATAAAATGCTATTCTGTGCTATTTTAAGAGCAAAGCAAGGTATATGAGCTATGTGACAGTACAAGGTGAACTGCAATTGCCTTTGTAACTATAAAAGTGACTAAGATGATTAAAAGGCTAGTGTCTACATGGAAATAAATTTTTATGGACAATGAAAAGGGCTTTGATTAAATTTAGATACCTTATCTTCACATCACTTTTTTAAAGCTCAACAAGATAGTAATTCCTTAGTTGGTCGAATCAGCTCTCAGAATAAAATGAGAGGCAAAATCAAGGAAGTTGAAATTTAATTGCAAGAGGACATCAGATCTCATTACAGATAGTTCTGAGCCATCATGTGGTTGCTGGGATTTGAACTCAGGACCTTTGGAAAAGCAGTCAGTGCTCTTAACCACTGAGCCATCTCTTCATGTTCCTCTGAGAAAGGGAACATAATACTCACAGGAGCAATAAAGGAGGCAATGTGTGGAGCAGAGTCTGAAGTAAAGGCCACCCAGCCATTGCCTACATGGGGATTCATCCTATAAATAGTCCCCAAACCCCGGCACTACTACAAGAAGATTGTACCAAAAGGAGCATGCCATGTTTGTCTCCAGAGGGGCCCTGTCAGAGCCTTACAAATACAGAGGCAGAAACTAACAACCAACTATTGGACTGGGCTTGGGGTCCCCAACGGAGGATCTGGAGGGGTGGTCCAGAGGAGCTGAAGGGGATTATAGCCCCATGGGAAGAACAATGACTTCAGACACCCAAACACCCCAAGACTCCCAGGGACTAAACCATCAACCAAGAGGTACACATGTTTCCAGCCAAAAATGTGGCAGAGGAATGCCTTATTGGGCATCAATGGGAGGAGTGGTCTTTGGTCATGTAAAGGCTCAATAGAGGCCCCAACAAAGGGAAATGGATGGGGGGACGAGAGGTGGGGGGAGGTGGGAGTGTATCGGATAGAGGGGCATATACATGGTGGCAGGGAAAGGGAGGAGGTGTTGGGAAACTTTGGGGGGCTTTTGGGAGGGGGGGAAATTGGGAAAGGTTTTACCATTGGATGGTACATTGCATTTACCATTGCAATGTAAATGAAGAAGATACTCAATAAAAAAAAAAAAAGAAAGAAATATAATTGGGAAAGCTGACATGTCCTGCCTATGAGTATAAAAATAATTTTAGAATTGGAAAATGAACCAAACATTGTTTTGCTGTAGCAAAAAAAGAACAAAATTTATGCTTTTAATAAAAGTCACTAGTGAAGGATGATTGCCAATTATAATAATGAGCTTCTGGGATATATTAATTAAAATATAACACCTTCTATGCAGACACCATGATGTCACATGATTGGTCAGCTCACACATGGTGTTAAGAGGAGCAGATTGTGCTTGGAAGTAAGAGAAGGAGTTGGTGAAGAAGCATATGAGCAAGAAGACAGTAGGACTTTCAATCATGTATGGTAAGGTAGATCCAACAGAGATCTTACAATGTGCCTTGGACCCATGTGGTCTTTCGCCAATAACACATACATCTCCTACAACTATTGTTTCTAAAATCTTATGACACATTGTGATTCCTTTTCTTAGAACTGTGATTGGTCAAACACAGACATGTCACCCCAAATGTCATTCACATACTCATCAGCCCTCATAAGCCCTCCATTCTCATTGGCAGAAAATGTGCTCATGGATTATCAAGGGTGTGCTATATCTGCATCCTTTCCTCCATGGTAGAAAAGATACTGGGATAAAATCAATCTCTAAGCCAGAACTGCTGAGCTGACTGGGCATTATTTTGTATCTTGCTATAAATCTGTACAGAATGTGTGCCATCTGCTGAAGTACACAGTTAACACAAATGATATGGAAAACACTTTGTGAAAAATCCCAGAGAAAAGTACTGATATTTCAAAATTCATTGCCCACTAATTTCAACATGCTAGGCTTTTTGTCCATAGTACAAATGACGGTATACAATGTGATGAATTCAGAGCAGTCTAACAAGAAAATTTAATTTTTTGCTATTTATTCAGAAAACTCAATAATTTTGCTCTATAAAATAGTTAACATACAGATTACCAAGAAAAAATGTAAGAAACATCAGTGCACAAATAGACATCAGGATACTCCAACAGGATAATGTACATACAGTCAAACATGGAATGGGCTTCTGAGAGAAGGAGGTGAGTGGTAGATTTTAGAAGAATGAAGGAAGCAAGGCTTTTGGAAGCATATAAGTAAGGGTTCCACACTACAGACAACTATGACAACCTTTGATTAGGCTGAGTGTCACATTCCAACCTCTTTTTCTTATGAAAATATTGCTAGGTTTACATGCGGTATTGGAAAGTTGTATCAACAGTGGCCAGATGTTTGTTTTACTAATGCCAGTTTTCCTCTATTTATTCCTTTACAAAAGTGCTATCTTTCAGGCTTAATCTCGGCTGCAAATTCTTATAATACATAGATTTGTTCCCTTTGTTCATTTTTCCCCATTTTTTATTAGATATTTGCTTTATTTACATTTCAAATGGCATCCTCTTTCCTTGTTGCCCCTCTGAAAACACCCTATTCCATCCACCATACCCCTGCTCACCAACCACCCACCCACACACACACACACACACACACTCCTGACTGGCATTCTCCTACTCTGGGTCTTCAGGGCCTTCACAGGACCAATGGCCTCGTCACTCACTGACTTCTGAAAGGGCCATCTTCTGCTACATATGTAGCTAGAGGCAGAGGTTCCTCCATGTGTACTATTTGGTGGGTGATTTAGTACCTGGGAGCTCTGAGGGTACTGGTTGATTCGTATTATTGTTCCTCCGGTGAGGATGCAAACCTCTTCAGCTCCTTGGGTCTTCTCTTTAGCTGCTACATTGGGGACCTTATGGTCAATCTATTGGTTGGCTGTGATCCATGAGTATTTTGATCCACTTTTCAATAAGGGTCAAAGTATCCACACTTTGGTCTTCCTTCTTCTTGAGCTTCATGTGGTATGTGAGTTGTATCATGAGTATTCTGAGCTTTTGGGCTAATATTCATTTATCAGTGAGTGCATACCATGTGTGTTATTTTGTAATTGGGTTACCTCACTCAGGAAAGTGTCCAACTCCATCCATTTGCCTAAGAATATCATGAATTCATTGTTTTTAATAGCTGAGTAGTACTCCGCTGTGTAAATTTACCACATTTTCTGTATCCATTCCTCTGATGAAGGACATCTAGGATCATTCCAGCTTCTGGCTATTATAAATAAGGTTGCTATGAATATAGAGGAGCATATGTCCTTAATCTATGTTGGAGCATCTTCTGGGTATATGCCCAGGACTCGTATAGTGTCTGTAAGGGTTAAGTTATCTTATTGTTTTTTTTTTTTTAAAGAACCTGCTCCTGATTTGGTTGATTCTTTGTATAGTTCTTTTTCTTTCTACTTGGTTGATTCAGCACCGAGTTTGATTATTTCCTGCCATCTACTCCTCTTGGGTGTATTTGCTTCTTTTTGTTCTAGAGGCGTCAGATGTGTTGTCAAGCTGTTAGTGTATAATCTTTCCAGTTTCTTTTTGTAGGCACTCATAGCTATGAGTTTTCCTTTTAGCACTATTTTCATTGTTTCCCATACGTTTTGGTATGTTGTGCCTTTGTTTTCATTAAATTCTAAGTAGTCTTTAATTTCTATCTTTATTTCTTCCTTGACCAAGTTATTGTTGAATAGAATGTTGCTCAGTTTCTATGTGTATGTGACCATCTGATGTTTTTGTTGTTATTGAAGAGGAGTGTTAGTCCAGGGTGATCTGGTAGGGTGCATGGAATTATTTCAGTCTTTTTATATCTGCTGAGGTCTGTTTTGTGACCAAGTGTATGGTCAGTTTTGGAGAAGGAACTGTGAGGTTCTGAGATGAAGGTATATTCTTTTGTTTTAGGATAAAATGTTCTACAGATATCTGTTAAATCTATTTGGCTCATAACTTCTGTTAGTTTCACTGTTTCTATGTTTAGTTTTGTGTTTCCCTGATCTGTCCATTGATAAGAGTAGGGTGTTGAAGTCTCCCACTATTATTGTGTGAGGTGCAATGTGTGTTTTGAGCTTTAGTAAAGGTTTTATTTTTTATGAATGTGGGTGCCATTGTATTTGGAGGATATATGTTCAGAATTGAGAGTTTATCTTGGTAGATTTTTCCTTTGATGAGTATGAAGTGTCCTTCCTTAACTTTTTTTTATTACTTTAGGTTGAAAGTAGATTTTATTCGATGTTAGAATGGCTAAATTAGCTTGTTTCTTGCTGATTAGAAAATTTGCTTAGAAAATTGTTTTCTAGCTCTTAACTCTGAGAAAGTGTCTGTCTTTGTGCCTGAGGTGAATTTCCTTTATTCAGCAAAATGTTGGGTCCTGTTTATGTGTCCAGTCTATGTCTTTTATTGGAGAATTGAGTCTATTGATATTAAGAGATATTAAGCAGAAGTGATTGTTGCTTCATGTTAGTTTTGTTATTAGAGGTGTAGTTATGTTTGTGTGACTTTCTTCTTTTTGGTTAAAAGAAGATTAATGTCTTGTTTTTTCTAGTGTGTAGTTTCTCTCCTTTTGTTGGCATTTTCCATTCATTATCCTTTGAAGGCCTGGATTTGTGGAAAGATATTGTGTAAATTTATTTTTCTCTCCAGTAACTAGGCAGGCAGGTATGGCCAGGAGTACAGTTAACACAGGAGTGTCAGACAAGCTGGCACAGGGTCCATCCAGGCTCCAACTGTACCCAGAAGCTAGGCTGAGCACAGTCATCATCCATGCACAGATCCTGCCAGGGAAGAACTGGTCTACAGTGTGTGCTTTGACTCCCAGATTTTGAGGTGAGACTGCCATTTTCTCGCTGGTGACTGATGAGGCAGTTACTGCCAGAAGGACAGGGAATGAAGGAGTGGCAGCTGGAACAGGGTCCTTCTTGGCTCCACTTGTACCTAGGAGCTTGATGAGACACAGCACTCTGAGACAGAGGAAAGTTGGTCACCCAAGGGTGCTGAGACAGGCTTGCAGGCCCACAGGAGGGACAAGCACCAGCCAGCGACAGCAGGACCAACTAACACCAGAGATAACAGCAGGACCAACTAACACCAGAGATAACAAGATGTCAAAAGTCAAACGCAGGAATATTACCAATCGAAATCAAGGCAACATGGCACCATTCGAACCCAGTTCAGCAAGTCCTCATTAAACCCAACACACTGGGAAACCAAGATTTGGATTTCAAATCACAGCTCACAATGATGATAGAGAGCTTCAAGAAGGACATAAATAACTCCCTTAAAGAAATACAGGAGAACACGGGTAAAAAGGTAGGAAAGTCCATAAAGAAATACAGGAAAACACAACCACGCAGGGGAAGGAATTGAACAAAACCATCTAGGATCTAAAAGTGGAGGTAGAAACAATAAAGAAATCACAAAGGGAAACAACTCTGGTCATAGAAAACCTAGGAAAGAAGTCAGGAGTTATAGATGCAAACATTTCCAACAGAATACAAGAGATAGAAGACTCTTAGATGCAGAAAATACTATAGAAAGCATTGACACAACAGTAAAAGAAAATGCAAAATGCAAAGATCTACTAACCCAAAGCATCCAGGATATTCAGGACAAAATGAGAAGACCGAATGTAAGAATAGTAGATATAGAAGAGAGTGAGGATTTCCAGCTTAAAGGGCCAGTAAATGTCTTGAACAAAATTATAGAAAAATAACCTTCCCTAACCTAAAGAAAGAGATGCCCAGGAACTTACAAGAAGCCTATAGGATTCCAAACAGACTGGACCAGAACAGAAATTCCTCCCATCACGTAATAATCAAAACACCATATTCACTAAATAAAGAAAGAGTACTAAAAGCAGTAAGGGAAAAAGGTCAAGTAACATATAAAGGCAGACCAATCAGAATTATACCAGACTTTTCACCAGAGAATATGATAGGAAATCTTGGACAGATGTCATACAGACCCAAAGAGGACACAAATGCCAACCCAGGTTACTATACCAAGCAAAACTCTTAATTACCATAGATGGAGAAACCAAGGTATTCCATAATACATATCTTAAAACTGGCAAATACACTAGAGAGAAGCACATTTTAAAGTCAACAGTAGTCAACCAAGATACTCAGCTGTACATCTTCATGCTCTAAGGTCCCCAACTATAAATAAAACTATGCATATCCATGATGCTCTTTTTTTTTTTTAGATTTCTTTTTTTATTCAATATATTTTTATTTACATTTCAAATGATTTCCCCTTTTCTAGACCCCCACTCCCCGAAAGTCCCATCAATCCCCTTTCCTCCCCCTGTTTTCCCACCCAACCCTTCCCACTTCCCTGTTCTGGTTTTGCGCTATACTGCTACACTGAGTCTTTCCCGAACCAGGAGCCACTCCTCTGTTCTTCTTGTACCTCATTGGATGTGTGGATTATGTTTTTGGTATTCCAGTTTTCTAGGTTAATATCCACTTATTAGTGAGTGCATACCATGATTCATCTTTTGAGTCTGGGTTACTGACTTAGTATGATGTTCTCTAGCTCCATCCATTTGTCTAAGAATTTCATGAATTCATTGTTTCTAATGGCTGAATAGTACTCCATTGTGTTCTTCTTATAGGTCTATAATCAAGCAGATATATTGACTGCATATTGAAATACTCCAAGCTGTAAGCCACAATGAAGCTTTCCTTTTTAATATTTAAGTGTTTTAGATATTTATGGCAGTGTATTGGAATTTTCCTGCTACATGCAACACATTTACCAAGAGCACCATGGAAAGTAAAGGGTTTATTTCCATTTCTAACTAGGGGAAAGCAGGGCAGGAACTCAAGACAGGAAATTTGAAGCAAGTACTGAAGCAGAAGTCATGAAAAAAACACTCATTGCTGGTTTCATTCTTGTGGATTTCTCACTCTGTGTTCTTATACAGGCCAGCACCACCTGCTTTGGGGTAGCACAACCCACAGTGGGCTAGGCCCTTTCATTTTAATTGTTAATAAAGAAAATGCTCCCAGAGCATTACCTTTAGTCCAGTTTTATTGAGAATTTTCACGATTAAGTTTCCCACCTTTAGTCCAGTTTTACTGAGAATTTTCACGATTAAGTTTCCCGCCTTTCAGGTGACTCTATCTTGTGTCAAGTTGACAAAAAATATAGCTAATATAATGGAACCCTTGTCAATTTGGCATATAAAACTATCATTCAAGCTCAACACCGGATCACCTGTGCAAAAAAGATCCTTCTTGTGCCATTTTTTCAATCTACCTTCCAGCACATGTATTTTGGCTAATAGGCTTCGGCCCCTCTACTCCATAGCTACTGTTGTCTTTGCTTGCTTCCCCATGTGCCCACATCTCCCTAATTGGGGTATTTTGTTGCAGCTGTACTGCACCTTCATTAGTAGACTTCTTTTGCTTTCATTGAGACTCTGACTCATTTAAGCTTTAACTTTTTTCCAGGATCCATTCAAACCTGGTACTTCTACTGAAACTGAGGCTATATTTTTCCCAGTGTCCTCTCCTAGCTTCTCATGTTGCCAAGTCTCAGCTGCACTCCATGACCACTTTATGCCTTCAAACCCCGTACCACTTGGGAGACTTTTAAAAATTATCGGTGAGCTGCCAGTACATTGTATACTCTTAGCTTGCATCTTATGTGTGTTAATGAAAATACAGTTCCCAGAAGATTTTACCCAAATGTTGCTGATCTCTTAATCATAGCTGATTATTCAATTATTCTGTCAAAGAGTAGATTTTCACTTTAGTAGCTCTTAATTCATGCTATTACATAAATGGCCTTGATAGAGTCTACTTCTCTCTGAAGCATGACAAGACAGACATCTATAATCTGAACGGCTCTCAGCAATATCTTCCAAATTCTTGCAAACAACCCTGAGTACTTGCTGAGTTTTCTGGCCTAGAGTTCCAAAGTAGTTCCACAATCCTTGCTAAAATATAATCAGGTCTATAACAACAATAGTCCATTTTTTAGTAACAGTTTGTCTTGGGTTTCTATTGCTGTGACAAAACATCTGATGAAGAGTAACTTTGAGGAAAGGGCTTTTTTCAGCTTGCATTTATATGTAGCTACCCATCAGCAATGAAAGTCCAAGAATGAACTCAAGGTAAGAATGTAGGGGGATGTAACTGAGGCAGAAGTCATGGAGGGGTGTACTGGCTTGATTGTCACATCTTGCTCAGCTTGCTTTTGGACACAGCTCAGTACCACCTGGCTAGGGTTGGCACCTCTCACAGTGGGCTGGGTCCGCTCAATTATAAATCAAGAAAATACCCTAAAGACTCACCCTCAAGTCCCCCTGTATAGAGGCATTTTCTTGATTCAGAGTCCCTCTTCCAAATGGCATTAGCTTCTCTCAAATTGACATAAATTTAACAGAGACAGAGACAGAAAGCAGACTCACAGTCATATAAATTTTGTGTCTAACCAATACAAAAAGTATACAATATTTCCTCTCTTCTATCAATGCTGACCAGCAGCTGCTCCTAATTTTCCTAAATACTTTTTACTGAATCAAATCCCTACTAACTTCAAAAATTCCTGTGGACACTGATTAACTAACAATATTTAGTTATTTACCAGAGAATCTTGTTGGAGATCAATAAATAGATTCATTACAATTGGAGTGGTACTGTCTTCATGAAGCAGGGCTTGTGGCTACATAAGAAGAATAAACAAAATGGTCTGGAAACAAAATGACTCCTGTGTTTCTGTGCATGTGAGAGATAGTTTCACACTAGTGCCATGGATATTTTACACTTCTAAGTAATGAATTGAAAGTTTCAACATGGAAGATAATACTAAGCTCTGTGTTCAAAAAAAGAATACGGATTGAAAGCGGATGTAAGTAACTACAGCTAGGATGTGGGGTGCCAAATCTGTCAACAACAGATACAAATCAACAATATGTCGCTATTTCTAGGGTGATCAGCAAATGACTATAGGTCCAATTCCATGTGAAATAGCAGCAACTTGTCCTTACTGGAAGAGAAACTTATTGTGGCAATTGAATTGTCTTTCTTACAGATAATATTTCTATTGAAACTAGCATCCATGGACTTATAGAATGCCACAGCTCTAACTGAAGTACTCACTTCACAAACAAGAGTGTAACAGTAGACCCATGATCATGGAATTTACTAGTCTCACCATTTCTCACTATCTTGATGAATATGCTCCGATAGAATGGTGATGTGGACTTTAAAAACACAGTTACAATGCCAACTGTGTGGAAATTATCTGGAGGCCTAGACAGGGTCCTATAGAATGTATTTATACTTTGAACAAGCTTTTTTTTGTTGTGTATCTTCTCCCATAGCTTAGATTCATAAATCTAGCAATTAAAAGGTAGATTTACTGTAAGTAACCCAATTTTGGTTTCTACTGTTATCTACTATTAGTAACCAAAATTGATGGTTTCTATTCTTATGAATTTATGTTCTGTTAGCATGGTAGCTTTAGTTTGAGGAAAAGCAACAAACATTCAATTAAACTAGACAATAACTTGCCCATGGCTACACAGGCTTCCTGATGCCCTTGAACCAATAATTAAAGGAGAGATTTGTTTTGTTAGCAGTCATGACTGACCTTGATTACTAGCAGACAATTCAAATGCTGGTCCACAATGGATATGTGCAAAATGTAAAGGGAATGTACTACCTTTTTGTCAAAGGTTAAATAAGAAAGGCACTATTTTTAAGAATACTGTAAAACACCATTTGGTAAATTTTCCTACAAGTCAAAATATACATTCTAGGTTGCATTCTGTACTCAGAGTTGCATTCTATTTCTTGCCTATGCTGGCTTCAAAATTAATTTTATTCAAAAGACTTCCATATTTTGATTATATTTCCCACTTACATCTCTCCCCAGATCCTCCCTATCTCCCTAATGATTCAACTGTATGATCTCTCTCTTTTAAAGAAGAAAAGAGAAAAAAATGAAAATCAAAACAATCATTTTAAAAACCAATAAGACAGAACATAGAAAAACAAAACAAAAAGTGTACAGTCAGGTACAAACACACACACACACACACACACACATACACACACACACACACACACACACACACACACACACCTCAACTCAGCGGAGAAACCAAACATGGAGTTTGTTTTATTTTTGGAGCCTATCCTGAAGTGTGGTTGATATATCTAGTGATGCTCCATTGGAAAACAACTGATTTTCCTTTTCCCAGCAATTGCCTTTAGCTTCTTGGCTAGGATGGAATTTTGTGTGATTATCAGAGCAGGAATTTTGTCTAGTTTGTGTAGAATTTATGTTTGCTATCATAATCTCTGGGAGTTCCTATGCTTATCATTCTTGTCCTGTTTGGAAACATAGTTTCTTTGGAGTCATTCACCAATTCTACCTCTTATAATCTTTCCTTGTGTTCTGCTTAGATCCCTGAGGGGAAAGGTTTCAGGAAGAGACTTTAGGGGTGAATGATTCAAGTCTCTCACTTTCTTCACATTGTCCAGGTGTAGATCTTTGTTTATTTCCATTTACTGAAAGAAGAAACTTCTCTGTTGAGGGATGAACAATGCTTTAATCTATAGGTAAGAGACTATCATCAAGAGTCATTTTATTGCTAAGTTACTATAGTAGAACTATGCCAATTAAATTTAGCTAATTATATAAAAATGTGAGGCTGATCTTTGATCACTCACTGAGACACAGGTCCCCTATTTGTTAGGAAAAAAATATCTCCCAATGAGTTTGTGTGCCTACTTGAAACAAAGCATTTTGCCTTGCTAAAATATTTTAGGTTGTGTAAGCCACACATTCTTGAGACCAGTGAGTCATTTCATAATGAGATAAGGAAGAACATGTCTGGGGTACAGGAGAAGCTTCAAGGTATTCCTTGATATTATCATTGCCTATTATTAAGGTCAAAAGATACTACAACAACGCAATGCAAGCAGAATAGTAAATGTTTCAAATCCTTCAGGAGTAAATTTATGAGACAATCTTTTAGATAAAGAACCAAGGTGCTTGCTGAAGGCAGAGGGAACAAGGAATGGGTTTAAATGCTCTGATCTGTGGATAGAAGGGTTGCAATTGCCCTGAGTGTTTCTAATGTATATTTTAAGAATATTTGTGTACACAATCACACATATTCAGTGAATATATTTTTCTTATTTTCTCAATTTATTTAATATGTATTAATGTATTGAAATAACATCAGCACTTGACTGTTGCAAATCCACATTATTGTTCGAAGTTATATTTAAGTGACTAAGCACTCTTCAAAAGAATTTTCTCTTTAGGAAGAAATAATATTCTTCAGTTGTATCTGGAATAGGTGTGAATTATACAATTACATTCTTTGTTTGGAAATTAGAAATGCTATTATGAGCCAGGCATGGTGGCACACACCTGTAATCCCAGCACATAGGAGGCAGAGGCAGGCGGATTTCTGAGTTTGAGGCCAGCCTGGTCTACAGAGTAAATTCCAGAACAACCAGAGCTACACAGAGAAACCCTGTCTTGAAAAAACAAAAAACAAAACAAAACAAAAAACAACAACAACAAAAGAAATGCTGTTATGAGATGTGCTTGTATATCAGGCTGACAAAGGTTGGACTTGTGATGTTTGATATTGGCTTACAGCTTGATCAAATATGAATCCAGCCAAGATACAGTCCCATAGTCAATTAAGTTAATTTCCAGAAAGAACTAAATGAGATTCAGAGAAAGTCTTCTACCAGAGTAGACAGTAGCTTCCAGTGACAGCCTAGTTTTTAAGAAGTCTAAATTAAAAGCAACTCTGATTTCACCTTCCTAACTTTGTTCACTACTGGTGAGTTCATCTACTTTGTTATGGTTATCCAACTTGGCCATCAAAACTTAGCTTTTTTAACCTTCCAATGTAGAAAGAAGGCCAGCTACTACTATGGAGTCCTCTAGCCTCCATTGCCAGACAGGTACTGCTGAGGCATATGACATTGTGGATAAAGAAACTACTGAGTTGGAAGCCATTGCTTGACTACCCAGCTCTAGATTTGTCGGCAAAAGTAAAAAAAAAAAATTAATAATTCTTTTTTTATTCACTTTGTCTATGACATTCTTCCAAAACATTTATTCCAAAACCTCAAGGAATAAAAAGTGCTAATAAGAACACCAATAGTGTATGCTCTAAGATCAAGAATTGACAAATGGGACCTCATAAAATTACAAAGTTTCTGTAAGGCAAAGGAAACCATCAAAAGAACAAATCGGCAACCAACAAATTGGGAAAATATCTTCACCAATACTACATCAGATAGAGGGCTAATATCCAATATATATAAAGAAAACAAGAAGTTAGACCCCAGAAAACCAAACAATAAGGGGGCTTACGGGACTTTCAGGGAGTAGGGGGCTAGAAAAGGGGAAATCATTTGAAATGTAAATAAATTATATCGAATAAAAAAAATTTTAAAAAATGGGGTACAGAGTTAAAGAATTCTCACCTGAAGAACTTCGGATGGCGGAGAAACATCTTAAAAATTGCTCAACTTCATTAGTCATTAGGGAAATGCAAATCAAGACAACCCTGAGATTTCACCTTACACCAGTCAGAATGGCTAAGATTAAAAATTCAGGAGACAGCAGATATTGGCGAGGATGTAGAGAAAGAAGAACACTCCTCCACTGCTGGTAGGGTTGCAAATTGGTACAACCACTCTGGAAATCAGTCTGGCGGTTCCTCCGAAAACTGGGCACCTCACTTCCAGAAGATCCTGCTATACCACTCCTGGGCATATACCCAAAAGATTCCCCAGCATGTAATAAGGATACATGTTCCACTATGTTCATAGCAGCCCTATTTATAATTGCCAGAAGCTGGAAAGAACCCAGGTATCCCTCAACAGAAGAGTGGATGCAAAAAATATGGTATATATACACAATGGAGTACTATTCAGCCATTAGAAACAATGAATTCATGAAATTCTTAGGCAAATGGATGGAGCTGGAGAAAATCATACTAAGTGAGGTAACCCAGACTCAAAAGATGAATCATGGTATGCACTCACTAATAAGTGGATATTAACCTAGAAAACTGGAATACCCAAAACATAATCCACACATCAAATGAGGTACACGAAGAACGGAGGAGTGGCCCCTTGTTCTGGAAAGACTCCGTGAAGCAGTATAGAGCAAAATCAGAAGAGGAAATTGGGAAGGGTTGGGTGGGAAAACAGGGGGAGGGAAGGGGATTGATGGGACTTTAGGAGAGTGGGGGTCCAGAAAAGGGAAAATCATTTGAAATGTAAATAAATATATCAATACATTTAAAAAAATAAAAATAAATAAAAATAAAAAAGTGCTAATAAAGACTAGGTACTATTTTCTAAACTTGGAAATAGTTATTACTGAATGGAAAATTTATTTTTATGTATTCTCCAAATTTAAATCACTCATTATGTCAAAAATTCATAAATATTAAGGAATTGGTCAATTGTTATAAAATCATGTCTGGTATTTCATTGAACAGTAACATAATTATGGCTAAAAATACCATTTCAAACCAGCTAAGAGGACTCCTAACATTCTTGTCAAAATAAATTACTAATAATTACAACATAGATAGGCTACATACTATGAATTATCACACAATGTATAGTTGAGTAAAAAACTTCACCTTATATTGCATAAGTATGTATAATTTTTAAGTAACAATTAGCTGACCAGACAAGGGAAACAATATGTCCAGAGTTAAGAGAACAATTCAGCAGCCCATGAATTTTCTTAATGATGAATGGGCAGAGGGAGTCTGATTAGAAGATAGAGTAGAGAAAAACCTGTTATGAATTTGATAAGCAAGAAACTTGTTTGCATGAACTCCCTCCTCAGCAAAGCATGAACTGTAGAGCAAGGATCATGGATGATTCCAATCCCTGAATCTGGAGTACAGCCCAGTTTCCAAACCTTGGTCTATTTAGTGTTGAGTAAGCACTGCAGGAGCTACTGAACTGTGGATATACCTGAAAAGATAGAGAGAATCATATTTGTTCAAACTAAAATAGTTCTAAAGCATAGACATTTTCTAGTTTGCAACATTTTTGAGTGATTATAATCAATGGTGACATGAATACATTTTTAACATGAGAATTTATGAAATCATCATACAATAGTTCTACCAGATCCATCTTTTCTCTCCCTCCATGAAACACACTTTACAAAAACTAATAACCATCACTTTTTTATATAATGATACAAAAGGATATTCAAAGCTAAAGGAAATAAGTAACAGGCTTCAACTATTTGACAAAATAGATTTTGACCCAAAAACTAGGCAGAAGAGAAAAACAGGAATCTTAATACAAACTAAGAAAAAATAAGTCTACCAACAGGGCAGTACAGACCCAAATTTATATTCAACCAAAATATAAATGCTTATATTCATAAAAATTCAACAACAAACACTATTAGACTGAAAACTACAGATTGATTTAAACACAGTGCTAATGAGGGATTTCAGTATAGAACTCTCATTAATATACAGTTTCTCCAAAAACAAACTAACCAGAGAAAAATCTGGAGTTAAATGTTATAATAAATCAAGTAGATCTAACTAATATCTAACATCATAAATCAAAGGATCTAACAAACACATATAGAACATTCAAACTGGGAGTAAACGAGTAAGCTAGAGGCTTTTGGCAGGCTGAAGTGGAGCAATGCCTAAGTCAAAGGAACTTGTTTCTTCAAGCTCTTCAGGCATTGATTCTGACATCGAAGTTGAAAAAAAGTTAAAGAGGAAAAAGTAAGTTGTTCCAGAGAAACCTGTGAAGAAGCAAAACCCTGGTAACACTTCTAGAGCCCTGGCATCCTTCAAGCAGAGTAGCAGCAGCAGAGATGATAACATGTTCCAGATTGGAAAGATGAGATATGTCAGTGTTCAGAACGTTAAAGGAAAAATTCTAACTGATATTAGAGAATATTGGATGGACTCAGAACGTGAACTGAAACCAGGGAGAAAGGTATTTCTTTAAACGTGGAACAATGGAGCCAGCTGAAGAAACAGATCTCTGACATAGAAGCTGCAGTAAGAAAGCTGTAAAATCTGAGCTATAGAAAACCTGTACTGGTGTTGTTGTCTTTTATATTGGTTTCTGTTTTCTAAATGATGTTTTCCAAGCTGTTATATATTTGGACTACAGAACAATTTGTAAGACAAATACTTTTTTAAATGCGCATTATTAAAATGTTCTAAGTAAATTGCCAACTTTATTAAATAGAATTGCTTTGTGCCCCCTACCTAGTGTGAAATAAACTCAGATCATTACAATCTGTAAAAAAAAAAAAAAAAAAAAAAGAACATTCAAACCGAACAATACAAGTTCTTCTCAGAAGCCAATGGTATTTTTCTTCAAAATCGACCACATATTTGCAGACAAAGAAAGTAAGCAAACAGACAAACTGAACACTAGTAGCAATAAAAGACACAGAAAGCATGCAAATTTAAGGAAACTAAGCAATATACTAATTAATAACTAGTACATGGAGATAGAAATTTAAAGGGAAAATTTTAATTCCTAGGATTAAATAAAAATGAAGACATAATATCTAAAAAACAAAATCTATGGAACACAAGGAAGGCAATGCTAAGAGGAAAGTTTATAGTGCTAAGTGCCTGTATAAAAAACAAAAACAAACAATGAATTCTAAAATATCACAAGTTAAAAATTTAATGCTGCAACTGAAGACATTGAGAAAACAAAAACAAATATCACCCAAAACATCCAATGGATGAAAAGAGATAAGCAAAGCCAATGCTGAAGTTAATGAAATAAAATGAAACAATATGAATAATCAATGAAACAATGAGATAATTCTTTGAAAATGTCATCAAGATTATCAAGCCCCCCCTCAAATTAACCAAAGAAAGGGAGAAGAGGTCCAAACCTATAAAATTAGGGAGTAAAGAGGAGACATTTCAACAGATATACTGGAAAATCAGAATCATAAGGGCATACTTTATATATATATATATATATATATATATATATATATATATATATATATATATATACTGCCAAACTGGAAAATATAAAGGAAATGAATATATTTCTATATATGGCCTACTAGACTAAATGAAGATGATAAGTAATTCAAAAATACCCATAACATCAAACATGATAGAAGTAGTACTTAGAAGTCACCCTAAAAAACTTACTGCCATGCAAATTCAGGGTAGAACTCTATCAGAACTTCAGAGAAGAATTAATGTTAGAACATGATCCAAATGGAGCCAGAAGAGTAGATTTCTGAGTAGAGTTCTGAATGTGCTAAGAAGCCAAGATAAGAGTCACGTGACCAGTTTCTTTAAAACACATGATTGCTTTGGAGATTGCTTTCATGCCCCTCCCAGGTCTAAGAGATAGGTGTGTGTTTACTTCAGATTATTCATTACAACAGACTGTTATTTCTTTATATACTTCTAAGTAAAAACATGATTTTGACGTGACTAAAACATTCAGCTTGTGTGCCATGTATGGCTCACCGTTGTGATTGTACTCTTCACTTATGAGATTTCTCTTAGGCCTCAAAAATACAAATTAACTGATGCTCTGAATAAATTTGGCTGTTATGCGATACTTTAGTCTACTTTCTTTGCAGGTTCTATTCTTCTAAGTCCCACCATCTAGAACAGTAAACAACTATGAGCAAAACTCACTCTTCCATTATACAGGAAAAGATAAAATTTCCCAATTGTTCTTATGAAACTAAATATAAAAGGTAAGCAAAGACCAAACAAAAAAGTCAAATTTTCACCAATATCTCTGATAAATCTAGATTCAAAATTCTTAATTAAATACTTGTACATTTGAATACATTAAAAATAGTCTTTGTTTTATTCGATATATTCTTTATTTACATTTCAAGTGATTTTTCCCTTTCCTGGATCCCCTCTCCCTTAAAGTCCCATAAGCCCTCTTCTCTCCTCCTGTTCCCCAATCCACTCCTTCCCACTTCCCTGTCCTGGTATTCTCCAACACTGCTGCACTGAACTTTTCCAGGACTGGGAGGCCACTCCTTCCTTCTTCATGTGCACCATTTGATATGTGCATTGTGTCTTGGGTATTTCAAGCTTCTAGGCTAATATCCATTTATCAGTGAGTGTATACCATGATTCTTCTTTTGCGACTGGATTACCTCACTTAGGATGATGTTCTCCAGTTCCATCCATTTGTCTAAGAATTTCATGAATTCATTGTTTCTAATGGCTGAATAGTACTTCATTGTGTATATATACCACATTTTCTGTATCCATTCCTCTGTTGAGGGACATCTGGGCTCTTTCCAGCTTCTGGCTATTATAAATAGGGCTGCTATGAACATAGTGGAGCATGTATCCTTATTACATGCTGGGGAATACTCTGGGTATATGCCCAGGAGTGGTATAGCGGGGTCCTCTGGAAGTATCATTCCCAGTTTTCTGAGGAACTGCCAGACTGACTTCCAGAATGGTAGTAGCAGCTTGCAACCCCACTAGCAGTGGAGGAGTGTTCCTCTTTCTCCACATCCTCACCAGCACCTGTTTTCTCCTGACTTAAAAATAGTCTTTAACTTGATAGATTTTACTTCATTGCATAAATGCAGGAGTGGTACAATATACATAAAACAATCAATATAGTCCACCATACAGTGAGTCAAAGGTGTGAACTATATGATCATCTCATTAGATTCAGCAAACAGCTTTGACAAAACCAAACATTCTTTTCTGATAAAAGACCTAGACACCAAGCAAAACAGGAGATATCTGTCACTTTATTAAGGAAAACAGTCAATATATGGCACCATTACTGGTACCAAAATCCTAGAACTGGTAAGGTCATAGGCTCTAGGGAAGAACCTACTACTATAATTCAACTAAGCAAATATAATATTCAACTGACTTCCAATGGTTTATCCTGTATGTATAGATTAGTTCATCTCTCAACCCTTGTCAAAGATAATTCTATCTATAATAGATGAGGATTAACACAGAGATCCACAACTAGCCATGGTGTACAGAATAAGAGAATGTAACTTGCACAAATAAAAAAAATGGAGCATATATACTGTGGAACATAAATGGAACAGATACTGTGACTTCTCCTCCCAAAGTTCATGAACCACTGCAGAAGATTTGGAAGAAAATGTATAAAAGCCACAGGTACTGGTCAACAAGAATAGAATGATTTCCATACATCGCAGGACTGAATTCACGTTGGTTATGACAGCAAGCACAAGACTCACAAGCCCAAGCCAGAGAAAATCCCAGCATAAAGATAGAAGGTAGACAATGAGTCCCACTTCTATCTAAGGAGCTATTGTCAATTGATAGCTAGTAAGAGGGGAGATTATCTATTTTTTATTTTTAAATATATTATTTAAATTTTAACTAAAGTATAATTACAAAAGTTTTAGAAAAGTTGGTAACTCACACATAGATGGGACTTCTGTATTTGGAGTTCTTATGTATCAAAATGTTAAACAACAGGATTCCACATATCAGAGTTGCTGTCTTTGAAACTCATGGTATTATGACAATAGTTTCAATTTCTATGTTAACCAGCAATGTGTCATATATTTGCAATAGGTTTTTTTCCCTGAATTTTATTTTGTTTTGCTTTGCTTTTGAGACGACGGGGCTTTGCTATAACAGGTTTGCCTAGATTCATATCTCATAAATTGTTTTCCTTCTTCATGATGGTTACGTTTGAAAGTCAGTTGGAAAATCAATTTTTTATTATGGGGAAATGCTTTGTGTCTCTCATTCTGTTCAGAATACTGACCTGCCATGTGCCAACTCTCAAGAGCAAACCAACACTATTTCAATAATCTTAACTGTTTGGCAGATTCCAAATGGATCCAGGCCTAGTCTATGCATAATTTCCCTTGAGGCTTTATGGTCTAGAAACTTTGGGAATCTGTGGAGGTATCATGCTCAACAGATACCATATAATGCTCTGTGTTTATAATGATCTTGAAGATTTTGATAAATAATCAGTAAATTTGTGTTTTGCTAATAAACATCAATGGAGTAGTAAGATACTGATTGGGACTTGGATGCAGTTACAGCTTTTGCCACTTTTCTGTTGTCGCTGGAAGGCATTTAATGGCTTGAACTCACTCCTGACATCCCAGTTCCTTCTTGATCTAGTCTTTGTACTTTGCTACTAGTGCAGCACTTTGGCACCCACAAGACTGTGATATGGGTAGATTGCATCTAGTATACAGAGAGATTAGCAGCAATGGAAGCCAGTTTTGGAATGACAAGACCATAGTGTATACAACTGGCACCCATCCTTCATTTAAGTACCCATTGTGAGGGGGTTAAAGAGCCACAGTATCTTCTAAGGTTACCTGTCATGCGTGACCTGAGGCTACATTCCCATAGGAGGGAGACAGTTGATTAAAGCTTTCTAACTGTAGCTGGAACCTACATTCCAAACTAGAAGTCAACAGAAGGGTCTCTAGACAGCTGATACATTCACTCATGCATGTTTCCTGTGCTATAAATTTGTTTCTTTGGGCTTACACTGTTATTCTTTCTCTGCCATCCTAATATGGAACTATGACATTCTTTCTTTTTCTTTCTTTCTTTCTTTCTTTCGTTCGTTCGTTCGTTCGTTCTTTCTCAAATAATTTTTATTCCATTTAAAAGTTCATTTAGTTGTTTCTTTGAAAGTTCCACACATGCATTTTGATACTCTGCCATTCAACACCTATCATTACATCTCCTACAGAGACTTTCCAAGATTTATTATCTTTACATTTATGAACACTTTACTTTCACCACAGTGATCTGAATACTCACTGGATTAGAAATATGTACAGGAAGCTGATGACATCTCCTTGTATACATTTCTACTCTCATTCCATTGGGTTGAGACACTTACTTGTATTGTTTATTTTAACTTCATGGATATATATTTGATGACATGCAATATTATTAGGCTCAGTAATTATTTTACATGAGGTTCGGAGCAATATATCTTCTGTTCTTGTTGGTGAACAGTTGTGTATCATTGTTAAATACAGTTGATAGAGGATGCTTTTGAATTATTCATTTCTAACAGAAAGTACTGTTGTGTTTGATAGTTACAGTGGACACAAAATTTTCTAAATTTGTAATTCTGTCAGTTCTTGTCAGGTTATTTAATTAAAACTTCATTGCTAGATGCATATATGTTTTTCTTCAGCTGGAGTAATTGATCCCTTTACCCTTATGCAGTGGTTCTTTTCTTTCCTGATAATATTCTGGGTCATCCTACATCAGATAGAGGGCTAATATCCAATATATACCAAGAATTCAAGAAGTTAGACCCCAGAAAACCAAATAACCCTATTAAAAATGGAATACAGAGTTAAACAAAGAATTTTCACCTGAAGAACTTCAGATGGCCGAAAAGCATCTTAAAAAATGCTCAGCTTCATTAGTCATTAGGGAAACACAAATCAAAACAACCCTGGGATTTCACCTTACACCAGTCAGAATGGCTAAGATTAAAAATTCAGGAGACGGCAGGTGTTGGCGAGTATGTGGAGAAAGAGGAACACTCCTCCACTGCTGGTGGGGTTGCAAATTGGTACAACCACTCTGGAAATCAGTCTGGCGATTCCTCAGAAAATTGGGCACCTTACTTCCAGAAGATCCTGCTATACCACTCCTGGGCATATACCCAGAGGATTCCCCACCATGTAATAAGGATACATGCTCCACTATGTTCATAGCATCCCTATTTATGATAGCCAGAAGCTGGAAAAGAACCTAGGTATCCCTCAACAGAAGAATGGATGCAAAAAATGTGGTATATATACACAATGGAGTACTATTCAGCCATTAGAAACAATGAATTCATGAAATTCTTAGGCAAATGGATGGAGCTGGAGAGCATCATACTAAGTGAGGTAACCCAGTCTCAAAAGATCAATCATGGTATGCACTCACTAATAAGTGGATATTAACCTAGAAAACTGGAATACCCAAAACATAATCCACACATCAAATGAGGTACAAGAAGAACGGAGGATTGGCCCCTGGTTCTGGAAAGACTCTGTGTAGCAGTATAAGGCAAAACCAGAACAGGGAAGCGGGAAGGGGTGGGTGGGAGAACAGGGGGAGGGAAGGGGGCTTATGTGCCTTTCGGGGAAGTGGGGGACCAGAAAGGGGGAAATCATTTGAAATTTAAATAAAAAATATATCAAATAAAAAAATATTCTGGGTCATCAAATATATATCAATGAAGTTAAACAATGTGCATTGACATTGGCTCTGTCTAATATTACTATATCTTTTCCATTATCAATGTCACAATATTCCTTTCTCTATTATTTTAATCTATCCAGTCATTTAACAGAGAAAATTCTTTTAGGCAAGATATTTTGGAGTAACATTGTGGCACACACGTGCAAACTAAACATGGGGGACTGATGTGTATTAAATTTGGAAAACATAGTCCAGCTTAAAGCTATCCTTGTTTAAATATGAAGACATTTCCTCAAAAGAGATATACTTGATGCATTGTTGATTTCTATGATGTATTTAAACAAATTACATTTTAAATGGTGGTTAATATAGTCAAAATGGCATTTGCACTATTTTGCATTTGTTCTTTGCTTCAATTTTAATCATCTTTATATGTCTTATTTTGATTGAATATTTTACATGGCTTTATTAATATTTTATTAGATATATTCTTTATTAACATTTCAAATGATTTTCCCTTTGCTGGTTCTCCCCTCTCCAAAAGTCCCATAAGCCCTCAGCCCTCCTTCTGTTTCCCAATCAATCCCCTCCTTCTTCCCTGTTCTGGTATTCCACTATACTGCTTCATTGAGCCTTTTTGGGACCAGGGGTCTCTCCTTCCTTTTGGGGGGCATCATTTGATATGTGAATTTTGTTTTGGGTATTCCAAGCTTCTGGGCTAATAGTAACTTATCAATGAGTGCACACCATCTGTGTTCTTTTGTGATTGGGTTACCTCACTTAAGATGATATTTTCCAGTTCCATCTATTTGCCTAAGAATTTCACGAATTCATTGCTTTTAATAGCTGAGTAGTGCTGAGCAGTGGTGACACACCTTTAATCCCAGCACTCGGGAGGCAGAGACAGGTGGATTTCTGAGTTTGAGGCCAGCCTGGTCTACAAAGTGAGTTCCAGGACAGCCAGGGGTACAGAGAGAAACCCTGTCTTGAAAAAAAAAAAAACAGCTGAGTAGTATTCCATTGTGTAAATATACCACATATTCTGTATCCATTCCTCCATTGAGGGACATCTGGGTTCCTTCCAGCTTCTGGCTATTATAAATAGGGATGCTATGAACATAGTAGAACATGTGTCCTTATTACATGCTAGGGAATCCTCTGGGTACGTCAACTTATCACACATTAGAATAACCTAGGGAGCCTTAGCTGACAAAATAGACAAAATGTCCTGATTGCCTTGATTGATGTGGTAAGATTTATCCTAACTGTAGGCAAAACCATCTGGTAGAAGTTCAAAAAGGGTTTGTCAAAAGAAATAACTTCTCCTTTATTTTGTTTCCCCCCCTAGCTTGGCTTTCCCTTTTGCAATTGAGTTGTTTTCACCTGTTCTTACTGTTGCTGATTCCTTCACTGAGAGCAGAACCACCATTCTCAGTTGCCCATTGGAGAATAGGGACCTGCAGATGACCAGGAAACTTGCTGGCTTCTAGTGTGAGATTGAAAGTGCCCAAACTTATAGACTCAGTAACTACGCAGTGTTACTTGACCCTCACCCACAAAGTGAAAAAGACAGACATTATCGGACTACTCCAACTGATGAGTCATTCAGCTTTAAAGATGAAGTCATCAGTTTCTCAGCTCTCAGGTATGAATTTCTGTTTCATTATTTTAAAACACTATAAATTCAGAGAGTACTATAAATATATTCTCTCACACACATATGTGTGTGTATACACTTACATATATGTGTATGTATTCATACCATATATTGATTTCATTGGTTCTGTGCCTCTTGAAAAGCCTAACACAGATTCCATCATATCTCTTTGTTACAACACCTACTGAATCTCTCTTATAATTCAGTGTTGCTCTAGATTCTGTACTGCAATTTACTGATTAAGTTAATCTACATTTGTATAATTGTGTATAACTTCCTATAAATGCACATACTTTGTAAAAGTCCCTTTTTCATTCTCCCAGGCTTGTACATATTGCTCTACTACTTCTCAACACATTATCGCTGAACACAAGGATGCTCTCTCATTATTATGAACAAACAGGTGCTTATACCAAAAAAAGTGGAAGTGGAAATTTTTACTCCCTTTCGTCTTTATTATTCCAACATTATTTTATGAATAAGATGTTGTATTTAACTTCTGTCTTCTTCAAGTTCTTTCTTACCATACAGTCTATCAAGACTAAGTCAATGAACTCCCATGATATGTGCTTACTCAAGAAATTTTTTGTTTCTCTTTCATTTTTCGAGGATAATTTTACTCTTGTGTTGATTTTTTTTTATCAGCTTTGTACAAGCTAGAGGTCATGTGAGAAGAAAGAACCTCAGCTGAGAAATGCTTGCATTCAATCATCCTATAGCCATGACTAGGAGAATTTTCTTAATTGTTGACTGGTATTAGAGGACCAGCCCATTGTGGATGGGGCAACATCTAGAAGGGTCCTGAAGTGTCCTAGAAAACAGGCGAAGCAAGCTATGAGGAGAAAGCACATAAGCAGCCTTCTGCTTCGAGGTTTCTGTCTTGAATTCTTGCCCTGACTTTCCCAGTTTTAGACTGTGATCTGAGAATTGTAAAATGAAATAAACTCTTTTATTTCACAAGTAACTTTTGGTCATGGAGTTTTACCATAGCAACAGAAAGCAAACTAGAAGAGCTATATATATCACTATAGCTTTAGTACATATTTTCCCAACATTTTAGATACCTTTTTTTTTTTACAATTTCATCTTGCTTCATGTTTTCTAAAAATAGTTGCAATATAATTTTTAATTTGTTCTTCTATGAGGATAATGATGATGATGATGGTGACAATAATGTTGATTCTGGCTTCTTGCAAAAATTTCTCTTTCACTTTTCAACCTAGAATAAAAGATGAATCCATGTAGATATTTTTATATTAATTCTGCTCAGAATTTCCTAGATCTTTGGTGTATTAATAACTCATAGAAAATTCTCAGACCTCTCTTCTGTTCCTGTGCTCTGCTCTTCTGCATTCACTACTCCATGAATGTTTTACCTTCTGTGATCCCTACACCTTGAAAGTTCTGACTTACTTTCTTTTTCTTCCTTTTGCATTTTAGTTTTGGTAGGTTCTATTCACCTATTTGCAAACTTACTTTTTTCTTCTTCATTTCTTTCTAGTTTAATGACAAGCTCATTAAAAGCATGATTTTTTTTGTCGATTATGTTTAGTGTGTGTGTGTGTGTGTGTGTGTGTGTGTACACTTTACAGAAGTTGTATCTCTCTGTCAACCATGTGCATCCCAGTATTGACATTAGACCATCAGTTTTGACAGAAAGTTCTTTTGTTGGTCCCAAAATAGCATTCTTAATTTTAAGAGTTTTTTATTGTTATTATTATCAGGATGTACTTTTTAATCTTTTCTAAGTTTTTGTCTCACATGCATGAACCATCTGTTCTAGTAGGTTCTTAGAATCCTTAGAATTTGGATCATGATTATTTTAAGTTTCCAATATGCTATGCTTTGTATCTCTGCCATTTCTGGATCATTGTGATGCTTAAATTCTCTCTGCATTTGTATTCATTTGCAACATTTCATTGAAATGATTTACCAAGCAAGAGTAACATAAGCAAATTCATGCTTTAGTGTTTCTGTAGTCTGTGAACTAATGTTCCTTGAAAAAAGACACAATTTTGGTTAAAAATTTAAAGGGCCAATTGACCAAAATATTGATTGTGATGAGGTGAGATGTTGTAGAGGTCAACTCAGGAACTTTGGGAAATTCCACCAGATCCCTCCCTTCCTGGAAGAAAAAGGTCACAGAGCACATAGGCACCCCTTCCCTCCAGAAGGGAGAGGCTAATTACAATCCTCAGATGATTAGATTCCTCCATGAGGGCATGGAGACACATTGCTCATGGTGAACTGACCACTTGCCATCCACAGATAAGGGAATCCTTGTTACCTCATTCCATAAGGGCCCATCAGTTTAAAAGTCATACTGACTGCCAACCATATTGTGCCTAGTGGCTGTTGCTCTATTTTTTTAATCAGATATTTTCTTTATTTACATTTCAAATGTTATCCCCTCTCCTGGTTTCCCCTGCAAAAACACCCTATCCCATTCCCCTCCCCCTGCTCACCAACCCACCCACTCCAGCTTCCCTGTCCTGGTATTCCCCTACACTGAGGGAATCAAGCCTTCTCAGGACCAAGGGCCTCTCCTCTCTTTGATGTTCAACAAGGCCATCCTCTGCTACATATGCAGCTGGAGCCATGGGTCTTTGGTTGGTGGTTTAATCCCTGGTTGCTCTGGTGGTGCTGGTTGGTTCATATTGCTGTTCCTCCTATGGGGCTGCAAGCTCCTTCAGCTCCTTCAATCCTTTCTCTTGCTCATCCATTGGGGACCTTGTGCTCAGTCCAATGGTTGACTGAGAGCATCTATCTCTGTATTTGTCAGGTACTGGCAGAGCCTCTCAGGAGACAGTTATATCAGGCTCCTGTCAGCACGTGCTTGTTGGCATCCACAATAATGTCTGGGTTTGGTGACTGTGTTGCTCTATTCTTCCCCTGAGAACTGTAGAAAAACTCACTGAACAAGCTGCCTGGGGTCACAGACTCTCCTTTGGGTACAGGATAACCCAAAGGTGCTGGAACAATAAATTCCTCTTGCTATTGCATTTATCCCCAGTTCCAAGTTGTTCACTTGGGAAGTCCCCAGTAGATAAGGCTCATTAGAGTCTTACAATGTTGCAGGCCCAGGCCACACAATCTTGGGCTATCCTTAGTGCCCTTAATAGCTATTCATTGCCCAGATCTTTATCTGACCTAACATTGTTGTGACTATTAATGCAAAATTTTTACTGTATTAATAGACTTTTAGCTTTAACAAACCAAAGGTAAACATGTCAGCAGCTAGTATTAGAGACATGTACCAGAGAGGTTTCTGCAATCTGCTATGACTTCTCTAATTGATGCTTCCACTAGTATATTTTTGAAAACCCTTGATTTATTAAGTTCTTTGGTTTTGCAAGTATGAAAAAAAGTGTGAAACTGTTTACATTGTTTAGAACTACATGAATTTGTGTTCGTGTCCAGGTTAAGACTCATGATGTATGGCTCAAAAATAAACACTTATTCTCTTTAACTTAAAAACTGTTAGCTTCAGTGGATCTTAACTGAATCTCTGGCTAGTTGCTTGGCTTACTGCTCCTTAGTTGTGATCTTTGTAATCATATTGGATGACTCTTGGGGAGTCTCACATACCAAGGTGAAGGAGTATCTTGAGTTTTAGCATGCTAGCCTCCTTATACTTTGGAATGTTGTTTTCCAGAAGAGATATTTTAGCCTTTCTTCTTCTTACATGAGGACAAGAAGAACAAAGAGGACTCCAGTTCTCTCCTAACTATCCTCTAGATCCAGGTAGGTTAGTTTCTTTCATCACTTTTGTAGAAAACAAAACTTAGAATTCAGTTAGAATATTTCAATCCTGGGTTTGAGGTCCAGAATACTTTTCTCTAATCTTCACAGTGATAACCTGAGACAATCATAAAGTTTCTGCCAAAAAACAGGCACTCAGATCTCACTTCTCAAGGTCATTCATGCTCACATTATAACAATTCCATGGTTATTCCTGTGTGGTTCCACAGCCCTCTGTCTCTCTTTATTTATATTTTCTCCATTGCTCAGGGGTTTATTTTTTGTCATACATGAATCTCTGGTTAATCTAGTATGAGAGCTAATACTCAGTTTGTTCATGTTTTCAGTTCTGCTGTTAATAGAATAATATTCAACATCTTCACTTGTCCCAGAGAAAAATATAAAGTCCCAGATCACAAAAAAAGGTTGGATTTCATTTCATTAAACAGAGTTCATTGAGGACACTGAGCTGCCCTTGCAGATTAGGTCTTAGTCCCTGCTGGCTTTGTAGCTGCACTCTGTTGTTAATAGAATGTAATGTGATATGGTCTCATGTAGGGAAACAGCACAGACTGTAGGGGCTGAAGGCTTAGGGCTACGAATGCAGGGCCTTGCATTCTCTCAACAATTATGTGTACTCTTATGGAATTCAGGACATGCCACTCCCAAATCTGGCACTGGGGTATTTTAAGAAACAGAAGATTAAACATTGTGTTCCCTTCTATTAATAATCCTTTCTCTTATATTGTGAAGGGACAATAGAACCCAGGAATTCTTTTTCTGAAACAATTCAAAAGACATA
The DNA here is from genome assembly GCF_947179515.1 of Apodemus sylvaticus. NCBI lineage: Eukaryota > Metazoa > Chordata > Mammalia > Rodentia > Muridae > Apodemus > Apodemus sylvaticus. The sequence continues at coordinate 70,251,958 of NC_067480.1, forward strand.
TGAAGGGTGTCCTCTTTAGGCTGAGAAGAAAGAAATGTTTTATCTCTGAGGATACAAAGCTGAAAAGAAGAATCATAGCAGTCAAGCTTTGCACTTTCTCACTATGAGATCATGCTTTTCTATCCATCTGTACCTCTCCATGACCTATGCTTCAAGACCATGCCAGAACTTTGTCCATTTAGTCAGTTCACCAATTTCTATGGTGCCTTCCATTTCATGTAAATATTAAATGAATTTTTATGTTTTCTCTGTTATTTGGGTTTTGTTATTAGAGCTTTAAGCATTACCCTAAAATGAGCAGAACAAATGTATCCTCACTCACATAGTACTCAAAAGAGGGATTCTCCAATCCAAAGAATGGCACATCACACCTGATTGCCTGTAGCACAGAATGTATATCCAAAGCAAGTCCTCATTCCTGTAATAAACATGTGGATTTTAATTGTCATAGTTGGTGATTTTAGAAAAGTAACTAAATGTGCACTTTCTTGTCAATGACCTGTGAATTTCTGTGCCTCTATGATAATGTTACAATGAAATAGTAGACTACTGTATGAGAGACTGAACTGAATGGATCATAGAGACGATAGGAAAGGGACCTCCTCCTGCCTTCTACTGCAAATTTTTAATGTTCAAATTATGTTAACCTTTTAGAAAAACAAGATTATAAAATATGGTAAATATCTCTCAGGATATATATTTGTTCTATTATGTGTGCCTAATGTTTCAAGACCTTTTGGACTTGACTAGTAGATGTGACTATCCTTCAGTTGGATTAGTCAAAGAGTTTGTTTACCAATGTAGGAATGACTGACAAGGACTCAAACTAAATATACACCATTTTCTGACAATTCTTTGAACACTCAAAACCTTGTTATTGGAGCAAGAGAGAATGTCAGAAGGGCAGATTCCTAAACCAACAGTATGCCTATGCCATTTATCTTACTGCTTCACTGCTGAGAAGAGATACCATTACCAAGGTAACTGTTATCAAAGCACATGCTTAAATGGGGCTGTCTTACAATTTTGGAGAGTGAGTCCATGATTATCATAGCAGGAAGCAGGGAGAAATGGTGCTAGAGTATTATCTAATAGCTTTGCTTCCTGATCTGCAGCCAGAGAAACTGAACCTGATATGGCATTTTGAAACCCATAACTACATGCTTCTTCCAACAACCTTGTAATCTTTCTCAAACACTTCTACTAACAGGGGACCAAACCTCAAATATATGAGCATGTGGGAGCCATTCACATTCAAACCACCATGTCATGGGTGAACATTGCCTTTTAAACATGATGTAATCAGAGGAGTTTGTCTTACTCTATGGTTTGAAGGAAAAATATAGGTTTATAGCTTTCTCCAAACTTTAAAAGAAAAAGATTGATCTCAAATACTGCACAGAATAATCTCTATTTTTACCACATATATATTTGAAGAAGGATATTTATTCTAAAGGAAATCTAGGTGGTGCTAAACATGTGGCATTTAACTGTGAGCCACTTTTAGAGCCTCTCTCATAAGTGTGATTTGAAAATGTAAAATGTGTGAGGAGTAGGAACTGGATTTTTTTTCTCTCTCTCTCAGGCAGCAAACAGGTAAACTCACAATGAAGGCCATGTCCTTGGGTTTTCTGTACCTGGGGAAACAACCCCCCAGCATTGCACATGTATTCTGGAAACTTTTGACTATGTAAAGTACTGCAAAACAGAAAATTGATCTCAGCCTCAAGAACTTTAACTGAGACTAAAGAATAATAAGTCAAGTAAGCCATCCAGCAGACCCTGGAGTGTTCTCAGCATGAAAAATGTACAGAAAGAATTAAGGGAGCTATGAGGACCCCTCAAATGAAGTTCTTCATGAAGTTAGGATCCTCATATTTAGCCCATCTATACTATAGGGCCAGCTATACCAAATTTTCAACTTTTTCCTAGGTACAGTATTCTTATTCAACTAAACCTAAGAATTTTAGAGTATTATAGTTTTGAAATATTCCGTCAGGCTCATGTGTTTGACTGCACGATTGTTCTTCAGTTAATGGTACTTATTTGGAAGGTTTTAGAACAGTATCAGGTGAAACCTAGCTGGAAGAAATAAATTTCTCAGGGATGACCTTGAATGTCTGAACCTCAGTTCAGCTTCTAGTGTGAACAGTCTTTTAGAACAAGCTGTACCAGAAGATCCCACCACCAAGTCCTCCTTGCCATAAATAAAAGTAAATTCGACCCTTAACTTGCTTCTATGAAGTATTTAATCCCAATGATAAAGAAAGTATCAGGAATTAAGTCCTTGCTGTGATAAAACTTACTCTGTGGATTTTAGGTCTTAGAAGCTGGTTTGCAGAAGAACTATGGCATGGTTTGATGCAGATAATAGATAATTCCTAGGGTGCTTTCAGCATAACTTAATGGACTATTTTGTGGAGATTTTGTAAGACTAAAGTATTAATAAAAATATAGACAGAGAAGACTTATCAGGAATTAAGCTAGCAACTATTCTTACTATATTTTGACAAATACTGTGACTCTTTAAAAAGAGTATCTATATTTATCTATATTTATCCTTCCAGTGACCAGGAAACATTGAAGAAGTCAAGGTGGAAATATTATAAGAGTCAAAGGATGGTTAGATGGCTAGAAAGTCATATCCTAGAAATAAGATGGTCATTTACACTTACGAATTCAAAGTAGCTGTGACTAACTACATAAGATCTGCACACCTGAAAAAAGGAAAGCACAATTAGTTGCAAAGATGGTAAACTATAATGATGGAGTTTGAATTATGATTATGCAATTATATCATGAATTTGTGACATAAGAGTAGGAGCATACAATGTGAATGTTTCTTAAGGAACACAGAAGGTCTGTGAGCTTCCTCAACTTTTAGAAAATAGATATGGTAAATGATGTTCTCATACCTAAGACATTTTTCTGAAGACAAATAATATTGTTGCAATTATACTTTCTATTACCTTGAAGATGCTAGACTATGAAGCAGGCTTTTCTGATGAACAATAAATGCTGTTATCAAAAAGCCATAACAATAAAAATGAGCCTTGTCATGCAAATTGCACTAAGCACTTAGCTGCCTTGAGTCCTCTTCCTATTTCAGTTCTTCCAGCCTTAATCAAGAGAGGCAATTTGAAGTTGTGTGGTGTAAGACAGAGTATCAGGGGTGAGGTGAATGCTATCACAAATTATTATATACAAGATTGATTTTGTTAACAACTTTAAGAAAATAATTCTGAAGGTCTGAGATTAAATTTTAAAATGATGAATTAGTTTGTTCAAATGAGGAAACTTCAAGGAGGCATAATATTTACATTGCAATGTGGTTAATGCTCATTACATTTATCCAAGATTTTGTTGAGCATTTCCAGCCAGTAGCAGAGCAGAATAACCTGAATTTTGGTGAAGAGAAGTTAAGTACAAGATCGATGCAGACTAGCAATGATTTACTAAACAAAGAACATCAATAAAGAGAAACATTGAACATTATACTGGGTTGACAGGAACAGTGCCTGGAGAGTAAGACCCCATCCATTGAAATTCTGAATACTGCAATGCAAATTTCTTTTTGAAACTTTAAAATAGAAATACCTGACAAAAGGAATGTGAAGACATATAGCCTCAGGATTGTCCTACTTCAATAAGGTTATGTAGTGTATAGCCTCAAGGTATCTTATTCCAATAGGAATGTCCTGGAGAATATACAACTTCAGGGGCAGACTGCTCCAATAATACTATCTTGGAATATGTTTTCCTACACTAAGTTGCTGTTTAGGTACCCAAACAATACTACACCCTTGGAAGAAGGAGCTCAGGCTCTATCCTGGACTTGAAGCAGAATTTAGCACTGTCTATATGATTCTGTTTGGCAGACAAAACAAACTTGATTATTGAGGCTTGTATCAAAATTTTAAGATATAATTGACAAAACCAAGGAATCAGTAGCAGGCTCAGATTCCCTGAGTGGAGCTTTTGAGTATGTAATATTTAAATATGTGAAGATGGAACCAAAGTTTTGATGAAGATCCCAAGATTATGGAGATTCCAGAAACATATTGAAAGGACTTTGAAGAAAAAGTTACTCATTGATTGGAAGCAGCACAAGAGAAGGTCTATGGGTGCAGCAGATGGCAGGACTGCGGACATGGAGAACCCAAGCAACTAGACTTAGATGATGTCACTATTCTCTGGGGATGCTGGACATTGGATTAGGCATCCATACTAGTAATATATTTATTTGTCCAGTCTTTCATTGCTTTCCTCCTATTGTCTCTGTGGTTATCCTTGCTCTAGTGGATTATTAGTCAATTCAATTGATGAGAGCAGAGAGCAGAGGCAGTGAGTGGGGACAGGGAGAGAGTTGAAAGTCCTGTGAGTATATATGGTGATTGACCACACCCGGACCAATGACCAATAGGCATATCAACTTAGGGTGATTCAAGGCTTATAAGGAACTGAGGACAGGATGGGCTAAGGTTGCTTGGGTTTAGGATACATGGAATGCCTCAGTAGCATGGGGATGCATTCCAGGAATCTCAGGAGCTGGCTGAACATGTTCTTATCAGTAGAAAGGAAATTGATTATGTAATCTAATTGATGCTACATGACATTCCTCTGGAAGAATGTGGGGCTTAGAATTCCCCACACAATAGAGCAGAAGAAGCCCACTAATGCAGGGATTCTCCCATATTGTACCGAGCTCAGAAAATATCAAGAAATGGTAGATCTCCACCTTAGTTAGAATGTTTTCCCACAGTCTCTTTTTGAAATTAAAATGTTTACTTTTCATCATTATATATTGTAAAAGGAAAAAAATTCTTTTAATTCTTTTCTGCTTTACTGGGGTCCATAATTAAGAATTTACATTGGTGAAATGTTTATGTACATGTGGAGGAAGAATGAATGTAAACGCTACTGTTGATGTATCTGGGGCCATGGATAACTCCATGTGTACTCTTTGGTTGATGGTTTTGTCCCTGGGAGCTCTGGGAGTACTTGGTGATTCACACTGTTGTTCCTCCTATGGCACTGCAAACTTCTTCAGTTCCTTGGGTTCTTTCTCCAGCTCCCCCATTGGTGACCCTGTACTCAGTTCAATGGCTGGCTGAGAGTGCCCCCTTCTGTATTTGTCATGCACTAGGAGAGCCTCCCAGGTGATAGCTATATCCAGCTCTGGTCAGCCAGCACTTGTGGGTACCCACAATAGTATCTGGGTTTTGTAACTGTTTATAGGATGCATCCCTGTGTAGGGTAATCTGGGGATGGTCTTTCCCTCAGACTCTGCTCAAACTTTTGTCTCTTTTTTTATTTGATATATTTTTTATTTAAATTTCAAATGATTTCCCCTTTTCAGCCCCCCCCTACTCCCCAAAAGTCACATAAGCCACCTTTTCTCCCCCTGTTCTCCCATCCACCCCTTCCCACTTCCCTGTTCTGGATTTGCCCTATACTGCTACTCTGAGTCTTTCCAGAACCTGAGGCCACTCCTCCGTTCTTCTTGTACCTCATTTGATGTGTGGATTTTGTTTTGGGTATTCCAATTTTCTAGGCTAATATCCACTTATTAGTGAGTGCATACCATGATTGATCTTTTGAGACTGGGTTACCTCACTTAGTATGATGTTCTCCAACTCCATCAATTTGTCTAAGAATTTCATGAATTCATTGTTTCTAATGGCCGAATAGTACTCCATTGTGAATATATATACCACATTTTTTGCATCCATTCATCCGTTGAGGGATACCTGGGTTCTTTCCAGCTTCTGGCTAATATAAATAGGTCTGCTATGAACATAGTGGAGCATGTATCCTTATTACATGCTGGGGAATGAATCCTCTGGGCATATGCCCAGGAGTGGTATAGCAGGATCCTCAGGAAGTGACTTGACTGGGGAACTGCCAGACTGATTTCCAGGGTGGTTGTACCAGTTTGCAACCCTACCAGCAGTGGAGGAGTGTTCCTCTTTCTCCACATCCTCACCAACACCTGCTGTCTCCTGAATTTTTAATCTTAGCCATTCTGACTGGTGTAAGGTGAAATCTCAGGGTTGTTTTGATTTGCATTTCCCTGATGACTAATGAAGTTGAGCATTTTTTAAGATGCTTCTCAGCCATCCGAAGTTCTTCAGGTGAAAATTCTTTGTTTAGCTCTGTAACCCATTTTTAATAGGGTTATTTGGCTTTCTGGGGTCTAACTTTTTGAGTTCTTTATATATATTGGATATTAGCCCTCTATCTGATGTAGGGTTGGTGAAGATCTTTTCCCAATTTGTTGGTTGCCGATTTGTACTTTTAATGGTGTCCTTTGCCTTACAGAAACTTTGTAGTTTTATGAGGTCCCACTTGTCAATTCTTGATCTTAGAGTGTAAGCTATTGGTGTTCTATTCAGGAACTTTTCCCCTGTGCCCATGTCCTCAAGGGTCTTCCCCAGTTTTTTTCCTATTAGTTTCAGTGTGTCAGGTTTTATGTGGAGGTCCTTGATCCATTTGGAGTTGAGCTTAATACAAGGAGATAAGAATGCATTGATTCGCATTCTTCTGCATGCTGACCTTCAATTGAACCAGCACCATGTGTTGAAAAGACTATCTTTTTCCACTGGATGCTTTTAGCTCCTTCGTCAAAGATCAAGTGACCATAGGTGTGTTGGTTCATTTCTGGGTCTTCAATCCTATTCCATTGATCCGCTTGCCTGAAATGGTACCAATACCATGCAGTTTTCATTACTATTGCTCAGTAGTAAAGTTTAAAGTCTGGGATACTGAATCCCCCTGAAGTTCCTTTACTGTTGAGAATAGTTGTAGCTATCTTGGATTTTTTGTTATTCCAGATGAATTTGAGAATTGCTCTTTCTAGCTCTATGAAGAACTGGGTTAGGACTTTTATGGGGATAGCATTGAATCTGTAGATTGCCTTTGGCAAGATGGCCATTTTAACTATATTAATCCTGCCAATTCACGAGCATGGAAGATTTTTCCATTTTCTGAGATCTTCTTCACTTCCCTTCTTCAGAGATCCGAAGTTCTTGACATATAGGTCTTTCACTTGTTTGGTTAGAGTCACCCCAAGATACTTTATGCTGTTTGTAGCTATTGTGAAGGGAGTAATTTCCCTAATTTCTTTCTCAGTCTGCTTGTCCTTTGACTATATTAAGGCTACTGATTTGCTTGCATTAATTTTTGTAGCCAGCCACTTTGCTGAAGTTGTTTATCAGCTGTAGGAGTTCTCTAGTAGAGTTTTTAGGGCCACTTAGGTAGACTATCATATCATCTGCAAATAGTGATAGTTTGACTTCTTCCTTTCCAATTTGTATCCCTTTGACTTCCTTATGTTGTCTAATTGCTCTAACTAGGACATCAAGAACTATATTGAAAAGATATGGAGAGAGGGGGTAGCCTTGTCGAGTCCCTAATTTTTGTGGGATTGCTTCAAGTTTCTTGCCATTTCATTTGATGTTGGCTACTGGTTTGCTGTATATTGCTTTTACTATGTTTAGATATGGGCCTTGAATTCCTGTTCTTTCCAAGACTTTTAGCATGAAAGGGTGCTGGATTTTGTCAAATGCTTTTTCAGCATCTAAAGAAATGATCATGTGGTTTCTTTCTTTGAGTTTGTTTATGTAGTGGATAGCATTTATGGATTTCCTTATATTGAACCATCCCTGCATCCCTGGAATGAAGCCTACTTGATCATGGTGGATGATCGTTTTGATGTGTTCTTGGATTCGGTGGGCAAGAATTTTATTTAGTATTTTTGCATCGATATTCATAAGGGAAATTGGCCTGAAATCCTCTTTCTTAGTTGGATCTTTGTGTGGTTTTGGTATCAGCATAATAGTGGCTTTGAAGAAGGAATTGGGTAGTGTTCCTTCTGTTTCTATTTGGTGGAAAAGTTTGAAGAGTGTTGGTGCTAAGTCTTCCTTGAAGGTGTGATAGAATTCTGCACTGAAACCATCTGGTCCTGTGCTTTTTTTGGTCGGAAGCCTATCTATTACCCCTTCTATTTCTTTAGGGGTTATGGGTCTGTTTAGATGATCTATTTGATCATGGTTTAATTTTGGTAATTGGTATCTGTCTAAGAAAATGTTCATTTCCTCCAAATTCTCCAGTTGTGTTGAATACAAGTTTTTGTAGTAGGAGCTGATGATATTTTGAGTTTCCTTGGTTTCTGTTGTAATATCTCTGTTTTCATTCCTAATTTTGTTAATTTGGATACTTTCTCTGTGCCCTTTGGTTAGTCCGGCTAAGGGTTTATCTATCTTGTTGATTTTTTCAAAGAACCAGCTTTTGGTTTTGTTGATTCTTTGTATGGTTCTCTTGGTTTCTACTTGATTGATTTCAGCCCTGAGTTTGATGATTTCCTGTCTTCGTCTCCTCCTGGGTGAATTAGCTTCTTTTTCTTCCAGGGCTTTCAGTTGTTCTGTTGATCTTCTAGTGTAAGCTCTCTTGAATTTCTTTTTGGAGGCACTCAAAGCTATGAGTTTTCCTCTTAGCACTGCTTTCATTGTGTCCCATAGATTTGGGTATGTTGTGCCCTCATTTTCATTAAATTCTAAGAAATTTTTGATTTCTTTCTTTATTTCTTCCTTGACCAAGGTATCATTGAGTAGAGTATTGTTCAGTTTCCATGTGTATGTGGACTTTCTGTTGTTTTTATTGTTTTTGAAGACCACTTTTACTCCATAGTAGGAGGCATGGGAGGCATAGGAGGCATGGGATTATTTCGATCTTCTTATATTTGTTGAGGTCTGTCTTGTGACCTACTATATGATCGATTTTGGAGAAGGTACCATGAGGTGCTGAGAAAAAGGTATATTCTTTTGCTTTGGGATGAAAAGTTCTATATGTATCTATTAACTCCTATCTGTCCATAAGCTTTAATTAGTTTCACTGTCTCCTGCTTACTTTCTGTTTTCCTGATTGGTCCACTGGTGAGAATGGAGTGTTGAAGTCACTCACAATTATTGTGTTAGGTACACTGTGTGTTTGGAGCTTTAGTAAAGTTTCTTTTATGAATGAGGGCACCCTTGTATTAGGGGCATAGATGTTCAGGATTGAGAGTTCTTCTTGTTGGATTTTTCCTTTGACCATCAAGAAGTGACATTCCATGTCTCTTTTGATGACTTTAGGTTGAAAGTCAATTTTATCAGATATTAGAATCGCAACTCTGGCTTGTTTCCTGGGACCATTTGCTTGTAGAATTGTCTTCCAGCCTTTTACTCTAAGGTAGTTTTTGTTTTTGACACTGAGGTATGTTTCCTGTATGCAGCAAAATGTAGGGCCCTGTTTATATAACCCATCTGTTAGTCTATGTCTTTTTATTGGGGAATTGAGTCCATTGATGTTAAGAGATATTAAGCTAATAAAAAAGAAACTGGGGAAGACCCTTGAGGACATTGGTACAGGGAGAAAATTTCTGAACAGAACACCAATAGCGTATGCTCTAAGATCAAGAATTGACAAATGGGACCTCATAAAATTACAAAGTTTCTGTATGGCAAAGGACACCATCAAATGCACAAATCGGCAACCAACAAATTGGGAAAAGATCTTCACCAATCCTACATCAGATAGAGGGCTAATATCCAATATATATAAAGAACTCAAGAAGTTAGACTCCAGAAAACCAAACAACCCTATTAAAAAATGGGGTACAGAGTTAAACAAAGAATTCTCACCTGAAGAACTTCGGATGGCGGAGAAGCATCTTAAAAAATGCTCAACTTCATTAGTCATTAGGGAAATGCAAATCAAAACAACCCTAAGATTTCACCTTACACCAGTCAGAATGGCTAAGATTAAAAATTCAGGAGATAGCAGGTGTTGGAGAGGGTATGGAGAAAAAGGAACACTCCTCCACTGCTGGTGGGGTTGCAAATTGGTACAACCACTCTGGAAATCAGTCTGGCGGTTCCTCTGAAAACTGGGCACCTCACTTCCAGAAGATCCTGCTATACCACTCCTGGGCATATACCCAGAGGATTCCCCACCATGTAATAAGGATACATGCTCTACTATGTTCATAGCAGCCCTATTTATAATTGCCAGATGCTGGAAAGAACCCAGGTATCCCTCAACAGAAGAGTGGATGCAAAAAAATGTGGTATATCTACACAATGGAGTACTATTCAGCCATTAGAAACAATGAATTCATGAAATTCTTAGGCAAATGGATGGAGCTAGAAAACCTCATACTAAGTGAGGTAACCCAGACTCAAAAGGTGAATCATGGTATGCACTCACTAATAAGTGGATATTAACCTAGAAAACTGGAATACCCCAAACATAATCCATATATCAAATGAGGTACAAGAAGAAAGGAGGAGTGGCCCCTTGTTTTGGAAAGACTCAGTGAAGAAGTATAGGGCAAAACCAGAACGGGGAAGTGGGAAGGGGTGGGTGGGAGGACAGGGGGAGAGAAGGGGGCTTATGGGACTTTCGGGGAGTGGGGGGTTAGAAAACGGGAAATCCTTTGAAATGTAAATATAAAATATATCGAATAAAAAATAAAAAAAATTTAAAAAATTTAAAAAAAGGAGTAGTGGTTATTACTTCCTATCTTTTTTTATTTTAATTTTATACATGTGTGGTTATCTTCTTTGGGTTTGATGAAAGAAACTTAATATCCTGCTTTTTCCAGGGTATAGTTTCCCTCATTGTAATGGTGTTTTCCCCCTATTAGCCTTTGTAGGGCTGGGTTTGTGGAAAGATATTGTGTAAGTTTGGTTTTTTCATGGAATATCTTGGTTTCTCCATCTATAGTAATTGAGAGTTTCGGTGGGTATAGTAGTCTCAGCTGGCATTTGTGTTCTCTTAGAGTCTGCATGAGCTCCACCCAGGATCTTCTAACTTTCATGGTCTCTGGTGAGAAATCTGGTGTAATTCTGATAGGTCTTCCTTTATATGTTACTTGCCCTTTTTCTCTTACTGTCCTAAGTATTTTTTCTTTGTTTAGTACATTTGGGGTTTTGATTATTATGTGACGGGAAGTATTTCTGTTCTGGTCCAGCTTGTTTGGAGTTCTGTAGGCTTCTTGTATATTCATGGGCATCTCTCTCTTTAGGTTAGGGAAGTTTTCTTCCATAATTTTGTTGAAGATATTTGCTGGCCCTTTAAGTTGTAAATCTTCATTCTCATCAATGCCTATAATCCTTATACTGGCTTGCAGATGAACCGCCTATGTGCTCAGTCTGAGTGCAGGCAGACCCCTGGAGATTTGCACCCGCAGAGATCTAAAGCTCAGGGTGATCCAGTACCTAGTGACACTTTTCTTTCCGGGCTGGGAGCGAATATGGCCACAGGGAATCTCTTCCTCTGCTGCTCTCTGGGCAGGACACAGGCCCTACACCCGGTGGGCTGGCAGACAAACCGCCTATGTGCTCAGTTCCTTGGCGCAGGCAGACCCCTGGTGCTTTGCACCACCAGCGAGCTAAAGATCAGGGTGATACAGTACTTAGTGACCCTTTTCTGTCCAGGCAGGCAGTGAATATGGCCGCGGGGTTTCTCTCCTTCTGCAGCTCTCTGGGCAGGACATAGGCCCCACTCCTGGTGGGCTTGCAGACAAACCGCCTATGTGCTCAATTCCTGAGTGCAGGCAGACCCCTCAGCAAGAATTTTATTAAGTATTTTTGCATCGATATTCATAATGGAAATTGGTCTAAAGTTCTCTTTCTTTGTTGGATCTTTCTGTGGTTTTGGTATTAGCGAAATTGTGGCTTCATAGAACAAGTTGGGTAGTGTTCCTTCTGTTTCTATTTTGTGGAATAGTTTTTAGAGTACTGGTGTTCAGTCTTCTTTGAAGATCTGATAGAATTCTGCACTAAAATCATCTGGTCCTTTTCTGGTTGGGAGACTGTCAATGACCACTTCGATTTCTTTAAAAGTTATGCTTTTTTTGGTTGGGAGCTGTCAATGACCACTTCTATTTCTTTAAGGGTTATGGGACAATTTAGATGGTCTATCTGATCTCGATTAAACTTTGGTAATTGGCATCTGTCTAGGAAATTGTCCATTTCATCCAGATTTTCCAGTTGTGTTGAGTATAGGCTTTTATAGTAGAATATGATAATTTTTTAATTTCCTCAGTTTCTGTTATTTCTCCATTTTCATTTCTGATTTTGTTAATTTGGATTCTGTCTCTGTGCCCTCTGGTTAGTCTGGCTAAAAGTTTATCTATTTGTTGATTTTCTCAAAGAACCAGCTCCTGATTTTGTTGATTCTCTGTATAGTTCTTTTTGTTTCAACTGGTTGATATCAGCCCTGAGTTTGATGATTTCCTGCCTTCTACTCCTCTTGGGTGTATTAGTTGCTAGTGTATGCTCTTTCCAGGTTCTCTTTGGAGGTCCTCAGAGCTATGAGCTTTCCTCTTAGCACTGCTTTCATTGCTTCCCATAAATTTGGGTATGTGTGCTTTGATTTTCATTAAATTCTAAAAAGTCTTTGATTTCTTTCTTTATTTTTTCCTTGACCAAGGTATCATTGAGTAGAACATTGTTCACCTTCCATGTGTATGTGGGCTTTCTGATGTTTTTGTTGCTATTGAAGACCATCCTTATACCTCACACCAACCAGAATGGCTAAGATTAAAAACTCAGGAGAAAACAGGTGTTGTCAAGGACATGGAAAAAGAGGAACACTTCTCCACTGCTGGTGGGGTTGCAAACTGGTACAACTACTCTGCAAATGAGTCTGGTGGTTCCTCAGAAAACTGGGCATGATACTAACAGAGGACCCAGCTATACCATTTCTAGGCATATACCCAGAGGATTCCCCAGCATATAATAAGGACACATGTTCCACTATGTTCATAGCAGGTTTATTTATAATAGCCAGAAGCTGGAAAGAACCCAGATGTCCCTCAGTGGAGGAATGAATACAGAAAATGTGTTATATTTACAATATGGAATATTATCAGCTATTTAAAACAATTAATTCATGAAATTCTTAGGCAAGTGTGTGGAACTGAAGAATCTCATCCTAAGTGAGGTGACACAATCACAAAAGAACACACATGGTATGCACTCACTGATAAGTGGATATTAGCCCAGAAGCTAGGAATACCCAAGATCCAATTCTCATATCAAATGTTGCCAAAGAAGAAGGAAGGAGAGGCCTCTGGTCCTGGAAAGGCTCAGTGCAGCAGTGTGGGGGAATACCAGGACAGGGAAGCAGAAAGGGGTTGATTGGGGAACAGGAGGAGGGAAGAGGGCTCGTGGGACTTTCAGGGAAGGGGGATCCAGGAAAGGGCAAATCATTTGAATTGTAAACATAGAGTATATTGAATAAAAAATGCAACCAAAAAACTCAGAAGACAGCAGGTGCTAGATAAGTTATAGAGAAAGAGGAACACTCCTCCACTGCTGGTAGAATTGCAAGCTGGTTAAGTAAAATATGATTAATTTTGCTCCATCATTAAGCATATCTCTTAATGCAGCATGAGTATAATTACCCTATATACAGTAATAATTTAATTTCACGAGAGAATACATTTTGAGAAAAACTTGCAGAATGAAGTACCAAGGTGACACCCATTATTGGCAAGCTGGAACATTGCCAAAATATACCAGCTCTGTTATTTTTATATAGAAGGATTTGTTGTAAGGCTCAGTTTTCTCAGGGTGAGCAGATGAACACACATAATAATATCCTCAGTAGATCTCTGATAATCCTTTGGGCATATATTGAAATTTCTGTAAAGTAAATAACTGTGTTTCTAAGATTTAAATGCATAATATATTAATCTGGAACTACAGATGTGAATCTGGTCAAACAAATGTACATTTAGGGAAGTTTCAGTGGAGAAACTAGGGTCCAAAGTTTCTAGAAAACCCTCAAGTCTGATAGACTTTAAAAGACTGGTAGGCTGAGCATTGCATCTAATCTAGGATTGCCTGTGTGTGTATGTAGTCACTCCATGTGACCTGTGTGCTATTAACTGAATGGCGCAGTTACATTACAATATGAAAATAGTATTTGCATATTGGTTTAAATCACAGACTTTTTTAGTTTGCAAGACTTTGATTTAACAAGTTTTTTACAATAGATGTGTTGTAAATATAGCCATCAATTCATAATGGTACAGGACATTGGCTGTGTACATGTAAATAATGATTCTGTTCTCTACTTTCACCAGGCTACTTCATCTGCTTTACAAGTAAGGGTGGAAGTTCTAGAAATTGACCTCTATATGTCTGAAAGGCCCTAATCTGTATTGTTAATAAGCAAGTTGAGTGTTACTTATAATGTTACAAATCTTGAATAAATTTATATCCAAAGAAATAATTTTCATTACCATCGTGCTTACTATCTAAGATAATATGATGCAATCAATTACTCAAAAATGTAGCATCAATTTCATTTTTCCCTAGGCATAAAGCAAGGTGGCATTGGAAATGATAGCTTACTACTTTGTTTATATTAATTATGTCCAGACACTGGAAGCTGATAGTGTAAGACTGACTGTAATTGAGCCATAAATTTAATACCTAGAAGTACCATCCATTTACCTGGACAACTCTTTGCTGAAATATATTTCCAGAGCAGAGCAGCAAAGAGCGGGTCCAATGATCAGAACTGAAATGTCTCCTAGCTGTGGCTAAGTGAAGTAACCATTGCAGAAGTTGGCATTGCCTCAGGGGCTCCTTACTCTGCTGTGATATGAATCATGGGAAACTAAAACTTTTAACGGACTGTTTATCACAGCAGATTTCAATGTCTGGCAGAAATAGAGGCCACAACAAAGGGAAACAGATGGGGGGGGGGAGGTGGGACTGTGTTGGGTAGAGGGGCATATACATGGAGGCAGGGGGAGGGAGGAGAGGTAGGGAATCATTGGGGAGGGGGGCTTTTGGGAGGGGGAAATTGGGAAAGGTTTTACCATTGCAATGTAAATGAAGAAGATACTCAATAAAAAAAAGACTTTGAAAAAAAAAGAAAGCTTAAGAGAACTGTAATTTTTGAAAGTATGTTGGTGTTTTATAACAGTTTGCTGAGTATTCAGACACACAAATGAGCTCTGCCTTGGTCTAGTGTTACACAGTCCTGACAAGGCTTATGTGGATGCTAAGGAAGAGTTGTCTTGAGACCTGAAGGACTGTTGTGTCTATATTCTAGTGCCAAGAATGGTACTAGGACGCTGATACTGTGAGATGAACTTTGAACTTAAAGCTTTGGTATAAAATTGAAAATATAATTTATACTAGATACACATGGCATCAGAAAGGTCTAAATCTGTACTGTGCCTAGACAAGCCTTACCTCATGTGTCCCACCAGAGGTATTCATAGTAGCTCAGATGGCTAGAAAGAAACAGAACTGCCATCAAGACAGTGTCGAAAACTGCCCAGGATGGTCTCAACAATGTAAATAAGCTTTGCTGGCTATAAAATGAATTAATAAATCAATGAAATAGCTAACTGGCTAAAACACTGACTGAAGAACAGTTTTTCTGGGTATCCATTCCTACCAAGAGAAATAGGTAAGACACAGTTCTGTTCTCATACAGACCTGGGAACCTCGGTGGACATATATCTAGTGTCTGACAATTTGCCTGGGAAATCCGTGCCCTTCCCTATCACCAACACCTGCAATAGAAATTAAATTGCAACTTACAAACTAAATCAAAGAAATACAATCTTAACTTTCTTACTTCCCCATCTTGTACTTGTTTTTTCTTATGCTCTCTCTCTTTCACACACATACGTACACAATGCCACAATAATATATACAAAAAGGAATTTTAACCTCCAGTTATCAACTATTATTTTTAGTGATGTTGATGTTTTAAGTTAATATTAATAAATGAGAAAATATATGATTTTGAAAATTACTATTACATTATTGAACAAATAGGTAGTTAGGCACTGGAGAACAATGTGTAAGAGGTAAGATGTAAGTATAAAAATCACTTACAGATTGAATTTTAGTCTAACATGATCTAGAGGTACCACTATGGATTTACGATCTGTTGTACCACTCTTCTGAAACATAATATGTCCTACTTATGTCCACTTGAACAGCCTGGTTACATTAATGGTAATATAGTGACATCATCAGATGCATAAGTGTGATCCCACTAAAGCAACCCCTGACTGTAATGGGAGGGCTATCTAAGATTGATACTTAGTAGCTCATGACTAGAAAGCAACAGGGCTGCCATCAAGGCTGAATTAAAAACTTCCAAGGAAGGTGTCAACAATTCTGATGGGCTTTTCTGGGAATAAAATAAGTAAATGAATGAAATATCTAAATGGCTAAAACATTGAGAAAAGACCAGTTTTTTGGGGGAGGGGCATAAACAAACAAATAAATAAATAAATAAATAAACAAACAAACAAATAAATCTAAATGCTTTAAAACATTTAATGAAGACCTTGAAAGGCAACTCTCAGTTGTGTTTGAAAGCTACACAAGCATCAACTTAGTGTTTGAAGAAAGTGGTAGAAGAAAGGAACTAATTGTGTATCTTACTTTTACTATTTAAATTGATCTCCAATTGCCCTGCAATGATTGTGGAAAATTCTTGATTAGACAATCATGAAGTGACTAGTTTAAAAGATAAAGTACTTTCCTGTTTGCCCCCATGATAATATCTAAGTGACTGTTATTTCCTAGAAAATAAAACTTCAAAATAATGAATTAAACAGGCAATACTAGAACCCATAAACCTCTTGATATAATACAATGCAAAATCCACAGTACTCTGACATGAATTTCTGCTTTTAAAAAATAGATACAGTGTCTTTCTAACTTAGCCTATGGTAGTTTGAATAAAAGTGGCTCCATAGTCCCATAGGGAATTAATTGCCTTGTTGGAGTAGGAGTGACTAGTTAGAGGAAATATGTCACTAGGAGTGGACTTGAGGACTGAAAAATTCAAACCGGGCCTAGTGGTTCAATCTTACTTCCTGCTGTCTGTCAGTTCAGATGTAGAACTCTCAGCACTGTCTCTGTGTCAGGCACTATGCCTGCCTGCATGCTGCCATGTTTGCTGCTATGGTGATAATGCACTAATCTCTGAAACTGTAAGTGAGCACCAATTAAATGTTTTTCTTTATAAGAGTTGCAATATTCTTTCTTGGTAAAACCCTAACTAACCCTAAGACCTGACCTCCAAATCAAATCAAATCTTAAGCCAAATCTTGAAGAGCTTGTCTGTCACAAATGAAGAATCTACTTGGTTCCTTTTTATTCAATTCCTCCAAATTACCATCAACTATACTGTATGACTGGGAAAGGCAGGATGTGGAAAAGGACAGAAGTGGATAGGCTGTCATAGTTATATCAGTGCTACATAGAACACTTTGGAGCCCTAATTCAAGAAATCGATCTCTAAAGGACATTATCCATAAACAAGAATGTATGCAGAAACTGGATGAAGAATGATGCTAAAGGATTTTTTGTTGGATATGAAAATATTATTATTTTAAAATTTTATCTCTTAAAAATACATTTCAGTATTAAGTGACACATGTCTGGGCCATACTTTTAGGCATGGAAGATTAAGGAGAACATAAAGAGCTAACAAGGCTAGGGATATGAATTGTTGAAGCTGTGAAGGGTGTTAGTGACTTATCAAACTATCTTCTTCTTTTGTACATCTATGGTATTTTCACTCACTGAAAATAATAATAAAACCAGTTTTCAGTTCTAAGACAGAATGAACCCCTTTCAACATAAATCAGCCTAAGAGAGTCTTAATTTCAGCATGCTAATCCTGAATCTCTGCAATCAGAAAAAATATACGGTTGTAGACAGGGTCTCTGAAATTCAGCAACTATGATCTTGATCCACTAAAAGTCAGAGTACCTCTAGCATATCAGGATGTCAGCTGTATCCCAAGTCACTGAGAATTTGAATATTTTTATCAACCTGCAAAGTGGTTAAAAGTCACTGGGTATTTATATCTGCCCATCTATCAGGATATTTTAGGATATCTAAGACATTACAGGTTCAGGATACAGGACAGGGGAGAGGCTGAAGCTACCGACCCCCAATTTAGGACACTGACTTTAAAGCAAGTGCAAAAATGCTCACTGACTGCACTGATGCCAGGCTGTGTGAATAATAGAGACCTGGATGCTGGGCTGGGTTTTAGTTTAGCAAATTATCCACTTGTTTGCTATGAATAGAAATCACAGCTGCTTAGACATATTGGAAGCATTGCTCATTTCTTTTGCAAAGTACTTTCTTTTCCTTCACAAGAAAACAAGACACCAACAAAAGCTGCTCTGAACTTTTCTGAGCTTCTCTTTTAAGGCACAAGTGAACCTACACAAGGGAATAAAGGCTCCTATTGTTTAGACACATGGTAATATGAATGCTTTTCTTTTCTCTTTGGGAGAGAATACTGATGTATTGTTTGTTTTTTGTTTGTTTGGTTGGTTGATTGGTTTTGCTGCATTCAAATATCTGACAAGAAACCAGAAGAAAATGGTATCTTTCACTCAAGTTGAAGAAGTTACAGCCCAGCTTGCAAAGAAGGCATTGTGGCAAGAATGTGAAGCAGCTGGTCAGATTGTATCCTCAGCCAGGGACTCCCACTGCTTTCTCCTTTTCATTCATTCCTAAATGTAGATTTTCCATTGATAGACAACAGCATCCAAGGGAACATGCTGGAGAGGATATGGAGAAGGAGAAACACTCCTCCACTGCTGATGGGATTAAAAGCTAGTAAAACCACTCTGGAAATCAATTTGGAGGTTCCTCAGAAAACTTGACATAGCACTACCTGGACCATAGCATAGCAGTGGTATAGTGGCCAAGCTATACCACTCCTGGGCATATACCCAGATGATGCTCCAACATGCAGTAAGGACACATGTTCCACTATGTTCTTAGCAGCCTTATTTATAATAGCCAGAAGCTGAAACGAACCCAGATGTCCCTCAACAGAGGAATGGATACAGAAAATGTGGTACATTTACACAATGATATACGACTCCGCTATTAAAAACAATTAATTCATTTAGGCAAGTGGGTGGAACTGGAGAATGTCATCCTGAGTGAGGTAACCCAGTCACAAAAGAAGACATGGTATGCACTCGTTGATAAGTGGTTATTAGCCCAAAAGCTCAGAATACCCATGATACAGCTCACAGACCACATGAAGCTCAAGAATAAGGAAGACCAAAGTATGGATACTTTGATTCTTGTTGGAAAGTGGATCAAAATACCCATGGCTCGCAGCCAACTCAGGCTCTCAGTATGAACACAGGGCTCCCAATGGAGCAGCTAGAGAAAGGACCCAAGGAGCTGAAGAGGTTTGCATCCCTGCAGGAGGAACAATAATATGTACCAAAAAGTACCCCCAGTTGGTAATGGAGTACCAACCAGTACTTCCAGGGATTAAACCACTAACCAAAGAGTACACATGGAGGAACCCATGGCTCCAGCTACAGATGTAGCAGAAGAATACCATTTCAGACATCAATGAGAGGAAAGGCCATTGGTGCTGTGAAGATTCAATTTCCCAGAATAGAGGAATGCAAATCAGAAAATTGGGGGGAGGCCGAGAGCAGGGGGAGGGGGTGTGATAGGGGATTTTCGGAGGGGTGATGCAGAAAAGGAATACCATTAGAAATGTAAAAAAGCAAAATATCTAATTAATAAAAACAAAAAAAAAAACATGACTTTCTAAAAAAATAACATTGTGATTGCCAGGTGTGTTGGTACATGTCTTTATCCCCAGGACTTACGAGTTAGAGATAGGTGGATTTCTGAATTTCAAAGTCAGCCAGGATTATTTTTCTGTGATTAAAATGACCCAACCCAACAAAACAGGTACTATAAAGGTAAAAAGCATATTGACTCATGGATCATATTCAAGTTCTATAGTACTCAAGTAATGAGGACATCCTTGCTGGCCAACTTCAAAACCATACACAGTAATATACAGAAGAGGCCAGGAGGCCTGACTGTCATGAGTTTTCATCCATCTCATACGGAGATATCCATTAGCCCATTGCTACACTAGTAATGGGAATAGGTTACTTCATTCATGAGGGCAAAACTAGTAGTCAATAAGAATAAACAGCTACTTCTTAGAAAACATATGCCCTAGAGTTTCACAATGAAAAATACGTACAACACATATTTTGGAAGAGAAAAATCTGAGGAGAAAACACAGAAGCTTTTCTCACTAAACATTTAAAGCTTGTACTCCTATTGCTTCTGAAGAACCTTGGAGAAACTTGATATTTAAGAGGAATGTTAGTGGATCATTGCTTCGAAAGATTGCATTTTCTACTTTCCAAGATCACATTCTTCAAATGGAAACTAAACACTTCCTTGTGGTATATTCCATCATTTTGTCTTGTATGAAAAACTGATCTCTGAAGCATGTCATACTAGAATGCCCACAGTGCAAACTCTAGGGAAGGCTAATAATCCCAGCAGTGTAACGTATTCTCCAGCCCCAACCCCAATGAACTATTGTGAACTTAGTTTACTTTTAGATAATTTAAGTGTTCTGTTTTTAAAAGAGATATCAATCTTCAAACTACAAAATATAAATCTGACCTTGGAATAACCTCCATTATTTTATGTAAAATCCTTAGGTATAATGAAACTCTGAGTCTCAGTTTCTTCTTCAAAATAAAAATATTAAAATTCATTTTTAAGGTCTATTGGTGGAATTAAAGCAATATGAAGTACAGATTGTTACAAAACACTGGAATGGCAAGACTGATCATAATACCTGCACAGAAGGGATGTGGTAGGAATCACTCACCTAAGTAAGTACCTTTGGAATTTATAAAATGAAGGGTAAAGGACCTGTACATAATCATCATGTACTGAATAGCAACTGTTCCATGTAGTTGTATAAATTAATATTTATTCCCAGCATATGTATGCAGGGACTGAACAATTAAGATTGGTAGATCAGCAATGACAGAAAAAAAGAATGATTTATATAGTATTGGGATAAAACGAGATAGAAGTATGATTTAATGTTTACACACATGCACACACACACTATATATATATATATATATATATATATATATATACATGGGTGGATATGTATACAAATGGTTACAGATCATGGAGACACAGATGTTATAATATGTACAGATACCTCTTGTCTTTATCAGTTGAGAGAGCCTGGAATCAAATGACCTAAATGATGCAAATACATTTGAGATCCAACATTTGGTTCCTATTAAAAGTAGACAAAGACCCCTAGAAAAGTGATCGATGTTAAGATTAATGCAAAATTCAAAAACTGAATCTGAAGCATGTTGTGGTACCAAGAAGTAAGACATGATCAAACAAACAGCACCAAAGCCCAGAGAGGAAGGGATGGAAGGACGGAAGAGGGATAGAATGGAGGATGGGGGGAGAAAAAAGAAGGGAGCAAGGAAGGGAGGAATTAAAGAAGGAAGGAAGGAAAGGAGAGGAGGGGAGACGAAAGGAAAGGAAAGGAAAAAGGAAAGGAAAGGAAAGGAAAGGAGCAAGGAAGTAAGAATAGAAGGAAGGAAGGGGACGGAAACACTGACAAGTAAGTGTATGACAAAAGGGCAGATCCTACAGAGTTCATTTTAATGGATGAATTTTCATTCCAATAGTGATAATAGGTTAAAACTCAAAGTTTAAAGCAAATATATACCACATGTCCATATCAATCCTGGTATGTAAGCCAACATATATAAATGATTCACTGAACTTTAAAATAGAAGTTAATAAAGGAAATAAATGTTCAAAACGTGTCTTCCAGATTAAAGAATAGAGTGTTAACGTTCTATGAAGAAAGCTGACATCTACACTAGAAGTGAGAAACTATATTGGTTGCATCAGTACTGTGATCTGACAAGATGAATTTGAGGCCCTGCCAAGACCTTCTTCCTTCCACAGTCAGTACCATGTTTCATATAGTTAGAAAGAGCAATTTGCAAAATTATTTGGAATATCAAAAAACCCAGGATAATGAAAACTATTCTCAACAATAAAAGAACTACTGGGGGAATCACCATCCCTGACCACAAGCTGTATTACAGAGGAATAGTGATAAACTGTATGGTATTGGTAGATGGATGAAAAAAAAATTGAAGACCCAGAAATGAAGCCACACACCTATAGTCACTTAATCCTCAACAAAGAAGGTAAAAGTATTCAGTGGAAAAAAGACAGCATTTTCAACAAATGGTGTAGTTTAACTGGAGATCAGCAAGTAGAAGAATGCACATCAATCCATCTTATATCTTTGTATGAAGTTCAAGTTTAAATGGATCAAGGACCTCCACACAAAACAAGACACTGAAACAAATAGAAGAGAAAGTGCAGAAGATCCTTGAACAGATGGGCACAGGGGAAATTTTCCTGAACAGAACACAAATGGCTTGTGCTCTAGAATTAACAATTGACAGATGGGACTTCATAGAATTACAAGCTTCTGTAAGGCAAAGGATACTGTCAATATGACAAAACAGCAACCATCGGATTGCATAAAGATCTTTACCAAGCCTATATCTGATTAGAAGGCTAATATCCAATATATATAAAGAAACAAGAAGTTAGACTCTAGAGAATCAAATAACCCTAATAAAAATGGGGTACAGAACTAAGCAGAGAATTCTTTTTTGGGGGGAGTATCTAAAGGCACATTTATGAACAATGATGTAACCAACCATCCCTCTACAAGGAGAGAAAAGAAAATACTAGTACAAAGCAGGGAAGGTGATGCAAAAATCACATGCAATAAACAGGTCCTCTTTGATGCCACTGCTACCAACTGATATCTGCTTTTGCAACATCTGCCAAATATCAAACAAGCAAAACATGGTCCCCAAACATTTAATTGAATTTATAAATTATTGCAATATCTCAATATTGCTTCATTTCATCCCTTATTTATTTATTTATTTATCTATCTATTTATTTGTTTGTTTATTTATTTATTTATTTATTTATTGTGATGGAGGCATGGCATTTATATGCCATGCACAACAAATGTGGAAGTCATAGGACTTCTTGTGGGAGTCAATTCTCTTTCTTACGCGAAGGATTCCTGGAATTACACTCAGTCATTAGGCTTGGCAGCAACTACCTTTAACCACTGAGCCATCTTGTTGGTTTAAAATGGCCCATGTAAACAAGCACGGCCCTCAATTGTAAGCTCAGAACAGGCATGGTACCTAAGATGTGTGTTCTATTCTGTTCTGGTTACTACTGTATCTTTTCCCTTTCCAATACCCCCACTGTCCTCAATTCCAATGGATTTGGTCCATTCGATACTTTTCAAAAATGGGTTGACAAATGTTTTCTTTCTCTCTCTTTTTTTTCTTTAGTAGAAAGAATTTTTTTTATTTCATTCGATATATTTTTTTATTTATATTTCAAATGATTTCCTCTTTTCTGGTTCCCCACTCCCCGAAAGTCACATAAGCCCCCTTTCCTCCCCCTATTCTCCCACCCACCCCTTCCCACTTCCCTGTTCTGGTTTTGCCTTATACTGCTACACTGTGTCTTTCCAGAACCAGGGGCCACTCCTCTGTTCTTCTTGTACCTCATTTGATGTGTGGATTATGTTTTGGGTATTCCAGTTTTCCAAGCTAATATCCACTTATTAGTGAGTGCATACCATGATTGATCTTTTGAGACTGGGTTACCTCACTTAGTATGATGTTCTCCAGCTCCATCCATTTGTCTAAGAATTTCATGAATTCATTGTTTCTAATGGCTGAATAGTACTCCATTGTGTATATATGCCACATTTTCTGTATCCATTCCTCCACTGAGGGACATCTGGGTTCTTTCCAGCTTCTGAATATTATAAATAGGGCTGATATGAACATAGTGGAGCATATGTCCCTATTACATGGTGGGGAATCCTCTGGGTATATGCCCAGGAGTGGTATAGCAGGATCTTTCGGAAGTGACATGCCCAGTTTTCTGAGGAACCGCCAGACTGATTTCCAGAGTGGTTGTACCAATTTGCAACCCCACCAGCAGTGGAGGAGTGTTCCTCTTTCTCCACATCCTCACCAATACCTGCTGTTTTCTGAATTTTTAATCTTAGCCATTCTAACTGGTGTAAGGTGAAATCTCGGGGTTGTTTTGATTTGCATTTCCCTGATGACTAATGAAGTTGAGCATGTTTTAAGATTCTTAACTGAGGAATATGGAATGGCCAAGAAGGACCTAAATAAATGTTTCACATCCTTAGTCATCAGGGAAATGCAAATCAAAACAACTCGGAGATTCCATCTCACACCAGTAAGAATGGCTAAGATCAAAATCTCAGGTGACAGAAGGTGCTAGCAAGAATGTGGGGAAAGAGAAACAGTCCTTCATTGTTGGTACGATTGCAAGCTGGTACAACCATTGTGTGAATCATTGTGCTATTTCCTCAGAAAATTGGACGTACTACTACCTGAGGACAAAGATATATCACTCCTAGGCATATACCAAAAGATGATCCAACATAGAACCAGGAAACATGCTCACTATTTTCAAAGCAGCCTTATTTATAATAGCCAGAAGTTGGAAAGAACCCAGATGTCCTTCAACTAAAAAATGGATATAGAAAATGTGGTACATTTAAAAACAACGACTTCATGAAATTCTTAGGCAAATGGATGTAACTAGAAAAAAAATCATCCCGAGTGAGGTAAGCCAGACGAAAAATAATATGTATGGTATGCACTCACTGAGAAGTGGATATTAGCCCCAAAGCTCTGAACACCCAAGATACAATTCACCAACCACATGAAGCTCAAGAAGAAGGAGGACCAAAGTGTGGTTACTTCAGTCCTTCTTTGAATGGAAAACAAATATCCACAGGAAATACTGAGACAAAATGTTGAACAGAGACTGAAGTCAAGGCCATCCAGAGACTGCCTGACCTGGGGATCCATCCCATATACAGTCTCCAAACCCAGACACTATTCTGGATGCCAGGAAGTGCTTGCTGACAAAAGCCTGGTTTAGCTGTCTCCTGAGAGGTTCTGCCAGAGTCTGACAAATACAGAGGCAGATGCTTTGTACTGAGCATAGGATTCCCAATAGAGGAGTTAATGAAAGAACTGAAGGAGCTGAAGGGGGTTGTATGCCATAGGAAGAACAATAGTATCAACCAACCAGAGCTCCCAGGGACTAAACCACCATCTAAAGATGGTGGAGGGACCCATGGCTCCAACTGTATATGGTGCAGAGGATGGCCTTGTTGGGCATCAATGGGAGGACAGGCCCTTGGTCCTGTGAAGGTTTGATGCCCCAGTGTAGGGGAATGCCAAGGTTGGGAAGGAGGAGTGGGTAGGTGGCTGTGGGAGCACCTTCGTAGAAGCAGGGGCAGGTATGATATGATAGTGGCTTTCTGGAGGGGAAACCAGGAAATGGGACAACTTTTGAAATGTAAATAAAGATTATGTCAAATAAAAGATAAAGATGATGTGGGTTAACAATGATGACATGTGTCCAGCCGGGGTTCTGGCCACTGGGCAAAGGCAGATGTAGAGAGTTGGACTGCATGCACCCTCATGCTGGACCCTGATCCAGGGATGGGGAAGGGCAGTCTGGGGTTGCCCAAGAAACCAGCAGGGCTGAGGCTGTGAGACCTGGGGACACATGGAAGCAGAGGATAACAGGTTCTCTGTATTGGAAGCAGCAGACACCACTGATGTCATGGAAGAGCTAAGAACAGGGCGGGACCCGAGGTGCTGGATGTAGCCTGACCTGAAGGGAAAAGAGGGAAAGAAGGAGCTCCAGCTGGTTCCAGCAGGGGCAAGTGTTCTTGGCTTGTTTGGAGGCATGGCTTTGTGGTGACCATGGCTAGAAGCACAGAGAGGTTTCCCTGTGGGAGATTGGAAGCTGCTCTTGAAAGGGAGACCTGCTCCATTGCTCCAGCATGGTGGATCCAGATGAGAAGAGGCAGTCCATGGCTTTTAAGTGATCATTGTTGGTGGACAGTTGTGATGAGTGAAAAGTAGAGGCTGGCCATGGCCAAGGAGAGAAGGGGAGGGGAGAAGAGCCCAAGAGAGCAAGGGAGAGAGAGTAGGAGAGTAAGAGGAAGAGAGGAGGGAGGGGCAAACAGCCCTTTTATAGTTGGACAGGCCCACCTGGCTGTTGTTAGGTAATTTTGGGGAGAAGCATAGGAGATGGAGTCTAGACAGAATACCAGGAGCTTAGGGTATTACCCTACATGACTGATGGCCGCAGAATTGTAGAGCTGCAGCCTCATGACAGGAGCCTGGTGTTTGAGAGCGTGATAAACCAACCTTACACCCCTTTCAGAATTATCTGATGGGTCTCCGGGGTTTAAATCTAGCTCCACCAGAAAACAGGTTGTTTTCCATGGTCCCACGAAAGGAAAAAAATTGCCACACTAAAATAAAAGAAAGAAACAAGGACAATACCAGACAAGTCCCACCTGCAGAATGTGCTAAAGAGCACAATAGGTACAGCATTCCTTAAACTGCCATGCAGATCTGAAGCAAACTATCAGAAAATGCCATAGTCAGGGTAACCTAAAGAGCTCTGATGACTCCATCTAATGGGGCAGCTCAGATTAGATTTGGGGGCAGGAAAAGATCATCATATTTAACTACTATTGACCTAAATTGTGGAAATCAGCTAACAATAGAGTATTAATGTTGATTCACTAGTTATAAACACTGTGCACCATGAAGTAAAACTTAGTAACAGTAATGTAGACTGAATACCATCACTGCAATATTTCATATTGCTGTGCATCTAAACCTGTTCTATAAAAACATTTTATTGAAAGATGAAATCACATATTACAATGTGAGCTCAACCATCTCTAGGGTCCTGTGGAATCTTGAAGTTCAGGTGTGTGTGCAAATCATAGGCTGACCCAGCAGACAATTATGGTCTCAACAGATGTGGAAGCTTAAATCCAAAGGTTAAAATAAACTCATTAGACATAGTTTTTTCTTATACATTTCTCCAATTGCTTGTAGACAATCTCTCCTTCTGTCTTCACATCCTCCTCTGAGCTTACCTATACCCCAGTCTGCCCTTTTGATACAAATACCAACAAATTGATAAGAATATTGAGAAGAATTATTAGCACATATCATGAAGACATCCTTTTTGGTCATTTTACCTTTATAGACCTTGGTTTCACATTCATTCTAAGGTCTTTGGGGTTTGAATTTTAATATATGCATTGTAAAGGACACAACTCAGTAAATTCTGTGTTGTCTATATTATGGACTGTTTTTTAAATCAAATTAATTGATTTAAATAAAATGGTCAGCAGAGAAGTTTACAGAGCAAGTGTCTCTGTTGGGCAGCTTTGCATTACTGTAATAAATACTAAAGTCATCTGCTCTTTCTTTTTTCTATTTGTTATTTTTAATCCTTTTTTTACAGTCCAGCCTTTATCCCTCTCCCTGTCAGCCCTCTGACTGTTCTTCATCCCATATCTCCTTCCCTCCACTATCTCCAAGAGGATGTCCCAACTGCTTCTCCCCCATCTCACCAGAGGATCTGAGGACCCAGCTATACTTCTCATGGGTATATGCCCAGAAGATGGTCCAACATATAATATAGACACATGCTCCACTGTGTTCATAGCAGCCTTATTTATAAGATCCAGAAGCTGGAAAGAACCCAGATGTCTATCAACAGAGGAATGGATACAGAAAATGTGGTACATTTATAGAATGGAGTACTACTCAGCTATTAAAAACAATGAATTCATGAAATTCTTAGGCAAATAGATGGAACTAGAAAATACCATCCAGAGTGAGGTAACCCATTCCCAAAGAACACACATTGTATGCATTCACTGGTAAGTGTATGTTAGCCCAGAAGCTCAGAACACCCAAGATATAATTCACAGACCACATGAAGCTCAAAAAGAAGGAAGACCAAAGTGTGGATACTTCAGTCCTTCTTAGAAGAGGGAACAAAATACCCGTGATAGGAGATACAGAGAAAAGGTGTGAAAGAAGACTAAAGAAAAGCATATCCAGAGACTGTCCCACCTGTGGATCCATCCCATACACAGTTACCAAACCCAGACGTTATTGTGGATGCCAACAAGTGTTTGCTGACAGGAGCCTGATATAGCTGTCTCCTGAGAGGCTCTGCCAGTGCTTGACAAATAGAGAGGTGGATGCTCTCAGCCAGCCATTGGACTGAGGACAGGGTCCTCAGAGGAGGAACTAGAGAAAGGAAGTCCCAAGGAGCTGAAGGGCTTTGCCTCCCCATAGAAGGAACAACAATATGAACCTAAAAGTACCCCCAGAGCTCCCAAGGACTAAATAAGAATCCAAAGAGTACACCTGGAGGGACCCATGGCTCCAGCTGCATGTGTAGCAGAGGATGGCCTTGTCAGACATCAATGAGAGGAGATGCCCTGGGTCTGGTGAAGGTTTGTTGTCCCAGTGTAGGGGAATGCCAGAACAGAGAAGTGAGCATGAGGATGGGGGTATGGGATAGGGGATTTTTGGAGGGGAAACCAGGAAAGGGGAAAACATCTGAAAAGTAAATAAAGATAAAATCTAATAAAAATTATAACATTTTTAACCATAAATAATCTACGTTATTATTATCAAATCAATCTCTTGCTCTCATGAAAGGAAATTCAATAAAGTTAACAATCAATTGACATCAAAACATCCCCAAGTTTATGGTGGAATTAAAGAGTATTTTTATTATGAATCCTAAACAACTCTCTTCAGGTTTAATGAAACACTAGAAGACTGATATAAAAAACAATTCAATTCCATAGGGAGAAGTTTATTTGACAGTCTTACTCAGTAACAGTCACCACTAGTTCTCCAAGAGAAGCAGTATTTTCAGACTACAAATTTTGTTCAATAGGAGTTAACACAAGGAGGTGTGTGTTATAGAATACATAAGGCTAAACTTTATAGTTAACTAACCCTTAGCTCTTCAAGTTAAAATTCTTGACCAAATCAAATCTTTTAAATCCCACACTCAGCAGTGTTTGCCCACCACAACATTAACACAATAGAATCTTTAGAGGTTCTTTGTCCCATAATTATAACATTTTAATTATTTTTTATTTTTTTATTTTTTTATTCAATGTATTCTTTATTTACATTTCAAATGATTTCCCCTTTTCTGGGTCCCCACTCCCCACAAGTCCCATAAGCCCTCTTCCCTCCCCCTGTTCCTCCATCTACTCCTTCCCACTTCCCTGTTCTGGTATTCCCCTATACTGTTGCCCTGAGTCTTTCCAGAACCAGGGGCTACTCCTCCATTCTTTTTGGACATCATTTAATATGTGGATTATTTCTTGGGTATTCCAAGTTTCTAAGTTAATATCCACTTATCAGTGAGTGCATACCATGATTGATCTTTTGAGACCGGGTTACCTCACTTAGTATGATGTTCTCCAGCTCCATCCATTTGTCTAAGAATTTCATGAATTCATTGTTTCTAATGTCTGAATAGTACTCCATTGTGGAAATATACCACATTTTTTGTATCCATTCCTCCATTGAGGGACACCTGGGTTCTTTCCAGCTTCTGGCTACTAAAAATAGGGCTGCTATGAACATAGTGGAGCATGTGTCCTTATTGCATGCTGGGGAATCCTCTGGGTATATGCCCAGGAGTGGTATAACAGGGTCCTCAGGAAGTGCCATGCCCCGTTTTCTGAGGAACCTCCAGACTGATTTCCAAAGTGGTTGCACCATTTTACAATCCCACCAGCAGTGGAGGAGTGTTCCTCTTTCTCCACATTTTAATAATTTTTAAAATAAAATTATATAATTGCCCCCTTCTTTTCCCTCCATCCAACCCTGCCCATATATCTTCCATGCTTTCTGTCAAATCATGATTTCTTATCCTTTAATTTTTCACACACACACACACACACACACACACAACTAAATATATACAAATGAACCTTGTGATCTGTATATTATTACTCTAAGATATACTACTTTAAGACTGACCACGTGCTATTTGACAGCCTATTGTTTCAGAATTGTTTTGTAGGTGTATCTTTTATCACAGAGTTCTACAGTTTTGCATTTTGATTTGCTGTAATTTTCTGT
The DNA here is from genome assembly GCF_947179515.1 of Apodemus sylvaticus. NCBI lineage: Eukaryota > Metazoa > Chordata > Mammalia > Rodentia > Muridae > Apodemus > Apodemus sylvaticus. The sequence continues at coordinate 70,281,956 of NC_067480.1, forward strand.
AAATGTCTTCATCTATCCCAAAGGGAGATTTTCTTGATGAGTTGTGAGAATTCCATCTTTGAGTATGAGGATACATATTTATAATGTAGTTGGGAATTTTAATGGTTTCATAAGTGGCAACTCTAAGTTTCTCTCCAAGATTGATGATTTCACTAACCTTGCGTAGCTGTCTAGGTTTCTAGTACCAGACATTTTCCTCATGTTGAGTAGATTTTAAGTACAATTAGAGAGCTGTTGGTTATCACATTATATATGCCTCTTTTGTATTTTTGGGTTTCTCACCCTATGCTAATGTAGTTGTGGTTCAAGGTATTACTGCAGGATAGGTACTACAGGTGGTTTTCCTTCCTTGTAAGCTTGCACAGGTATTTCTAGTATGATGAGAGTTAGGTCTCAATCTTTTGGATCAAATTCAGCTTAGGTCATTTGTATCCTGTGTGGAGTTGGATGCACCTGTTTCATGAATACATCTTTAGAAGCATAGTATCTTCTTCATAGATTGTTACTTTAATGAGTACAAAGTATTCAACCTTATCTCGTGTGATTAGGTTGTTTTAAAGTCTGTTTTGTCAGATATTGGAATAAATATACCTGCTTTTTTCTTAATACCATTTTTTTACAGTACCTGTCTCTACCCCCTTTCCCTCAGATGAATCTGAGTCATACAGGAAAACATCACATTCTTTTTCTACTAAATGTTTATTTTGATAAGTTGTCTTTTAAGTACTATCATTATGCCCATAGATTAGTGCATCTCTCAACCCTCAACAGAAAAGTTTCCTTCTACAGTGAATGGCTGTTAATACAGATAGCCAGGATTCGTCAACATAAAGAGAATAAGTGCCTCTGGTGTGCTCAGTTATAACTGTGGCATCTATATCACACCCCTTCTCTCCAAGTCTCAGCATTTATTGCAGAAGAGAGGATAAAATATCAGAGCTAGAGAGTTGGTGGATGATGACTGCATATCAGTATTTGTAGGACACAATAACACCATCGCACAGAACTCACAGCAGCTGTGAGTATATGCACACGAGCTCCATAGGATCTAACTAGTGAAAACCTCAGCATGCAAAGGAGAAAGGTGCATGAAGCCCCATGCTTAGATGAGGGGCTAGGGGCCATTGATGGATGCTGGGAGTTGGACAGAATCAGAGAATCCTAATAGAGTAGTGCAGTTGTCTCTCTGATGGGCAAGACCACTGTGTTGGAGGTTAGAATTAACAGCACCAAGTGAACACACAGCAGAAAGTGATGTATCAGGAAAGTATTTATCTGATGAAAATGAAGAGAGAGAAATGAGAAGATAACTAGTTGGCAGGATAAACACAGTTTAAGAGTTTAACAATTGTTGGGTACTGTGCCTTCTCCCTCCCATAAGCCCCCACAACTGCATTATCATTGTCCAGAGAATAGCCATAGTGTCAGTGGGAAGCCATCACAACATCCTGACCCATCACAGCATGAACTCAGGCCCCCATTACACTAACTATAATCAAAGTTCTCTCTACAGTGATTACACTGTTAAAGACATAACCTGTTAAAGAAATAAAAGTGAACGTGTTTACTAAAGTATTAAGTAATGAAATGACCTATATTTTGAGGAAATAAAAAGAAAAGGAACCACACTTCACTGAGATTTTAGTACATGCTTAAGCATAAACAACGGAAGTTAGTCTGCCCACAAAATTCTTTTCAAACATTTATGTAATGTTCAGAGTACACTATAAAGTCATGAAAGGTTCTTAGTTCTTAGTCCTACAACTTTACCTAGATATTGTTCTGTGCAAATAAAATAAATGAAACCTATGTGAAGAGAAGAAAGTAGAACTTTTAACATTTGTTATCTTCAGTGTTTGCTTACTCACTGAGATACTTTTGGTGCCTCATTTTTTAAAAAAATACATAATGCAATTGTCTATCTCTAAAGTTCATTTTTTTTAATTACAGAGAAGAAAGGAGTGAGTTGCCTAATTTTGCATTCACCCAGCTAATGCTGATACACAATGAGGTCTCACTTATCTATAACCTTAACTCACAATTCCCTTCCCACCAGCATGGGCTTTCCCCCTCTTTCATGGGTGTTCAGGACTTTGAAGGTGGGCACATTTGAGAGAAAGTATTTCTTCCCAGGTCTTACATCAGTATCTATTAGCATGATAATGGAACATCATCAGAAAGATGCTTTGTATTTTCAGTAGCATGTACTTCACAAGGTTGAAACACAGGGGAAGTGGGTCACAATGACACCTTTGGAAGAGACTGAGTCAGTCCTCAGACTTAACCTGCTTAGTTTAGTTCTACTTCAGGTGACTCCCAGATAGTTTCTCCTGCTTCCCAGGAAGGTGGCTCTGTAGCCACTAGATTTAATTTACTGTCGCTCTTCTGTTAATCCTCATGATGCCAGCTTCCAGCAGAGGAAATCAGGAGGTAGCTTGCACCAACTCAGTGTGTTCTTGCTGGAAAGTGAGGGAAAGTTCATTGAGTTCTGAAATGAAAAGCACCTCATTTTAGGCTCTTTATCATTTAAAGCAGTACTTCTCGACCATCCTAATGCTGCAATGCTTTCATGCAGTTCCTCGGGTTGTGGTGACCACCAAGCATAAAATCATTTTTGTTGCTACATTAAAACTGCATTTTTGCTACTGCTTTGAATAATAATGTAAATAGCTGAGTTTTCTGATGGTCTTGGGTGACCTCTGTGAAAGGGTTGTTTGATCCCCAAAGAAGTTGTAACCCACAGGTTGAGGATGACTGATTTGAAGATATTTATATTAATAATCAATTACATGTAATGAAAGGTGACTAGATCCTGGTGTTAACGTCATCAAGTATAAATGTCTCTCACAAAAACATGCTCTTCCCACATTCCTATACTTTAAATATGTGTTTCAATCACTAATACTTTTTCTTGCTCTAATTTCTTCCATTTTAGCCAGTGGAAATGCCAACTATCAGATGTCACATGTTTTGAAAACTTCCAACTAATCCCCCTTGGAAAGTTCAAATACAAGGGAGCTGGATTTGAAACTTAATAACATGTAACCTCAATTGTGTTTACACTAGGGCTTTCTTAATAGCAGTGGGATGCAGTTCAGAAGTGTGTGCATGCTGTGATACTCCCCATCAGGCCCCAGGCACTTCTCTTCTATTACAGTTCTATCAAATATGTTTTATTACACGTGACTAGACGCTAAACAAAACTGAATTATTGGCATTTTCATTGCAAAATCGTCCCGGTGCCACCACTCTGTTCTGGTAGGTTGTGTGTGTGTGTGTGTGTGTGTGTGTGTGTGTGTGTGTGTGTGTGGTATGTGTGTGTGTGTGTGTGTATGTGTGTGTGTGTGTGTGTTTGCGCATGTGTGTGCACAAGTGTTCTCTGATATCATTGTCTCCTTTTGCTTTTGTTCCATTTCCTGGTCCCTTTTGTGTTGAATGGTACTTATGCTACAATGCCATGCCTTATACTCATGCCTGGGCCTGTTTTCGTTCTTCTCCTCAATTTCTCTTCCATTCTGCCTTTCCCTTGTTGCCTTTCTCCAGTTGCTTCCACCTTAATCTTTTTTGTGCACACCATAATTTTTCTAAACCTTTTCTCCACACCATAGCTTCTCACTGGCTTCATCTTTTATTTCAATGTGACCTTTGAACTTTTGTTTCAGATTCCCCTTATGAAAATGGTTTTCCTCTTGTATTTGAACATGTAGATTTCTCTAAACACAGGGTTTTATTCTGGACCTTAGTAACTGTCAACAATGCAAAATGTCTTAAGCTCTTTCATGTGGAAAATAGAAATATCACATTAAGGGCAAAGGATTTTGTTTGAGTTTAAGGGAAAAATATGTGCGTTTACTTAGCAGTACTTGATAATGCTTATAAAATATGTATTTTATTGTTTTATTTTTATTGCCTGAGTATATATTCAAATGACAAATTTTGAAAGGTAATAATTTCAATAAGAAATGAAAAGCTTTAAATAATATCTTCTATATATACCAGTCAAAAGGCCAGGGGAGAAACAAACACAAAAGCATATATCTCTGGCTTAATTTGGATCGCTGGAAAGGTATTTCACAATGACTACATACAAAAATCAGGAAACAGAGAAAAACAAAAGCCATGCAGTACTCCAGGGTCAGTAATATAAGGAGCCATCATTCAAAATCCTTGAAAAGTGATAAGAAGGAACAGCGACAAGGTACCAGATGGCACATGGTGAGGGCTACCCGGAAGGAATAATGACAGTGGCCGAAGGACCAGATCCAGTGTCTGGGACCAACTAAGAGGGTCAGTCCTCAAGCCATCCATGTTCCTCAAATTATTAGCCCAGGATTCTAACTGGGCAAAGTCAGAAAAGAGGTCCACATTTTAAGATATCAACTGAGGGTACAAACCTTGATTTGAGGATGAGTCTTTAACAGAATCGTGTTTATAGAGTAACATAACCCTTGGCTTCTTACCTAGTCTTAGAGGTATACTGACCTTTAGGTTAAACTACATATTCCACTGTGAAGTATTTCAGGTACTCCCTATAAATTCACACTCACATTTATGGACTGAATTTATTGCTGCAATTGCCTTTATATTTGCATATTTATTATAATGATATGCAAAAAGCTTCCTTAATTCGATGATGATATTATAACTATCAACCATTATCATTTAATTCATACCAAAGATTAGAAATGTTAAATTGTTTCAATTAGCCCAGGTGAAATACCTTGGGATCTAGGCTGCTATATTTAATTGAAACCACTATTTTATGAGAGTTTAATCTTTGAATAAAATATGCACATTTACATATGTTTATTTCACAGCACTTAAATTCACAGTGAATGCATAAAGCCAATTGTGAAAAACAAATGTTTTCTCTTAAAAGAACCTCATGCTAGCTGTGGTGAGTTATATCTGCAATACTTACACTTGAAAGTGGAGGCAGGAGGTTAGTTCCAGGCCAGTCTGGATTAATTTCTCTTACTCTGTCTCAAAACATCCTCCATATTTGTTAAGATGGAATCTACATCTTCTTCTCCCCAGTTACTATGTACAGATCATTTAAAAAGAAATTTAAGATCCATGCTTTTGCTCAGCTATAGCTACTGTTTAGTAAAACTGCAACAGAAATGTTTCATTTTTGTCAGAGTTTTTCGTCATTTTCTCACATTATATTTTAATTTTGACTTTCTTACTTTATATTCTTTAAAATAACTCAACAAAATTCTGATGAGTTTGGCAAGTAAGAAATATGCCAAATACACTCTTAATATTTTGAAATTTCTTATCATGCACATTTTCATAAACTATGTGGCTTACTTTTTGATAGATTCAGCAGAGCTTATTTCTTCACAGAGTAGTTATCAGCTTATCAAATTGTACCATAATTGGCACATTTAGCTTCTATTTCCATTGTATTAGATTGAAATCCAACACAAATTCACTTTTATAGCTTCACAATAATAATAACAATAACAATCTATGAAAACAGCACTCAAACAAGAAAGGCTTTACAGGAAGCCCTTGAAAGAGCTTGGTGCAGTATTAGGTACTTCCATGTAGATGCTAGAATTATGAGGCTCACACATTGCTGTCAGTTTCACCAAAAGGGGAGAGAAAGCTCTTGGGAGAAAAGAGACCCCCAAGTATGCAACATTAGACACACTGAGAACAGAGGTCAAGTGAAACAGCTCCTGAACACTGGCACTGAACAGTAAGAAACGTATCCATCACATTATTCGTTAAATGTAACGCTGATGCAGCTAGCACAATTGAGACTGGAAAGCTACTGGAAACTGGTTTCATGAGAAGGCCAGATGTTTCATGTTGGATAATTCCAAAAAAACAGAAAAATGAATATTTGAAGTTAGTACTGTGAGATTAGCTTCTATTCTTAATAGGACGCTAGATGCTGAGTTTGATACTCTCTAAATAATACTGAACTTGGGACACAGAGCAGGCCCTAACAATTAGGACACAGTCTCTCCTGACAGTTTGCTTTTATTTGAAAAAATTAAACACTGGATGCTGATATATTGTAAACTGTCACATTAATTCCCATAATTTAAAGCATTTTTAAAAAAATGCAGTGAAGCCTCCAAAAAAAGCGGTAATTGGTCTTCTATGTAATCATCCAATGAAATGTGGCTCAAATCACTACAATCTTTGTTACTAAGTATTTAGCAGAACCAAATTCTTTCATGGTGCAAATAGCTAACTGCTTAAGAGGGCTTTTGGAAGTTCTTTGATAAACAAGAAGAACTTGTTTATCTTGTTTAGTCCTCTCTAAACAAGGGTGGGGATTAAAAGTTTACATCATCAGAAGACATATTAAACTAAAATGCAAAATATGTATTAGAATGTACTCCACTACTTTTGCTCCAAAAGAAGTCAATTATTTTAGACTTTTTTATCAAGGTAGATTGTTTTTGCAGACCCTCAGGAGTGTGACTTAGTGGCTTTGATGCAGAAAATATATCATGGGAGGAAAGCAGCAGTCAGGCCTTACTGATGTTCAACATCCTTAATCATCAAGGAAATGCAAATCAAAACAAACCTGAAATTCCACCTCACACCAGTCAGAATGGTTAAGTTCAACAACTCAGGGGACAGCAGATGCTGGAGAGGATGTGCAAAAAGAGGAACTCTCTTCCATTGCTGGTGGGATTGCAAGCTGGTAAAACTACTCTGGAAATCAGTTTGGCAGTTCCTCAGAAAAACTAAACTACCTGAGGACCCAGCTATCCCACTCCTGGGCCTATTCCTAGAAGATGCTCTAACATGTAATAAGGACACATGCTTCACTTTGTTCATAACAGTATTATTTGTAAATATAATTTTTACTTTTATTTTTTTACTTTTTCCTGTTATCACTCAGCAGCATGACACAAAGTTAAGCAGAAGCTTGCAGCTGAAACCCAGAAAAGTTGTATAGTGAATAAATATAGTTAATGTTCAGCCAAAGGGCACTTAGATAGCCAATCATTTGAAAAGGCCATTAAGCAGGTATCAAATCTCCACATCAGCATTGACTGGGACAGATGTGAATTCCTGCCTCATCCTTGCCTTGCAGTCCCAAATCCTACTTGCAAATGAGGTGCTAACTGTTCTGAGGAGGGATGTGGACATTTTTAAAGGTATATTGTGCCCTCCAGTTAAGAGCACATGGCTAAACCTCCAGACTCCTTTTTTAAGATGGGCTAGGAAGACATCCTTTTTTATTTAAAATAACAGTTTAGGATAAAATCATTCTCCAACCTGCAGCATTTTCAACATCTAACGCTCCATAGTAACCCTGACCTTTTCTTGGTGAAGTTACACTGAGACCATACTCATTAATCATTACTTTTCAAAAGGGTGAAATCATTAGGTTTAAAAGCTGATATATAAGATTCTTAGGTGTTAGTCATGATTAGTTGCTTAAAAGGGAGTGGGGGTGATTAGTACCTCATTAGCACCACTCTTTTCTGTTAAAAGGATAACAAGCACTAATACAGCAAAACAGGACCACTCCTGAAAAGACTGAGTCACGTTACATTATTTTTTTAGCTTGTCATCCCGTGCATAAATTATTGAGCTGGAGATTTTACCAGTATCATTTCCATGGATAGAAAATAAAGAAAATATGTAGAAGGGTGCTGTAGTCTTAGCTCTAATCAACAAGAACTTCTCAGCTCCTTCTTCCAGGGCACTTAAGTGTATATACAAAAGGATGTTCTAAAGGAACTCAGAGTGGAATGGCAAATCTATTTTGATAGTATGAGGGGATGTTTGTATGGTGTGATGAGTAAAGGCTTCTGCTATAGTTATCAGTATCAAGTTTGACAGTATAACAGCCAGCTTCCCGAGACTATCTTGGGAGGATGAGACTTCATTCTTGAATCTGTAATTTGCCACATCATTCTGAAGTGTAGATTATTTTCCAAAGTCTTTAAAAAGCTCATTTATCAAATTCAAGCATTGAGAAAGTGGTATATAATGTATAAAATGATCTTAAGGCAGTGCCTGACAATAAACACACTAGCCAAAAAGCAGTGCAGAACATAGCATTGTTAGATGTATGTAGTGTACCCTTCAGGTAGGATAAGATGCCCTACACTGAAGGATAAGACCATAGAATCAGCATTAGAAAAAAGTGGACCTAATGCTTTACTATCATCCTTCTCATATTTGGAGATTACATTTATCCTCAGGCCTACTGACAACCTTGGACATTGGTATGAAGCACACTTGTTAGTTCGGGTCTTAGTACAGGGTGCCAAAGATTCAGTAAAATAATGCAAGAAAAGTCATTGGCAGATGTGCAGTTCATAGTACGCATGCCATCCATGTTACCTAATCTTTGTTGTTAGTATTTAATTGTGTCTCATTCAATATGTTCATTATAAATGTCAGATTATATTTAATATGAAAAAGAGCCTTCAGCTATGTCAACTGAGCTAAAGAAGTGGTAATAATGATTCCTTTTTTGATAAGGGGCATCTTAATTGCTTTTCTAGAGATGTAATAAAGCAAAGGCACAAAGCAATTAAAAGAGGAAATGGTGTATTTAGCTGATACTTCATAGTGTATCATTAAAAGAACATAGGTCCAGAGCTCCAGACTAGAACCTGGAGACAGGAACAGAAACAGAGATTATAATAAAGCTACTCACTACCTTGCTTTTATAGGCAACTTAAAGCACATAATTGGCTAGGCCCCTGTTCATTAACCAATGATCTAACAAATGCCCTACAGATAAACTTACATGGCAATCTTATGGATCCATTTTCTCAGTTGAGTTTCCTCTTCCCAGAGGACCCTAGTTTGTGTCAAATTGACAAAATATAATCAGGACAAGAAAAAGAGCCTAGAACTTTTGAATCAAAAAATATGATGTTCAGCAAGAGGAGACAAGTCTATGATTCTAGCTGCCTATGAATTGAGCCAGTTTTCTTGAAGCACAGTGAAAACTCAAATGGATCTATTCTTTGTGACAATTAGTATTCTTCCGCCAGCTATGAAGACATATTCTTAATGAACACAGATTAAAAGACAAATCAAATCATATTATTTTCAGGAAAATTCTGCAACTTCGGTGCCTTGGTATCTAAGGTAGAAAATAAAAACACATATTTACTGTAAAACTCAGAAGTATTCATATTTAACTGTGTCATTATGTAACCCGAATAGGGAATATGATATTCAAATATGATATTCAAAAATACAATATTAAAAAAATATGATATTCAAAGTAAGAAGTGAAGAGCAGTGTTGCCCACCGTAGCTGCTCTTTGAATAAGAAAAAATAATGGAAGGAGCAGATTGGCTGAGAAAATTCTGTTAAATTTTCAGTGCTAAGATAGAGATCAGAGACTTGAATTTGTAAAAGAGGTCATGGAATGTTCTAAATGAGGTGGCAATTAGTGAATAAATGATTTTATCCCATTTATTTCAACAAAAGGTAGACAAATGCAAAGGGAATTCCCACATATGAGCTCACTTGACAGGCATCAATTGCTGTACATCAATAGTATTTTAAAGAAAGAACTGACTATATTATATGCCTGGTTAGAGTCGTGTATTGTTACCATGGCTTGCCAGAACATTAGGGAATATTTTGTGTCTTCAGACTTCTTTGGATTTGCTAACCATTTTTGGGGGTCCCTTTCTTATGCAAAAAATATTTCTCCCACCTATGGTTAAACCTGAACATTGGTGCAATGGCTATTGGAATTTTGGTTTGGCTCAATGCAGTGTGAACCCTGGGATTGTGCTTATCTATACTCATCAAAGATAGCTGTTGTACACATACTTCTGTCCCTGCCTGTTGGGATCAGGGGGAATGTTTAGGGTTATAGGTGAGCTCCTGAACATCTATGCTTGGGCATCCATAGCAAAAGCTTACATGGGAATCTAGGCAGAATCCAGGTCCAAAATCCAGGTTGGTAACTACTATCAGGAACAACTTAAAAAAAGAGAGAGAGTTAGAAAACCAGGTCTACCACAATGCTCACACTTCCAACTTGCAGCCAGTATGAGATTTCAAGTTGCCATAACTCTATAAAGAGTGTGCCTGATAATCTCTACCCCTTTGTATAATATCTGCAGACCTTCCAGTAGCAAAGTTGAGATAGCACCATACACATGCTACTCATGTCAGCAGCAAACTGGCAAACAAAGCCCAAATGCCTCAAACATGAGTGACACTAGCCTCAGCATATGGCTCCATGGTGGATCTAGAAGAAAGTTAAGACAAAGAGAGTGTGGAGGCTCTGGCCAGAGGAAAAGGTGAACCATTCCATGGTCTCAGCACAGGACTGAGCAGCCTTCCTGTACACATGTAACAGCCAGAGAAAGAAATCAGAGAAACAGTACCTTTTACAATTCCCTCAAAATATATCTTAGGGTAACTTTGAACAAGCAAATTAAAGATTTATATGATAGCAACTTTAAGACACTGAAGAAAGACGATGGAAATGCCTCTTATGCTCACAGACAGGCAGGATTAATGTGATAATAATGATTATCCTACTAAAATCAATCTATAAATTCAACACAATCCCCATCAAAATTTCCACACAATTTTTCAAAGGAATTGGACCCCTCCCTAAAAAAATACAAAACATCAACAATAACAACCACAAAACAACTTTAAATGTAAGCACATGCACAAAAAAGGGTATCCAAAACAACTCTGAATAATTAAAGAATTGCTGGAGGTACCAAAATCCCATATTTTAAGTTGTAATTTAGATCTATATTAATAAAAACAACATGGTAAAAGTTGAAAAACAGACACATTGATGAATGAAATTGAACTGAAGACTCAGACTTAATTCTACACACCAAGACACAACTGATAATAGACAAAGAAACCAAGAATAACACTTTGGAGAAAAAAAAATCTTCAAAAAATAGTGTTGGTCAAACTGGATAGCTACATGTAAAAGAATAAAAACAGAGCTATATCTATCACTCTATGCAAAACTCTTTTCTTCTTTTTTATTTTTTTTTTGTTGGTTTTTTGAGACAGAGTTTCTCTGTGTAGCCCTGGCTGTCCTGAACTCACTTTGTAGACCAGGCTGGCCTCGAACTCAGAAATCCACCTGCCTCTGCCTCCCAAGTTCTGGGATTAAAGGTGTGTGCCACCACTGCCCAGCAAAACTCTTCTCTAAATGTAATAAATCTCTGATATAAAAGAGACCCCTGACATAGAAGAGAATGTAGGGAATAGGCTTGAACTTATAGGAATGAGAGAAACTTTTCTGGACAGAATACCAACAGCACAGTTACTAAGACAAATAGCCAATAAACGGGATCTCATGAAATTAAAAAGATTTTGCAGAACAAAAGACATGAGATCCAGGCAAAGCACCAGCCTACTGACTGATAGATAATATAAAGAATAAAATATTTATTAATTATACCTATGATAGAAGATATATCTAGAATATATAAAGAACATAGAGTGAACATCAAGAAAACAAATATTCCAATTAAAAATGCAAAAGAACTGAACAGAGAGTTTGCAAGAGATGAAACACAAATGGATGAGAAACACTTTTAAAGGTTGAAAATTCTTAGTCATTAGGGAAATACAATATAAAAGCACTTTGAGATTTGATCTTACCCAACAAAGGGCAAGATCAATGAAACAAATGGCAGTGCATACATGCAAGGATGCAGGGAAAGAGGAAAACCATTCATTCAAGGTGAGATTGAAAACATGTATGTACCTTTAATTTTTTTAAACGTTTTTTAATGATGGTTCTTAAACACTTTAACCTCCCTCATAGCCCACCACCTACCAGAGGTGGTGGGAAAGAAAGGCTATGGGGGAACTGTACCTGTTTAGAAGGATCCTTTGAAGCAACTCCAGTCTGTGTTATCTGGAAGTCGGCAGTTCCCTGGTTAGCAGAGGAAGCTCTATCCACATGCAAATACTTCAAGGATACTCCATCAGTCCAGTTAGTTAGAGTCGGGTTAGCCACAGTGGTGACATGACCTGGCAGAGACAGCCAGCCCTCAGCCTCAGCTGGAGTCAGTAGGAGGGACCAACAGAAATACCAGAAGTTCTCAGCTGTGCCTCTCTCAGGGAAGCAAAGATCAGCATAGACTGGAGGACCACAAGTGTTGCACACTTAGCAGTACCAGCAAGCCAAGCTGTCTTTCCATCACTCTGTGGAGTCCTATTTATACCCTCCAACTCTAACATGTCCTCCTTGCCTCAGCGTGTATCTTGCCTCATCACATGCATCCAACCATCTTGAGGCTGCAAGGTCCTAACAAATGCAGCTCAAGTACTCATTGTAAGGCAGACCAAGACTTGGCTGTTGTTAGCAAAGAATCCTTCATCACATGTCCTTTCATGTGCTTGATTTAGTAAAACATCCTCTTCCCTGTGTCTGCCTCAGCACGAGTCTGCCTTAGCCTTTCACACCTTTGTGCACTTTAAGGAAACATTCCTTCACATGTTTGCCCCAGAAAAACACCATCCAACTGACTTTCCAAAGAACCCTTAAGTTTCTTTTTAACTTGTACACTGAGAAAATCAGTGTACCTCTTAAAAAACTAAATCAATCTGCAGCAAGATCCAATGACACCTTTTTTGCACATATACTTTAGACTCTACATCTTAATACAAAGATACTTGTTCATTCATGTACATTATTGCTAAAATCATAATATCCAGAAATTGGAAACAGCGTACATGTCTATAAATCATAAACATGAGGCACATATAGTGGAATACTATCCAGCTCTTATCAAATATGAAATTATAAAATGTGTAGGTAAGTAAATACAGCTAAAAACAATTTTCTTGAGTGAGTTAACTAAGACCTAAAAAGACACACATTGCTTTATCTTATGTATGGATATTAGATTTCAAGATTTAGATATGTATCTTTTAATCTGAATAAACGGATTTCCATTTGTGAGTCATTGCCCAAACAGGTTCCATATGCCTATGCTGAAGATTACAACTTATTGACAAGGTGATTGGTTACTCTCTACAACCTAATCATAGGGCCCTATTGTCCGAGACGTTACTTACTTCTGTCATGGAACATAGAAAAATCTAACTGAGTAGTGGTCATAATGCTGGAATATATCCTACATGCTACTTGAGAGGCTAGGAACTCAAAAATCTGGTCTGGTTTGATCTGGTTTGTTGTCATCTTTGGAACTCAGACAAATAGGTTTTATGGATCTTTTTCCAGCCTAAAATGGCCAAAGGGTTACATGTCTCAGAAGGCATGCCCATAGTGTGTGTGTGTGTGTGTGTGTGTGTGTGTGTGTGTATGTGTGTGTGTGTAAAAAATTTGAGGACAACACCTGGAAATCTTCCTAAAATCTTGACCTTGGGCCAACTTCTGTGACCATGTAACTAATCTATCTAAGAATGACTACATTGAAACATAAAATTCCCCATAGACATTAGGACTGTTCATAACCTTCCTTTGAAATCCAAGGGATAGGATGGCATAAATGTGTATTAGAAATTAGATACCAACTCCTTCCACCAAGTGAGTGAAGGTTCTGGCATAGTTGGATCTTAGAAACTTCTTGTGAGTAGTTCTGAGATTGGATGGAATTGGCCACAGTACTGAGAACAGTATCCAGTTCTCAGAGTTGTCTGGATAGCATCACCAACGGGAAGAGGCAAGAAACCAATGTTCTCTTGTGACCCCTACATAATTATTTATAAGTATTGTGGAATAATGTAGAGGGTAAAACAAAAGGCATGGTCTCCCAAGAAGAATGGATAAAGCCACATAGCAGTTGCTCTGCTGCATTCCATCTGAAGTGAAGCCCCATGTGTCTGCTTTGGATAACCACTGTAGGTCTTTTCATGTGAGACAAAATCACCTTCCTAATCCACATTAAAGGATAATAAGGAAATCAGCCACAAGTATAAACATTTGATAAAGATTTGTGTCTCTAAATAACTATGGCAAATAAGAGAAATTGAGGCAATGCAAATGCACTTTTCACCATTTAAACCAGCATGTGTTGCTCCTGAACATAGGAGCCTTCTTTTGCACCAAATAAAGACATAATGATGTAAATTCCCTTTGTGGGGTATGCATTGGATTTTGACAAATGAAATTATATCAGTTTCTTGATTAGTCATGAAAAAATGACCTCCTTGTTGTGTTTTGTATGGGGGAGGTGTTCTACTTGCACTTGTGAAAAACTGAAAAAAGAATAGAGTTTTGAGAATAAGATATTAAGAAATGGAAAGAGACTTGTGCCCTTTAAAATGTCACAGTCTAGCTGGGAAAAAGATAAACTACCCTATAAAGAAGTCAGGTTTATCTAACTAATCCATTGTATCCAATATCTCTGTTAATCTCTGTTCAATGCCAATCAGGGGAATCAGATAACAAGCACTTGTGAAGATATATAAGCAAGCAGTTTTGCTTAAGCTTACCCTCAAAAATCCCATACAAATATGGAAGCTTGGCAGCTGTGCATGTGACTTGAAAATAAAGAGTGTAAGCAGAACCCATGTACATGCAGAAAAGGGAGAAGAATAAAGGACCAACATAGAGAAGAAAGGAGACTTGGAAATTGTCCTGTATCATAATTGAAGAGCTATGTGTCTGAGAAAAATTTTCTCCCCATTGACATCCATACAATCCCTGAATCCATCGTGCATCCATGTTCATTGGAAATGCTTTGGAAAGAAGTAGTTATACACTCAATAAAAAATCTGTGAAAAGCAATCTTTAAGTTTTAAATAGTATATCTTTACTTCCACATTACCTAAGAGAAGTTTAAGCCTTTGTCCACTGAATTGGCTTCATTAATACACATCTGTTTTAATTTTTAAAAAGTGGCCCAGTCTAGAACTATAGAGATAACTAAGTCAATAAAATGATTCTCATGAGTCCATCCCAGTACTCTCATAAAAAGTCCCTTTGAAGAGTTTGCAAAAGTCTTTGCAGAAATAGAGGACTAGCCATCACCAGATATTTCACATCAATAATGGAGATTAAAAAGGATGTTCATATGCCATTACAGAAGGAAAAAGCTGCAGGTGCATCTCTGTGCAGAAGAATGAACAGGTGATGTATAGTTGTATATTACGCAACTTTGAAAGAACTTGGGAGAAGACAGAATAACTGGTTGTGTCTCAGGACAAGTAAATCTTGAGCAAATTGTGAAGAGGAAATGAGAGTTTCACAAATCTGTCCAATCTAGTCTATGCTTATACAGAGTTTGTAATTGAAATATAAAACAATACAGTAAAAGATTATTCTGACCTTGAGAGGGTGTGTATTATAGGAATACAGTTTTAGAACATAAGTAGAATGTGACCTGAAATGTGCATGTGTGTGGGGGGGAGGTGGTGATAAAAGATAAACACAATGCATCACAATTTTATTGACCCTATACAATGTCAAATGACTCTGCAATATTGAGTTTAAAAATCATGTTAAATCCCCCCCCAAAAAAATAAGAGTGATGCATGGGTATGTTTCTTCCATTAAACTTAAATAGAAAGGAATGATTATAGTTCTACATATAGCTCGCCATGTGAATCTTTGGAATTTGTTCACTAAATAATGAAAATTAAAGTTGGCCTAGTACTTTATACTGAGACATTCTTTGATGTCGTTTCTGATGGAATTCTTTCTCCCTTATGTAAATCTAATATACTTTCCATAACAGAACAAAAAATATTGATTAAACACTTTAAAAAAACTAGTCTTGGGTAAAGATCATAAACAAGACTGAATCAGGAAAAAATCAAACCTCTAGACTCACTTGTACAAAAAAGATTGACCTTGTCTATGGTGAGTAACTGTTTAATAAAGGGATGGCAGGATCATATGACTTCACTGCACAATATGAGAAAATTCAAAGAATTGACACAAACCCCAAGCCCATTATTTGAATCCAGCCTTATATAACATCCAAAACTAACCAAAGATTCCATAAAATTTAAAAATGACAAGCCAAAATCCCTAGTGAATAACACTGCACAAATCTTCAACAAATTCTAATAACTGAAACTCCATATCCTAAACTATATCACAATTCTGTAATATTTAACACTGCAAGGACTGGATATTAACAGGTTTTGTTGTTTGTTTCTTTGTCTTTTAATGTATAAAAATCAATCAGATAATATATCCAATGAATAGAACTGAGAACAAAAGTCACATGGCCATCTCAATTAACATAGAAAGAACATTAGGCATATTCAACAACTTTTTATAATAAAAATACTTAAAGGGGTAATTAATAAACTAAGCCTTTAAGGTAGCCTCAAAAAAGAATAATTTTGGGGGGCAAAGTTGTAACCAAGTAGATATAGACTCATACGCTGAGAACAACAAAAATAAATGCTAACAATTAAAGAGTGCATATATAGAATATATTTTGTGCTTGTGAATTTAAAGAGTTAATACTCTAGTATGGGCATAGTATTTAAAGTAATTAAGATTTTAGTTAATAAAATTTTCATTCAAATTCTAGTAACATACTTAGCACTTAAAAATAAAATGTAAGTGAACCTCAAAGGAATCTAAATCATAAAATTAACTTTGAAAAAGAAAAAGTAAACATGGAGGCCTCACTCTTCCTAATTTTATAGAGCATTTAATGCTACCTCAAAATCATAAAAACAATATGTAAACAAACAAGAAAGAGCAGAAATTTCATAAACATAAATAATTTTACAAATGGGTGAGAAGGTCAAACAATACAAGAAAGTCTTGTCAACAATGGGTTCTGGGAAAAAATCATATTACACATACACACACATTATATATATATATACATATATACATAATACATATCAAAAATATGGTGGCACCATTTTCAGGAATACAGATTGATACTAATAGCCTCTATTTAGTGTACCATTGTCAGTTCAATGAGCATCACCTTATTTTTAAAGGAAGTTTCTGTATTATAGAAGGTCTCTCAAAAATAGCATTTTTGGATGGCTCATACAACTTCTTCAGCCTTGAGTTTTCTAAGGACTTCTATGGGCATAACTTTGATAATTGGAGAAGGACATCTGTTAAATACTTTCTATTAATAATGCTATAAATGTCACACAAATGCACAAAGTCAGAAATTGGATCATCCAGGACTCTGTAAAATGAGATAGTACTGCTGAAGTTGAGCACTCTGTGCCATCTGTGATTTGGAAGACTATAGAAGCTATCACTTTGAATGCATGAATATTCTTCAGCCTTCCAGATCACTGACTGAACCACACACTCCAGTTTCTGACATTGCATAGGAACTTGTGTGCATGCTGCCCCCATCAGTCTTCACAGGAAATTCTATAAAAAATGGATTTGGGACAGCAGATATATTGAGGTTAAAATGAAACATGGATAAATTAAAAATTAGCCAGCATCACTGGTGGCTCCAGAGTTTCATTATAAGATCGATTTAGGGCTACTTGTTAGTTGAAGGATGGGCCAAGAAGTCAGACAAAAGCATGTTTACACAGCAAATTGGTTCTTTGATAGTCCTCTCCTTTGGGAAAATTTGCTGGATATCAGGGGTTCAGGAAGAAAATTCCTCCTTGTCCCACTGGAATGTCCCTGGCACTGCCTGGAATTAGTTAGGCATCTTTAGGTTTAAAATCTAAATCTGCTTGAACCTTGTCACTGTGGGTCAAACAGCAAAACCCTGCTACTAGAAAGAGGAAAGATCATTATAACCAGTCATTCTTTAAAAGTGAGATAATAAGAGACATTTCTAACTAACACTAATGTTATAAACTCCACTCCTGGGGTGCAGCATAAAACTGCTTCCTCTGCAGCTATTTGATGCTTCCTTCTTGCAGTGAAAGCATTGCTCCTGCAAGGTGTCTCCTACTCAGAAAACCTTCAGAAATCTCATAGTCTCTGTCTTTTGGGAGCTGTCCTTCTGCAGATTTCCATTTCATTTACCCATGGAATTTAGATTTCCATAGTCAAGGTCACTGCCTTGATTAATGATTCAAAGGTTAAAATAAAAGTTGTGGGCTAGAGAATGCGGAAGCAGAGGCATGGAGAGAGAGGGCAAGCTGCAGAAGCTGTGAACTCAGGAAAATATGCTTTCCTCATGAAGATCAATGATGCAGGGCTATCAGCCATTAGTATTCTTTGGCAGTTCTTATGATGGGAGAGATGGATAGCACTGGCTATTGATGTGAGAAGAGCTTGTTACTCAGCTTGACACATTCTCTGGTTCTCTTTCACTCTACAGAATGACAAAGAACACCACAATAGGGAGGGGGGGATTATACAAAAATCTGGTTCTCACTCCAGTTTCCACTTTGCCATCATTATTTATTTTAATTGTATTCCAGGAACCAACAAATGAATTTCAACAAAACTGCCTTGAGCACAGTGGTCCTAAATTCTGCTGTATTTAGTATATTTTGAAAACACAAATAGTATATGATGTCCACTGAGGTGCCATATTGTCCCACACAGTCTTTCTATTCAGAAATTCACAATCTTTTGAGAAAGACTGAGTTTGTGTTACCTTTGTTGCCATTCTCAAATGGATAAACTTCATGATAGCCACATGGACACAAACTTAAATCATAATGACTTAACTGACTTTAACTTTAATGAACAATACACAAACATTCTGGTCAGTTTTATGTTATAACAACAATCTATGAAAGAACCAGAGGATGATGAGGTGACAGAAAACAGAAGCAGCAGGTGTGAGGGCTGACCAACCACAGAAAAGAAAGTTGGAGCCTCTTCAGATTTTGTTAAGTATTTTAGGTGGTGACAATAAGTGTTAAACATAGGAATCTTCCAGTATGGAGTCCCATCCGTCACAGAGATGTTTTGCCTATTACACCCACTCTGATGGGAATCATGGACAGAGGCAACCATAAGTCAGCATATACCTAACCACCTGGCTATCAAAAGACACAATAAGCTGTGCAAAGACCACATATAAAATGGCAGAAAGCCTTTACCAACCATAGATATAGTAAGATTTAACATCAAAGATAAATAATTGTTAAAGCTCAACAGTAAAAGCTAGGGTGATCATGCAAACCTGAAATGCCAATGCCATGTAGGCTGAATTAGGGAGATCATGAGTACAAGACCAGTTTTTATGACATAGTGAGAAGCTATCTAAAACATCAGCAACAAAAATAACACAAACACACACACACGTACACACACAAACACAAACCAAATTTTGATCAAATAAGTTGACAAAATTTTGGCAAAATTATCAAAGATGAAACATAAGGAGCAATGCACTCATGAGCAGAAGTTCAATATAGTTTATATTCCAAATATATAAGAACTCCAAAAATCCCTAACAATCAAGAAAAAAGAAAAGGAAAGCAAACAATCCATTTAAAAGGATGGGTTAGGAATTTCAGTAGAGATTCTAAAAGGTGAAATAAAAATGGCCAAGAAATGTTTCAAACAATGTTGACTGTCCCTAGCAACTAGGGCAATGTAAATCAAAACAGTTTTGACATTTTACCTTACCTCACTGTAAAAAGCAATAAACAAAATAATTAAAGACAAATATGTGAGGAAATGATAATCCTTATTCATCTTTGGTGGGTGAGAAAAGTGGTCACCCACTATGAACATCAAAAACCTTTAAATAAATATACCATACGACCCTGCTAAACAACTATTCAGAATGTGGCCAAATGACTTGACATTTTACTCCACATATAATTACTAGGCCATGTTCATTATTGTTGTATTCATAAGAGTCAGGAAATGTAGACACTTAAATGTCCTTCAGCTGAAGAATGGAATATATATATGGTAAATGACTAGAACTCGAAAGATCATATTGAATGAGGTATTTCAGACCCCTAAAGACAAACCTCTCACGTGTTTAGGCTTCTTAGCTCCAAATGTTCAGCTGTAAATTTATACAACCCATACTAACTGCTGAGAATAGGAAAGCTGAAAAAAGGACCATGGAGAAAGGAGCAATAGAGAGAGGAATAGCAGAGCATGAATAGTTTGAAGGAGTGATAAGGTCAAATTAGGGGAGGGGTAATTCAATTAATAGAGAAGAATAGTGAAGGAAGGAGGTAAAATACAGTGAGGACATCTGAAAAAGTTATAAGGAATTATATTTCGATTTATTTATCTAAACTTATGAATAATGCATACACATAAAACTGAGTGTGTGCATGACAGCATGTTTGTTTGTGTGTGTGTGTGTGTGTGTGTGTGTGTGTGTGTGTGGCTTTTTTTAACCTAGATTGATAGTACTACCCTCTAAGCTGTAGACACTATAGACTAACAAAACTCCAACAGCAAGCATGAAAAGCCCCCTATGGAGTTGTTTATAGTTAACCAAGAGTCTCCTGAAACAGTCCATATAGGTATTTCTGTTGCTCTTGATTGTCCCACAGTAATGGAAGATTACTCTTTATTATTGAAGACACCGTGCACATATGGCACAGGACCTAGAGAATCTAAGAAGATCTGTTCTGGAAGCCCCCTCCCTGAGATTAGCTTTCATTGTATTCCAAGGGATCATGCACACTTTCAAGGGATGAAAGCAGCTTATCATCCTACCCGGCTATGATACCAATGAAATATAACAAATATAACAATGAGCAACATGGCACAATAGACCTAAATGTACAATAGTGGTATATATACCTTGGCAGGAACCAACACCTTTCTAACTGTTAGAACCACTCAACAAGAGGAAAATCACTCCTGGTTCTGCAAACCTAGCCAACTACCCAAGGCTGATGAAGTCATAAATCTTGGGCAGAACCTACAGCCACTTATTTCACATAATTGGTGACTAGCATAATTGGTGACTGTTTGTCGACATTCTGCCCTGCTACAAGGAGGCAAAATGTGAGGAGTTTGACTGTGCTTATTCCGTTCTGCAACTGCCAGGTGAGTGGGGGGATTCAGGGAAGCATGGAGACACAGCTCCGGGTGTGGGAATGCACAGTCTGAGATGTGGGGACAGCTGAAGCTGGTATTTCCTAGTTTCCAGGCCCCAGTTGCCACTGGAGAACCGCACAGAGAAGTCAGGAACAAAGTATCAGGGATCCCGGACCCCTGACAAGGTTTTGACCAAGGGTGTTCTGTGACACTTGGACATCCAAGTACAGCTGGGGGCATGGAAGAGCTGAGAACAGAGTTGGGGCCCCACAGGCTGGGAACAGTGTCTAACCCAGCTTTGAGAGAATGGGAAGCTCTGGCTTATCTCTGCAGTGATTTTCCCTACCTTGGCAACTGTTCTATTTAGTTTTAAATGCTTCTGCCTTTGCTCAGGATCAGCGGAGTTACCAGCCCCTCCTGGCTTCCTTTTTCTTCTACCCGCCTTTGTTCTGGGAGGTGACCAGGCTACCAGCTCCCACTCACGACCCTTGAATCTGTGGATGAAAGACACACACACACACACACACACACACACACACACACACACACACACGCACACACACACACAATTACACAATTAATTCCTTTATAACTTGACTTTTAGGCACAATTGCCAGGCATTACTATCTCCCGCCTAGAAATCTTGCCCTTACCAATTTATTATCTCCATCTCTCCATTTGCCCTAAACTTCAGTGGCTGGTACCACTCAGCTCCTGCCAGACTGCCTTGGCCACCTGCCTGTAGCAGAGGCCACAGGCCCAGCTCCCCTAAGACCTTCCATGGTTTTTGGTTCTTCTTCTACCAAAGCATGGCAGAAAAGCTCCTTTCTCCATCCCTGCATCTGCCTTTTCCCCTGAAGTCCTGCCTGCAGCTTCCTCCCAGCAGTTGTTCCCCATATATCTTTACTGGCAAATCAAGAACCAATTGGGGCACAGGACTTTAACATCAGAACCGCTCCTTTTGGGATGTGGCTGCCAGGGAGTGCAGATGGGCGGGAGATTTATCTGCAGGAGATTTATCTGTGGCATTGTAGGCCTTTTACATGTCCTCCATGATGGTGGTAGATGAAAGAGACAGTCCATGTTTATCAAAATCATTTACTTGCTGTTCGTTGTGGAAAATGGGTCCATACCTTTTCGGGGTCTGATCTGAGATTAATTACCTTTTGCATGGAGTAATGTATGGGAAGGGAAGTTTGTTAGCTAAGCACTCAGGGTTTCCAGGTACTTCATTTGCATGGAGAACTCTGTTCTGGGCCTATATGACTACAGGTCATGTTTCCTTATGTGAAGACTGTGGCTTGTGTTCTAGGCCAGGAATCTGGCACAGAGTGGGGAGTCACCTAAATCTCAGATGTGTGCCTACCAAGTCTCTGGGTCTCAACCCACTCTACGCACAGAGCTTCCAGGCATGGTTTTACTGTTTCAGGACTCCTCCTTTTTGTTTTTATAAAGGAGAGGGGTCAGTGGAGTGAGTGTCTCTAATGTTATTTGTAGTGAACATTTTGGGTGAAAATACCAAAATAAAACACAACATTGGCCAGAGAGGTAGCACAACATAAACCAGAGGGATAATGAGGGGTGGGGCCTAGGAAGACAAGGGATTATTGAACCAATTGATTGTTCAGTGGATTATACAGTTTCTGAGTGTATTAACATTTGTTTTAAACAGTATTTTATTAATCTACATAAACATGTTTTCCTTACTATGATGTAAATTTCCCCAAGTTTGCTAGCCATATGGCTTTGGCAAGTGAATTCATCTATAGGTGGAAGTCCCAAGTCTGTCCTCTGTGGTTCTTAGCTGTTACCTGTGGATCTCAGTGTGCTTTTTGTAGGATTCTTGGGTCAGATGATGTGTCTGGAAGAAAGCAGTTTCATTGCCACAGGCAAGTCCACGAGGATGGTAGGTTGGTTGGTCTTCATCTGGGTCTGTGGCAACATCGCTGTCTTTTTTCTTTTGTAGAGATAAACCTGTAGAGTAATCACACCAGAAGATCAGGGTGTCTGCATAGGGTGAGTAGTGTCAAGCCTTGTTTGGGAGCACACCACTGTGTTTTGTTATGGTCCTAGAAAAGCAAGGGTGTTTGAAGAATTTAGTCCTGGACAGCATCCTTTAAGTAAGGTGTTACTTGTTTTTTATTAAGGAACGCAGGGAGAAGAGTTGAGGATTTATCTGTTTTGAATGTCTGAGAATGAAGACAGCATGTTAATTAGGTATCTGGGATAGACATTAACAGCTTGTCTGTAAGAGGAACCTGCTTGTTAATTAAGGATTAAAGAATGGTTATCAGCATAGTTGATTTGACCCATGTAAGTAGATTAAATATGATTTTTGAACCTTAAAAGAAATGTTAAGCAAAATGAAAATCATGGTCATGATTTTAGGTTAGAAGGCACAAATGCTAGGGAGCAAATAAACATTTACATGAAAAACCATAAAATTTGGGGTTAAAACATTGTTTTAGTTGTTCCTGTTAGGGAGAAGAACAAGCATTTAAATGTAAAGGCCTAAAAATTGGGGGTTAAGAGTTTCAGGTGTCTTTCTTTTTGAATTGTCAAGAATAAGATCTTATCTATTGTCTTTGCCTGTGGGTCTAAGTGCAGGGAGGAGAGGCTGCTCTGACGTGCAGCACACAGGCCCCCTCCCCACTTGCTTTTTCTTGGCTAGTATCCCTAGAAGGTGTACATTCTGAATGTAGAGCAGAAAGAGAAGAAGCATGGGGACTGGTTGCACAGGGTCAGAGGGAGTGAGACAGTGCAGGTGACTGTGCTCCATCTGCCTATCTAGCTGCAGCAGCCACAGAGGCTGGGCTGTGTGAGACACTGAGCACTCTCTGCTGTTCAGCTGACACCATGCAGCATTGGGAGACAGGGCTGTTATTGGTTCCATGGGCTGGGCTTGGGCTGGCAGGCAGTGGAAGGCAGGGAGCCCAGCTCACATGCTGCATGAAAAGCAGCTCTGTTAGCTGTGTAGCAGCACACACTGTGCGGCTGGGGGAGAGGCAGAGAGTAGAGGCTAGCTGCCAAGGGAGCTGAGCAAGTTAAGTCTAAAATAAGATTTCAAGAGTGTAGCTAAAAGGAGAGGAGGGAGAGAGATAGAGAGAGGCAGAGGGGGAGGGGCAGGGAACGGGAGTTGGAGAGAGAGGGAGAGGGAGAGGGAGAAGGAAAGGAAGAGGGAGGGGTCTGGGTGTTTTGAACTAGGTTAGGGGTTACTCATGGCCCTTTAGTAAGCTGGAGTTCCGATGTAGGTCATATGGTTTACCTGCTGGGGTATGCTTCAGAGGGGTATGCTCCACATTTTGGCACCAGTTGTTGGTCTGAGTTCTGCCTGCCTCAGGGCACAGCTGCATGGGAGGCAAAACTCCCATGACTCTGAGTTTGACTCTGCTTATCCCACACTGGAGTTGGATAGATGCTGGGATTCAGGGAAGTGCCAAGACATGGATCCTGGGATGGAAAAATACAGTCTGAGATGTGAGAAAGCTGCAGCGGGTCCAGTAATGAGGCCATGGCCGAGAGTATTCTCTGACTCTTAGACATCTAGGCACCACTCAGAGTCACGGAAGAACTGGGAATAGAGTCTAACCTGTGGCCAGTGAAAGGGGGAACACTAGTTTAGCTCAACAGTGATTGTCCTTAACTTGGCAGTGATTGTCTGGAAGCACAGATGGTTGGTTCTTCTATGGGAGATTTATCTGAGGCTCTGAAGGCAAAGGCCTTTCCAAGTTTTCCATGGTGGTAGTAGATGAAAGAGACAGTCCCTGTTTATCTAGATCATTTTTTGGCTGTTCATCTTGGTAAATAGGTGTATACCTTCTGCTCAGGGTCTGACCAGAGATCAAATGTCATTTGCAGAGAGGAATGTCTGTGAAGAGAAGGATATCTAGGTACCTCATTAGCATGGAGAACTGTTTTGGGCCTATGTGACTACAAGTCTTGTTTCCTTATGGAGGGATTGTGGCATCTGTTCTAGGCTAGGAATCTGGAAGGGTGTGGGGAGTTGCCTCAGTCTCAGGTATATGCCCACCAAGTCTCTGGGTCTTAACCCATTCTACCCACCAAACTTCCTGGAATGGTTATACCATCCCATATCTGACTACATTCTTAATATTTATCTTTATACACACCAGTAAATGTAGTTCTCATCCTTCATCAAAAACAAACCAAAAAACTTATCTTTGCTGCAGATGGAGACTAACACAGAAAAACACAACTGATCAAAATAAAGATAACCATGAATTTTGTGGTACACAGTACCAGCTGTCACATGTACAACAAAACTCTAGCCCCTAAGGTCATTGTGGATGAAGAGGTAGAACTATTTTAAGAGTGAAAGGATAAGGAAGGTAACTGTGAGTATATGACTCCTAGACATATTTGAGAATCTATATCCATGAAGGCTCATCAACATTGCTGCCTAAACAAGACTCATTCAGACCTTGACCATAGAACAAAAGATATATCCATATAAAGATAGAGAAATCTATCTATCATATATATGTACATATATATATCACATATATATAGTACTTTTAGATAAATATATAATAGTATGAATCTTTAGGGCTTTTTCAAACACCTTTAGTGTCTTTGGTCCCTCTACTCTCCTTCTCCTATATTGACTTTTAATCTAAAATATTACTTAAACATTCTAACAGGGTCTTTGCTTCTCTATCAAAGATCATAAGTCATCTTCTGCACCTCTCTCCACAGTGCTATCCTTCATTAAACTGAACAATCAACAGCCTTTTCTAGCCAAAATCCCACAATCTTCCCATAATGCTCCTTGCTAAAAGCATGTCAGTTCCATCAGAACAATAATCCACTCTCTGGATCTCACTTTCCATCTTAGTTTGCATTGTGTTGCTTGGATAAAATACTGAGAAAAGTAGCTTGGGAAGGAAATTATTTATTTTAGCTCATTTGTTCTACTCCAATCTTTAGAGAAAGTCTGTGTAATCCACACACTTGACACAAGAATCTAGAGGCAGTTACTAAAGAAGAGATCATAAAGAAATATTCTAGTAGTTTCTGCTTTTGTTTATTTATCATACTTATCAATTCAGAATGATCTGCCAAGGGATAGAAACATATACAGTGGGTTTGAACCTCCTCCATCAATTGTCCACCACAAATATGACCTAGTGACAGGCAAATCTGATTGAGGAATCTTTTCAGTTAAATTGTCCTCTTCCCAGGTTTGTTAACAGTTAGGAATAGTCATCATATCTTTTAAAGGGTGGCCTTCTGTACCATAATGAGAAAGAATGAAGAACTATAGGACTTTGCATTTTAAAAAATTGTTAACAAATATATGATATGTTACATATATTTTATAGCAATTACATTTTTAAACATTGAAATAGTGAGCATACAGCCTGATTTTTCAAGTTTCCAGGTGCTATACAAACTCCATGTCACAACCAAACAATTGAATACATGAGAAAAATTTCCTTCTTTCCATAACATGAAATAAAATGGACTTTCTAAAAGAACTATGTTGCCTCTCCTGCTGTGAGAAAAAAATCACACGCTTCATGCTCAGTCGAACTTTGGGACAAGCTATTAGGTGAGTTTAATCCACTTCCTTTGAGCTTTATTCCAAGAATCTCAGACAGTTCTTGAATTCAGAGATCATTTTTAAAGATCCATTAGTTCCCAAATAGTCTCATAGAAACCACCCATTGATTTCTCATCCACCTGGCTGGAAAAGATCTGTATAGTAGCTCATTAGCACATAGGCAGAAAGAAGAAAGGTTTTTTGTAACTACTTTTAAAGTTCATTTTTAAAAATGGTCTATTGTACTTGTCTTCTGACTTGTCTTAATAATTATGACAGAACATTTATACACTTACGTTAAAACAAATGCACATATGTGGAGGACAGTGCTGATGTGTAAGGTTAGGATTTTCAGTTAAAATATATCACTGATGTGCTGAATTCTTGCCAAGTCTTTGAGTTCAACCTTGATTTCAGATGATTAAAAAGTTAGCTAAATTCTTGCATCAAAATGAAATAGAGTTGTGATTAGTATATATCAAGTCTCATATGCTCTGGTCAGCCCTTCAGAATCTTTCATTAAATATGTCTGTCCGAAGCCAAGATTCCTCCATCAATCCTGAATTTATTCCTATTAGCTTAGGTTAGAAAAGCATTTCCGTGACAATTATGTCTCTGTTAGTTTCTCTACTCTTTGTATAGCTTCCAATATTCCTGGAGAAGCCCTTATTATAGCTTTGCCCTTCCTCAAATTTGCTTTTTCTGATTTGGGGTTATGGGTGAAGATGCTATCTGTCAACTTTCTAATCCAAAAACACACTGCCATGTTTCCTCCTCATAATGAATGCTCCCTCTGGATACATGAATCCACATAAACACTTCTGTAAATTTCTCATGATGACTGTATGTTATCACATCTACAGCAAAGTGATCAATATAATGGTATACTTAGAAGGGTCTATAGGAAGATTAAGACATAAGGAGCTATGCTAAGGGGTCCACATGACAATAACACTAGTACCTTCATTTCTGGCTCTGATGGACGAAAGAAAATGGACCCCATTAATGACCATTCACTGCTGACTCCAGCTTCTGAAACTGGTTTAAAATATACTTTAATCATTTACATGTCTATGTGAGAGATATTCTGGGGGTTAATGTTAAATGGTATGGCTAACAAATAGTGTATGCTCTTTTGTTGTTGTTGTTGTTGTTGTTGTTGTTAACCATGGTGCAATAAATCCTCCCAAATGCTGAAGTGCTCTGGCGTTTATTCTGAAAACCTAAGATCTATAAGAAGTCACAGTAATGTGACAGGAAGTTACTTTACCTGAATCTGCACCCAAAGCTGGGTAATTTCTGCTTAAAGAATGGGAAAACAGTGAAATGTTTTTTCAGGTCTATTCATTTATTGAATCAACATCAACCAAATGGAAAACTCAAAGTCATAAAGTACAGAAGAGAACATGTTTATCTCCTTGGCATGAAATGGAATCCTGGTATTATGTCATCTGTAGTGTGTGTGTGTGTGTGTGTGTGTGTGTGTGTGTGTGTGTGTGTGTGTGATACAAACATACATATGGAGAGAGAGCAGACTGAAAAATACAACTCTTAACCACAATTTTTTTTTTCTAGTGGCCCCAGTAATATCCTTAACATACCTTAGAGGTTCCTGTGTGGCAGGGCATTAGTTATATAATGTCCTTAGAAATATTACTAGGATATGGGATGATACTTTGCTATAGTGGATAAATACACCTGTAGTGGGTCATCAAGCCTGATAACATGACTTTGAGAGTCTGCCTGTGCCCAGGACCTGAGCACATAGGCGGTCCAGCCAGCCTGCCATGGGGCCTGTGTCCTACTTGAAGATCAGCAGAGGGAGTGACTCCCCTTCACCATCTTCCCTGCCTGCCAGGGCAGAAAAGCAGCACAAGGTACTGAGATATACTGAGTTTAAGAGCTCTGGGGGCACAAACGGCCAGGAGTCTGCCTGTGCCCAGGACCTGAGCACATAAGCAGTTCATCTGCCAGCCGGCCTGGTGTGGGGCCTGTGTCCAATATGGGGATCAGCAGAGGGAGTGACTCTCCACCACTATCTTAGCTCCATGACAGAGCAGTCCAGGAGCACCTGGTTTACAGAGACAACCCAAGTATAAGATTGCTTGGGGTAAGACTCAGCAGGGTTCCAACAGCACAAAAGAGGAAGGCAGCAAGCACATCAGCAATCTGGGCCAGAGGAAACCCAGGCATCCAGTGTCATGGAAATAGCCTTAAAGGTCTACAGAAGGTTAAAGGACCAGCCAGTGACAATAAGACCATCTAACACCAGTGAGAAATAGATGGCTAAAGGCAAATGTAGGAACATTACTAACAGAAACCAAGGCATTATGGCAGCATCTGAACTGAATTCTCAAACAACAGTAAATCCTGGATACCCTAACACACCAGCAAAACAAGAATTGTATTTAAAATCACTGGTCATGTGCTGTTAGAACACATTAAGGATATAAATAAATCTCTTAAAGAAATTCAGGAGAAAAATGATCAAAAGCTAGAAGTCCTGACAAGGGAAACACAAAAATCATTTAAAGAAATTCAGGAGAATATGGGTCAAAAGATAGTAGCCAATAAGGAGGAAATGCAAAAATCACTTAAAGAAATACCGGAGAAATTTGATCAATAGGCAGGAGTCATGAAACAGGAAACACAAAAATCTCTTAAAGAATTACAGGAAAACACAAACAAGCAAGTGAAGGAACTGAGCATAAACAACCAGAATTTAAAAAGAGAAGGAGAAGCAACTAAGAAATCGCAAAGGGAGAGAACTTTGGAGATAGAAAATCTTGGGAAGAAATCAGGGGCCTTAGATGCAAATATCAACAACAGAATACAAGAGATAGAAGAAAGAATCTCAGATGCCTAAGATAGCATAGAAACCATGGACTCAACAGTCAAAGAAATGCAAATGCATTTTTGCATACAAAATGCAAAAAGCTTGTAACCCAAAACATCCAGGAAATCCAGGACACAATGAGAAAGTCAAACCTAAGGATTATAGCTATTGATGAGAGTGAAGATTTACGACTTAAAGGGCTAGCAAATATCTTCAACAAAATTATGGAAGAAAACTTCCCTAACCTAAAGAGAGAGATGCCCATGAATATACAAGAAGCCTACAGAACTCCAAACAGACTGGACCAGAATAGAAATACCTCCCATCACATAATAATCAAAACCCCACATGTATTAAACAAAGAAAGAATACTAAAGGCAGTAAGAGAAAAAGGGCAAGTAACATATAAAGGAAGACCTATCAGAATTATACCAGACTTCTCACCAGAGACCATGAAAGCTAGAAGATCATGGGCAGAGCTCATGTACACTGTAATAGAACACAAATGCCAGCCAAGACTTCTATACCCAGCAAAACTCTCAATTATTATAGATGGAGAAACAAAGATATTCCATGACAAAACCGAATTTGCGTAATATCTTTCCAGAAACCCAGGACTACAAAGAATAATAGGGGGAAAACACCAATACAAGGAGGGAAACTTCACCCTGGAAAAAGCAGCATAATAACCTTCTTTCATCAAACCCAAAAGAAGATAACCACACAAGTATAAAATTAACATCAAAAAAGGATAGGAAGAAATAACCAGTACTCCTTGATATCTCTTAACATCAATCGGCTCAATTTCCCCAATAAAAAGACATAGACTAACAGACTGGATATGTAAACAGGACCCTACATTTTGCTGCATACAGGAAACACACCTCAGTGTCAAAGACAAAACTACCTTAGAGTAAAAGGCTGGAAAACAATTTTACAAGTAAATGGTCTCAGGAAACAAGCCAGAGTAGCCATTCTAATATCAGATAAAATTGACTTTCAACGTAATATCATCAAAAGAGACATGGAAGGACACTTCTTGGTGGTCAAAGGAAAAATCCACCAAGAAGAACTCTCAATCCTGAACATCTATGCCCCAAATACAAGGGCACCCTCATTCATAAATTAAACTTTAGTAAAGCTCAAAGCACACATTGCACCTAACACAATAATTGTGGGTGACTTCAACACCCCACTTTCCTCAATGGACCAATCAGGAAAACAGAAACTAAACAGGAGACAGTGAAACTAATTGAAGCTTTGGACCAATTGAATTTAACAGATATATATAGAACTAATCATCCCAAAGCAAAAGCATATACCTTTTTCTCAGCACCTCATGGTACATTCTCCAAAATCAATCATATAGTTGGTCACAAGACAGACCTCAACAAATATAAGAAGATCAAAATAATCCCATGCCTCCTGTCAGATCACTATGGAGTAAAAGTGGCCTTTAATAACAACAAAAACAACTGAAAGCCCATATACACATGGAAACTGAACAATACTCTACTCAATGGTACCTTGGTCAAGGAAGAAATAAAGAAAGAATTCAAAGACTTTTTTGAATTTAACAAAAATGAAAGCACAACATACCCAAATTTATGGGACACAATGAAAACAGTGCTCAGAGGAAAACTCATAAGTCTGAGTGCCTCAAAAAGGAAATTGGAGACAGCATACACTAGAAGCTTAACGGCACAACTGAAATCCCTGGAACACAAAGAAACTAATTCACCCAGGAGGAGAGGAAGACAGGAAATCATCAAACTCAGGGTTGAAATCAATCAAGTAGAAACAAAGAGAACCATACAAAGAATCAACAAAACCTGGAGCTGGTTCTTTGAAAAAATCAACAAGATAGATATACCCTTAGGCAGACTAACCAAAGGGCACAAAGAAAGTATCCAAATTAACAAAATTAGAAATGAAAAAGGAGATATAACAACAGAAACTGAGGAAATTCAAAAAATTATCAGATCCTACTACAAAAGCCTGTACTTAACACAACTGGAGAATCTGGAGGAAATGGACAATTTCTTAGACAGATACTAAATACCAAAATCAAATCAGGATCAAATAGATCATCTATACAGACCCATAACCCCTAAAGAAATAGAAGGGGTCATAGAAAACCTTCCAACCAAAAAAAGCACAGGATCAGATGGTTTTAGTGTGGAATTCTATCAGACCTTCAAAGAAGACTTAACACCAATACTCTTCAAACTATTCCACAAAATAGAAACAGAGGGAACACTACCCAACTCATTCTATGAAGCCACAATTACACTGATAGCAAAACCACACAAAGATCCAACTAAGAAAGAGAATTTCAGGCCAATATCCCTTATGAATATTGATGCAAAAATATTCAATAAAATTCTTGCCCACCGAATCCAAGAACACATCAAAACCATCATCCACCATGATCAAGTAGGCTTCATCCCAGGGATGCAGGGATGTTCCCATATATGGAAATCCATCAATGCTATCCACTACATAAACAAACTCAAAGACAAAAACCACATGATCATTTCATTACATGCTGAAAAAGCATTTGACAAAATTCAGCATCGTTTCATGCTAAAAGTCTTGGAAAGAATAGGAATTCAAGGCCCATATCTAAACATAGTAAAAAGAATATATAGCAAACCGGTAGCTAACATCAAACTAAATGGAGAGAAACTTGAAGCAATCCCACTAAAATCAGGGACTAGACAAGGCTGCCCCCTCTCTCCATATCTTTTCAACATAGTTCTTGAAGTCCTAGCTAGATCAATTAGACAATATAAGGAGGTCAAAGGGATACAAATTGGAAAGGAAGAAGTCAAACTATCACTATTTACAGATGATATGATAGTATATTTAAGTGATCCAAAAAACTCTACCAGAGAACGCCTACAGCTGATAAACAACTTCAGCAAAGTGGCTGGTTACAAAATCAACTTAAGCAAATCAGTAGCCTTTCTATACTCAAAGGATAAACAGACTGAGAAAGAATTTAGGGAAATGAAACCCTTCACAATAGTCACAAACAGCATAAAGCATCTTGGGGTGACTCTAACCAAACAAGTGAAAGATCTTTATGAGAAGAACTTCAGGTCTCTGAAGAAGGAAATCGAAGAAGACCTAAGAAAATAGAAAAATCTTCTATGCTCGTGGTTTGGCAGGATTAATATAGTTAAAATGGCCATCTTGCGAAGAGCAATCTACAGATTCAATGCAATCCCCATCAAAATTCCAACTCAGGTTTTCATAGAGTTAGAAAGAGCAATTCTCAAATTCATCTGGAATAACAAAAAACCCAGGATAGCTAAAACTATTCACAACAGTAAAAGATCTTCTGGGGAAATCAGTATCCCAGACCTCAAACATTACTACAGAGCAATAGACTCTGCATTACTACAGAGCAATGGACAAAAACTGTATGGTATTGGTACAATGTCAGGCAAGTAGATCAATGGAATAGGATTGAAGACCCAGAAATGAAACCACATACCTATGGTCACTTGATCTTCAACAAAGGAGCTGAAAACATCCAGTGGAAAAAAGATAGCCTTTTGAACAAATGGTGCTGGTTCAACTGGAGGTCAGCATGCAGAAGAATGCAAATCGATCCATTCTTATCTCCTTCTACTAAGCTCAACTCCAAGTGGATCAAGGACCTCCACATAAAACCAGACACACTGAAACTAATAGAAAAGAAACTGCAAAAAACCCTTGAGGACATGGGCACAGGGGAAAAGTGCCTGAACAGAACACCAATAGCTTATCCTCTAAGATCAAGAATTGACAAATGGGACCTCATAAAATTACAAAGTTTCTGTAAGGCAAAGGACACTGTCAAAAGGACAAAACATCAACCAACAAATTGGGAAAGAATCTTCACCAACCCTAAATCCAACACAGGGCTAATATCTAATATATACAAAGAACTGGAGAAGGTAGACCCCAGAGAACCAAATAACCCTATTAAAAAGTGGGGTACAGAGCTAAACAAAGAATTTTCAGATCAAGAACTTCGATGGCTGAGAAGCATCTTAATGTTCAACATCATTAATCATTAGGGAAATGCAAATCAAAACAACACTGAGATTTCACCTCACACCAGTCAGAATGGCTAAGATTAAAAACTCAGGAGACAGCAGGTGTTGGTGAGGATGTGGAGAAAGAGAAACACTCTTCCACTGCTGGTGGGATTGCAAGATGGTACAAACACTTTGGAAATCAGTCTGGTGGTTCCTCAGAAATCTGGGCATGACACTTCTGGAGGACCCTGCTGTAACACTCCTGGGCATATACCCAGAGGATTCATATATAAGGATACATGCTCCATTATGTTCATAGCAGCCCTATTTGTAGTAGCCAGAATCTGGTAAGAACCCAGGTGTCCCTCAATGGAGAAATGGATACAAAAAATGTGGTATATTTACACAATGGAGTACTATTCAGCCATCAGAATCAATGAATTCATGAAATTATTAGACAAATGAATGGAGCTGGAGAACATCATACTAAGTGAGGCAACCAAGTCTCAAAAGATCAATCATGGTATGCATTCACTGATAAGTGGATATTAGCCTAGAAATGTGGGATACACAAGACATAATCCACATATTAAATGATGTCAAAAAGAACGGAGGAGTGGACCCTGGTTCTGGAAAGACTCAGAGTAGCAGTATAGGGGAATACCAAAACAGGAAAGTGGGAAGGGGTGGATGAGGGAATAGGTGGATGGAAGAGGGCTTATGGGACTTTCAGGGAGTGGGGAGCCAGAAAAGGGGAAATTATTTGAAATGTAAATTAAAAATATATTGAATAAAAAAAAAAACCTGACTTCGAACCATGTAGTGAAAGCTACAAGCTGTATGCTACATCATGTATGCACAGATACACACACACACACACACACACACAGTCACAGTCACACAAAGAAGAAAGGATAAAAGGAAGGATGGATGAAGTAGTATAATAAAATTGAATGGACAAGAACATTACTTGAAAGATTTTTTAATGGGAATTTAAATTACCTTAGAATGACTGAAGCTTAAAAAATCATAAAATTCTACTTGGCTCCCATGATAGGATATGATGGGCTAATTTGGACAGAAGATATGATTTCTGGGACAATGCCATTTAGGTAGAGAAGCACATCAGTTGGTCTTTGAATTGTGATTTTTAGCATGGCTATAATAGTAACTCAGCAATTCATCTGTTGACCTTATTAGTAAATTATTATTGATCCTGCACCTTTACAGGGACACTGAGGTAGAAATATTGAAGTAACTTGACTAGGGTCTAGCTAAGCTCATAAGTTATGAGGATTAAGTTTATCACCAATAAATCTACATATTTTACTTGTGGAGGACTTTCAGTTTGACAAATAAAAGCTGGGAGAATACCAGTTAGAAAAATGCCAGAAAAGAATGAATGTATACATTTTTTAGTTTTTTAAATGTGTCTTAGGGATTTTTTTTTTAATAAATGGCAGGGTTCCATGGATGTCCTTATGCCTACAGAGGTCAGTAGAGAACATCAGATCAACTGGAGCTAGAGTTGTGATCCACCTGCCTGTATGTGGATGCAGGAAATTGAACCTGAGCTCTCTGCAAGAGCAGGGATTACTTTTAACTGCTAAGCTATCTCTCTAAACACAAGTTCACTTCCATTAGGGGCAACAAACAAGAGAATAGGATTAACTAAGTCTAAATTACACACTGAAGTTTTTGCCTTCTGATTATAGTACCCAATGATTCAAAACTAAATAATGGATCATATAACAGAAAAAAAGAAACAACTCGGGGAGATTCTTCATTGGGAATTAACTTGGACACTATTTAAGATTAAGTGTTACATCGTATAATTCAAGTATACTATTCTTCAAAAGAGAAAATTAATTCTGGGTAAATGACTTGAAAGTGGAAAATAGTACTTTGTACGATCTATTCTGTATACTGTTCATTTTAAATGCATACAAATACTGCTTATGGAGCTTGAGAATGAATCAGTACAGAAATAGTACATCACTGCATTTTAAACACACCAGTGTGCTCGTGATTGGTATATAAATACCTGCAATAAACTGTTGGAGGACACTCAAATTACGCCATTTCAAGAATGGTGCAGATAATAAATATTCAGCAATAATATCTCATACTTAATAACTCTAGCATGAGTTTGCCAAATGGCCTATGTTTTTTGACAGAAATGTACCCTAGATTTAACATCTACTCATGGATATAACTATTTGTCACTATTTTATTGGCTTGAAGAAAATGAAGTAATTTTCTCCTTCTGTGCATTCTGACAGAAGAGACTTAGTGAGCTTTCTACAGAGCTGTGCCGTAAGTATGTTCTTTTTAATTATGTAAAACCAACTCACAGTACAGAGAACTGAAGAACACACTAGTACTTGACTAGTTCATTCGCTGTTCTCACTAGGCACTATGTGAATGTAGTTCTGACATCATTTTTATGGTACCATCAAATTTCTCTAACTTTTTCTACTACAACATATACCTTCCTGGATGTCTATACAAAGCACACACATCATTTCATCTAGCCCCACATTCCAATACGATGTCCTCATAGGACATCTTTATATATTCTAAGATTTCAATGTTTCTATGTTTTTCTCAGAATTTCCGTTGCCTTTTATGTTAATATTTTTCATAGTATCTAAAATATAGGAGTGATAAAGAGAACAAATGCTTCCACTGCTGGGGCAGACTCTTGGTGGCTCTGCTCCAGTGAAGACACCATCTCCTGTTATATCCTAGAGAACCCGTTGCTCTCAGGGCAGCTGGTAAGAACCTGCTCCCACATCTGGAGTCCCAGAGCTGCTGCTGGGGACCCTTCAGACTTACTTACTACCCATCAACCTCCAAAACCACCACCCTCCTGAATACCATTCCCCTTCCATTCCTTCCACCCCTTTTACCCCTGGTCTCTCTACAGAAGTGGGGAGAAGTGTGAGAGCACAGGTAGTATCACCCCTGCAACTCACAGGAACCCATCCAGAACTCTCAGGCTAGAGCCTTCCAGTTTCTATCTCCAGTTGGGGACCATCCTCTGCCACAGTGTGCCATATTCAGGTGGAGCAGGGAGATAGATAACCTCCCACGACTGTGGAGAGGCCTGAGAGCACAAAGCTGATCCTGGGCCACCGAGCTATATGCACAAACACTAACACAAGAGAGCTTTTTCTCCCAGGAGTGCTTACATAACTGTGTTCACAGAGAGAGTGGGAATTCCAGGAGTAGAGATACACAGGCTTGAAGGACACATGAGACACAGCAAGATCAGCTAACACCTGAGCTAATCAGATGGCAAAAGGCAAATGCAAGAACATTACCAACAGAAACCAAGTCAACATGGCACCATCTAAACCCAGTTCTCCTACAACAGCAAGTCCTGGATATCCCATCACACTGGAAAAGCAAGATCTGGATTTAAAATCACATCTCACAATGCTGATAGAGGACTTCAAGAAAGACGTAAATAACTCCCTTAAAGAAATACAGGAGAACATTGGTTAGCAGCTAGAAGCTCTCAAAGAGGAAACACAAAAATCCCTTAGAGAATTACAGGAAAACAGAAATAAACAAGTGAAGAAGCTGAACAAAACCATCCAGGATATAAAAATGGAAGTAGAAACAACAGAGAAATCAAAAAAGGAGACAACTCTGGAGATACAAAACCTTGGAAAGAAATCAGGAGTTGTAGATGCAAACATCAACAACCGAATACAAGAGATAGAAGAAAGAGTCTCAGGTGCTGAAGATACCTATAGAAAGCATTGACTCAAAAGTCAAAGAAAATTAAAAATGCAAAAAGTGTGCAACCTAAAACATCCAGGAATTCCAGGACACAATGAGAAGACCAAACCTAAGGATTATAGGTATAGAAGAGAATGAAGATTTGCAACTTAAAGGGACAGTAAATATCTTCCACAACAAAATTATAGAAGAAAACTTCCCTAATCTAAAGAGAGAGATGACCATGAACACATACCAGGTGCCAATGATAAAATAGGATCAGATAATCCATCTAAATAGTCCCATAAGCATTGAGGATAGAAGCAGTCATTACCAGTCTCCCAACCAAAAAAAAAAAAAAAAAAAAAAAAAAAAAAAAAAAAAAAAAAAAAAAAAAAAAAACTAGGACCAGATGGGTTTCATGGGGGATTCTATCAGATCTTCAAAGAATAGTTAATATTGATACTCTTCAAACTATTCTGCAAAATGGAAACACAAGGAATATAACCCATTTCATCCTATGAAGCCACAATAACACTTATACCTACACCAACAAAGACCAAACAAGGAAAGAGAACTTCAGACCAATTTCCCTCATGAACATTGAAGCAAAAATGCTCAATTAAATTCTTGCCAACAGACTCCAACAATGCATCAAAATCATAAACCATCACAATCAAGTCATTTTCATCCCAGGGATACAGGGATGGTACAATTATGGAAATCCATCAATGTAATCCACTACATAAACAATCTCAAAAAAAAAAAAAAAACCACATGATCATTTCATTAGATGTCAAAAAAGCATTTGACAAAATTCAACATCCCTTCAGGTTAAAAGTCTTAGAGAGATCAGGAATACAAGGCCCATACTTAAACACAGAAAAAACAATATACAGCAAACCAGTAGCCAACACCAAAATAAATGGAGAAAAACTTGAAGCAATCCAACTAAAGTCTGGGACCATACAAGGCTGCCCACTTTCTCCTTATCATTTCAATGTAGGACTTGTAGTTCTAGCTAGAGCAATTAGACAAAAAAAGGATATCAAATGTATACAAATTGAAAAGGAAGAATTCAAAATATCACTATTGCAGATGATATGATGGTATACTTAAGTGACCCCATTTAGGCCGGAGAACTCCTAAGCATGATAGACAACTTCAGCAAAGTAACTGGATATAAAATTAACTTAAACAAATCAGTAGCCTTCCTCTAATCAAAGGACAAACAAGCTGAGAAAGAAAATACAGAAATGACACCCTTCACAATAGTCACAAATAATATTATATACCTTGATGTGGCTCTAACCAAGCAAGTGAAAAATTTGTATGAAAAGAACTGCAACACTCCAAAGAAAGAAATCGAAGATCTCAGAAGATGGAAAGATCTCCCATGATCATGGAACGGCAGGACTGATAGAATAAAAATGGCCATCTTGCCAAAAGAAATGTACAGATTCAATGCAATCCCCATCAAAATTCAAAATCTATTATTCATAGAGCTAGAAAGAGCAATCTTCAAATTCATTCTGAATAACAAAAAAACACAGGATATCAAAAACTATTCTCAAAAATAAAAGATCTCCTGGGGGAATCACCATTCCTTACCTCAATCTCTACTACAGAGCAATAGTGATTAAAACCTGTATGGTATTGGTACAAAGACAGGCAGGAAGACCAACGGAATAGAAATGAAGACCCAGAAATGAACCAATACACCTATGGTCACTTGAAATTTAACAAAGGAGCTAAAAAATAAAATCTAGTGGAAAAAAGGTGCTGGATTAACTGAAGGCCGGAATGTAGAAAAATGAAAATCAACCCATTCTTATCTCCTTGTACAAAGCTGAAGTCCAAGTGGATCAAGGACCTACACATAAAACCAGATACACTGAAGATTATGGAGGAGAAAGTGGGGAAGAGCCTTGAACTCATGGACACAGGGGAAATTTTCCTGAGCAGAACACCAGTGGCTTATACTCTAAGAACAAGAATCAACAAATGGGACCTCATAAAATTGTAAAGCTTCTGTAAGGCAAAGGACACAGTCAATAGGACAAAATGGCAACCAACAGAGTGGGAAAAGATCTTTAACAATCCAATATCTGATAGAGGGCTAATATCTAATGTATAAAAAGAACTCAAGAAGTTAGACTCCAGAGAAACAAATAACCCTATTAAAAAATGGTGTACAGAGCTAAACAGAGAATTTTTAACTGAGGAGACTCTGTCTTAGTCAGAGTTTCTATTCCTGCACAAACATCATGACCAAGAAGCAAGTTGGGGAGGAAAGGGTTTATTGAGCTTACACTTCCACGCTGCAGTTCATCACTAAAGGAAGTCAGTACTGGAACTCAAGCAGGTCAGGAAGCAGGTGCTGATGTAGAGGCCATGGAGGGATGTTTCTTACTGGCTTGCTTCCCCTGGCTTGCTCAGCCTGCTCTCTTATAGAACCCAAGAGCACCAGCCCGAAGGTGGTACCACCCACAAGGGGCCCTCCCACTTGATCACTAATTGAGAAAATGGGCCACAGCTGGATCTCATGGAGGCACTTCCCAAACTGAAGCTCCTTTCTTTGTGATAACTCCAGCCTGTGTCAAGTTGACACACAAATCTAGCCAGTACAAACTCGAATGGTTGTGAAGTACCTAAAGAAATGTTCAACATTCTTACCTATCAGGGAAATGCTAATCAAAACAACCCTGAGATTCCACCTCATTCCAGTCAGAATTGGTAAGATCAAAAACTCAGGGGACAGCAGATGCTGGCAAGGATATGGAGAAAGAGAAACACTCCTCCATTGTTGGTGGTACAACCACTCTGGAAATCAGTTTGTTGGTTCTTCAGAAAATTGGACATAGTACTACCTGAGGACCCAGCTATATCACTCCTGGGCATATACCCAGAAGATACTCCTACATGTAATAAGAACACATGCCCTACTATGCTCACAACTGCCTTATTTATAATAGCCAGAAGCTGGAAAGAACCCGGATGTCATTTAACAGAGAAATGGATAAAGAAAATGTGCTATATTTACACAATGAAGTACTATTCAGCTATTTAGACAATGAATTCATGATATTCTTAGGCAAATGGATGGAACTAGAAAGTATCATCCTGAGTGAGGTAACCCAATCACAAAAGAACACACGTGGTATTGCATTCATTGATAAGCAGATATTAGCCCAAAAGATCAGAATAAACAAGATAAAATTCACAGACCACATGAAGCTGAAGGAGGAAGACCAAAGTGTATGTGCTTCAGTTTTTCTGAGAAAGGGAACAAAATACTCACAGGAGCAATTATGGGAACAAAGCATGGGACAGAAACTGAAGGAAAGGCCATCCAGAGACTGTCCTATCTGGAGATTCATCCTATAAATTGTCACCAAACCCCAACACTATTGTGGGTACCAAGAAGTGCTTGCTGAAAGGAGCCTGTTATGGCTGTCTCTGGAGGGGCCCTGCCAGAGCCTTACAGAAACAGAGATAGATTCTAGCAGCCAACCATTGGACTGAGCGAAGAGAAGGGGGCTGGGGGGAGTCCAGGGAGTTGAAGGGAGGACTGGAGGAACCAAAGGAGTTTGAAGCCTCATGGGAAGAAAGATGATATTGGCCTATCAGACCCCCCAGGGCTTCCAAGGACTAAGCCATCAACCAAAAGTTACACATGGTTCCAGCCACAATTGTGGGGAAGGAATGCCTTGCCAGGAGTCAGTGGGAGGAGAGGTCCTTCATCTATGAAGGCTCGATAGAGGGTCCAGTGTGGCAAAATCGCGGGGGGTGTAGGTGGGATTGGGCTGGGTGAAGGGATATCTTCTAGGAAGCAGGGAGAGGGAAGATGGGTTGGGAGTTTTCTGGGAGAGGGGAAACCAGGAAAGGATATAATATTTGAAATGTAAATGAAAAACATTCAATAAAAAAGAATAAACTCAACAAATGAGCTGAAAAAAAGAATAAATAAGAGAGTATATAAAAATTCTAGTAATGAATAAAAGAATAGCTGGAGGAAAGAAAATAAGAATAAAATTCAAAAAAAGAAAGTTGTCACAAAAGGAATTGCTGATCAGTTTCTTCTTTGTTGATTTATATCAGGACATGGGTCTATTTGTGTGAGATATAGACATTACCATGATTCTGCCAAACACATAAATATAACCAGGACAGCAATAACTTTACTCAGAGGTTCCTCTTTGTTATACAATTTTTAATAATTTGATGACTTCTACAAAACAGTATGACTGACACTAATTTCTTGGTTCTGTAAATCAAATTTTGATAAATTACTTACCTTTTAGCCTTTATTTATTATCTGTGAGATTAAATAACTCTATCTCTATCTCTATCTCTCATATATATATATATATGTGTGTATATATATATATATATATATATATATATGAGTATATATATATATACTTTATTCACTTTACATCCCAATCACTTTACACCCCTTTCCTGGCTCTCCCATCCCTATAACTCCCTTGCTTTCCCCTCTGACATGGTGGACCCTTTCCCAACCATCCCCCTCCTGAGGCACATCAAGTCTCTCCAGGGGTAAGTGCATCCTCTTCCACTGAGGCTCAGACAAGGCAGCCCATGTTGGGGAACAGATTCCATAGACAAGCAGGCAACTACTTAGAGATATCTCCATTTCCAGTTTGGGGGGAGGGGACTCACATCAAGACCAAGTCGCAAATCCATTACAAATGTACCTGGAACCTATGTCCAGTCTGTACAGCTCTTTGATAGTGGTTCAGTTTCTAAGAATCCCCAAGGGTCCATGTTAGTTGACTATATTGGTCTTCCTGTGGAATTCTGATCTCCTTTGGGGCCCTCAGTCCTTCCCTCAGTACTTCCATAAGACTCCTGGAGTTCTGGCCAATGTTTGACTGTGTGTCTCTGAATCTGTTTCAGTCAGCTGCTGGGTGAAGCCTCTCAGAGGATAGTTATGCTAGGCTCCTGTCTGCAAGCAAACCGGTGTATCATTAATAGATTCATGAATTGGTGCTTGCCCATGGGATAGATGTAAAGTTGGACTGGTTATTAGTTGACTATTCCCTCAGTCTCTGCTCCATTTTTGTCTGTATGTATTTTGTAAGGAAAGGAGAGAAAGTGTTACACACATACAGAACCCAGTAATGTACCATAGACTTACATACAACTGTGATATGCCTAAAGTAAATAAGGAAATACGTACAATCAATGAAGGCCATCCAAAACTGCTATAGAGTAAGCTATGTTCATACTGCCTGTGACAGTATGAACAGTATGCCTGTTCACACTGCCAACAGCTTACATCTGATAATGGCAGAAATCTGGGGTACAGATGGAGTGGCCTGTCTAAAATGGGCACTGAAACTGGCAATGACTTGAATGACAATTCAAGGAGCTGCAAAAAACACATTTACAGGAGACAACATTAAAATTCAAAGGCTAGCAAAAGAGACTTGTGAGCTTGACAAAATGCCAAGTGCAAATACTCTGTAGATTAACCAAGAATGGCAACCCATGGAATACTGCTTAGCTCAGCAACACAGGTCAGAGGAGAACCAAGGCTGATAGGAGAGTCATGACCTTTCTTTCAGGCAAAGAAGCAGACTCACTCCTTTTCTAGTTAGCACACACAGATGGAATGCTGATTATTTGGTAAAGGCTGATATAAAAACTCCTTTTAAGAAGACCCTCTGCACAGTCTTATTCTAAAAATGATATTATTAATTAAAATGAAAGCTACTAGACATAAACTCTAAGCTGCAAACAGTGTCCTAGTGATGCCACAGCAATCTGTCACAGTATGAAAAATCAAAACCTAATTTTAAAACATGTGGTTATAGGAGATTTAGATAAATTGTTTATGTAAAATTTTATTTCAGCAAAGGGGACTATTTAAAAAGCAAAACCTCCCTGTTGGCATCAGTAACCCTTTCCTGTTATCAAACAGTCTTTGAGAAAAAACAAACAAACAAACAAACAAAAAAACTTAACCTTGAAACTTTTCTCCATGATTATAGGCTTAAAAAAATTAATGTTTTAGTTACTAAGCCCAAATCTCTAACAGCTTAAAATATGATTGAATAGAGCAAACATTTTGCAAAGCCACAACCATGTATTATTAAAATGAATCAACAAACAGCTTTATTATTTGTTCATAATGTAAGAGTGAAAATGTACAACATCCTCTATAGGCACTCTGGCTTAGGGTATTTGCAGAATCTTTAGAAGACAGGAGATAGCATAGACCATCAGAGTGGAACCTTGTAGATACAGCCACTCCTACTTTGTGAAGATGTCTGCTTCCTGTGTGATGTTGAGGCATGTGGATATACTCTTGCTATCACAACCTCTACCATTCGTTGCCTGTCCTGGTGGATTGTTTTTTTTTTTTTTTCTAAACTGTGAGTCAACACAAATATGTTCAATCTCTTTGTCTGTTGTCAGGCATTTTGTGATCAGAGTGACCAGTAAAAAATATCAGAGATCAGGGAAGGAGAATTAAGGAAACCTGTTTCCTTCAGTTGCAAAGAAGATAAAGTTATAAAAGGACAATGTCAAGCACATGTACAGAAATGTAGCAATTTTGTTAGTGCGTTGACAGTTATAAAAACTCAAATATATATGAAAGAAAATTATAAATTAGAATATTTTAATTTATGACATTTATAAGGCTAGGTATATGGTTGTAGGGATTTATACTTGTATTCCAATTTATGTGGGAGGTTGGTGTGGAAAGCACTCCAGAGCTTCTAGGTTTTAGGTCAGACTGGATAATATGAGACCCTGTAAATGGGATCCTGACTGACACAAGACTTTCTCAGACCCTAAAGAAAGAACAAAAAGAACTTTACCTCTGGGTTCTCATCCAGGAGTGTAGTTGGCAAGGCTGATATGAATATGGAGCCAGGGCCTCAAAGAATTCACAGTTGTGACTTCTGGGGATGATTCTTCCTCCCTGGACTGTGGTTATCAGTCCTAAGGCAGCTGTGTCTTGGGTACCCTGCATGTTCTTTAACAACATTGTCTGATTTAGCTCTCTGCTGACCTTGGATGATTCCCCCTCTTAATTGGGTATAAAATGGTGTGCTTCTTAATAAGCTTGTTTGGCATAACTCATCTGCTTATGCAAGATCTCCTATTCTCAGCTATTGCTTTTGTCTTCTTTCTTTCTCATTTCTTGTTTTCCCACTTGACACGTCACTGTTTGGTACCTTTACTACAGCCTGTTCATGCCACTGTGAATTTTAAAATTATGGACTGAGCATGATGATATATGCCTTTAATCTCATCACTCAGGAGGCAGAGCTATGCTGATCTCTGTGACATGAAGAATTACTCAAAGGACCCATCCTTAGATAAAGAGGTGCAAATAAATCTACTGAGAATCCATCTTCACCAGGGGTGAGGGATCTGATAGGTTATCCAACTCCAGCTGGACTAACCTAAAATATATATCAATGACACTGAATGAACTCAATAGAGCAGTTTTACATGTGTATGTTTATATACAAATATATAATTAATATATGTTTATATACAAATAATAAATAAAGAAGTTTATGCATGTGGAAGAAAGTGAGGAAACATGGGAGGAGTTTGGGACTCTTCT
The DNA here is from genome assembly GCF_947179515.1 of Apodemus sylvaticus. Taxonomy (NCBI): domain Eukaryota; kingdom Metazoa; phylum Chordata; class Mammalia; order Rodentia; family Muridae; genus Apodemus; species Apodemus sylvaticus. The sequence goes on from NC_067480.1 coordinate 70,326,576, forward strand.
TCATCCTTTCATTTCAGCATGCAGCAGCATTTGGGCACCCTGAGAGGGAGGAAGTGGAAGATGGGAACCACAGCTGGGCCCCAAAATGTATAAAAGAATTATAAACCATTTCAGGGGAGAAATATGCTTTGGAGAATCTATCTAACAGTAGGGAGAAGACAGGGGAAAGATGATCAAACAATGTTGCATGAGGAGAACATAAGGAACTCAAGAACATTACAGATCAAACACACTATGACCTTGGGACTGATAATCAAAACACAATATGGTGGGAAGAGTTGGCTTTTCAGTATCTGAAGCCTCAGTTCCCTAAAGCAATGGGCTTTTTACAACCCTGTCACAAAAAAACATGCATATACATGTATAGAAAGATATGTAAGTGATCACAAACATTTTATTTCACAGCAATTCTGTTATTGAAAATATATCTAACAAAGTTGCATAAACATGTTCATTAAAGGACATTTTAGTATATTCATAGTTGAATTGTGATAAACTAGAAACACCAGAGATATCCATTAGTAGTAGAATAAATAGTGTAGTGACATAATAATGTAATGAGACTCTATACTGAAGAACAAATACATGCTACTATAAAGCGTACATTATGGATAGATAACATAGACACAACACTGCATAAAAGAAGTTTGACAGAACAGGCTCTACAATGTATCTTTCCAGGTATAAAAGTGTGCCAAGCTGACTTTTATGTGGAAAAGATTGGGTGGATAGTAAAGAGGCAAACAACAACAACAACAACAAAATACCTGTGACATCATGCTAACGTTCTGTTTTTTTTTTTTAATTTGAGCAGATTTCAATGGATATTCACATTTTATAAAAATCTGTAGATCTGTGCCTTTGTGATTTCCTGTATATATTTTCCGTCAATGAAAAATCTCATTTTAAAATTTCATAGAAGCATATAACTATACATAGATGAGTAAAATAGAAAGAAAGCTAAAGACTAAAATACAGATAAAAAGACCTAGAGACAGAATTGAGAGAATATGCTGTTTGCTGTTTTCTTGTTGCCAGAAACTATAAATGAGAAAGTGATCTTGATGCTATATGAGAAAAATGATAGTTTTCTCACGTTGTTAAAATTAGCATAGGTGCTAGAATCAGCTAGGTATGAAAATTTTAGGCTGACATTTTTGTTCTTAGATGGTTTTCTTAACATTCCTGGGCTGTTTTTCAAAGCAAACCAGTGCATAGTGTTGTGCCTGAACACACTTTATCTTTCCTAGGACACTAAGCACTTTGCTGAGGAGACATTCCAAAACATCTGGAAGGTAATAAGGGGACTTGTTTATCAGCACCTGTCTCTGAAATGCAATGGTCATAAGACTTGCCTTTTGCTTAACATGGAAATTGATTTCTCTAGGCATTGATGTACCATAGTGATAACAGACTGAAATGTCCACAGGGTAATGATGAGTCTCTATCTCCAGGACGTGGCATCAGGACAATTGTAAATGTATAGTATTAAATATGGGGATCTATTGTACAAGAATCCAGAATTTGGTTACAGGTACTTAATAAAAAGCAACACATTATTTTGTGTGTATACATGTATGTAAATTCCTACTGAAAGATTAATGTCCATAGCTGTTCATCAAAAGGCTCCTATACTTTAGAAGTTATAAAACATAGACAGTCTTGTAATTCTGTTTAACATTTATATCTATTTTACTTATGTGTGCATGTGTCTGTGTCCATGTATGCCCCTTAGGTGCATGTTTCCAAATGGGCCAGAAAAGAATATGAGGGCACTGGATCTTCTGGAGCTGACCTTAAAGGCAATTGTAAAACAAACCCAAAAGGGTGTTCAGAAGTAAACTTAGGTCATCTGAAAAACCAGGAAGTGCTCTTTTTTATTTTATTTTTTTTTATTATATTTGACACATTATATCATAAAATGATGAACATGTTATTAAATGAACATAAAAAGATAAAGTCTTTTTGTTTATTTGTTTATTTGTTTGTATTGTTTTGTTTTTGTAGTGCTTAAAATTGTGGCTCATACTATGGTACAAACCCAAAATTATAACAATGTATAGACATTGGAGTTCATTGTAATAAGGCTGTATTTCTTTTTTTTCCTTTTTTTCTTCGATATATTTTTTATTTACATTTCAAATGATTTCCCCTTTTCTGCCCCCCCCACTCCTGAAAGTCCCATAAGCCCTCTTCACTTCCCCCTTTTCTCCCATCTACCCCTTCCCACTTCCCTGTTCTGGTTTTGCCCTATACTGCTACACTGAGTCTTTCCAGAACAAGAGGGCACTCCTCCATTCTTCTTGTACCTCATTTGATGTGTGGATTGTTTTGGGTATTTCAGTTTTCTAGGTTAATAACCACTTATTAGTGAGTGCATACCTGATTGATCTTTTGAGACTGGGTTACCTCACTTAATATGATGTTCTCCAGCTCCATCCATTTGCCTAAGAATTTCATGAATTCATTGTTTCTAATGACTGAATAGTACTCCATTGTGTATATATACCACATTTTTTGCATCCATTCTTCTGTTGAGGGATACCTGTGTTCTTTCCAGCTTCTGGCTATTATAAATAGGGCTGCTATGAACATAGTGGAACATGTATCCTTATTACATGCTGGTGAATCCTCTGGGAATATGCCCAGGAGTGGTATAGCAGGATCTTCTGGAAGTGACATGCCCAGTTTTCTGAGGAACCGCCAGACTGATTTCCAGAGTGGTTGTACCAATTTGCAACCCCACCAGCAGTGGAGGAGTGTTCCTCTTTCTCCACATCCTCGCCAACACCTGCTGTCTCCTGAATTTTTGATCTTAGCCATTCTGACTGGTGTAAGGTGAAATTTCAGGGTTGTTTTGATTTGCATTTCCCTAATGACTAATGAAGTTGAGCATTTTTTAAGATGCTTCTCAGCCATCCAAAGTTCTTCAGGTGAAAATCCTTTGTTTAACTTTGTACCCCATTTTTTAATAGGGTTATTTGGTTTTCTGGGCTCTAACTTCTTGAGTTCTTTGTATATTTTGGATATTAGCCTTCTATCTGATGTAGGGTTGGTGAAGATCTTTTCCCAATTTGTTGGTTGCCAATTTGTCCTTTTGATGGTGTCCTTTGCCTTACAGAAACTTTGTAATTTTATGAGGTCCCATTTGTCAATTCTTGCTCTTAGAGCATATACTATTGGTGATCTGTTCAGAAACTTTCCCCCTTTACCGATGTCCTCAAGGGTCTTCCCCAGTTCCTTTTCTATTAGCTTCAGAGTGTCTGGCTTTATATGTAGGTCCTTGATCCATTTGGAATTGAGCTTAGTACAAGGGGACAAGGATGGAACAATTCACATTCTTCTACATGCTGACCTCCAGTTGAACCAGCACCATTTGTTGAAAAGGCTATCTTTTTTCCATTGTGTGTTTTCAGCACCTTTGTCGAGGATCAAGTGACCATAAGTGTGTGGGTTCATTTCTGGATCTTCAATCCTGTTCCATTGATCCTCCTGCCTGTCACTGTACCAACACCATGCAGTTTTTAACACTATTGCTCTGTAGTATTGCTTGAGGTCAGGGATACTGATTGCCCCAGAATTTCTTTTGTTGTTGAGAATAGTTTTAGCTATCCTGGGTTTTTTGTAATTCCAGATGAATTTGAGCATTGCTCTTTCTAACTCTGTGAAGAATTGACTTGGGATTTTGATGGGTATTGCGTTGAATCTGTATATTGCTTTTGGCAAAATGGCCATTTTAACTATATTAATCCTGCCGATCCATGAGCATGGGAAGTTTTTCCATTTTTTTGAGGTCTTCTTCTATTTCCATCTTCATAGTCTTAAAGTTCTTGCCCTCCAGATCCTTCACATGTTTGGTAAGAGTCACCGCAAGGTACTTTATACTATTTGTGGCTATTGTGAAGGGGGTCATTTCCCTAATTTCTTTTCTCAGCCTGCTTATCCTTTGAGTATAGGAAAGCTACTGATTTGCTTGAGTTGATTTTATAACCTTCCATTTTGCTGAAGTTGTTTATCAGCTGTAGGAGTTCTCTAGTGGAGTTTTTTGGATCACTTAGGTAGACTATCATATCATCTGCAAATTATGATAGTTTGACATCTTTCTTTCCAATTTGTATCCCTTTGACCTCCTTATGTAGTCTAATTGCTCGAGCTAGCACCTCAAGTACAATATTGAAAAGATAAGGAGAGAGGCCCTGTCTAATCCCTGATTTTAGTGGGTTTGCTTCAAGTTGCTCTCCATTTAGTTTGATGTTGGCTACCAGTTTGCTGTATATTGCTTTTATTATGTTTAGGTATGGGCCTTGAAGTCCTGTTCTTTCCAAGACTTTAAGGTACTACCGAGGCCTATGCCAAAATTTTAATCCAATCTTACCTGGTTTTGCTTTTGTTTTTCTTTTCCTTCCCAAAAGACATCTCCACATCTTCTGTTCCTATGACATGCCACAGTGGGTCTGTCTGTGAGCATACCATCAATGGTACTCTCATTTTTTCTTTTTTTTTTCTTTTTCTTTTTCTTTTTCTTTTTTTTATTTACTAAATTCTTTGTTTACATTCCAAAACACTTTCCCCTTTCCCAGTACCCCCCTCCCCATATTTCCTATAAGCCTTCTCTACACCCATACTCCAATCACCTCTCTCCTTTTTCTCTGTCCTGGTACTCCCTACAATGCTGGATCAGGCCTTTCCTGGATCAGGGCCCTCTCCTTACTTCTTCATGGGAGTCATTTGATATGCTAATTATGCCTTGGGTATTCACAGCTTCTGGCCTAGTTAATATTCACTTATCAGTGATTGCATTCCATTCAAGGCCCATACCTAAACATAGTTAAAGCAATATACAGCAAACCGGTAGCCAACATCAAACTAAATGGAGAGAAACTTGAAGCAATCCCACTAAAATCAGGGATTAGACAAAGCTGTCCTCTCCATATCTTTTCAATATGGTACTCTCATTTTTAGTATTGCTAAATAAAGTTCTTTATATTTGAAAGTCAGTATGAGCCTACCATTTAACAGGCAAAAGCTGTGGTATAGAAAACAATAAGAAGGCTGCTATGAACATAGTGGGCCATGTGTCCTTATTGCATGCTGGGAATCCTCTGGGTATATGCCCAGGAGAGGTATAGCAGGGTCCTCCAGAAGTGTCATGTCCAGTTTTTTTAGGAACCGCCAGACTGATTTCCATAATGGTTGTACCATCTTACAATCTCACCTGCAGTGAAGGAGTGTTCCTCTTTCTCCACATCCTCGCCAACACCTGTTGTCTCCTGCGTTTTTAACCTTACCCATTCTGACTGGTGTGAGGTGAAATTTCAGGGTTATTTTGACTTGCATTTCCCTAATGACTAATGATGTTGAGTAATAGCCAGAAGCTGGAAAGAACCCAGATATCCCACAATGGAGGAATGGACACAGAAAATGTGGTATATATACACAATGGAGTACTATTCAGCAATTAAAAACAATGAACTCATGATTTTTTTAGGCAAATGGTTGGAATTGGAAAATATTATCCTAAGCGAGGTAATGCAATCACAAAAGAATACACATGGAATTCAATCATTGATAAGTGGATATTAATTAACCCTGAAGCTCTGAATATAGAAGATACAATCAGCATATCAAATGATTCCCATGAAGAAGGAAGAAGAGGGCCCTAATCCTGGAAAGGCTTGATCCAGCATTGTAGGGGAGTACCAGGACAAAGAAAAGGGAGGGGCAAAGATAGGAGAATGGATAGAGAGAAGAGGACTTATGGGACATATGGGGGTGGGAACTGGGAAAAGGGAAAGCTTTTGGAATATAAACAAAGAATATAGAAACGAAAAAAGAAAACAACAAGAAGTTGTAAGGAGCAACTAATTACCCATTGTCAGGCATGCAGTAAGGCAGGGTTCAGAAACAGAAGAAAGTACCAAGGAAACAGAAGACTCCCAGGCTTCTATTTAGGTCTCTAGTACTTCAAACACACACAATCTATCATAATCTTCACTATGGTTCTTTAAACTAATCATTCTCTTCACCTAGAGCAGTAAACAATACTCAGAATGAAAGTAAATGTCCTTAACTTAACCTTTCATGTGTTCCTGAGTTTCATAGAGGATTGAACCTGAAATTGGCACCTGTAACATAAAAATGAAATAGTAAATAGCACTTGGTGCTGTAGCAGACTATTGGATGCCAACAGTACCATGCTGGCTAATGCTGCACTGAAGATGGGACAGAGAAGGAAAACAGAAGGTCCCATAAGAAATTTTCTTGAAACTTCTTTATGCTATGCCTTATAACATGCAGACAGAAGTTAGCCAGAGGCAAAACACAAACATGGATTCTCCAAATGTGACAATACCAACCAGCTGTTGATAGAGGACTGCACAGTGTTAGGAGGTCTTTTATGTCAGCTCCCATCTGTACTGTCTGGGTAGAAAGCTCCCTGGGCTAATCTGTTAGTTATTGGCAGTACCCTGTGCTGTCTGAGGGGCTTCCATTTGGCAATGTAAGAGCTTGAGGAAGGGAAATGAAAGTTCTTCTTCAGAAAGCTGGCACTCCTGTCAGTGCATACATGTGAAACTCTTCTCAGATGAAGAATATCAACATAATAACAAGGGATGTTGCAAGAAAATATTTAACATTAAGGAGAACGATAAAGAACAGATTGCCAGGACACAGAAGGGTCTCAGAATCATGGTGTGAAGGACAGCTAAAGGGCAAGCAGAGAGCACAAAGGAAAAGATGAATGTCTGACCCACGAGGCAACCTGCAGATCTCAGAAATGACTGAATGATTGTGTGAGATTTTCAAAAATATGGGCTGCAGATTTGATGGAGCTGCACAAACTCCAAACCCACGCTTGAGTCAATCTACACCTCCAAATGCAAGCACCACGTGCCCAGTCTTTGAAGTGCATGGGGGAGGGGGATTTCCTTCATCTGGTAGGTCTGTCTTTTTTGTTTTATCAGTTGTCTGTTTTCAGAGTTCAGAGATTTTACTAAAGAAATACCTAAATAGTTTTAAAGCCACCTACTGAATATTTTATTCCATCTATACTATTCTAAACATAATGACAGCATTCATGTATAATCAAGTAGTGAAGACACCCACCCTCCTCTAGGCAAACAATCTTTCATTTGCCTGAACCCCTGGTCCCGTCTTTATCTAATTCTCATAAATTCCATTTGTATTGAGTTCTATCACTGATGGATACTTAGGCCACTAAGTGGTGGAGCTTGAAGATTCCTGCTTTCCCAAATGGACTAATCAGCTCCCACAGCTTTGACTTCCCATCAGGTTAGTCTGATATCCCCTTAAACAAGGAGCAGAAATAAATAAATCCTTTTTGTCTGGGTTGAGTTTTGTCAGTATTTACTACAGGAATAAGAAAAGCAACTAATTTAACTACTGACAGGAAAGCCCCCTATTTATATTATTTAAAATTGTATGTTTATTGTATCAATACATTTTAATTGAAAAGGTGAAGTGTTTTTGTTATTTATTCAAAGACTTGTACAAATATACATCTATTATTTTCCAAATATTTCCATTTTCTTCTTCCAGAATTATCATCTGAATTATTTTATTCTTGTCCTTATTAAAGCTTCTTAAACTTTCAATCTTATAAGAGAATAAAATTCAAAGCTCAGGCAGTATTTTGTGGTGGTAATTAAAATATTTGTTATTTTAATATACTTGAATAGAAAATGATTTAATTTTAACTGATAGAATAATCTCCATGTTTTCAAAATATAAATAAAAATTCCCTTAAAATTTCTAATACAGAAATTTTTGAATGGGCTATTAGATTATTTTTAATTGTAAATAATAGTATGCATACCTCTTTCTTTGCTTCCCTGGTCATCCCTTCCTCATCTGGTCATGGAGTGCCTGTGGTCAAATACAGGAGCCATAGCGCAGTGGCTCTATAGTGGATCCATAGCACACTTCTTTTCTGTGAAGTTCCAACAGTCTGATTAAACCTACTGACAAAGAGAAAGTAAGAGATCTGTAGCAATCCCACAAACTCAAAATGATTGGTCTATGGGGAGAAGAATACCTTTACCATGTTGACAAAAACCTCAGACAAAAAAAAAAAAAGATAGCTGGAAGACAGAGCTGGAAGATACCACATAGACAAGTTAGGTTAGCAGTTAAACTGGTATCATTTCCGAGGCTCCATGAATACACATGGACAGACATATGGCTTCTATGGTCTTTCTGTATTTCTCATCACTCTTCACCACTAGAAGGGGTGTGGCATCTTTGATTAATGATCTTAGGAAATGGAAGAATTAATACACAGTTTCCTACAGATTTTCTTTTCTTTTCTTATCTGTACCCAGAGAAGTTTCTTTCTGGGATGATTTCTTCCAGGACAGGAATTCTTTTGTGTACTTCTGAGTAGGTTGGTTAGCTTCTTGGTGTAAAATATCAAAAGCCTTCTGTGGTCATGGAACTATGAATTCCAGATAGGGTTCAGTTTTAGCAAAGCTAATGTTTTAATGTCAGATACTTCACAAATTAAATACAGTTTTCAAATTAGTTTTGAGCTAAAAAAAATTTTAAGATCATTTTCATATAGTATATTCTAATCACAGTTCCCCTCTCTTGACTTCTCCTAGATCCTCCTCATTTCCCCATCTATCTATATGTCTTTCTCTCACTTTGTAGAAAACAAACAAGCAAATAATAAAATGAAAGAAAGAAACAAAAATAAAACAAAGAAAAATGAGAAACACATATGCACCATAAAAACATCAAATCAGAAATTATAATAGATAAGCAAAATAAATTAAGGTAAATAAATATCCAAACAGATAGTTATGAGTCAAACCATCTCCAAAAATAACACTGAGTTTCTTTTGTGTTGGCCATCTACTGTTGGTCAAGAAGCCTCACTTGAAACACTGAGCTATTTTTATAGCATAATATTGTTAGGAGTCATTTTGCTGCTACATTCTCTTAGAAGAACAATAGTATTTCATTTTCCCCTAGTTCCATGACTTATGTAGTTTTAGAATGTTGGCCAAAGAAACAGTGTCAAAAGCTTTTTAAAAAGTTCTATATCAACCAACTCCTTTTGTTTTGAATCAATATTTGTGTTTTGTGTGCCTTTTAGTTGTTTTGTTGTAGGTTTTCAGAAATAGGGTCTCGCTATATTAGATAAAAAAAATTTGTTTTACTAAGGGGACATTGCTTTTCAGTCTTGAATTTGAAAATTTGCAGCTATACACCTATGTCTACAGTTATTGTTATATATTTGGGTTGTTTGTATGTGAAGCTAAAAAAGAGACCCACCCCAAAGTCAATAGCATGCAGTTCATTCTAGCTCTTCCACAATGTCTTTCTCTGACACTAAGAAATTTGGCCCTCACCACTTACATCCATTGTTAATTTACTCAAGTTCAGTATATCAGTGTAAACACTCCAATATGTGAGCCCATTTCTCCATGGTAAATAATCTTACCAACTAGAATATAGAGCTTTTGTAGTACTCTATATCATTTTTGTATTTTCAAACAAAATTTGGATTTTGTAGATATATCTCCCTTTTATCTAATTCTATTCTTTTATCAGGTCTATTTTCTACTGGAAATACTTTAGTATTTTAATATAGTATTTCAATCTATTATAAATATTAATATGTTTTTATCTCTGCATTTTACAAAGTATGATAGAGAATTATGCAGATATGACTTTGCATACTGGCTTCTTTCATTTTGGAAGATTTATTTATGACTCTTTCATGTGAATAAACTTAGTAGTTCATACCTTTTATACTGATGACTAATATTCTTATGTTTTTATGTTCCTAATAGATATGTTCCTAATAGATAAAAACACAGGCCACTAGAGTCATTGTATGCATACCTACTGGAAAGAGGTTATTTATTCTTATGCAAATTTTGAATGGTTCTGTGAGAAGAAAAGCTCTACCCCTTGGCCTCTGATCTACAAAGATTAGAGATATACAGATCAGTACCATGCACAGAGGCAGACTAAGGTACTAAGGTAAAACATCTAAGTTCATATCTGCTCTGACTTTATGCTTCTCTCTGTCTTCAATAGTTCTGCTCCAAAAACGGGTCTGAGCACACTCTTTACATGATGCCTTTTCTTGTGAATCTTTCTTCATGGGGCACAAACTGAAGAAGAGGCATGATCTGAATAGCCAGCTCTCAAGGTCAGGGATCCTTGCAAGGACATCTAGCAAACTTATACTTAAAGGAAGAAAATAAGAAAATAAAATGATAATGAAAATAGCTATGATTATTTTTCAATCAAAGAGTTATTTTCACAATCATAAATAAAATGAACTCTAAAATGAGGTAAACAATTTTTATTCTCAGAGAAAGCATCATGGATTGCAGCTCTTCAAGAAAACCTCAAATAGGGAGATCGGCGGCAGCGGCGGCAGCAGCGGCAGCGGCAGCAGTGGCTGCTCCAGCTGAAGGGCCATCAGCAGTGGAACCAAGGCGTCACAGGGACCAGTTAGGCCCTGCGCCCACGACCACTGACCTTCGCTGACCAGCCGGGCAGCAAGCAGCTGCAGTTGTGCGGCGCCTTTCCTGCACGGAGCCCACTTCAGAACTCGGCCTCCCACCAGTCAGGAGAGGTGCATCCATCTTGGTTCCCTACTCCAGGAATCAGACAGACTGAGGTACACAAACATAATCCGAGGCCAACACCATGGTGGTCTGAGCCCGACGGGCGTTGGCCTGCACCCAGGCCCTGGGCGGGTCGGGGGGCCATCGGGGTGCCAACCCAACCAGGAGGTTTTTTGCCCAGGCCTGCGAGCGTGCCGCCGCCATTTTGCCTGCAGGACGACAGAGAGCTCAGGCGGGCAGACCTGTAACAGGCATAGCCTAAGGCTAACAAAGCGGGGGTCCAGGCCCCAAAAGGCACAGGACTGACCCCAAGAACTGGGCGGCTTGGTGGGCCATCTGTGAGTCAACCCGCCCAGGTGATTGTTAGCAAAGCAGACTCTCCCGGCGCTTTCAGGGAGCACGGGCGCGCACGCCCGCCATCCTAGTCACCTGGCAAACCCAATTAACAGTCATAGCCCTAGGGGAACTTTGCTCAGACCTTGGCCTCCCAGGCTTTTGCCTGGACTCAGGGACTGGGCGGCCAGGCTAACCTTGTGTGCAACAGCCCGGTTGGCAGATCGGCTGCCCAGCGGAGTGAGCAGAACACAGGGGAGGTCACAGTAGCATACACCCTCGGCACTCCCTGGGAGTGCACACGGGCTCCATCTGCTCCACAGACACAATCTGGGGCAAGGCCTCAGGCAGAAGCCCTTAGCTCTACTCTCTCCGCTTCCGGATCCAGATCAGTCTGGGCGGCAGCATTACATCTCCAAGTCCTGCAAGTGGCTAGCTGGGCTTCCGGGCGGCCAGCTGGGAGAAGTCAGTGTGCTCCAGTGAATCCAGCGGGCCCCAGCGGAAGCCTTCGGTGCCTGCTTTGGGATCGGAACAGCCTGGGCAGCAGCACACTGTCTACAAGCAGTGCAGGAGGTAAGCTGTGCACCAGAGGCCAACTGGGAAGGGGCAGCTTGCACTGGTGAGTCCAGCACTGACAAGATAAACTAACACCAGTGAGATCTAGATGGCAAAAGGCAAACGCAGGAACGTCACTAACAGAAATCAAGGCAATATGGCAACATCTGAACCCAATTCTCCTCTACCAACATGTCCTGGATACCCCATCACACCAGTAAAACAAGATTTGGATTTAAAATCACTGGTCATGATGCTGGTACAGGAACACATGAAGGTCATACATAAAGAAATTCAGGAGAAAATGGATCAAAAGTTAGAAGCCCTTGCAAGGGAAACACAAAAATCATTGAAAGAAATCCAGGAGAATACAAAAGCCAACAAGGAGGAAATGCAAAAAACACTTAAAGAAATACAGGAGAACTTTGCTCAACAGGCTGAGGTCATGAAAGACGAAACACAAAAATCTCTTAAAGAAATACAGGAGAACTTTGGTCAACAGGCTGAGCTCATGAAAGAGGAAACACAAAAATCTCTTAAAGAATTACAGGAAAACACAAACATGCAAGTGAAGGAGCTAAGCAAAACCATCCAGGATCTAAAATCAGAAGTAGAAACAACTAAGAAAACTCAAAGGGAGACAACTTTGGAGATAGAAAGCCTTGGGAAGAAATCAGGGGACAGAGATACAAATATCAACAACAGAATACAAGAGATAGAAGAAAGAATCTCAGATGCTGAAGATTCCATAGAAACCATGGACTCAACAGTTAAAGAAAATGCAAAAAGCAAAAAGCTTGTAACCCAAAATATCCAGGAAATCCAGGACACAATGAGAAGACCAAACCTAAGGATTATAGGCATAGATGAGAGTGAAGATTTACAACTTAAAGGGCCAGCAAATATCTTCAATAAAATTATGGAAGAAAACTTCCCTAACCTAAAGAGAGAGATACCTATGAATATACAAGAAGCCTACAGAACTCCAAACAGACTGGACCAGAACAGAAATACTTCCCGTCACATAATAATCAAAACACCAAATGTTCTAAACAAAGAAAGATTACTAAAGGCAGTAAGAGAAAAAGGCCAAGTAATATATAAAGGAAGACCTATCAGAATCACAGCAGACTTTTCACCTGAGACTATGAAGGCTAGAAGGTCCTGGGCAGATCTCATGCAGACTCTAAGAGAACACAAATGCCAACCAAAACTACTATATCCAGCAAAACTCTCAATCACCATAGATGGAGAAATTAAGATATTTCATGACAAAACCAAGTTTACCCAATATCTATCCACAAACCCGGCCCTAAAAAGGATAATAGGAGGACAACACCAATACAAGGAGGGAAACTTCACCCTGGAAAAAGCAAGATAGTAACCTTTCATCAAACCCAAAAGAAGTTAAGCATTCAAATTTAAAAAATAACATCAAAAATGATAGGAAGTAACAATCACTATTCCTTAATATCTCTTAACATCAATGGACTTAATGCCCCAATAAAAAGACACAGACTAACTGAATGGATACGTAAACAGGACCCTACATTTTGCTGCTTACAGGAAACACACCTCAGGGTCAAAGACAAACACTACCTTAGAGTAAAAGGCTGGAAGACAATTTTACAAGCAAATGGTCTCAGGAAACAAGCTGGAGTAGCCATTTTAATATCAGATAAAATTGACTTTCAACCCAAAGTCATCAAAAGAGACCGTGAGGGACACTTCTTGCTGGTCAAAGGAAAAATACAAAAGGAAGAACTCTCAATCCTGAACATCTATGCCCCAAATGCAAGGGCACCCTCTTTCGTAAAAGAAACTTTATTAAAACTAAAAGCACACATTGCACCTAACACAATAATTGTGGGTGACTTCAACACTGCACTTTCCTCAATGGACCGATCAGGAAAACAGAAACTAAACAGGGACACAATGAAACTAATTGAAGCTTTGGACCAATTAGAATTAACAGATATATATAGAACATTCTATCCTAAAACAAAAGAATATACCTTTTTCTCAGCACCTCATGGTACCTTCTCCAAAATCGACCATATAATTGGTCACAAGACAGACCTCAACAAATATAAGAAGATCGAACTAATCCCATGCCTCCTATCTGATCACTATGGAGTAAAAGTGGTCTTCAATAGCAACAGAAACAACAGAAAGCCCACATACACGTGGAAACTGAACAATACTCTACTCAATGATACCTTGGTCAAGGAAGAAATAAAGAAAGAAATTAAAGACTTTTTAGAACACAATGAAAATGAAAACACAACATACCCAAATCTATGGGACACAATGAAAGCAGTGCTAAGAGGAAAACTCATAGCCCTGAGTGCCTCCAAAAAGAAAATGGAGAGAGCATACATTACCAGCTTAATGACACACCTGAAAGCCCTGGAACAAAAAGAAGCTATTTCGCCCAGGAGGAGTAGAAGGCAGGAAATCATCAAACTCAGGGCCGAAATCAATCAAGTAGAAACAAAGAGAACCATACAAAAAATCAACAATACTAGGAGCTGGTTCTTTGAGAAAATCAACAAGATAGATAAACCCTTAGCCAGAATGACCAAAGGGCACAGAGAAAGTATCCAAATTAACAAACTTAGAAATGAAAAGGGAGCTATAACAACGGAAACTGAGGAAATCCAAAAAATCATCAGATCCTACTACAAGAGCCTATACTCAACACAACTGGAGAATCTGGAGGAAATGGACAATTTCCTTGACAGATACCAAATACCAAAATTAAATCAGGACCAACTAGACCATCTAAACAGTCCCATAATGCCTAAAGAAATAGAAGGAGTCATAGAAAGTCTTCCAACCAAAAAAAGCACAGGACCAGATGGCTTCAGTGCAGAATTCTACCAGACCTTCAAAGAAGAGTTAACACCAATACTCTTCAAACTATTCCACAAAATAGAAACAGAAGGAACACTACCCAATTCCTTCTATGAAGCCACAATTACGCTGATACCAAAGCCACACAAAGATCCAACAAAGAAAGAGAACTTCAGACCAATTTCCCTTATGAACATCGATGCAAAAATACTCAATAAAATTCTTGCCAACCGAATCCAAGAACACATCAAAACGATCATCCACCATGATCAAGTAGGCTTTATCCCGGGAATGCAGGGTTGGTTCAATATACGGAAATCCATCAATACAATCCACTACATAAACAAACTCAAAGAACAAAACCACATGGTCATTTCATTGGATGCTGAAAAAGCATTTGACAAAATTCAGCATCCCTTCATGCTTAAAGTCTTGGAGAGAACAGGAATTCAAGGCCCATACCTAAACATAGTAAAAGCAATATACAGCAAACCGGTAGCCAGCATCAAACTAAATGGAGAGAAACTTGAAGCAATCCCACTGAAATCAGGGACCAGACAAGGCTGCCCCCTTTCTCCTTATCTTTTCAATATTGTACTTGAGGTACTAGCTCGGGCAATTCGACAACATAAGGAGGTCAAAGGGATACAAATTGGAAAGGAAGAAGTCAAACTATCATTATTTGCAGACGACATGATCGTCTACCTAAGTGACCCAAAGAACTCCACTAGAGAGCTCCTACAGCTGATAAACAACTTCAGCAAAGTGGCAGGTTATAAAGTCAACTCAAGCAAATCAGTGGCCTTCCTATACTCAAAGGATAAGCAGGCTGAGAAAGAAATTAGGGAAATGACCCCCTTCACAATAGCCACAAACAGTATAAAGTATCTTGGGTTGACTCTTACCAAACATGTGAAAGATCTGTATGACAAGAACTTCAAGACTCTGAAGAAGGAAATGGAAGAAGACCTCAAAAAATGGGAAAACCTCCCATGCTCATGGATCGGTAGAATCAATATAGTTAAAATGGCCATTTTGCCTAAAGCACTATACAGATTCAATGCAATACCCATCAAAATCCCAACTCAATTCTTCACAGAGTTAGAAAGAGCAATTATCAAATTCATCTGGAACAACAAAAAACCCAGGATAGCTAAAACTATTCTCAGCAACAAAAGGAAATCTGGGGGAATCAGTATCCCTGACCTCAAGCAATACTACAGAGCAATAGTGTTAAAAACTGCATGGTATTGGTACAGTGACAGGCAGGAGGATCAATGGAACAGGATTGAAGATCCAGAAATGAACCCACACACCTATGGCCACTTGATCCTCGACAAAGAGGCTGAAAACATCCAATGGAAAAAAGATAGCCTTTTCAACAAATGGTGCTGGTTCAACTGGAGGTCAGCATGCAGAAGAATGCGAATTGATCCATCCTTGTCTCCTTGTACTAAGCTCAAATCCAAATGGATCAAGGACCTCCACATAAAGCCAGACACTCTGAAGCTAATAGAAAAAAAAAAACTGGGGAAGACCCTTGAGGACATCGGTACAGGGAGAAAGTTTCTGAACAGAACACCAATAGCGTATGCCCTAAGAGCAAGAATTGACAAATGGGACCTCATAAAATTACAAAGTTTCTGTAAGGCAAAGGACACCATCAAGAGGACAAATCGGCAACCAACAAATTGGGAAAAGATCTTCACCAATCCTACATCAGATAGAGGGCTAATATCCAATATATATAAAGAACTCAAGAAGTTAGACTCCAGAAAACCAAACAACCCTATTAAAAAATGGGGTACAGAGTTAAACAAAGAATTCTCACCTGAAGAACTTCGGATGGCGGAGAAGCATCTTAAAAAATGCTCAACTTCATTAGTCATTAGGGAAATGCAAATCAAAACAACCCTAAGATTTCATCTTACACCAGTCAGAATGGCTAAGATTAAAAATTCAGGAGACAGCAGGTGTTGGAGAGGGTGTGGAGAAAGAGGAACACTCCTCCACTGCTGGTGGGGTTGCAAATTGGTACAACCACTCTGGAAATCAGTCTGGCGGTTCCTCCGAAAACTGGGCACCTTACTTCCAGAAGATCCTGCTATACCACTCCTGGGCATATACCCAGAAGACTCCCCACCATGTAATAAGGATACATGTTCTACTATGTTCATAGCAGCCCTATTTGTAATTGCCAGATGCTGGAAAGAACCCAGGTATCCCTCAACAGAAGAGTGGATGCAAAAAATGTGGTATATCTACACAATGGAGTACTATTCAGCCATTAGAAACAATGAATTCATGAAATTCTTAGGCAAATGGATGGAGCTAGAGAATATCATACTAAGTGAGGTAACCCAGACTCAAAAGGTGAATCATGGTATGCACTCACTAATAAGTGGATATTAACCTAGAAAACTGGAATACCCAAAACATAATCCACACATCAAATGAGGTACAAGAAGAAAGGAGGAGTGGCCCCTGGTTCTGGAAAGACTCAGTGAAACAGTATTCAGCAAAACCAGAACGGGGAAGTGGGAAGGGGTGGGTGGGAGGACAGGGGAAGAGAAGGGGGCTTGCGGGACTTTCGGGGAGTGGGGGGGCTAGAAGAGAGGAAATCATTTGAAATGTAAATAAATTATATCGAATAATAATAATAATAAAAGAAAACCTCAAATAAGTCAAGGTTATTAATTTGCATAGCACTGAATTTTTTTGGTACCTTTAAAAATTGGTTTGCGTTCTGTATTCTTATAAATGCCAATGGTTCAAAGAGCCATTTTGTTTAGGTATATTAACAGAAAAGAGGTTAAGTGTACATCTGCAGTTCCAGAGTGGGTATCTTTTAGCTTTCCTTGTCAAAATCCAGAAAGCACATAGTGTATTTTTCAGCCCCAGAATTTTGTTAAAATCATTCACTGTCACTATTACCATATGAAAAATAGACCAGTAGAGAATATACAATTATATATGTATGTGGCTATTACAATAAAAACTCTAGTCATTACAGCACACAGCAGGCCTTATGTCCTATGCTAGCTTCATGGTTTGTCCAGTGCTGCTTTCAAAGTGAAACAAGTAACTTTTCTTGTTTTCTTGGAAGAGAAAAACTGAATCACGGTGGAACAGTCTGAACAAAGTGTGAGAGCAGCAGCTTCAAGCTCAGACTGCCTCCTCAGAACATCCACAAACGGAAGCCTCCAAACCAACACTGTCAGGACTCAGTCAGGGCTATAATAGCAGAGACTGGAGAACGGAGGGAATGAGAATAGAAAAACAGCTTTGAAAATTGTTTTTCTTTTTCTTGTTTGTTTTTCACATCAATATGAAAGCTGGCAACCCTGTGCTACAATTGTAGGCTCTGTATTCTACTGGTAGAGGAAACATAACATGCCAAATTTAACAACTGGTTGATATTTGTTTCTGAACATTAAAAGACTGAAATGCACTCAGCAAAAATGAAGGATGAATTTCCATTTGAAACTCAACATTTAGGGAAGTTTTAGATAAAACACTACCTAAGCATCATTTGTATCATATAATTCACATTTATTTAAACAGCTCTCAAGGAACAAAGACTCCAGTGAACACAAACCAGGAGGCAGTCTTTGCAAAATTCATAAAACAAATGGACAAATTCCATTTAAAACACCATTAATAAATTACTGCATTACATTCCACTGTATAGGTTTCAAGAGTCAAATGCCCTATAAAGGAGCAAAAAAGCCAATGTAGGCATAAAGAAAATAGAGATAAAATTTGGAAAGGTAAAAGAAAAGCTTTCTACTACCAGATGCACACAAACCTCAGTTATAGCTTCTCCCACGGATCTTCCCTGCTCACTGGTTGAGCCCTCTCTGCCAAGCCAAGCTGCCTTGAGCAGCCTGATATCCTAAGGGGGCCTCTGTTGTCCTGCCACCAATACTTCACCTCTAACAACCAGACAAATAAGACTCCTGAACTGTACAAGTCAGTTTCATTTCCCCCAACTATCTTCCCTGCTCTCTGAGCTCTCTGGGCTAAGCAAACCTGCCATAAGCAGCATGCTAGTGCAGGGAGACATCCATTGTCCTGCTACCCCATTGCCCACCATCACCTGCGCTAAGGCTCCTGAACCATACGGAACTGCAGGTTCAGAAAAATAGAGCCCAATAAGGGGCCTGTAATGAGAGGACCATTGAGGCATACCCACCTCCCAATACATACTATGACAAAAACATCCAGAAACCATAATTATCCAGATGGCTAAAGACCCTGGCAAGAACAAAATCACCAAAATCCAGAGCAATGGATACCTCCCTGTCTGGATTTTTTTTATGTCTGGGTTACCTCACTCAAAATATTTTCTAGTTCCATCCATTTTCATGAAGTCATTGTTTTTAAAAGCTGAGTAATTTATACAATCACTCCATTGTGTAAATGTTCCACATTTTCTGTATCTATTTCTCTGTTGAGGGACATATGGGTTGCTTCCAGCTCCTATTATAAATAAGGCTTCTATGAACATAGTGGAGCATTAGTCCTTGTTATATGTTGGAACATGTTTTGGGTATATGCCTAGGAGTAGTATAGCTGGGTTCTCAGGTAGTCCTATGTCCAATTTTCTGAGGAACTGCCAGACTTATTTCCAAAGTGATTGTACCAGCTTGCAATCCCACCAATGATACAGAAGTGGTCCTTATTCTCCAAATCTTTGCCAGGATCTGCTGTCACCTGTGTTTATTTTTTTTTATCTTAGCCACTCTGACCTATGTGATATAGAATCTCAGGGTCATTTTGAATTGGAGTTCCCTGTTGACTAAGGATGCTGAACATTTCTTTAGGTGCTTCTTGGTCATTCAAGTTTTTCAGTTGAGAATTCTTTGTTTAGCTCTGTACCCCATTTTTAACAGTGGTACTCTGGGGTCTAACTTCCTGAGTTCTTTGCATATACTGGATATTAACCCTCTATCAGATATAGAATTGGTAAAGATCTTTTCCCAATCTGTTGGTTATCATTTTGTTCTGTTGACTGTGTCCTTTGCCTTACAGAATCTTTTCAATTTTATGAGGTCCCATTTGTCAATTGTTGATCTTAGAGTGTAAGCCATTGGTGTTCTGTCCAAGATGTCAGGAAAGCAAGAGGCTTCCAGGACCCAATGAGGATGAGATTAGCTGAAATGCGCAAGAGAGGAAAGGGAGAACCTATAGAGACCATATTCAGAGTATAGGCAAGGACCTCATTGGGAGATATAGCCACCCACTCATCTCCATAAATTTTTCCCAGAATTGCTGCTATCTAAAAGAAATAAGGGCACAAAATATGGAGTAGTGACTGAAGGAAATGCCATCCAGAGACTGTTCTACCTGTGGATCCATTCCATATACAGACATCATACCCAGATACTATACTGGATGTCAAGAAGTGCTTGCTGACAGAATCCTGATATGGCTGTCTCCAGAGAGGCTCTGTCAGAGTCTGACAAATACAGATGTGGATGCTCGCAGCCAACCATTGCAGTGAGCATGGGGATCCCAATGGAGGAGATAGGGAAAGGACTGAAGGAGTTGAAGGGGTTTGCAGCCCCACAGAAAGAACAATATCAACCAACCATACTTCCAAGAGCTCCCAGAGACTAAATCCCCAACCAAAGAATGCACATGGAGGGACCCAGGGCTCCAGCTGCATATGTAGCAGAAGATGGCCTTATCTGGCATCAATAGGAAGAGAAGCCCTTGTTCCTGTGAAGACTCAGTACCCCAGTGTAGGATCATACTGTGAGTGAGGAGGAAGTGAGTAAGTGGGTGGGTCAGGGAGCACCCTCATAGACGTAGGGAAAGTGGGACGTGATAGGGATTTGTGAAGGGGAAACTTGGAAAGGGGATCACATTTGAAATGTAAGCAAATAATATATCCAATAAAATATTCAGAATTAAAAAAACACACGTCCAAACATAGCTACCCCACTACAGCAAGCCCTAGATATCCCAACACAACTTAAACCCAAGAAAATTACATTAAATCAAATCTTATATAGATGATAGAGGCCTTTAAAGAGGAAATTAATAAATCCTTTTTTAAAAAAAAAAGATAGGAAAATAAAATCAAATGTATAGAGGTCTTTAAAGAGGAAACAAATCCCTTAAAGGCATCCAGGGAAATAAAATTTAAAAAGTAAAGGAAATAAATAAAACTGTTTGAGACCTTAAGGTAGAAATAGGAACAATAACAAAAACAAAATCTGAGGAAATCCTAGAGATGGAAAACATAGAGAAGGTGCAAGTATCTCCAAAAGAATATAAGAGATGGATGAAAAAATTTCAAGTGTAGACCATATAATAGAAGAAATCAATACATCTGTTAAAGAACATGTTAAGTCTAAAATATTTCAGGCAAAAAACATCCAGAAAATCTGGGATACTATGAAAATACCTAACCCAAGAATAAAAGAATTAGAAGGTAAAGAGTCCCAACTCTAAGGTCCAAAATATATTTTCAAAAACTAATAGAAGAAAACTTTCTCAACCTAAAGAAGGAGATGCCTGTAAACATAAAAGAAGCTTGTTTGTAGAATACCAATTAGACTGGACCTGAAAAGAAAATTCTTCCAGCACATAATAATCAAAATGTAAAACCTACAGAACAGAGATAAACTATTAAGAGCAACAAGAAAACATGCTAGGTAACATAGAAAGGCAGATCTAGTCAAATTACACCCAACTTCTCAACAGAGACTCTAAAAGTTAGAAACAACTGGACAGAAATCTTCCAACCTCTAAACAAACCACAGGTTCCAGTCTGGACTATTATATACAGCAAGTTCTCAATAAAGGAAAACTACATCAAAAAAAAAAAAAAAACCCACACAGGAAATAAGTAATTCCATACTAAAAAAAAAAAAACAAAAAAAAAACGCACACAAATGCACACACACACACACACACACACACACACACACAATTAACACTAAAACCCCCAACATCAAAATAACAGTAAAGAGTAATCATTGATTATTACTATCTCTCAACATCAATGGTCTGAATTTTCCCAATAAAATGACAGAGGCTAACAGAATAAATGTGAAAACAGAATCCATCATTCTTCTGAATACAAGAAATACACATCAGCAACAAAGATAGATATTACTTCAGAGTAAAAATCTGGAAAAAAATCCAATCAAATGGAGCCAAGAAGCAACCTTGAGTAGCCATTCTAAAATCTAATAAAATAGACTTTCAACCAAAATTAATTAAAAGGGACAAGCAAGTAAACTTCATAAGCATCAAAAGAAAAATCTCCAGAAAACTGAACAACCCTATTAAAAAATGGGGTACAGAGTTAAACAAAGAATTCTCACCTGAAGAACTTCGGATGGCGGAGAAGCATCTTAAAAAATGCTCAACTTCATTAGTCATTAGGGAAATGCAAATCAAAACAACCCTAAGATTTCATCTTACACCAGTCAGAATGGCTAAGATTAAAAGTTCAGGAGACAGCAGGTGTTGGAGAGGGTGTGGAGAAAGAGGAACACTCCTCCACTGCTGGTGGGGTTGCAAATTGGTACAACCACTCTGGAAAGCAGTCTGGCGGTTCCTCCGAAAACTGGGCACCTCACTTCCAGAAGATCCTGCTATACCACTCCTGGGCATATACCCAGAAGACTCCCCACCATGTAATAAGGATACATGCTCTACTATGTTCATAGCAGCCCTATTTATAATTGCCAGATGCTGCAAAGAACCCAGGTATCCCTCAACAGAAGAGTGGATACAAAAAATGTGGTATATCTACACAATGGAGTACTATTCAGCCATTAGAAACAATGAATTCATGAAATTCTTAGGCAAATGGATGGAGCTAGAGAACATCATACTAAGTGAGGTAACCCAGACTCAAAAGGTGAATCATGGTATGCACTCACTAATAAGTGGTTATTAACCTAGAAAACTGGAATACCCAAAACATAATCCACACATCAAATGAGATACAAGAAGAAAGCAGGAGTGGTCCCTGGTTCTGGAAAGACTCAGTGAAACAGTATTTGGCAAAACCAGAACGGGGAACTGGGAAGGGGTGGGAGGGAGGACAGGGGAAGAGAAGGGGGCTTACGGGACTTTCAGGGAGGGGGGGGCTAGAAAAGGGGAAATCATTTGAAATGTAAATAAATTATATCGAATAAAAAAAAAATAAAGCCCTGCATATTTTTACCTTCCAAATGGAAAAAAAAAAAAAAAAAAAGAAAAATCTAAGAAGATTATACCTCAATTCTAAGCATCTATGCCCCAAACACAAGGGCATACATATTTGTAAAAAGAAAAAAAATGTTAAGTTTAGATAGCATCAACCACACACATTAATACTGGAAGACTTTCACACCCTGCTCTCATCAAGTGACAGGACATCCATATAAAAACAAAACAGAAATAATGAAACTAACAGACATTATGAATCAAATGGACCTAACAGGCTTCTATAGGATATTTCATCCAAAGACAAGAGAATGTACCTACTTCTAAACACCTCATGAATCTTTCTCCAAAACTGACCATATAGTTGATCACAAAGCAAGGGTCAACAGATACAAGAAAACTGAATTAATGCCTTACATCTTATCAGACCACCATGGATTAAAGATGGATTTCAACAACAGAAACACTAGAAAGTCTATATACTCATGGAAATTGAGCAATTCTATACTCAACGATCTCTGGATCAGGGAAGAAATAAAGAAAAGAGTTAAAAAGCTTCTAGAATTCAGTGAAAAGGAAGGTATAACATACCTAAATTTATGGGAAACAATGAAAGCAATGCTTTGAGGAACATTCATATAGCACTAAGTGCCTCCATAAAGAAATCAGAAACTTCTCATATCAACAATTTTAAAATATACCTGAAAGCTCTAATAAAAAACAAAAGAAGCAAGTACACAAAAAATGAGTAAAGGTAGGATATAATCAAATTCAGGGTTGAAATCAATCAGATAGAAACAAAGGAAACAATAAAAAAAATCGACAACAATAGGCAAACCCAAACTAACCAAGAGACAGACAGTATACAAATAAAATTAGTATTCAAAAGGGAAACATAACAACTGACACTGAGGAAATTCAAAGAAATATCAGGACTTCCTACAAAAGCCTGTACTCCACAAAATTGGAAATATTCCATTTTATTGGAAATGGATGTCTTTCTAGACACATACTACTTACCAAAGTTAAATCAAGATCAGGTAAACTATTTAAACAGCCCCGCGAACACCTAAAGAAATAGAAGCAATCTTTAAAACCCCTCCCTACAATAAAAAGCCCAGAGTAAATGGTTTAAGTGCAAAATGAAAAGTCTTCCAACAAACAAAACCCAAGGCCTGAAGTGGAAACTTAAGGGTTCTTTCACAAGTCTGTTGTGTTGGATTGTGTTTTGCTGGAGCAAACATGTAAAGGGGTGTTTTCTTGAAGAAGACATAAGGGAAAGGATTTTTTGCTAAGGCAGTCTCATAAAGTAACATTACTCTGAAGCAGTCACAGGTGAAAGGACATTCTCCTAAAACAAGCATGTGAAAAGACATGTAATAAAGGATTCTTCACTAACAACACAAGTGTATTAGTCTGCCTTACACTATATAATTGAGGTCCCTTCTGAGGACTCTACCAGGAGAAATGCATCAGCCAAATTTCTGGTGGTATGCTGTTGCCTTTTGTCATTTCCACAGACTCAGACTTATTTGCAGAGTGATGTCATCTGAGACAGACTCACATGGAGTTTTGCTAGAACCCAAGTGATGAGTCAAGAATTGTGATGAGGCAACACTCAAGGAGGATATGGGATGTTTAGAGGGAGTATAAAAGGGACTCAGTGGAGTGATTGGAGCTACTGTGACAAGACTGTAGATCTAGCTGGAAAGTGCTTGTTGGTCTCAAGCCTTCAATGATCATTTTGCTTTGCTGAGAGGTTCCACCAAGAGCTTTTTCCCTGTTGTTCCTGTTGACCATGGTCTACCTGCTAAATTGCGCTGAGGCTGAGGCCTAGCTGTCTCTGCTTATTTGCATTTGCTATCCTCACTCTGCTGAACTGGACTGCTGGTATATCCATGAAGTATTTGTGAGAGGATTGAGCTGCCACTGCTGACAGGTGAACTAAACTACTGATTTCCTGACAACACAGATGGGATTTGCTCCAACAAACCATTTCTAAAGAGTTCTCTTCCCCCATATCCTTTCGTTTGTACTACCTCTGGTGGGTGGTATGCTCAAAGGGAGGTGACAACATTTAAGAACCATCTTTAAAAGCAGGCTTTAAAAAATTAAAGTTTTACTCCATAGTGATCTGTTAGAAAGCTTGGGATTAGTTCGATCTTCTTATATTTGTTGAGGTCTGTCTTGTGACCAATTATATGATCGATTTTGGAGAAGGTAGTTGAGGTGCTGAGAAAAAGATATATTCTTTTGCTTTAGGATGAAATGGCATATATATATTAAATCCAATTGGTCTAAAGCTTCAATTTTAGTTTCACTGTGTGTCTGTTTAGTTTCTGATTTCCTGATCAGTTCATTGAGGATAGTGGACTGAAGTCACCCACAATTATTGTGTTAGGTGCAATGTGTGATTTGAGCTATGGTAAAGTTTCTTTTATGAATGGGGGTGCCCTTGCATTTGAAGCATAGATGTTCAGAATTGAGAGTTCTTCTTGGTGGATTTTTCCTTTGATAAGCAAGAAGGGTCCTTCCATGTCTCTTTTGATGACTTTAGGTTGAAAGTCATTTTTATCTGATATTAGAATGGCTACTCCAGCTTGTTTTCTGAGACCATTTGCTTGTAAAATTGTCTTCCAGCCTTTTACTCTAAGGTAGTGATTGTCTTTGACATTGAGGTGTGTTTCCTGTATGCAGCAAAATATACGGTCCTGTTTATGTATCCAGTCTATTAGTCTATGTCTTTTTATTGGGAAATTGTGTCCATTGATTTTAAGAGAAAGAATAGTGATTATTACTTCCTGTCATTTTTGATGTTGTTTGTTATATATGATTGGTTATCTTCTTTTGGGTTTAAAAGAAGGTTACTATCTTGCTTTTGCCAGGGTGTAGTTTCCCTCCTTGTATTGGTGTTTTCCCCCTATTATCCTTTGTAGGGCTGGGTTTGTGGAAAGATATTGTGTAAATTTGGTATTGTCATGGAATATCTTGGTTTCTACATCTATGGTGATTGAGAATAATAGTCTTCAATAGCAACAAAAACTACAGAAAGCCCACATACACATGGAAACTGAATAATATTCTACTCAATGATACCTTGATTAAGGAAGAAATAAAGAAAGAAATCAAAGACATTTTAGAAGATAATGAAACTGAAGGCACAACACACAAATCTATAGGACACAATGAAAGCAGTGCTAAGAGGAAGACTCATAGCCCTGAGTGCCACCAAAAAGAAACTGTAGAGAGCTTATACTTTCAGCTTAATGGCACACCTGAAAGCCCTGGAACAAAAAGAAGCTAATTCACCCAGAAGGAATAGAAGACAGGAAATTATCAAACTCAGGGTTGAAATCAATCAAGTAGAAACAAAGAGAACCATACAAAGAATCAGCAAAACCAGGAGATGGTTCTTTGAGAAAATCAACAAAATAGATAAACCCTTAACCAGACTAACCAAAGGGCACAGAGACAGTATCCAGATTAACAAAATTAGAAATGAAAAGGGAGATATAACAACAGAAACTAAGGAAATTCAAAAAAATCATCAGATCCTACTTCGAAAGCCTATACTCAGCACAACTGGAGAACCTGGAGGAAATGGACAATTTCCCAGACAGATACCAAATACCAAAATTAAATCAGGATCAAATAGATCATCTAAACAGTCCCATAACACCTAAAGAAATAGAAGGGGTCATAGAAAGTCTTCCAACCAAAAAAAAACCATGGGACCAGATGGTTTTAGTGCAGAATTCTATCATACCTTCAAAGAGGACCTAACACCAATACTCTTCAAACTATTCCACAAAATAGAAACAGAAGGAATACTACCCAACTCATTCTATGAAGCCACAATTACACTGATAACAAAACCACACAAAGATCCAACAAAGAGAATTTCAGACCAATTTCCCTTAAGAATATCAATGCAAAAATACTAAATGAAATTCTTGCCAACTAAATCCAAGAACACAGCAAAACAATCATCCACCATGATCAAGTAGGCTTCATCCCAGAAATGCAGGGATGGTTCAATATACAGAAATCCATCAATGCAATCCACTATATAAACAAACTCAAAGAAAAAAACACATTTTATTAGATGCTGAAAAAACATTCAACAAAATTCAGCATCCTTTTATGCTAAAAATCTTGGAGAGAACAGAAATTCAAGGCTCATACCTTAACATAGTAAAAGCAATATACAGCAAACCCATAGCCAATATCAAACTAAATGGAGGGAAACTTGAAGCAATCCCACCAAAATCAACAATGAGATAAGGCTGTCCTTGTTCTCCAAATCTTTTCAATATAGTATTGAAGCCCTAGCTACAGCAATTAGACAACTTAAGGAGGTCAAAGGGATACAAATTAGAAAGGAGGAAGTCAAACTATCACTATTTACAGATGATATGATAGTCTACTTAAATAACCCAAAAAACTCCACCAGAGAACTCCTACTGCTGATAAACAACTTCAGCAAAGTGGCTGGATATAAAATCAACTCAAGCAAATGAGTAGCCTTCCTATACTTAAAGGATAAGCAGTCTGAGAAAGAAATTAGGGAAATGACACCCTTCACCATAGCCACAAACAATATAAAGTATCTTGGTGTGACTCTAACCAAACAAATGAAAGTTCTGTGTTTTCCAGACGTGCAGGACAGTCAACAGGTTCCCCGGAACCACCTAGGGAAAGGTGAGAGACAAGAGACACGAGAGACAAACAGCAAGTCTGATTCTGATCAAGCTGTCAAATTTTAATTTTTACACAAGGCAATATAAAGGCAAGGAAGCAGGCGTGGGGAGGGGTGAAGAGGGAAAGTCATTGTATTTGGGGAACAACCTGAGGGGGCTAACATCATTTCTTAGGAACAGTTTCTCAGAATTGT
Organism: Apodemus sylvaticus; assembly: GCF_947179515.1. Taxonomy (NCBI): domain Eukaryota; kingdom Metazoa; phylum Chordata; class Mammalia; order Rodentia; family Muridae; genus Apodemus; species Apodemus sylvaticus. The sequence continues at coordinate 70,353,990 of NC_067480.1, forward strand.
CTCTCAGAATCTCAGGAAAGAGTTGGCAGGGGCAGTAGGAACTTGGCATCATATTTTGATCATGAGGAGGTGAGGTGGAAAGGAGTTGCTATGGTAACCTAACCACAGGTGAGCTTTGTTTCTTTGCACCAACTCTGGTGAAATCTGCATGTACTGACCATCTAGCTTACTTGGCTTATCTTTAAAGTAGTACATTTCCTTCTAGAAGCAGCCTAGAGAAAGCAGGCTAGAAATGGTTGAGAGCAGGGGGTTTTGAGATCTCTGTGAGAATGGCTCCTGGCACTGTATGGCAAGAACTTCAAGTCTCTGAAGAAGGAAATTGAAGAACACCTCAGAAGATGGAAAAGTCTTCCATGCTCATGAATTGGCAGGATTAATATAGTTAAAATGGCCATCTTGCCAAAAGCAATCTACAGATTCAGTGCAATCCCCAACAAAACCCCAACTCAGTTCTTCACAGAGTTAGAAAGAGCAATTCTCAAATTCATCTGGAATAACAAAAAATCCAGGATAGCTAAAACTATTCTCAATAGTAAAAGAACTTCTGGGAGAATCAGTATTCCAGACTTCAAGCAATTCTACAGAGCAATAGTGTTAAAAACTGCATGGTATTAGTACAGTGATAGGCAAGTGGATCAATGGAATAGGATTGAAGACCCAGAAATGAACCCACACACCTATGGTCACTTGATCTTCAACAAAGGAGCTGAAAATATCCAGTGTAAAAAAGAAAGTCTTTTCAACAAATGGTGCTGGTTCAATTGGAGGTCAGCATGCAGAAGAATGTAAATTGATCCATCTTATTCCCTCGTACTAAGATCAATTCCAAGTGGGTCAAGGACCTCCACCAAAAGTCAGACACACTGAAACTAAGAAAAAAGAAACTGGGGAAGACCCTTGAGGACATGGGCACAGGGGAAAAGTTCCTGAACAGAACACCAATAGCTTATGCTCTAAGATCAAGAATTAACAAATGGGACCTCATAAAATTACAAAGTTTCTGTAAGGCTAAGGACACTGTCAAAAGGACAAAACATCAACCAACAAATTGGGGAAAGATCTTCACCAACCCTATATCCAACAGAGAGCTAATATCCAATATATAAAAAGAACTCAAGAATTAGACTCCAGAGAACCAAATAACCCTATTAAAAAATGAGGTACAGACCTAAACAAAGAATTTTCACCTGAAGAACTTTGGATGGCTGAGAAGCACCTTAAGAAATGTTCAACATCATTAGTCGTTAGGGAAATGCAAATCAAAACAACCCTGAGATTTCACCTCATACCAGTCAGAATGGCTAAGATTAAAAATTCAGGAGACAGCAGGTGTTGGCGAGGATGTGGAAAAAGAAGAACACTCCTCCACTGCTGGTTGGATTGCAAGCTGGTACAAACATTCTGGAAATCAGTCTGGCGGTTCCTCAGAAATCTGGGCATGACACTTCCAGAGGACCCTGCTATACCTCTCCTGGGCATATATGCAGAGGATTCCCCAGCATGCAACAAGGACACATGCTCCATTATGTTCATAGCAGCCTTATTTATAATAGCCAGAAGCTGGAAAGAACCCAGATGTCCCTCAATGGAGGAATGAATACAAAAAATGTGGTATATTTACACAATGGAATACTACTCAGCAATTAAAAACAATAAATTCATGAAATTTTTAAGCAAATGTTTGGAACTGGAAAATGTCATCTTACATGAGGTTACCCAATCACAAAAGAATACGCATGGAATGCAATCACTGATACGTGGATATTAATTAGCCCAGAGCTCTGAATACTCAAGACACAATTATCATATCAATTGATTCCCAAGAAGAAGGAAGGAGAGGGCCCTGGTTCTGGAAAGGCTTGTTACAGCATTGTAGGGGAATACCAGTACAGAGAAATGAGGGGGGGTTGAGTGGGGAATGGGCGGAGAAAAAAGGGCTTATGGGACATATGGGGAGGGGGGAACTGGGAAAGGGGAAAGCATTTGGAATGTAAACCAAGAATATAGAAAATTTTTTAAAAAAAGTAAAGTTACAGTGGCCAGCTGGTTTTGGTGCAGAATTTTGTGAGACTCTCAGTGAAGTGCCAGTGCCAAACCTCCTCAAACTATTCCACCAAGAAGAAACAAAAAGGACACTTTTAAATTCATTCTATGATACCATAGTCACCCTAATACCTAAACCACATGAAAGAAAATTTCAAACCTATTTCTCTTATGAAGATTGATGCAAAAAATTGAAAACTGAATCTAGGAACACATCAAAGACATCATCTATCAAGATCAAGTAAGCTTTATCCCTGGGATGGACGGAAGGACAATATATGAAAATCCATCAACACATGAACATAGTGAAAGAAAACAATCACATGATTATCTCATTAAACACTGAAAAAGACTTTGATAAAATCTAACACCCTTTCCTATTAATGGTATTACAGAAATTAGGGATATAGGCACATACCTAAACATAATCAAAGCAATATACAGCAAGCCACCAGCCAATATCAAATCAAATGGAGAGAAACTTAAAGCATTTTCACTAAAATCAGGCATAAGAGAAGGTTGCCCTCACTCTCCCTGTTTATTCAATATAGTACTTGACATTGTAGCCAGAGCAATAGGACAAGTAAAGTAGGTCAAGTGGACAAAATTGGAAAGGAAAAATTCAAAGCATCACTATTTGTAGATGATATGGTAGTATGCATATACAACATCAAATATTCTACCAGAGAACTCCTACAACTGATAAAAACCTTCAGCAAAGTGTCTAGATACAAAATTAACTCAAATAAATCAGTAGAGCTCATTTATACAAATGATAAATGGGCTGAGAAAGAAATTAGGGAAGGACCATTCTTTACAATAGCCATTAATAATATAAAACATCTTGGTGTAACTCTAATCAAGCAAGTGCCAATGGCACAGGCTCTGAGATCAACAGTTTATAAATGGGACCTCATGAAACTACAAAGATTCTGTAAGTCAAACAACACTGTCAATAGAACAAATCAGTAGCCTACAGTTTGGGAAAGGATCTTCACCACCCCTACATCCAGAATTCTAATATCCAGAATTTAGAATGAACTCAAGAAGTTAGACAGCAACAACCCAAAGAAGCCATTTAATGATACAGAACTAAACAGAGAATTCTCAACGTTCTTGCATGTTCTTGAATATGCAAGAAGCAGTTAAATAAAAGTTCAATATCTTTAGTCATTAGAGAAATGCAAACCAAAACACTATATAGTTCCATATTATACCCATAAGAATGGCTAAAATAAAAAAAAAAACTTAGGAGATAGCACATTGTTTTCTTGGATGTGGAGCAAGGGGAACATGTCTTCATTGCTGGTGGATGTGCAAACTTCAAAGATTAACTGGAAATAAATTTGGAAGTTTCTGGAAAACATGTAAAAACAGTTCTACTACAAGACCCAGCTGTATCACTCCTGGAATATACCCAAAAGATCCTCCAACATCCCACAAAGACACTTGCTCAACAATTTTCATAGCAGCATTATTTGTAACACCCAGAAACTGGAAACAGTATACATGTCCCTCAACTGAAGAATGGACTAAAAACTAAGAATGGTACACGGACTCAATGAAATACTATTCACCTATTAAAAACAAAGGCATCATAAACTTTGCAACCAAATGGATGGAGCTTGAGAATATCATCTGGAGTGAGGTAATGCAGACACAAAAGGACATGCATGGTATGTACTTACTTAAAGTGGATATTAGCCATAAAATGCAGGCAGTATGACACTTGCCACAGACCCAAAGAAGTTAAAGAAGGAAAGCCCAAGGAGGTAAGCTTGGATATCACCTAGAAGAGGGAATAAAATAGCAATAAGAGGCAGATGGAAGGAGGGAACTGGAAAAGAGTGAGAATGGGGAAGGGAATGGGTGTTCAGGATCAGGTGTTAGGAAGGATAGGAGATAGGCTAGAGGACCATGAAAAGGAATGGAAATCTGAAACTGTCAGGGCTGAGGAGCTGATGAGAATCTCCAGGAACAGCCAGAGACTTTGGATAAGGGAGGCTAACAAGAATCACTAGGGGTGACTTTAGGTATCACTCGCTACATTAGGGATATGGAATCTGGGGAGGCCACCTCCTGTAGCCTGGCAGGAACCCCAGCAAAGCTATAGAGACACCAACCTATCCCCAAAATTTTCAACCCAATATTTACCCTATCTCCAAGAAATGCAGGCAAAGGCTGGAGCAGAGAATGAATGTCCAACTAGTAACCGGCTCAACTCGAGATACATTCCATGGGCGAGCACCAATCCCTAACACTATTAATAATATTCTGCTATGCATATATCAGAACAGGAGCATATTGTTCTCTGAAAGACTCCACGCAGCAGCTAGCTCAGACAAATACAGACACCCACAGTCAAAGAGTGAAAGGAATTTAAGCACATTTATGGATGAATATGAGGAAGGATTTCAGCCCTCCCCTCCCTAAAGGGGATAGGAAGTCTATAGGGAGACCAACAGAGTAAACTATTGTGGACCCTTGGGTCTTTTAGTCTGAACGACCAGACTGGACCTAGACCTCCCTGTGCATGTGTACCAGATGTACAGCTTGGTCTTCATGTGGGTCCTGAACAACTGAAATGGGGGCTATCCCAAGAACAGTTGCCTGTACTGGGGTATATGTTCTTCTAGCTGGCCTGCCTTGTCTGGACTCAGTCAAAAGGAAGCACCTAGACTGGAAGAGACTTGATGTACCAGGATAGGGAAATGCCTAGGGGCCCCTACTCAGTCAGAGGTGAAGGGAGGCAAAGGGAAGGGTAGATGGGGGAAGGATTGTGGAATTGGTGACCAGGAGGGAGCAGTGAGCAGGATGTAAAGTGATTAAGTATTTTTTTAAAAAAATTAAATTTAATTAAAAAATTAAAGTAAAATAAAATCTAATAGAAATAATTTTTAAAAATAACTTATATTTTTGAACAATAAAATTTAAATTTACTTAAAATAGAATCTGGTAGAATAAAATACGTTTATGAATAATTTAACTGAAGAAAAAATTGCAGTAAAAACTACTGCGTGCTCTGGTGAGTCCAGCAGGCCCCAACAGGAGCCTTCAGGTGTCTGCTTTGGGATCTGAACAGCCAGGGCCACAGCACTAGGTCTCCAGGAAGGGCAAGAGGGCTGGTGTGCACCCGGAGGCAGACTGGGGGGACACAGCTTGCTCCAGTGGGTCGGCACCACAGAGCTTAGGTTCCAGTCCTGAGCCTCTGGCAGGAGCCTTCAGATCTCTGCTTTGGGATCCAGAACAGCCTGGGCTATAACACCACATCTTCAGGCCCTGCAAGAGGCCAGAGGGGCACCCAGGATGCCATCTTGGAGGACTCAGTGTGCTCTGGTGAGTCCAGAAGGCGCAGGGCGGGAGCCTTCAGGTGTCTGCTTTGAGATTTGAACAGCCTGGGCCACAGCACCCTGTATCCAGGCAGTGCAGGAGGTCAGCTGTGCACCAGAGGCCGACTGGGAGGATGCCGGTTGCACTGGTGAGTCCAGCATTGACAAGACCAACTAACACCAGTGAGAACTAGATGGCAAAAGACAAACACAGGAACGTCACAAACAGAAATCAAGACAATATGGCAACATCTGAACCCAATTCTTTTTAACAGCATGTCCTGCATACCCCATCACACCAGAAAAACAAGATTTGGATTTAAAATCACTGGTCATGATGATGGTAGAGGAACACATGAAGGACATACTTAAAGAAATTCAGGAGAAAATGGATCGAAAGTTAGAAGCCCTTAAAACGGAAACACAAAAATCATTGAAAGAAATTCAGGAGAATATAAAAGCCAATAAAAAGGAAATGCAAAAATCACTTAAAGAAATACAGGAGAACTTTGGACAACAGGCTGAGGTCATGAAAGAGGAAACACAAAAAATCTCTTAACGAATTACAGGAAAGCACAAACAAGCAAGTGAAGGAGCTAAGCAAAACCATCCAGGAACTAAATCAGAAGTAGAAACAACTAAGAAAACTCAAAGGGAGAAAACTTTGGAGATAGAAAACCTTGGGAAGAAATCAGGGGACAGAGATGCAAATATCAACAACAGAATACAAGAGATAGAAGAAAGAATCTCAGATGCTGAAGATACCATAGAAACCATGAACTCAACAGCTAAAGAAAATGCAAAATGCAAAAAGCTTGTAAGCCAAAACATCCAGGAAATCCAGGACACAATGAGAAGACCAAACCTAAGGATTATAGGCATAGATGAGAGTGAAGATTTACAACTTAAAGGGCCAGCAAATATCTTCAATAAAATTATGGAAGAAAACTTCCCTAACCTAAAGAGAGAGATACCCATGAATATACAAGAGGCCTACAGAACTCCAAACAGACTGGACCAGAAAAGAAATACCTCCTGTCACATAATAATCAAAACCCCAAATGTACTAAACAAAGAAAGAATATTAAAGGCAGTAAGAGAAAAAGGCCAAGTAACATATAAAGGAAGACCTATCAGAATCACAGCAGGCTTTTCACCAGAGACTATGAAAGCTAGAAGATCATGGGCAGATCTCATGCAGACTCTAAGAGAACACAAATGCCAGCCAAAACTACTATACCCAGCAAAACTCTCAATCACCATAGATGGAGAAACTAAGATTTACCATGACAAAACCTAGTTACCCAATATCTATCCACAAACCCAGCCCTACAAAGGCTAATAGGAGGAAAATACCAATACAAGGAGAGAAACTTCACCCTGGAAAAAGCAAGAGATTAACCTTCTTTCATCAAACCCAAAAAGAAGATAACCAATCAAATTTAAAAAATAACATCAAAAATGACAGGAACTAATAATCACTATTCCTTAATATCTCTTAACATCAGTGGGCTCAATGCCTCAACAAAAAGACATAGACTAACCAGACTAACCGACTGGATACAGAAAAAGGACCCTACATTTTGCTGCATACAGGAAACACACCTCAGAGTCAAAGACAAACACTACCTTAGAGTAAAAGGCTGGAAGACAATTTTACAAGCAAATGGTCTCAGGAAACAAGCTGGAGTAGCCATTCTAATATCAGATATAATTGACTTTCAACCCAAAGTCATCAAAAGAGACTCTGAAGGACACTTCTTGCTGGTCAAAGGAAAAGTACAACAGGAAGAACTCTAAATCCTGAACATCTATGCTCCAAAAGCAAGGGCACCTCATTCACAAAAGAAACTTTACTAAAGCTCAAAACACACATTGCACCTAACAAAATAATTGTGGGTGACTTCAACACTGCACTTTCCTCAATGGACCAATCAGGAAAACAGAAACTGAACAAGGACACAGTGAAACTAACTGAAGCTTTGGACCAATTAGATTTAACAGATATATAGAGAGAACATTTTATTTTAAAGCAAAAGAATATACCTTTTTCTCAGCACCTCATGGTACCTTCGCCAAAAGCGACCATATAATTGGTCACAAGACAGACCTCAGCAAATATAAGAAGATCGAACTAATCCCATGCCTCCTATCAGATCACTTTGGAGTAAAAATGGTCTTCAATAACAACGAAAACAACAGAAAACCCACATACACATGGAAAATGAACAATATTCTACTCAATGAATAAGGTCAAGGAAGAAATAAAGAGAGAAATTAAAGACTTTTTAGAACACAATGAAAATGAAAACACAACATACCCAAATCTATGAGACACAATGAAAGCAGTGCTAAGAGGAAAACTCATAGCCCTGGGTGCTTCCAAAAAGAAAATGGAGAGAGCATACACTAACAGCTTAATGGCACACCTGAAAGCCCTGAAACAACTAGAAGCTATTTCACCCAGGAGGAGTAGAAGGCAGGAAATCATCAAACTCAGGGCCGAAATCAATCAAGTAGAAACAAAGAGAACCATACAAAGAATCAACAAAACCAGGAGCTGGTTCTTTGAGAAAATCAACAAGATAGATAAACCCTTAACCAGACTAACCAAAGGGCACAGAGACAGAATTCTATCAGACCTTCATAGAACACCTAACACCAATACTCTTCAAACTATTCCACAAAATAGAAACAGAAGGAACTCTACCCAACTCGTTCTATGAAGCCACAATTACGCTGATACCAAAACCACACAAAGTTCCAACAAAGAAAGAGAACTTTAGGCCAATTTCCCTTAAGAATATTGATGCAAAAATACTTAATAAAATTCTTGCAAACCGAATCCAAGAACACATCAAAACAATCATCCACCATGATCAAGTAGGCTTCATTCCAGGGATGCAGGGATGGCTCAATATAAGGGAATCCATCAATGCTATCCACTACATAAACAAACTCAAAGAAAAAAACCATATGTTCATCTCATTAGATGCAGAAAAAGCACTTGACAAAATCCAGCATCCTTTCATGCTAAAAGTCTTGGAAAGAGCAGGAATTCAAGGCCCATACCTAAACATCATTGAAGCAATATACAGCAAACCGGTAGCCAACATCAAACTAAACGGAGAAAAACTTGAAGCAATCCCACTAAAATCAGGGACTAGTCAAGGCTGTCCTCTCTCCCCATATCTTTTCAATATAGTACTTGAAGTTCTAGCTAGAGCAATTAGACAAGATAAAGAGGTCAAGGGGATACAAATTGGAAAGGAAGAAGTCAAAGTATCACTATTTGCAGTGACATGATAGTCTACTTATGTGACCCGAAAACCTCCACCAGAGAACTCCTACAGCTGATCAACAACTTCAGCAAAGTGGCTGGTTATAAAATCAACTCAAGTAAATCAGTTGCCTTCCTACACTCAAAGGATAAGCAGGCTGAGAAAGAAGTTAGGGAAATGACACCCTTCACAATAGCCACAAACAATATAAAGTATCTTGGTGATTCTAACCAAACAAGTGAAAGATCTATAAGAGAGGAACTTCAGGTCACTGAAGAAGGAAATCGAAGAAGACCTCAGAAAATGGAAAAAATCTTCCATGCTCATGGATCAGCAGGATTAATATAGTCAAAGAGATGCCCATGAATATACAAGAAGCCTACAGAACTCCAAACATACTGGACCTGAGCAGAAATACTTCCCATCACATAATAATCAAAACCCCAAATGTACTAAACAAAGAAAGAATACTTAAGGCAGTAAGAGAAAAAGGTCAAGTAATATATAAAGGAAGACCTATCAGAATCAGTTTGGAGTTCTGTAGGCTTCTTGTATATTCATGGGCATCTCTCTCTTTAGGTTAGGGAAGTTTTCTTCCATAATTTTGTTGAAGATATTTGCTGGACCTTTCAGTTGTAAATCTTCACTCTCATCTATACCTATAATCTTGCCCAAATGCAAGGGCACCCTCATTCATAAAAGACACTTTACTAAAGCTAAAATCACACATTGTACCTAACACAATAATTGTGGGTGACTTCAACACTCCACTATCCTCAATGGACCAATCACAAAAACAGAAACTAACAGGGACACAGTAAAACTAATTGAAGCTTTGGACCAATTGGATTTGACTGATATTTATAGAACATTTCACCCTAAGCAAAAGAATATACCTTTTTCTCAGCACCTCATGTTACCTTCTCCAAAATGGACCATATAATTGGTCACAAGACAGACCTCAACAAATATAAGAAGATCAAACTAATCCCATGCCTCCTATCAGATCACTATGGAGTCAGAGTGGTCTTCAATAGCAACAAAAACAACAGAAAGCCTGCAAACACATGGAGGCTGAACAATATTCTACTCAATGACAACTTGGCCAAAGAAGAAAGAAAGAAAGAAATCAGAGACTTTTTAGAATTTAATGAAAATAAAGGCACAACATACCCAAATCTTTGAGACACAATGAAAGCAGTGCTAAGAGGAGAACTCATAGCCCTGAGTGCTTCCAAAAAGAAACAGGAGAGAGCATACACTAGCAGCTTAATGGCACACGTGAGAGCTCTGGAACAAAAAGAAGCTAATTCACCCAGTAGGAGTAGAAGACAGGAAATCATCAAACTCAGCTAAAATCAATCAAGTGGAAACAAAGATAACCATACAAAGAATCAATGAATCCAGGAGCTGGTTATTTGAGAAAATCAACAAGATAGATAAACCCTTAGCCAGACTGACCAAAGGGCACAGAGAATGTATCCAAATTAACACAATTAGAAATGAAAAGGGGGATATAACAACAGAAACTGAGGAAATTCAAAAAATCATCAGATCCTACTACAAAAGCCTATCCTCAACACAACTGGAGAATCTGGAGGCATTGGACAATTTCCTAGACAGATACAAATACTAAAATTAAATCAGGACCAAATAGATCATCTAAACAGTCCCATTACCCCTAAAGAAATAGAAGGGGTCATAGGAAGTCTCACCAAAAAAAGCACAGGACCAGAGGATTTCAGTGCAGAATTCTACCAGACCTTCAAAAGAGACCTAACACCAATATTCTTCAAACTATTCCACAAAATAGAAATGGAGGGAACACTACCCAACTCCTTCTATGAAGCCACAAGTACACTGATAAAAAACCACACAAAGATCCATAAAAGAAAGAGAACTTCAGATCAATTTCCCTTATGAACATCGATGCAAAAATACTCAATAAAATTCTTGCCAACCAAATCTAAGAACACATAAAAATGATTATCCACCATGACCAAGTAGGCTTTATTCCAGGGATGCAGGGTTGGTTCAATATAAAGAAATCCATCAATGCAATCCACTACATAAACAAACTCAAAGAAAAAAATCACATGGTCATTTCATTGGATGCTAAAAAAGCATTTGATAAAATTCAGCATCCTTTCATGCTAAAAGTCTTAGAAAGACCAGGAATTCAAGGCCCATACCTAAACATAGTAAAAGCAATATACAGCAAACTGGTAGCCAACATCAAACTAAATTGAGAAAAACTTGAAGCAATCCCACTCAAATCAGGGACTAGACAAAGGCTGCCCCCTCTTTACTTATCTTTTCAATATTGTACTTGAGGTACTAGCTTGGGCAATTAGACAACATAAGGAGGTCAAAGGGATACAAATTGGAAAGGAAGAAGTCAAACTATCACTATTTGCAGATGATATGATAGTCTACCTAAGTGACCCAAAAAACTCCACTAGAGAACTCCTACAGCAGATAAACAACTTCAGCAAAGTGGCAGGTTATAAAATCAACTCAAGAAAATCAGTAGCCTTCCTATACTCAAAGGATAAGCAGGCTGAGAAAAGAAATTAGGGAAATGACACCCTTCACAATACTCACAAACAATATAAAGTATCTTGGTGTGACTCTGACCAAACATGTGAAAGATCTGTATGACAAGAACTTCAAGACTCTGAAGAACGAAATGGAAGAAGACCTCAAAAAATGGAAAAACCTCCCATGCTCATGGATTGGCAGGATTAATATAGTTAAAATGGCCATTTTGCCAAAAGCAATATACGGATTCAATGCAATACCCATCAAAATCCCAACTCAATTCTTCATAGAGTTAGAAAGATCAATTCTCAAATTCATCTGGAATAACAAAAAACCCAGGATAGCTAAAACTATTCTCAACAACAAAAGAAATTCTGGAAGAATCAGTATCCCTGACCTCAAGCAATACGGCAGAGCAATAGTTTTAAAAACTGCATGGTATTGGTACAGTGACAGGCAGGCAGATCAGTGGGATAGGATTGAAGATCCAGAAATGAACCCATGCACCTATGTCCACTTGATCTGCAACAAAGGAACTGAACACATCCAATGGAAAAAAGATAGCCTTTTCAACAAATGGTGCTGGTTCAACTGGAGGTCAGCATGTAGAAGAATGCGAATTGATCGAACCTTATCTACTTGTACTAAGCTCAAGTCCAAGTGGATCAAGGACCTACACATGAAGCCAGACACTCTGAATCTAATAGAAAAAAAAAAAAACTGGGAAGACCCTTGAGGTCATCGGCACAGGGAAAAGTTTCTGAACAGAACACCAATAGCCTATGCTCTAAGGTCAAGAATAGACAAATGGGACCTCATAAAATTACAAAGTTTCTGTAAGGCAAAGGACACCATGAAAAGGACAAATCAGCAAACAACAAATTGGGAAAAGATATTCACCAACCTTACCTCAGATAGAAGGATAATATCAAATATATACAAAGAACTCAAGAAGTTAGACCCCAGAAAGCCAAATAACCCTATTAAAAATGGGGTACAGAGCTAAACAAAGAATTTTCACCTGAAGAACTTCAGATGGCTGAGAAGCATCTTAAAAAATACTCAACTTCATTAGTCATTAGGGAAATGCAAATCAATACAACCATGAGATTTCACCTCACACCAGTCAGAATGGCTAAGATTAAAAATTCAGGAGACAGCAGGTGTTGGTGAGGATGTAGAGAAAGAGTAACACTCCCCCACAGCTGGTGGGGTTGCAAATTGGTACAACCACTCTGGAAATCAGTCTGGCGGTTCCTCAGAAAACTGGGCACATCATTTCCAGAAGATCCTGCTATACCACTCCTGGGCATATACCCAGAGGATTCCCCAGAAGGTAATAAGGATATGTGCTCCACTATGTTCATAGCAGCCCTGTTTATATTAGCCAGAACCTGGAAAGAACCCAGGTATCCCTCAACAGAAGAATGGATGCAAAAAATGTGGAATATATACACAATGGAGTACTGTTCAGCCATTAGAAACAATCAATTCATGAAATTCTTAGACAAATGGATGGAGCTGGAGAACATCATACTATGTGAGGTTACCTAGTCTTAAAAGATTAATCAGGGTATGCACTCAATAATAAGTGAATATTAGCCTAGAAAATTGGATTACCCAAAACATAATCCACACATCAAATGACGCCCAAGAAGAACGGAGTAGTGGCCTGGTTCTGGAAAGACTCAGTGTAGCAGTATAGAGCAAAACCAGAACAGGGAAGTAGGAAGGGATGGATGGGAGAACAGGGGGATGGAAGAGGGCTTCTGGGACTTTCGGGGATTGGGGGGCCAGAAAAGGGGAAATCACTTGAAATGTAAATAAAAAAAATTCAAATAATAAAATTTTTTAAAAAGTAAAAAAAAGTTAATGTATCTGCCTAATGTTTGGAATTGATAATTTTCATTTAAAATATTTTTTATAAAATTAATGCTGAAAAATGAGTATCAGAAATTCTAATTTTGTACTTTTGATATTCAAACGTGTATATAGCAATCATTCAATGATAACTGAGATATTTTAAATAAATTCTGTTATGTATGTTGACACATTTTATTTCATTGTTCTTCAGATAATTGGCAGCTATACCCGTTCTATTTCTTGTCTCTTTGAAACATTGCAGTAATAAACATTTATGTTCAAGTAAAAAAAAAAAGAGCTATTAAGAAAAAGTGATTGTTGCTTTCTAGTATTATTGTTATTAAAGGTGGAGTTATGTTTATGTGGCTGTTTTCTTATTAGACTGTTAATGGAAGATTACTTTCTTGCTTTTTCTAGGGAATAGTTTCCCTCCTTGTGTTGGGGTTTTCCATTTATTATCCTTTGAAGGGCCATATTTTGTCATGGACTCTCTTGGTTTCTCCATCTATGGTAATTGAGAGTTTTGCTGGGTACAGTAGACTGGGCTGGCATTTGTGATCTCTGAGGGTCTGTACGACATCTACCCATAATCTTCTAGCTTTCATAGTCTCTGGTGAGAAGTCTGGTACAATTCTGATAGGTCTTCCTTTATATGTCACTTGACCTTTTTCCCTTACTACTTTTAGTATTCTTTCTTTGTTTTGTGCTTTTGGGGTTTTGGTTATTATGTGATGGGAGGAATTTCTGCTCTGGTCCAATCTATTTGGAGTTCTGTAGGCTTCTTGTGTGTTCATGGGTACCTCTTTCTTTAGGTTAGGAAACTTTTCTTCTATAATTTTGTTGAAGATATTTACTAGCCCTTTAAATTGAGAGTCTTTGCTCTCTTCTATCTCTATGATCTTTAGGTTTGGTCTTCACATTGTATCCTGCATTCCCTGGATGTTTTAGGTCAGGAGATATTTGTATTTTGCATTTTCTTTGACTGCTGTGTCAATGGTATCTTCTGCACCTAAGATTCTCTCTTCTATCTCTTTTATTCTGTTGTTCATGCTTGCTTCTATGACTCCTAATTTCTTTCCTAGGCCTTCTATTTCCAATGTTGTCTTCTTTTGTGATTTCTTTATTGTTTCAACTTCCATTTTTAGATCCTGGGTGGTTTTGTTCAGTTCCTTCATCTGTTTGGTTGTGTTTTCCTGTAATTCTTTAGGGATTCTACTTGTTTACCTGTGTTTTCCTGTATTTCTTTAAGGGAGTTATTTATGTTCTTTTTAAAGACCTCTGTCATCCTCATGAGATGCAATTTTAAATCCAACTCTTGCTTTTCAGTTGTGTTGGGGTATCCAGGATTTGCTGTGGTGGGGGAACTCAGTTATGTTGCCAAGTATCCTTGGTTTCTCTTGGTAGGATTCTTGTGCTTGCCTATTGTCATCTGGTTATCTCTGGTCTTAGTTGGTATTTCTGTCTCTGGCTGGAGCTTGTCCCTCCTGCGGGCCTGTAAGCCTATATCCTTACTCCTGGGAGACCAACTCTCTTCTGGCAGGGTCTGTTCAGAGACGGCTGTGGAGTTGCTCAGCTCCCAGGTGCAGATGGAGAATTGGAAGGCTCCTGTCCTAACTGCTCCACTGATCCTATGCTGTTTGTACTCCTAGATGTTCCCCTCCAGACAGATATTGGAGAGAAAGTGGAGATCTCACCTCCAGGCTCAGAAGTGAAAGCACTGCGGGGAGATCACTGTCTCCTGGCATGCCGTGCCTTGGTTTTGGTTTTTAACCTCCATTTTGATTCTTTGTACTTTGATTCTCAACATTCCTAAGCCTGAAAGCCTTCAATACAGTTCCTCATATTGTAGTGAATTCTAAGCATAAAATTTTCTTATTGTTACTTCATAAAAACAATTTTGCTGATTATGTATATATCACATACATGTGTAAATATGTGGAGATAGAGTTTTGCCAAAAGGGTTTAAACCCAGAGGTTGAAAACCAGCGGCATTGTGGTTTAACAAGTTTACGTCCAAATTAACACTGAATGAAGGCTTATCTTTCTCAGTAGCTTCACCAGCATTTTGGCCATGCGGCATGCATGCAGCTTCACTTCTTTTACTCTCTTCCTTCTTTACTTTCATTTTTGTTTTATCTTTGTAGTCCAGGATGAAGTGCAAAGCCTCATACATGATGGGCATGTGGTCAGCCAGTGGACCTTCAAGCTCAGCTCAGCCCCTCCACTCTTTCTTAGGGAGGCATTTCCATATGTAACTCTGTTTTATTTTCTCTTGTCAATTTGACACAAACGTAGATACATTGGGGGAGAGGGAATCATATTTGAGAAAAATGTTCACATCAGATTGTTTGTAGGCAAGTCTATGGAATATTTTTTCTACTGATGTGGGAGCGGCCAGACTAATATGGATGGTACCACCCCAGGGAAGGTTGTCCTGGGGCTGAGAGGCACCTTAAGAAATGGTCAACATCATTAATCATTAGGGAAATGCAAATCAAAACAACACTGAGATTTCACTTCATACCAGCCAGAATGACTAAGATTAAAATCTCAGGAGACAGCAGGTATTAGCAAGGATGTGGAAAAAGAGGAACACTCCTCCACTGCTGGTGGGATTGCAAGATGGTACAACCACTATGGAAATTACTCTGGCGGTTCTTCAGAAAACTGGGCATGGCACTTCCGGAGGACCCTGCTATACCACTCCAGAGGATTCTCCAGCATGCAATAATGACACATGCTCTACTATGTTCATAGCAACCTTATTTATAATAGCCAGAAGCTGGAAAAAACCCAGATGTCCCTCAGGGGAGGAATAGATACAGAAAATGTGGTATATTTACACAATGGAATACTACTCAGCAATTAAAAACAAAGAATTCATGAAATTTTTAGGCAAATGTTTGGAACTGGAAAATATCATCCTAAGTGAGGTAACACAATTACAAAAGAATACACATGGAATGCAGTCACTGATAAGTGGATATTAGCTCAGAAGCTCTGAATATTCAAGACACAATTAATATATCAAATGATTCCCAAGAAGAAGAAGAGGGCCTTGGTCCTGGAAAGGCTTGATGCAGCATTGTAGGGGATTACCAGGACAGAGAAATGGGAGGGGTGATTGGGGAATGGGCAGAGGGAAGAGGGCTTATGGGACTTATGGATAGGGGTAAACTGGGAAAGGGAAATCATTTGGAATGTAAACAAAGAATATAGAAAAAAAAAAAGAAGTGAGGCTGAACAAGCTGTGGGTAATAAGATAATAATAAGTAGTGTTCTTTCATGACCTCTGCTTTAATTTCTGCATCCAGGTTTCTGCTTTGTGTTCCTATCCTAATTTCCCTTCCTGTTGGATTATAAATTGTAAGATAAAATAAGCCCCTTCCTTCCTAATGTTGCTTCTGGTGATTGTGTTTTGTGACAGCCATAGAAAAGTTAACTTAGATACTTACAATATTGGATTTGTTTCCTAACTGTCATTGTTTTCAGAGAAATGCTTCCCGTGTCATTGAGGGGCAGGAACCTCTATTGTCTTCCCTGGAACATTTAAAGTTCTCCTTTTCCATATTCTGAATTGATCCTAAAAAAGATTTGATGATGGCATAAAGCTTAGTTTCTCTTTATGTTACTAGGATTCCAGAATATATGAGAAGACTAGCAATTTCTTCTTTGATACAGGTGCTACCTAACTCCTGCTCTGAGATACCTCATTACCACAACACTTCATGGAAAGATATTACAAGGTAAATATTCTTGTCTCATTGGCATTATAGTCAGAATATAGATGTGACATTTTCCTACCTTAAGCCATATAAGAAACAAAAACTGCCTGAAGACTGTCAACATAGATTCTTGTTTCATAAGCAAGGGGATTCATAAATAATTGTGCAAAGTCAAAGAAAGAAATGAAAGAGAGAAGTGTGAGTTAAAGAATTGTCTCGCCTGGCGGTGGTGGCACAGGCCTACAATACCAGCACTCTGGGAGGCAGAGGCAGGCAGATTTCTGAGTTCAAGGCCAGCCTGGTCTACAGAGTGAGTTCCAGGACAGCCAGGGCTATACAGAGAAACCCTGTCTCGAAAAAAACAAAATCAAAAAAACAAAAACAAAAAAAACCCAAAAAAACAAAAAAACAAAAAACAAAAAACAAAAACATTTGTCTCTAGCATAGGGGCCTCACTGGGGACAGCCAATAGAATCTATATCTGATATTCAGGGGTTTTCTCTCCCTATTTTAGCTTCCCACTGTGAAAATAATTGTAGGCCTTGTCATGAGTCATGACACCCATAGGTAAATAGTCTAGAATAAAATGGACAATAATCTGGACAGAAGCGAAATTCATGAATGAACTGTTCCTTAAAATATTATTTAAAAATGGTCTGGCCTCTAAATTATAAAAATAGGAGGTATTTATAACAAAACGATCAACCTATTTTAAATACAAACTACCAAGGGGACTTCAAGGGAGCAATTATATTCATTCTCATGAGAAGAAGTATAATATATAGAGGCTCTATCTGTTTCAGATAGAACCCAGGAAATCTCATCTCACAACCTGTAGGCTAGAAGACATTGAAGCATCATGCAGGTGACTGGATTTCTACTTCAATACAGATCTTTGTCCTTTCTCCCCACCACACACACACACACATACACACACACACACACCATAAGCCATTAATTCTGGAGAGATAATCTCAGCATCATTGTCACAATTTTTAAGTGTTTTCTTCCATGGCTTCATGTCTATGCATTAACATGTTTGGGGCAAGGTTGGGGATTATCACAGAAACCATCTATGTCTCTCTTTTTCAACTGTGAGTCTGGACCATTTCAACCATTTTTAAAGTGTAGCATATTTAAAGTGCAACTCTTTCCTGGTGGCTTCCTTCTGTTTCTTCAAAGACTCCAGCTGTCAGGTTATATCATTTCTCATTCTGTAGATAAGTCAGAGAAGCTAATGAAGTGCAAAGCCCTGTCAGTGACAGTCGGGAGCAGGAAGCAGAAATAGAGCACGGTGCTGCATGCTGCATGCTGCACCCTGAGGACGTCTCTGAAACTCTGCTTAGGTGAGCCAAGATTCCTGACTTCATCTAAGAAGAGAATTTCCGGGCAAATTGATATGAATCAAAGTTGACACTTATAAAGAGATTTTCAACACATATTTGACCATGGAAATTAATTGATAAAAAAGGAGCCCAGGATCATACATACCCAAAGGTGGATGTGGGCTACTTTATGGAAAGCTGCCTATCAGGATGTTGGCAATAGCTGAATGTATAATCCTGGAGATATTTGAATGCAGGTTGTACAGAGTATGTAAGGAATCTTCCTTCCTTTTTTTATCCTTCCCTTTCTCATTTGATGGCGTCCATTGTCAGTTTCTAGGCAGCAGCATTATGTGCAATTAAAAGGTAAAAATATGTTCACAAAGCTTGTAAAGGGGATTAAAACATGAGAGAATACTCCAAGAGGCCTCAATCCTACAGAAAGAAATACAAAGGAGCTAAGAATAGAAGCTCTAGCCTTCCCCAAGAAGAACATTCCAATTGGATTTGCAGTGCCAAATAGTCTGCTCTGAAAACATTCATTCAGGTAGAAGCATGTGGGCTGAAGAGCTTATGGATACTAGCATACACATATATGCATACAATTACAATTAATGAACAATGAGATCATATATTTTTGAAAGACCTTGAGGAGTGTTGTGGAAGGTTTGGAAGGAACTAAATCGAAAAATATAATAAAATTCTAATCTCAAAAGAAAAAAATGTACTTTTCTGTAAATGGTAGTTTTTATATATTTTTTTACCTTTTAATTATTTTTAAGATTTCAAAAATCTTCAGGTTAGAGCTGGAAAAGTAGAAAACTCATACTTGGGCATATACACACAGGCCTGAAGGATGATTATTTTAATACTTACTTGGCATAGTTCTATATAACAGGAATAAGGATTCTATTTTAAGAACCTTCACAAAAATGTTGTTAGCTGTGCTGAATTTTTAGGTCTCCCCTAAAGAGGACATCAACAAACATCAAGGTAAAGGGATCACTTTACTTGCCATGGGTTCTTATTTCTCCTGAGTTTCTCTTCTCACACAAACCACACCACACACACTGTTAGTAAATCCCCCACAAACATTCCCCAGGCCCATGACATAATCCTTTTTCTAAGTTCCTTTTTTTTGTTGTTTTTAAATATATTCTTAATTTACATTTCAAATGTTATACCCCTCCTTGCAGAAAACCCACAACCCATATGCCCTCCCCCTGCCTCCATGAAGATGCCCCTCTCACTTCCACCAACCATTCCCCCCCCCTCCCCAATTTCTCCACTCTGGTCTCTGGGGCATCTATTGAGCCTTCATAGAACCAAGGACCTCTCCTCCCACCGATGCCTGACATGGCATTCCTCTGGCACAAATGCCCCTCGAACCATGTGTACTCCTTGATTGATGGCTTAGTCTCTGAAAACACTGGGGGATCTGATTGGCCAACATCATCATTCTTCCCATGAGGCTTTAAATCCCTTCAGCTCCTCCAGTCGTCCCTCCAACTCCTACATTGGGGACCCCATGCTCAGTCCAATGGTTGGCTGCTAATATCTGTCTCTGTATCTCTAAGGCTCTGGCAGGGCCCCTCAGGAGACAGGCATATGAGGCTCCTTTCAGCAAGCACTTCCTGGCATCCACAATAGTGCCAGGGTTTGGTAACACTTCACACTGAATCCCCAGGTAGGAAAGTCTCTAAATGGACTTAGGTTCAGTCTTTGCTCCATAATTTGTCTCCATAATTGCTTCTGTGAGTATTTTGTTCCTTTTCTCAGAAAAACCGAAGCACATTTTGGTCTTCCTTCTTCTTGAGCTTCATGTGGTCTGTGAATTAGATCTTGTTTATTCTGAGCTTTTGGACTAATATCCACTTATAAGTGAGTGCATACCATGTGTGCTATTTTGTGATTAGATTACCTCACTCAGGATGACACTTTCTAGTCCCATCCATTTGCCTAAGAATTTCATGAATTTATTGTTTTTATTAGCTGAGTAGTACTCCACTTTGTAAATACGCCACATTTTCTGTATCCATTCCCGTGTGAAAGGACATCTGGGTTCTTTCCAGCTTCTGGCTCTTATAAAAAAGGCTGCTATGAACATAGTGAAGCATGTGTCCTTATTACATGTTGGAGCATCTTCTAGGTATATGCCCAGGAGTGGTAAAGCTGGGTCCTCAGGTAGTACTATGGCTAACTGAGGGATTGCCAAAAAAATTTCCAGAGTGGTTGGACCAGTTTGGAATACCACCAGCAATAGAGGAGTTTTCCTCTTTCTCCATATCCATGCCAGCATCTGCTATACCCTGAGTTTTTGATCTTAGCCATTCTGACTGATGTGAGGTAGAATCTCAGGATTGTTTTGATCTGCATTTCCCTGATAAACTAAGGGTATTGAACATTTCTTTAAGTGCTTATTTAGGTATAAGCCATTGGAGATTCCTCAGTTGAGAATTCTTTGTTTGGCTCTGCACCCCAGTCTTTGATATGGTTGTTTGCTTCTCTAGGTCTAACTTCTTGAGTTCTTTGTATATATTGCATATTAGCTCCCTATCAGATGTAGGATTGCTAAAGATCATTTCCTAAGCTGTTGGTGGCCCTTTTGTACTATTGACAGTGTCCTTTGAATGGGAAATCTTTCCACCTTCTGAGATCTTCTTTGATTTCTTTCTTCAGAGAATTGAGGTTCTTGTAATACAGATCTTTCACTTCTTTGATTAGAGTCACACCAAGGTATGTAATATTATTTGTGACTATTGTGAAGGTTGTCACTTCCATAATTTCTTTCTCAGCTTGTTTATCCTTTGAGTAGAGGAAGGCTACTGATTTCTTTGCTGAAGTTGTTTATTGCCTTTAGGAGTTCATTGGTGGAATTTTTGGGGTCACTTACGTATACGATCATATTAACTGCAAATGATATTTTGAATTCTTCCTTTCCAATTTGTATAACTTTGACCTCCTTTTATTGTATAATTGCTCTAGCTAGAACTGCAAGTACTATATTGAATAGATAGGAAGGGAGTGAGCAGCCTTGTCTGGTCCCTGATTTTAATGGTATTGCTTCAAGTTGTTCACCATTTAGTTTGATGTGGCTACTGGTTAGCTCTTTATTGCTTTTGCTATGTTTAGGTGTGGGCCTTAAATTCCTGATCTCTATAAGACTTTTAACATGAAGGGATGCTAAGTTTTGTCAAATGCTTTTTTCAGCATTTTATGAAATGATCATGTGGGTGTATTTCTTTGAGTTTGTTTATGTAGTGGATTAAATTGATGGATTTCTGTATATTAAACCATCCCGACATCCCTGGGATGAAGCCTATTTGATAGTGGTGAATTATCATTTTGATATATTCTTGGATTCTGTTGGCAATAATTTTATTGTGTATTTTTGCATCAATGTTCATAAGGGAAATTGGTCTGAAGTTCTCTTTTCTTGTTTGGTTTAGGTATAAGCATTATTGTGGCTTCACAATAATGAAGCACACATTGAACACAAGCACTCCTTGTGCTTCTATTTTGTGGAATAGTTTGAAGAGTATCAGTATTAGGTCTTCTTTGAATATCTGATAGAATTCACTACTAAACTCATCTGGTCCTGGGATGTTTGTTTGTTTGTTTGTTTGGGAGGCTGCTAATGACTGCTCGGCACTTATGGAACTGTTTAGATGATTTATCTAATACTGTTTTAACATTGGCACCTAGCATGTGTCTAGAAAATTGTCCACTTCATCTAGATTTTCCAATTTTGTTGAGTATACTTTTTTGTAGTTGGATATGATGGTTTTTTAAATTTCCATGTTTCTGTTATTATGTTTCCCTTTTCATTCCTAATTGTATTAATTTGAGTAGTGCCTATGTGCCCTCTGGATAATCTACCTAAGGGTTTATCTATCTTGTTGATTTTCTTAAAGAACCAGCTCCTGGTTTTGTTGATTCTATTTATAGTACTTTTTGTTTCTATTTGGTTGATTTTGGTCCTGAGTTTGATTATTTCCTGATATCTACTCCTCTTGGGTGTATTTCCTTCTTTTTGTTCTAGAGCTTCCAGGTGTGTTGTCAAGCTGCTAGTGTAAGCTCCCTTTGTTTTCTTCTTGGTGGCACTTAGAGCTATGAGTTTTCCTCTTAGCACTTCTTTCATTGTATTCCACAAGTTTTGGTATGATTTGTCTTTATTTTCATTAAATTCTAAAACATCTTCAACTTATTTTTTTATTTCTTACTTGACCAAGTTATTGTTGAGCAGAGCATTGTTAAACATCCATGTGTACGTGTGTTTTCCATTGTTTTTTTTTTTTTTTTAAACTTAAGACCAGCCTTAGACCATGTTAATCTGATAGGGTACAAGGAATTATTTCAATATTCCTGTATCTGTTGAGGCCTGTTTTGTGACCACTGATTATATGGTCAATTATAAAGAAGGTACCATGAGGTGCTGAGAAAAATGTATATTATTTTGCTTTAGGGTGAAATGTTCTGTAAATATCTGTTAGATCCATTTGGTTTATAACTTCTGTTATAAGTTATAAACAGTGTGTCTCTGTTTAGTTTCTGTTTCCATGACTTGTCCATTGCTGAAAGTGGGGTGTTTAAACCTCCTACTATTATTGTGTAGGGTGCAATGTGTGCTTTAAACTTTAGTAAACTTTCTTTTGTGAATGTGGGTGTTCTTGCATTTGAAGCATAGATGTTCAGAATTGAGAGTTCATCTTGGTATTTTTATTTGACCAGTATGGAGTGTCCCTTTTTATCTTTTTTGACAATTTGGTTGAGAGTTGGTTTTATCTGATATAAGAATGGCCACTCCAGCTTGTTTCTTGGAACCATTTTTTGGAAGTTTGTTTTCCAACCTTTGACTCTGAGATAGTGACTGTCTTTTGTCACTGAGGTGGATTTGTTATATGCGGCAAAATGTTGTGTCCTGTTTACATAGTAAGTCTTTTAGTTTATGTCTTTTTATTGGGGAATTATATCCATTGATGTTAAGAGATATTAAGGAAATATGACTGCTACTTCCTTTTATTTTTGCTGTTAAAGGTGGAATTATTTATGTGTGGCTATCATTTTGGGGGGTTGTTGAAAAAATATTACATTATTTCTTTTTCTAGGGTATAGTTTTCCTCCTTGTGTTGGTATTTTCCACCCATTATTCTTTGTGGAGCTGGTTTTGTGGAAAGATATTGTGTAAATTTGGTTTTGTCATGGAATATCTTGTTTTCTCTGTCTATAGCAATTGAGACTTTTTCTGGTTATAGTAGCCAGGGCTGACATGTATGTTCTCTTAGGATCCAGATGACATATGCCCAATATCTTCTAGCTTTCATTGTTTCTGGTGAGAAGTCTGGTATAATTGACCTTTTTCCCTTACTGCTTTTAGTATTCTTTCTTTGTTTAGTACATTTTGAGGTTTGATTATAATATGACAGAAGGAATTTCTGTTTCAGTCCAGTCTGTTTGGAGTTCTGTAGGCTTCTTGTATGTTCATGGGCATCCCTTTCTTTAAGTTAAGGAAGTTTCCTTCTATAGTTTTGTTGAAGATATTTGCTGGCCCTTTAAGTTGTAAATCTTTGCTCTCTTCTATACCAATAATTCTTGGACTTGGTCTTTTCATTGTGTCCTAGATTCCCTGGATGTTTTGGGTTATAAGTTTTTGCATTTTTTATTTTCTTTGACTGTTGAGTCAATGTTTTCTATTGTATCTTCAGCACCTAAGATTGTTATATCTCTTGTATTCTGTTGTTGATGCTTGCATCTATGACTCCTGATTTCTTTCCAAAGTTTTCTATCTCCTGAGTTGTCTCACTTTGTTATGTCTTCCATTTCTACTTATGTTTTTAGATCCTGAATGCTTTTGTTCAGTTCCTTCATTTGTTTGTTTATGTTTTCCTGTATTTCTTTAAGGGATTTTTGTGTTTCCTCTTTAAGGGCTTCTACCTGTTGACCCATGTTCTCCTGTATTACTTTAAGAGATTTTTGTGTTTCCTCTTTAAGAGCTTCTACCTGTTGACCCATATTTCCCTGTATTCCTTTAAGGGAGTTATTTGTATCCTTCTTAAAGTCCTCTATCAGCATCATGAGATGTGATTTTAGATCCAGATCTTGTTTTGCTGGTGTGTTGGGTTATCCATGACTTGCTGTTGTAGGTGTACTGGGTTCAGATGGTGCTATGTTTACTTGGTTTCTGTTGGTAATGTTTTTGGGTTTACCCTTTGCCATCTGGTTATCTCTGGGGTTAGCTGGTCTTACTGTTTCTGACTGTGGCTTATGTCTCGCAAGAATGTGTATTTGTAGTCCAGGAAGACCCATTCTATCTGTGATAACATGTACACAGGCACACCTGGGAGACCAGATCTCTTGTGATTGTATTTGTGTCTGTAGCTCTGTGGCCCAGGATCAGTTTTGCACTCTCAGGCCTCTCTGCACTGCCAGGATGTTAGCTATTTCCCTGTGCCACCTGGATATGACACTCTGTGGCAGAGGATGGTTCCCAGCCAGAGACAGAAACCAGAGGACTCCTGCAGAGGGTTCCAGATGTGTTCCTCTGAGCACCAGAGGAGTTTTTTAAATGATGTTTATTACTACCAAATAAGCCTGAAAGTTTAGGAGGCCTTCCTTCAAGTCCTCTATAGATAAAGAATAGGTGTACTTTTCTAAAGACACTCAGAGAGAATGTAGCTAGATTTCCATGCCTCCTGCAAGTGTACATTGTCCAATGATAATCTACCATCCTGCATTGTCAAGTGTACATTGTCCAGTGATAATCTACCATCCTGCATTGTCAGTGCATTTTCATCCTTCTACTCCAGAAATACCTGTTGTATGGGGTGCCTGTTCATTTGCACTTGTTACTAATATTCTTGGCTTGACTGACTTAATCATTGTGGTTTTTTAACAAATTTTATTCTCAAGGCCTTTGCCTCCCCACCATCCCTCAACTATCAACTTGATTACCTCATTCTGCATGTTGTGTGCTAGTATCGACCAACTGAATTAAACTTCTTTTTAAGAGAGTCCAGACAAAGCTAGTTTTCTAACTAGGACATAGAAGCTACATTACAAGTTCTTAGAAAATGCAACTAGCAGAGTTGTAAAACCTGTATGTATATATGAATATATGTAGACCTTCCCAAGGAGCCAACTCTATTCTCTGTCTCTATGATTTTCAAATTGCCTTTTCAGCACAGAGAATTTTGCCTTTGTTGAAATTTTTTTATACCTTTATTCTGAACAATTGGGAAGATGGGATAATCATCAAAAGAAAGAAAAACATTTTTTAGAAATTATTTTCAACAATTAAAACAGATTAGAACAAATCAGACTCAAAGAAGAGAAAAACTCAAGAAAGAGAAAGTGCCCTCTATAGTGAGGGCAAGAGACAAAATTACATATTACAATTGCTGGAATGTCTCCATGGTTTATTATGAATATCTAGTTCTCTTTGAATGTGACTGAACCTGAAACAAACTAAAGCACTTGATTGACACCCTGCTCTGAGGTGAAATCCTGGAAAGTGTTGAGTGTTCAGGAAAAAGAGTGCAAATAACATTGTGAGTTGCTGTGGAAAGGAACAGAGATTCTAAGAATGGCTCTAATGGGTCACATGCAATCCAACAGCAGTCCTAAGCATTCAATCAAGGAAGATTACAGAAGAGAGAAAACCAAAGGTTTTCTTTGATAGCTGAGAATACTTTACCATGTCTTGCCACTTGTTAAAGGTGATGGGGGAAATGTCTGTATTTTGGTACTCAGAAAGGGTAAACCAATAAGAAAAGTACAATTGAATCATGTTGTTGGGCTATTTCTTGCTCCAATAGTGCTCCTCCTTGCAGTACATGGATTTCAAAACAAACTGACAGGAAGGATAGGCACTTCTGAAATAGTTGGTGCTGGTACTCATTGTATTTATGTGATTGATTCCCTTGCCTCAGTCTGAGCTCAACCTGGTAGCTTATTTATAACAAATAGACACTGCAAAAAAATAAAGAAAGTTGAGTTTTGAGATTCAAAAAAAGACTGTGACTTCCATGTTGGATAGTTCATGAGGACTTCCATGCCTTCCATGTTTGGGTACCTTCAGAGGGTCCAAAGAGGTATCAAAGAAGTGATGCTTGTGGTGATAGACAGTACTTGCCCACATCTATCATCCAGCCTATGAGTGAGACATTCTTCATTCACAAGTAAACTTTCATATAACTGTAGTCCTGGTAGGTATTCCAGTCACATCTCTGAAGGATCCTGAGTTAAGCTATATTTGGTACCTCATAATTACATTCTCTTTAAGTCCCTTTATGCGGAAAGGGGAAAGTTAAGAAGGATTAATTTCATAGAATAATCAGAATCTAGTAGAGAAAGAAAAGTTTAATAAAAATGATGGCATATTTTCAGCTAATGTCATCACCATTGGGTCCTGCGAGCCTCTTGCTTTCCTGGCTTCTGGTGGCTATACCCAGTTTCTCATCCCCCATTGCAACACGCCTCTGTTCAAGGTGCCCCCTACCCCATTTCTCTTTTCCTCACAAGTTCCTCCCACCCCCTACCTCCCATAATTATTCTGTTTCCCCCTTCTAAGAAGGACCAAAGCACCCACACGTTGGTATTCCTTTTTTTGAGTTTCATATCATCTGTGAATTGTACCATGGGAATTCCAAGCTTATTGCTTAATATCCAAATATCAGTGAATACATACCATGAGGGGAGTTTGTAACTGGGTTGACTCACCTTGGGAGATATTTTCTAGTTCAATCTGCCTGAGAATATCCTGAAGTCACTGTTTTTAATAGCTGAGTAGTACATAATTGTGTAGACATACCACTTTTCTGCATCCATTCCTCTGTTGAGGGACATCTGGGTACTTTTCAGCTTCTGGCTGTTATAAATATGGTTGCTATGAACATACCATGTGTCCTTGTTATATGTTGGAGCATTTTCTGGGTTTATGCTCAGGAGTGGTATAGCTGGGTCCTCAGATAGAGCTATGTCCAATTTTCTGAGAAACCTCAAGACTAATTTCCAGAGTGGTTGTACCAGCTTGCAATTCCACCAACAATGCATAAGTGTTCCTCTTTCTCCACATACTTGCAAGCATCTTCTGTCCCCTGAGTTTTTGACCTTAGCCATTTTGCCTGGTGTAAGGTGGAATCTCAGGGTTGTTTTCATTTGTATTTCCATGATCAGTAAGGATGTTGAACATTTCTTTAGGTGCTTCTCAGACATTTGGTATTCCTCAGTTGAGAATTCTCTGTTTAACTCTACCCTATTTTTTGAATAGAGTTATTTGTTTCTCTTGAGTCTAACTTCTGAAGTTCTTTTTATATATTGGATATTGGACCTCTATCAAATATAAGGTTGGTAAATGTCTTTTCCCATTCTGTTGGTTGCCTATTGAAAGTGTGCTTTGGCTTATAGAAGCTAGCAGTCTTATGAAATCCCATTTGTCTATTGTTGATCTTAGAGTATAAGCCATTGGTGTCCTGTTGAAAAAATGTTTCCCTGTGCTGATGTGATAGATGCTCTTTCCCAATTTCTCTTTTATTACATTCAATGTATCAGGTTTTATGTGGATGTTCTTTATCCACTTGAACTTCACCTTTGTAGAAGGAGATAAGAATGGATCAATTTACGTTCTTCTGCATGCAGATCTACAACAGAACCAGCACCATTTGTTGAAAATGCTGTCTTTTTTCCATTGGATGGTTTTAGCTGCTTTGTCAAAAGATTAAGTGACCATAGGCATATGGGTTCATTTCTGGGTTTTCAATTCTATTTCATTGGTATACCTGCCTGCCTTTTTACCAATACCAAGCATCTCAGCTATTGTCATCATTGCTTGAGGTCAGGGATGGTGATTCCCCCAGAAGGTTTTTTTTTTTTTTTTTTTTTTTTTTTTTTTTTTTTTTTTTTTTTTTTTAGATGTTGTCTTAGTTAGGGTTTTACTGCTATGAACAGACACCATGACCAATGCAAGTTTTATAAAAGACAACATTTAATTGGGGCTGGCTTACAGGCTCAGAGGTTCAGTCCATTGTCATCAAGGCAGAAACATGGCAGCATCTAGGCATATATGGTGCAGGAGGAGCTGAGAGTTCTACATCTTCATCTGAAGACTGCTGGTGGAAGACTGACTTCCAGGCAACTAGGATGAGTGTCTTAAGACCACACCCACAGTGACACACCTACTTCAACAAGGCCACACCTCCTAATAGGGTCACTTCCTGGGCCAATCATATACAAACCATCACATTCCATTCCCTGGCTCCTATAGGCTTGTTCAAACACAAGTCTATGGGAGCCATACTTAAACATAGAATAATGCGAAATACAGTTAGTCCAACTTCAAAAGTCCCTGCAGTCTATAGCAGTTTCAACAAGTCCAAAATTCAAGGACTCTTTTGAGATTCATCCAGTCACTTAACTGTAATCCCCCAAGTAAGATAGGAAAACAGCTGGGCAAAGTCTAAACTCTGTATCTCCATGTCTGATGGCAAAGCAGTCTTCAGATATCCAACTCCTTTTTCATCTTTGTTGACTGCAACAAGGTTCTGTCTCCTGGGCTTGTTCCACTCCCTGTTAGAAGCTTTCCTTGGCAGGCATCCTGTGGCTCTGGCATCTTTAACATCTTGAGATTCCGAAGTCAATTTCAGCTTCACAATTTCTTGTTCCAATGTCTGAGATCCACACATGATCTTCTGTGCATCTCTAAAGAGCTGGTTTCACTTCTCCTTCTCTGCCCTCTGTAGCATTCTAAGTTCAGGTTGATCCACTCTGCTGCCACTGCTGTTCTTGGTGGTCATTCCATAGTACTGGACTAGTACAAATGAACTATGCTTCACCAAAACCTCTCATAGGCTCTCTTCATGGTACTAAGCCTCAACATCTTTGCATTACCCCTTCAGTCCTGGGCTGTCAATTACAACTGAGGGTGCACTTTCATCAATGGCCTTCCATGGCCTCTCACAGTGCCAAACCTCAGCTGTTCTTCATGATGCCTTCATGCCTTCAAAACCAGTACCACCTGGATGATTCTTACATGTTACCAAGTACAGCTGCAGCATGAGGCGCAACCTTGATTATCTCTGGAAAATAACTTCTTTGTGCTCTCAGAAAGCACTTATGAGAAGATTTCACCTCAGTGATGCTGGTCTTTTCTTAATCACTACTAATTTCTTAGCTTCAGCTAACCAGCATCAATTGTCCCAGTAGTCTCCTTCTTCTTTTGAATATAAAGCCAGAGACACATGGCTGAGTTCTGCTGCTTGCAGGAGCTGGAACATTGGGCCCCTTGTTCTATTATGTTATCACTAGCTTCCTTTTTCCCAACTCCTTCACTGCCTAAATTGGCTGTCCTGAATCTTGCTCCATAGACTGACTTTGAACACAGAGATCTGCATGCCTGTCTCCTAAACACTGGGATTAAAGGTGTGGTTCACCAAGCCTGGATTTAAGTTTTTCTTCACCTAAAATTTGCTCTGTTCTAGGCTGGCCATGAACTCAGAGATCTGCTTATCTTTGCCTCCTGGCATTAAAGGCTTGTACTACCTTGCCTGGACCTAAATTTAGCTGGGTGGAGTCTTACCCCAAAGTTACCACTCCCTTAATTCAATTTAATATCATTGAATTCAGCTGGAGTCCCTTTAATACTCAAACTATATATTTTGTACTTTTTCTTTCTCAGCTTGCTATATTTGTTCAAAATTCTCTTCATCAGACTTAACCAGAAAGCAGTCTTTGTTGGGCTTTTTGAGACTTCCTTTACAGATGAAATTAATATAAATCTCTTAACCTTAGCCCTAGGCAGTCTCTTCAGGCAATGGCAAAAAGCAACCATATTCTTCACCGAAACATCACAAAACCAATCTCTTGGCCACATATTAAAGTTCTTCTCCACTGAAACCTCTTGGGCCATCAGGCCTACACAATTCAAATGACCCTCAGCACCACTGTCTTCCATATTCCTACTATGCTGGCCCATTAAGCCCCACGTAAAGCATTTCATGGCTTTCCAGATCCACATTCTTCCAAAGAAAAGCATGGTCCTGCCTTTCATAGCAATGCCCCAGTCCCTTTTACCAACTCCTGTCTT
Organism: Apodemus sylvaticus; assembly: GCF_947179515.1. Taxonomy (NCBI): domain Eukaryota; kingdom Metazoa; phylum Chordata; class Mammalia; order Rodentia; family Muridae; genus Apodemus; species Apodemus sylvaticus. Next base: position 70,384,176 of record NC_067480.1, read on the forward strand.
AGTTAGGGTTCCACTGCCGTGAACAGACACCATGACCAATGCAAGTTTTATAAAAAACAACATTTAATTGGGGCTGGCTTACAGGCTCAGAGGTTCAGTCCATTGTCATCAAGGCAGAAACATGGCAGCCTCCAGGCAGTTATGGTGCAGGAGGAGCTGAGAGTTCTACGTCTTCATCTGAAGGCTGCTGGTAGAAGACTGACTTCCAGGCAACTAGGGTAAGTGTCTTAAGACCACACCCACAGTGACACACCTACTTCAACAAGACCACACCTCCTAATAGGGTCACTTCCTGGGCCAATCATATACAAACCATCACAGATGTCATCTTTTTTATTATTTATTTATTTTATTAGATATTTGCTTTATTTACATTTCAAATGTTAACCCCTTTCCATGTTACCCCACTGAGAACCCCAAATACATCCCCCCTTCCACTGCCCCCCCACCTGAATTTCCTGACTTGCATTCCCCTATTCTGGGGAATCAAGCCTTTACAAGACCAATGGCCTATTCTCTCGTTGATGTCTAAAATGGTCATCTTCTGCTACATATGTATCTGGAGTCATGGAACCCTCCATGTGTACTCTTTGACTGGTGGTTTAGTCCCTAGGAGCTCTGGGGATACTTATTGGTCCATACTATTGTTCCTCCTGCAGAGCTGCAAACCTCTTCAGCTCATTGGGTCCTCTCTCTAGCTGCTCCATTGGGGACCCTATGTTCATTCTACTGGTTGGATGCCAACCATGGGTGTTTTGATCTAGGTTCTAATAAGGATCAAAGTATCCACACCTTGGTCTTCCTTTTTCTTGAGCTTCATGTGGTCTGTGAGTTGTATCTTGGATATTCTGAGCTTTTTGGATAATATTCACTTATCAGTGATTGCATACCTTGTGTGTTCTTTTGTGATTGGGTTACCTCACTCAGGATGATAGTTTCTAGCTCCATCCATTTGCCTAAGAATTTCATTAATTCATTGTTTTTAATAGCTGAGTAGTACTCCATTATGTAAATGTACCACATTTTCTGTATTCATTCCTCTGTTGAGGGACATCTGGTTCTTTCCAGCTTCTGACTATTATAAATAAGGCTGCTATGAACATAGTGGAGCATGTTTCCTTATTACATGCTGGAGCATCTTCTGGATATATGCCCAGGAGTGGTATAGCTGAGCCCACAGGTAGTGCTATATCCAGTTTTCTGAGGAACCACCAAACTGATTTCCAGAGTGGTTTTACCAGCTGGCAATCCCACCATCAATGGAGGAGTGTTACTCTTTCTCCACATCCTCTCCAGCATTTGCTGTCCTCTGAGTTTTTGATCTTGGCCATTCTGACTGGTGTGAGGAGGACTCTCAGCTTTGTTTTGATTTGCATTTCTCTGATGATTAAGGATCTTGAACATTTCTCTATATGTTTCTCAGCCATCTTGTATTCCTCAGTTGAGAATTCTTTGTTTAGCTCTGTACCCCATTTTTAATGGGGTTATTTGGCTCTCTGGTGTCTAACTTCTTGAATTCTTTGTATATATTTGATATAACCATCTATCAGATGTAGGATTGGTAAAGATCTTTTCCCAACCTATTGGTTGCCATTTTTCCTATTGACAGTGTCCTTTGCCTTCCTGAAACTTTGCAATTTGGAGCATAAGCTATTGGTGTTCTATTCAGGAAATCTTCCCCTGTGCCCATGTGCTCCAGGTTCTTCCCCAATTTCTCTTCTATTAGATTCAGTGTATCTGGTTTTATGTGGAGATCCTTGATCCACTTGGACTTGAGCTTTGTACAGGGAGATAAGAATGGATCAATTTCCATCCATCATTCTACATGTTGACTTCCAGTTGACCTAGCACTATTTGTTGAAAATGCTGTCATTTTTCCACTGAATGTTTTTAGACACTTTGTCAAATGTCAAGTGACCATAGGTGCGTGGGTTCATTTCTGGGTCTTCAATTCTATTCCATTGATCTACCTGCCTGTCACTGTACCAATACCCTGGAGTTTTTATCACTGTTGCTCTGTAGTAGAGCTTGAGAACAGGGATGGTGATTCCCCCAGAAGTTCTTTATTATTGAGAATAGTTTTCCATATCCTGGGGTTTTTTTGTTATTCCAGATAAATTTGGAAATTGTTCTTTCTAACTCTATGAAAAATGTAATTGGAATTTTGATGGGGATTGCATTGAATTTGTAGATTACTTTAGGCAAGATGGCCATTTTTACTATATGAGCCCTGCCAATCCATTAGCAGGGGAGATCTTTCCATCTTCTGAGATCTTCTTCAATTTCTTTCTTCAGAGACTTGAAGTTCTTGTTATACAGATATTTCACTTGTTGGTTAGAGTCACACCATGATCTTTTATATTATTTGTGACTATTGTGAAAAGTGTCTTTTCCCTAATTTGCTTCTCAGCCTGTTTATCCTTTGAGTATAGGAAGGCTACTGATTTGTTTGAGTTAATTTTATATCCAGCCACTTTTATGAAGTTGTTTAGGAGATTTAGAAGTTCTCTGGTGGAATTTTTGGGGTCACTTAAGTACACTATCATATCATCTGCAAATAGTGATACTTTGACTTTTTCTTTTCCAATTTGAATCTCTTTGGCATCCTTTTTTAATTTTTTTTGTTTTATTTATTTATTTATTTATTTATTTATTTATTTATTGTCTAGTAGCCCTGTCTAGGACTTCATTGAATAGGTATGAGAGGGAATAGCCTTGTCTAGTCTCTGATTTTAATGGGTTTGCTTCAAGTTTCTCTCTATTTAGTTTGATGTTGGCAACTGGTTTGCTATATATTGATTTTACTGTACAGGCATTGAATTTCTGATCTTTCCAAGACTTTTAAAATGAAGGGGTATTGAATTTTGTCAAATGCTTTCTCAGCTTCTAATGAAATAAATTATCATGTATTTTATCTTTGTGTTTATTTATATAGTGGACTATGTTGATGAATTTTTGTATATTGAACCATCCCTGCATCTCTGAGATGAAGCCTACTTGATCATTGTGAATGATGATTTTGATGTGTTCTTTGATTTGAGTTGTGAGAATTTTATTGAGCATTTTTATATCAATATTCATAAGGGAAATTGGTCTGAAGTTCTCTTTCTTTGTTGGGTCTTTGTGTGGTTTAGGTACCAGCATAACTGTAGAGACCATATCAGAGGTTAGGCACTGCTCCTGGTTGAGGAATGGGGCCAGCCACCCATCTCCAAAATTTATTCCAGAAATTCTCCTCTCTAAATGTAAAAAGGGACAAAGAGTGGAGTAAAGACTGAATGAAAGGACATCCAGAGACTGCCTTACCTGGGGAATCTATACCATCTGCAGCTACCAGACACAGATACTATTGTTGATGCCAAGAAATGCTTGCTAACAGAATCCTGATAAAGCTGTCTTCTGAGAGGCTTTCCCAGAGTCTGGCCAATACAGATGCAGATGCTTACAGCCAACCCTCAGACTGAGCACGGAAACCCCAATGTAGGAGTTAGGGAAAGGACTGCAGGAGCTAAAAGGGATTACAACTCCATAGAAAGAACAACAATATCAACCTACCAGACCCTCCAGAGCTCCCAGGGCCTAAATCACCAACCAAAGAGTACATATGAAGGGACCCATGGCTCTAGCTGCATATGTAGGTGAGGATGGCCTTATTTAGCATTGATGAGAGGGGAGTCCCTTGGTCCTATGAAGGCTTGAAGCCCCAGTGTAGGTCAATGCTAGGATGGTGAGAGGGTAGTACAGGGGACGGTAGGGTAGCACCCTCTTAGAAGCAGGGAGGATGATGGGATAGGGAGTTTGCAAAGGGGAAACTCTGAAAGGGCATAACATTTGAAATGTAAAGAAATAGAATATCTAATAAGAAAGAAATATGGCATATTTTGATTGACTTCCAAAAAATAACACAAAACAAAATGAAAACAAAAAAGCAAACAAACAAAAAACAAACAAACAAAAAACAAACAGAAAAAAACTAGGATTCAGCCTTAAATTCAAAGCCAGTTGAGGTTGCTAAAATGGATACAGTAGTATAATTTAGAGTCTGTTTATATATTAATCCAGCTGGGACTCATAGAAGTGTTTAGTATACTCCCCAGTATCCTTTAAAGTAGTTACTCTTAGCTTTATATCTTAGTTAGATTTTCTATTGATGTGATAAAAAATAAAAAATAAAAATTAATTAATTAAAACCTAACTGAAAGCCACTTAGGGAGGAGAGGAGGGTTTATTTGGCTTGCTGATTGCAGTTAATTATAACTGAAAAGCAAGAAAAAAACAGGAAGCAAAAAATGTAGTGAAGACAATGGAGGAATATTGCTTACTGGTTTGCTTTCTATGCCTTATGGTACACTCAGTATACTTTTTTACATCACCCAGAAGCCACCCAGAATTGACAAAAACAAAATGTTAAGCAGGACAACTTAGAAAGGACATGACCAAAGGCTTTCTTATGAGAGAAAATGGGACATCTACTTTTCAAAACAAAATAGGCAAAATGGTGACCAAACAGAGAGGACACACAAAATGAACAGCCACATGATACATGCTGGATATCCTGAACACAGAAGCCGTCCCAAGTGTCCTCATGTGTCTTTGTTCCCCAGTTCTTCAACTGATCTTAATAAATGTCCAACATTAGGCCAATTATGTATCATACAAGGCTCAATCAATCAAAATAATATACATTTAGGTTCTCATGTTAGATTTTTCTCTATCAGCAAAAATTAATTGTCTCCACCTTTACCTATTTTGCTTTGAAAAGTAGATGTCTCTGTTTTCTCTTATAAGAAAGCCTTTGGTCATGCCCCTTCTTCTTTCTTCTTTCTTCTTCTTCTTCTTCTTCTTCTTCTTCTTCTTCTTCTTCTTCTTCTTCTTCTTCTTCTTCTTCTTCTTCCTCTTCCTCTTCCTCTTCCTCTTCCTCTTCCTCTTCCTCTTCCTCTTCTTCCTCTACTTGTTCTGCTTCTGCTTCTTCTACTTCATCTGCTTCTGCTTCTGCTTCATTTTCTTCTTTTTCTCTTCCTCCTCCTACTCCTTCATCTTCATCTTCTTCTTCCTATTCCTCTTCTTCATTAGTGTTCTACAACTAATGAAGACCAGTCAGCTTGAGCAACCTTAGCTCTGGCCAACAGCAACCAACTTCTGACCTGATTACTGTTTATTATTTCTCCTTCCTCTCATTTTGATTAAGCACCTTTTGAATTTCCAAAAGATCTTCATGATCAATCTCTGACTGTTAAGTATTAATAGTAATGATTGATAGCTAATATCCAATGTATACAAAGAACTCAAGAAGTTAGTCTCCAAAGAATCAAATAACCCCATTAAAAATGGGGTACAGAGCTAAACAGGGAATTCTCAACTAAGAAAATTCAAATGGCTCTAAAGCACCTAAAGAAATTTCAGCATCCTTAGTTATCAGGGAAATGCAAATCAAAAGAACACTGAGATTCCACCTTACACTAGTCAGAGTGGCTAGGATGAAAAACTCAGGTGCTCCTACAGGTAATAAGGATACATGCTCCATTATGTTCATAGCTGCCTTATTTATAATAGCCAGAAGCTGGAAAGAATCAGATGTCCCTCAACAGAGGAATGGATACAGAAACTGTGGTATATATACACAATGGAGTACTTTTCAGCTATTAAAAACAATGAATTCCTGAAATTCTTAGGCAAATGGATGGAACTAGAAAGTGTCATCCTGAGCGAGGTAACCCAGTCACAAAAAAATGCACATGGTAAGCACTCAATAATAAGTGGACGCTAGTCCAAAAGCTCAAAATAAACAATTTACAATTCACCCAGCACAGGAAGCTCAAGAAGGAGGACTTAATTGAGGGTGTTATGGTTCCTCTGAGAAAGAGAACATAATATTCATAGGAGCAATAAGGGAGGCAATGTGTGGAGCAGAGTCTGAAGTAAAGGCCATCCAGTGACTGCCCTACCTGGGGATCCATTCTATAAATAGTCACCAAACCCCAACACTACAACAAGAAGCGTGTACCAAAAGCAGCATGCCATGGCTGTCTCCAGAGGGGCCCTGCCAGAGCCTTACAAATACAGAGGCAGAAACTAGCAACCAACAATTCGACTGGGCTTGGGGTCTCCAACAGATGATCTGGAGGTGGTCCAGAGGAGCTGAAGGGGTTTATAGCCCCATGGGAAGAACAATGACTTCAGACGTCCAATCACCCCAAGACTCCCAGGGACTGAACCATCAACCAAGGGGTAAACATTGTTCCAGCCAACATTGTGGCAGAGGAATGCCTTGTTGGGCATCAGTGGGAGAAGTGGTCTTTGGCTCAATAGAGGCCCCAACAAAGGGGGCTGGGGAGGAGGTGGGAGTGTGTCAGGTAGAGGGGCATATACATGGAGGCAGGGGGTGGGTGGGAGGAGGGGTAGGGAATCTTTGAGGAGGGGAGCTTTTGGGAGAGGGGAAATTGGGAAAGGTTTTACCATTGGCAATGTAAATGAAGAAGATACTAAATTAAAAAATATTAATAGTAATGGCATTTGCTCTTTTGAAATGGCTTCATTATCACACCAGCTGCCAGCCTTTTGTCTCCAAATAGGCTTCTGTAAATGATGGATTCTTCCAAATGCCTTTCTTACAAGAGAACTTCTGTCTAAAATAGGAAAATATATAAATACTGTCAAGCTCCCCAATCAGGTCAATGTAAATTGACAACTAGTTCACTCTAGCACTATAAACAACACCCCTTGAAATCATTTACAGATTTCCTCGGGCCTTCCTGTCCCCAAACATCTTTACTACATTGTCTCATTCCTTGCCCTTATTCCAGTGACTACCTTCCAACATCATGTCCATAGCCTATCATCAGAAATAATTTCACTCTGATTTTGACACATGAGTTATATATATATATATCTTTTCCAAACAGTCTGGTGTCCTTGAAACTGAGACTGCATCCATATCACTTAGGATAATCAAGCACTTAGGAACTATCTTTGCTCAGAAACATTGAGTCCATACCCATGTTAATCATTTGGCCATGAGCCTCTGACCTGCTTTCCTTTGTAAAATTAGTGTGGTTAAGCAATAATATGGGAGGCTAAAACTTGAAACTGACCTTAAAACATGAGATTCAAAACATTTATCCTAATCTGTAAAAGGAATGGTATGAATGAATAACCTACATCCTGAGACTTGACTAATTCTCTTTTAGAATCCTATTTTCCTCAACCTGGATGCATATGCAGCAGAGGATGGCCTTGTGGGACATCAAAGGGAGGGGAGTCCCATGGTCCTGAGAAGGCTAAATGCTGCAGTGTACGGGAATACCAGGACATGGAAGTGGGAACAGGTAGATTGGTGAACAGGGGGAAGGGAGGAGGGATGGGTTAGGGGATTTGGGGGAGAAAGAGGACAAGATTTGAAATGTAAATAAAGAATGTATTTAAGAAAAAAATACAAATAAATTAAAAAATGACATAATCTGTGATCCTCTTGACTTAGGGGAAAAAGTATATATCTCACAGTTACATTTGCATATATCTGGTCACGTGGTACTCTATGGATACAGATATGACAAAAAAGCATTTTGAGGAGGACATAAGAGACCCCTTCTACTTGACCACACAATAAATACATTTTTCTAAATCAATTTTTATTTCCTAATTACTTTATCTAAATACAAGAACATGATAGAGAGAAGGTTTATTTGTTTGTTTGTTTCTCATTAGTATTTTTTTATATTTTTATTTTCTATATTCTTTGTTTACAATATAAAAGCTTTCCCCTTTCCCAGTTCCCCCCTCCCCATATGTCCCATAAGTCCTCTTCTTTCCATCCATTCTCCTATCTTTCCACCTCCCTTTTCTCTGTCCTGGTACTCCCCTACAATGCTGGATCAAACCTTTCCAGGATTAGGGCCCTCTTCTTCCTTCTTCACGGGAGGGAATCAGTGGATATGATAATGGTATCTTCAGTATTCAGAGTTTCAGGGCTAATTAATATCCACTTATCAATGATTACACTCCATGTGTATTCTTTTGTGATTGTGTTACCTCGCGTAGGATGATATTTTCCAGTTCCAACCATTTGCCTAAAAAAATCTTGAATTCGTTGTTTTTAATTGCTGAATAGTACTCCATTGTATATATATACCACATTTTCTGTATCCATTCCTCCATTGAGGCATATCTGGGTTCTTTCCAGCTTCTGGCTATTATAAATAAGACTGCTATGAACATACTGGAGCATGTGTCCTTATTGCATGCTGGGGAATTCTCTGGGGATATGCATGCCCAGGAGAGGTATAGCAGGGTCCTCTGGAAGTGTCATGTCCAGTTTCCTTAGGAAAGGCCAGATTAATTTCCATAGTGGTTGTATCATCTTAGAATCCCACCAGCAGTGAAAGAATGTTCCTCCTTCTCCACATCCTCACCAACACCTGCTGTCTCCTGAGTTTTTAACCTTAGCCATTCTGACTGGTGTGAGGTGAAATCTCAGGGTTGTTTTGATCTGCATTTCCCTAATGACTAATGATGTTTAGCATTTCTTAAGGTGCTTCTCGGCCATCAGAATTTCTTCAGGTGAAAATTCTTTGTTTAGATCTGTACCCCATTTTTAATAGGGTTATTTGGTTCCCTGGGGTATAACTTTTTGAGTTCTTTGTATATATTGGATATTAGCCCTCTATCTGATGTAGTATTGGTGAAGATCTTTTCCCAATTTGTTGGTTGCCGATTTTTCCTTTTGACAGTGTCCTTTGCCTTAAAGAAATTTTGTAATTTTATGAGATCCCATTTGTCAATTCTTGATATTAGAGCATAAGCTATTAGTGTTCTGTTCAGGAACTTTTCCCCTGTGCCCACGTCCTCAAGGGGTTTCCACAGTATCTTTTCTATTAGTTTCAGTGTGTCTGGTTTTATGTGGAGGTCCTTGATCCACTTGGAGTTGAGCTTAGTACAAGGAGATAAGAATGGATCAAATCCCATTCTTCTGCATGCTGACCTCCAGTTCAGTCAGCACCATTTGTCGAAAAGTCTATCTTTTTTCCACTGGATGTTTTCTGCTCCTTTTTCGAAGATCAAGTGACCATAGGTGTGTGGATTCATTTCTGGGTCTTCAATTCTAGTCCATTGGTCCACTTGCCTGTCCCGGTGCCAATACCATGCAGTTTTTAACACAATTGCTCTGTAGTACTGCTTGAGGTCTGGGATACTGATTCCCACAGAAGTTCTTTTACTGTTGAGAATAGTTTTAGCAATCCTGGGTTTTTTGTTATTCCAGATAAATTTGAGAATTGCTTTTTCTAACTCTGTGAAGAACTGAGTTGGGATTTTGATGGGGATTGCATTGAATCTGTATGTTGCTCTTGCCAAGAGGGCCATTTTAACTAATTAATCCTGCCAATCCACAAACATGGCAGATTTTTCCATTTTCTGAGGTCTTCTACAATTTCCTTCTTCAGAGACTTGAAGTTCTTGTCGTATAGATCTTTCACTTGTTTGGTTAGAGTTATACCAAGATACTTTATTTTGTTTGTGGCTATTGTGAAGGGTGTCATTTCCCTAACTTCTTTCTCAGCCTGCTTATCCTTTGAGTATAGGAAGGCAACTGATTTGCTTGAGTTGATTTTATAACCTGCCAATTTGCTGAAGTTGTTTATCAGCTGTAGGAGTTCTCTGGTGGAGTTTTTTGGGTCACTTAAGTATACTATCATGTCATCTGCAAATAATGATAGCTTTACTTCTTCCTTTCCAATGTGTATCCCTTTGACCTCCATATGTTATCTAATTGCTCTAGCTAGAACTTCAAGTACTATATTGAAAAGATATGGAGAGGCAAGGTGTATGCACAATAAGGCTAAATCTGCTTATGATGATCAGAGAGTCAAATGGGGCTCTGATAAATGGTCATTTAATCCATATACTTCTGGACAGGAGGAGAGGAAAAGGGAGCTGGGGTGGCTTGCAGTGCTTGGATCACAGCTTGTATTTCTCACAGTCCTTGTTATTTATTTCTGCATTTACCATAGATTAAAAAGATCCATATCTTATATCACTATAAAAACCTCCTGAAGTCTCCCCCCCCTCTCTCTCTCTCTCACACACACACACACACACACACACACACATACACACACACACACACACACACACACACACACACGCACACACACACACACACATGAGAGAGAGAGAGACTGAGAGACAGAGAGACAGAGAGAAACCAAAATGGATGAGAATCTTCAAAAATAAGAGTGACAGATTTAAATCTCCAAGAACTAAAGATAATTACAACAGAGTTCATGTGAAATTACTACACTGTAATTGCTCTAACAAGGACTTCAAGTACTACATTGAAAAGACATTGAGAGAGGGGGCAGCTTTGTCTAGTCCCTGATTTCAGTGGGATTGCTTCAAGTTTCTCTGCATTTAGTTTGATATTGGCTACCAATTTGCTGTATATTGCTTTAACGATGTTTAGGTAAGGGCCTTGAATTCCTGTTCTTTCCAAGACTTTTAGCCTGAAAGGATGCTGAATTTTGTCAAATGCTTTTTCAGCATCTAATGAAATGATCATATGTTTTTTTTCTTTGAGTTTGTTTATGTAGTGGATTGCATTGATGAATTTCCTTATATTGAACCATCCCTGCATCCCTGGGATGAAGTGCACTTGATCTTGGTAGGTGATCATTTTGATGTGTTCTTGGATTCATTTGGCAAGAATTTTATTGAGTATTTTTGCATCGATATTCATAAGAGAAATTGACCTGAAGTTCTCTTTCTTTGTTGGATCTTTGTGTGGTTTTGGTATCAGTGTAATTGTGGCTTTGTAGAATGAGTTGAGTAGTGTTCTTTCTGTTTCTATTTTGTGGAAGAGTTTGAAGAGGTTTGGTGTTAGGTCTTCTTTGAAGGTCTGATAGAATTCTGCACTGAAGCCATCTGGTCCTGTGTTTTTTTTGGTTGGAAGACTTTCTATGACCCTTTTTATTTCTTCAGGTGTTATGGGACTGTTTAGTTGATCTATTTAATCCTGATTTAGTTTTTGTGTTGGATATCTGTCTAGGAAACTGTCCATTTCCTCCAGATTCTGTTGAGTAGAGGCTTTGGTAGTAAGATCTGATGATTTTTTGAAATTCCTCAGTTTCTGTAGTTATATCTCCCTTTTCATTTCTAAGTTTGTTAATCTGGATACTGTCTCTGTGCCCTTTGGTTAGTCTGGCTAAGGGTTTATCTGTCTTGTTGATTTTCTCAAAGAACCAGCTCCTGGTTTTGTTGATTCTTTGTATGGTTCTCTTAGTTTCTACTGATGATTTCAGCCCTGAGTTTGGTGATTTCCTGCCTTCTACTCCTCCTGGGTGAATTTGCTTCTTTTTTGCTCCAGGGTTTTCAGGTGTCTCATTAAGCTGCTAGTATATGCTCTCTCCCCTTTCTTTTTGGAGGCACTCGGGGCTATGAGTTTTCCTCTTAGCACTTCTTTCATTGTGTCCCATAGATTTGGGTATGTTGTGTCTTCATTTTCATTAAATTCTAAAAAGTCTTTGATTTCTTTCTTTAATTCTTTCTTGACCAAGGTATCATTGAGTAAAGTATTGTTCAGTTTCCATGTGTATGTGGGCTTTCTATTGTTTTTTTTTTTTCCTGTTGAAGACCACTTTTACTCCATAGGGATCTGATAGGAGGCATGGGATTATTTTGATCTTATATTTGTTAAGGTCTGTCTTGTGACCAATTATATGGTCTATTTTGGAGAAGGTACCATGAGGTGCTGAGAAAAAGGTATATTCTTTTGCTTTAGGGTGAAATGTTCTATATATATCTGTTAAATTTAATTGGTCCAAAGCTTCAATTAGTTTCACTGTGTCCCTGTTTAGTTTCTGTTTTCCTGATTGGTCCATTGAGGAAAGTGCAGTGTTGAAGACACCCAAAATTATTGTGTTAGGTGCAATGTGTGCTTTGAGCTTTAGTAAAGTTTCCTTTATGAATGAGGGTGCCTTTGCATTTGGAGCATAGATGTTCAGGATTGAGAGTTCTTCTTGGTGTATTTTTCTTTTGAACAGCAAGAAGCATCCCTCAGTGTCTCTTTTGATGACTTTAGGTTGAAAGTCAATTTTATCTGATATTAGAATGGCTACTCCAGCTTGTTTCCTGAGACCATTTGCTTGTAAAATTGTCTTCCAGCCTTTTACTCTAAGGTAGTGTTTGTCTTTGACACTGAGGTGTGTTTCCTGTATGCAGCAAAATGTAGGATCCTGTTTACGTATCCAATCCATTCGTCTATGTCTTTTTATTGGGGAATTGAGTCCTTTGATGTTAAAAGTCCTGTCATTTTTGATGTTATCTTTTATATTTGATTGGTTATCTTCTTTTGGGTTTGATGAAAGAAGGTTACTATCTTGCATTTTCTAAGGTGAAGTTTTCCTCCTTGTATTGGTGTTTTCCTCCTATTATCCTTTGTAAGACTGGGTTTGTGCTACGATATTGGGTAAACTTGGTTTTGTCATGGAATATCTTGGTTTCTCCATCTATAGTGATTGAGAGTTTTGCTGGGTATAGTAGTTTTGGCTGGCATTTGTGTTCTCTTAGAGTCTGCATGAGATCTGCCCAGGATTTTCTAGCTTTCATAGTCTCTGGTGAGAAGTCTGGTGTGATTCTGATAGGTCTTTCTTTATATGTTACTTGGCCTCTTTCTCTTACTGCTTTTAATATTCTTTCTTTTTTTTTTTTTGTACATTTGGGGTTTTGATTATTATGTGACGGGAGGTATTTCTGTTCTCGTCCAGTTGTTTGCAGTTTTGTAGGCTTCTTGTATATTCATGGGCATCTCTCTCTTTAGATTAGGGAAGTTTTCTCCCATAATTTTATTGAAGATATTTGCTGGCCCTTTAAGTTGTAAATCTTCACTCTCATCTCATATAATCCTTAGGTTTGGCCTTCTCATTGTGTCCTGGATTTCCTGGATGTTTTGGCTTACAAGCTTTTTACATTTTGCATTTTCTTTGACCATTGAGTCCATGGTTTCTATCATCTGGTATCTTCGGCATCTGAGATTCTTTCTTCTATCTCTTGTATTCTGTTGTTGATATTTGCATCTATGGCCCCTGATTTCTTCCCAAGGTTTTCTATCTCCAAAGTTGTCTCCCTTTGTGATTTCTTAGCTGTTTCTACTTTTGTTTTTAGATCCTGGATGTTTTTGCTCAGTTCCTTCACTTGCTTGTTTGTGTTTTCCTGTAATTCTTTAAGAGATTTTTGTGTTTCCTCTTTCATGACTTCTGCCCGTTGATCAAAGTTCTCCTGTATTTATTTAAGTGATTTTTGCATTTCCTCCTTATTGGCTACTATCTTTTTACCCATATTCTCCTGAATTTCTTTAAGTGATTTTTGTGTTTCCCTTGTAAGGGATCATTTTGATCATTTTTCTTCTGAATTTCTTTAAGAGATTTATTTATGTCCTTCATGTGTTATTGTAACAGCATCATGACCAGTTATTTTAAATCCAAATCTTGTTTTTCTGGTTTGTTGGGGTATCCAGGACTTGTTGTTAACGGAGAATTGGGTTCAGATGCTGCTCTATAGCCTTGATTTCTGTTAGTAATGTTCCTATGTTTGCCTTTTGCCATCTAGATCTCACTGGTGTTAGTTGGTCTTGTCAATGCAGGGCTCACACGTGCAAGCTGCCTTCCTTCCTCCAGCCTCCAGATGCACTGCTGGCCCTCTGCACTGCTTGGGGACGGGGCACATGGCCCAGGCTGCTCCTGATCCAGAGGTGGTGACCGGAAGGCCAGAAGATTTATTTGTAAGAGGACTTGTGTAACTGTGAAGACCTTAGCTGAGTTTCCCAGCCTCTATGTATAAAGCTGAATAAAGCCATCTAACTTGTTACCCAGCACTGTGAGGGCAGAGACAGGAGGACTGATGGACTTATTGATTACCAACCTCACTCCAGACTTAGTGAGAAACTCTGAGTCAGTAGAAACTCTGAATCAGTAGATTTGGTTAATGAGGCAAATAGTCATGTAGTAACAGACCAGATGTCCTCCTTTGGCCTGCACAAGTGAATGCATCTCTCTCTCTCTCTCTCTCTCTCTCTCTCTCTCTCTCTCACACACACACACACACACACACACACACACAAATACACACACTCTCTCTCTTTCACACACACACAAATACACACACACACTCTCTCTCTCTCTCTCTCTCTCTCTCTCTCTCACACACACACACAGAGAGAGAGAGAGAGAGAGATGGGGTGGGTGGGTGGGTGTTAGACTAATGAGTAAGAAGGGAAGGCAAGCTTTTGGGGTGGATTTAATAAATCTAAATTCTAGATTACAGCATTCTGTGGCTCAGTGCCCAGACCAGTGCTATCAGTCAATGTCTATGCGATTACAAGTCTCCATTGCCAAGATAACTCAGGGCATGCAACAGGAAGTCTACAGTGAGACTATTCTAGATTTTTTCTTGTGTTTGTGATAAATACCATGATCAAAAACAAATCAGAGAAGGATAGAGTTTATTTGGCTTAGAGGTTACATTCTGTTACCAAAGAAAAAGAGGCAGGAACTCAAGGCTGAAGAATACTGCTTAGTAGTTTGCTCAGCTGCTTTTCTTATACACCCCAGGCCTACCAAGCAACCATTCACCCTTCCTATATCAGTAAGCTATTAAGAAAATATCCAACAGACATGTCATATACACAATATAGGTAATTCTTCAAGTGAAGTTTCTGCTTTCCAAATGACACCAGTTTCTGACAAGTTGACAAAAAAGTAGCCATCACAGTGACTTGTTTGGAAAATTCTTTTAAACTTAATACACTAGAATTAATGTTTACAAACCAAAGCAAATAAATGGAGTAGGAGTATTCTTGAGCCCAGTCAATAAGTTGTGTGAAAAAGGGTCACAGTGAGTTGATTTGCAAATATTCCAATTTGAAGAAAAAAACAAACAAATGAATAAACTAGAGAAATAGTCTGCATTTCATTGAAATGTTCTGTGGTTTTCTGTTCAATTACTCCATACCTCTTCTTATATTTAAAATGACCGAGTCTGCTCAGTCAGTGACCATTGTCTTGAAGGAAGGAGTGAGTATTAAAGAAAAATAGAAAATTATGCAACCCTATAGTATGACTCAAGCAAGTGCAGAAGCAAGTTTATTATTTCCCACACTGCTTTTATACCATTCTAAGTAAATGCAAAGAATTTGTGTCTATTGCACAAATCTGAATTTCCCTAGGTCAGCTTGTCTTTGAACACATTCTCAAACCCACACTCCTTTTCAGTCTTTTATGTAAAGAGAGAAATGGCTGTTCTTTTTGAATGAGCATTTGCACAGCTGAGTCTATCTCATGTCTAGAAAGACCAAGCAGCACTACAAATAATTCCAGGTAGGAACCATGTTAGGAAACAGATTTTAAAGGATACATGCAAAGTAAGTGCAAAATGCTTCTACTAAACAAGAACAGAGTCTAGCAACTGCTCCAGCCCAAGGCAATGTGGGTAGGTGGAACAGGTAGGCATGTGGCAACTCTTACTCTACGGGAAAAAAAAAAAAACTGGTTTATCATCTGTCCACAGAATTGTCTTCTTTCTGTTCCTGGGAATAAATGTCTTCTACATCAAAAACTGTTGCAAACAGCCTTTACCCACATCTTCTCACAACACTCACATATTACCAGTACTTGACAAAGTACATTTTCTCTTTTGTCCTGGAAGCTCTTCTTCCATCCTTTCTTCTTCCTGTGAGGGACATATCAAGAAATATAATCAAGCTATGCTAGATGTCAGTAATTCCAAATTTTAGGGGCTGTAGAATTCTAAGTTCAGGGTTAGCCCGAACCGTGTGCAAGGACTGTACTCCCATCACAAAGTGGACTGGACTGGGATAATTTCAGTGTAAAGTCTTCATTTTAGAGTGTCTCAGATATATTTGCATTCATACTTTGAATCCTGCTGCTCATGCACGTACAATTTAGAGCCATTTCTGGAAAGTATTTGCTGCTTTTTCTTTGTTTTGTTTGTTATGGTTTTCTGCTCCTGTCAGGGAATGTTTACAGTCACCCAGTCTTGAACTACCAAGACCACAGACCACTTATGCTTCTCTATCATCAGTCTTATGATCAACTGAGGTAATTCTCTTTCCTTTTGTGACTTAAATTTCAGCCACAGAATCTACTTTATAAAGAATCACTGTATAAATTCAAGAGTTCTTAAGCCTGTGCTTTCGCCAACATCTCTTGAGAGCTCAGAATATATATATTCTTTGTTTTTACACAGAAAAAAAAATTGATTCGGGAGATGCTTGAAGATCCAGGTGTCGATTTGCTTTAAACATAATTCTAGCCTTTAAATCCCTATAGCTTCTTTCATGATATTTCTAGCAATAGAAATTAAAAGAAAAAATAAAAACAGGAAAAGTAAACAGGTGGAAAGACCTAAAAAAAAAAATGCCTCCCAATAGAAAGAACAATAAAATGGGAGAAATGAAGGGATTTAGATTTTGTGGGAAACCTCAAAATAGAGCTCAGGTTGTTTAGTTTATTTAGTCTTGCTTTGTTTGCTTTGTTTTGTTTTACCATGAATCCTCTCACACTTATTTTACTGGATGTCATTTGTCTTGATTATTCTCAGTAAGTATATCTTTGCAAACTAAAATACTTGCATTGAATTCTTCTATTTAAATTTAAAATATCTTATCAATGTCTAAGAATAATTGCATAATATATGACTTGTTTATAAATTGATGGGGCTAGCAAAGAAAGAAGTGGAATAAACAGTCTAATACCTCCTCTGTGTCTTTGTCTTACCTAATCACCCAATGCTACTCTGGAATGGCTCCTTCCACAGTGAGACATAGTCAGTTCTCCCTACTGTTTAGTCCAGAAAGTGTGGAGAAATAGAAAAGGCAGCACCAGGTAAGCAAACCATTAAGCCAGCAATCCCAAAGCCTTCTAGGAGGTTGGGAAACACTGGCAATGATTTATTCCACATTTGCTTTAGACAGTACCTACTCTATCATGGCCTGATTCAGGTCTGCCTTAGAATTACATGAGCTACTACTATTCTGAGCCAAAGTGGGCCTGAAGGAATGTCTCTGTTCCATTGTAACCTGCAGACATGAAAATTACATTGACAGGTATGACCAATAGCCGGCTTCCATTTGGTACTGGGAACATGGACAAAGAGAAACAGAACACCAAGAACAAAAAAAAGGTGTTTTAAAAGATGCCTCAATGGCTAAGAGCACTTGATGTTCTTCCAGAGTGCCTGAGTTCAGTTCATGGCATACATATTAGGCAGATCTCAGTTATTAATAACTCTAATACCAAAGAATGGGATGCCTTTTTGTCCTCCATGGACACATACACACACATGAGGAATACACAGACACACAGAGTCACACACAGGCACACACAGATACATGCGCGCGCGCGCGCGCACACACACACACACACACACACACACACTCTAAACCTTCAAAAAAGTCAAAATCAGAATCAGAAAAAATGAAAATTCTCTGAATAACACTTTTTATATATAATGTTGGATGATGCAAGTATCCTCACATATTTCTGCAAAATCTAACATGAATTTTCAATGTTAGATCACTGTACTACATGGTTACAAATTCACAGTTTCTGATTTAAGTGCTGTTTGTGTAGCTAGCTAGAAAACAGAAATTTGTGATTCCTCAAATGGACTTAATGAGCTGGTACGCTAAAACATCTACTAACAATGATGAGTGTTTCAGTAACATTGACTGAATACCTGAAAAATCATAAGAATATCACTCTGTAAATTGTTCAGTAAAGGTTCTGAGTCACAAGAGTGAAAAACTCCCTGATCCAACACAGAAGTATTCAGTCCAAGTTACTCAGGAGGCTTAGGAATGAAGATTGCTTGAAAGCAGGGTGGATAATGTAGAGCCCCAATCTCAAAAACCCATTTTATAAAATGTTACCCCATGAAAGAGAGGTCAGAGATAGGGTTAATACAGCTTAGAAGATAGCACTGTATGTAAAGGAATCTTCAAAGAAGGAAATTATTTTTAGTTTCAAAGAGTTCTTTATGGATCTCCACAGATAGCTAAAGGTTAAAAGCACAAGATGCTCTTCCAAAGGAACAGAGTTCTGTTCCCAGCATCCACTTTGAGGAGCTCATAACTAACTACAAGCAGTTCCAGCTCTTGGTGATTCAATAGCCTATTCTGGCCTCTGTGGGCACTCATACATATAACACATAGACACAGAAATACACATACATATGCACATACATTTAAAAAACTAAAACAAAAATAATTCTTTCCAAATCTCCACCTACTAGTTCTAGAAAAAACAACACTGTAGCCAAAGAACTCTGGAAGCCTGAGGAAGTGAAAAAATTTAAATTAGTCATAACAAAATGCACATATCATATGATTTACTATCTTAGTAATTCCAAAATAGCTGTGCATTTTGTGCCCCATCTCTCTCATCCAAATCCACATTCTTTCTTTACTCCCAACTGAAATCTGAAGCCACTGCACAAAAACTCCTCCTTCCCTTCTCCCATCAAACCCCATATCTAATCTATACTCCACCTCTATGACTTAGACTTCTCTAGGGCCATTACAGAAATGGAGTCATGTTGTATTTGCCCTTTTTGCCTAAATTAGTTTACCCTGTACCATGATATCCTGCTTCATTCATGAACCCCATATCAGAATTCGTGAAGCATTCTTTCTGAACAGTAGTTTTCTGTGATAGTGTTTAATTTGCCCAAAGTGTTTTCACTCAGACCTTTTGCCTGTGTCTTGATGAAATTTTTCTTTGAATGGCCTGGTTTTTTAGTGTCATGTCAGTATGGAAGGAATATCTGCAAAAGTCTGTTTCACTAATTCTCGACCTGTAAGGATTGCACACTCCTAAGGATATGGAAGGTTCAATAGCTAATATCAAACTCCAAGATGACAAAATCCTCAGAAAAAAAAGTTAGTGCCCTCTGCTTGTTGTGGCTTGTGTGGAAGCAGCACTGCTTGTGTGACAGTGTCAGCCATAGAAATGGATGTTACCTGCTTTGTGTGATTTAGAGGCACTGTGTTCTGTGACTCTAACTCACAAGATACACAGGACTTTTGGTGGTGCTCATACTTCTCACCATCTTCAATTCCCAGATTAGCTTCTTATTTCTTACTTCCTTTCTTTCTTTTATTTTCTTTTTAGTATAGAATAGAGTTTATTCGGGGCATGGGGATGGGAGTTGAGAGGGCAGTAGAGTCAGAGAAAGGCACACACACAGAGACAGAGACAGAGAAAGAGAGAGGGGGGGAAAGGAGAGGAGAGGAGAGGAGAGGAGAGGAGAGGAGAGGAGAGGAGAGGAAGAAAGGCCAGCTGTGAGTACCTGGAGCAGGGGCAAGAATAGAGACTGAGGGGGACGGGGTGGGGGGGTGGGGGGAGGGGAGCACAGAGCCAGAGGAAGAAGGCAAGAGAGCAGGAGCTCATCTCTTCCTTTCTGACATGAACATCCTTTGTTTGATTAACCGTTTTTCTTTGTCTTTCGTCATGAAATCACACAAAATGACTTACAAGTTCTTATCTCTCAGCATGATGTAGAAAATAGCATTTTAGTCCTAATGTTTTGGTTTCAGAATCTACATTCTTAGTCAAGAGCTTCAAACTTCTGCATTTCTAGAACTGTGCCTGCCATTGTGCTTCTCTTAGTATTTGTTTGCTTGTTTGTTTGTTTTGTTACATTTGACACAAATTGAAGTCATCTCAGAGGAGACAGCCTCATCTGAGAAATTGCTTCTTTCAGATTAATATGTGGAAAAATCTATTGAGCATTTTCTTGACTCATGATTTATTGGAAGGACCCATAGGGTCCTGAGATCTATAAAAAAATAAAACTGAGAAACTTCTGAGAAGCAAGACACTTGGCATCATTGCTCCACAAGCTTGTTTCAATTGCTATCTCTGGATTCTGTTCTTTAGTTTCTTTTCAGACTGTCCTTCATGATGACTTATAAGCTATAAAGCCTGTCCTCCCCAAATTGCTTGTGGTTGTGGTGTTTATCACAGCAATAGAAGTAAACTAATGCAGATTATAATAATGTATAATGTATATAATATATAAGTAGTATTATAACAGTTAGTTAATAGAAAACTTATACACTACACATTTCCTTCCCTTTTAGTATCCATTTCCCATACTGTGTTCTCTGACTCCCTGAGTATCATCGTCTACCATCTCTTTATTCAAATTAGGAATTTGGGGAACATTTTTCAGTCATCCACATTCCTTATACTTCCCACACACAGACATACACACAGTCAGTCATGAACTATCCTTATTTTTTATATATTCTCATATTTAATATATTTCCCAAAGCCACCTGATATTCCCAATACCTATTACCACTTATCGTCATAGAGAGCAAGCCACAATACTCATTTACCTGAAGAAATGCTCAAATAATCTCTTTGCATAAACTCTAAACTTTAAGGTCTGCTCTGAGTGCAACCACAGTGATGTCTACGAGATTCACTTGTCCTGGTGATAATGTTCCATGCAGATGACAGAGCTCTGTGAGCTTAGGCTATGGCTTGGACTAACTCACCTGCTGTTCTTGAATCAGCTACCTTGTGCTCTCTTTTAGCTTCTTGCTGTCATTTGAGTGGATTTTCCCTTGTAGTCTCTCCTGTCTACTCGTAAATGTCTTTCCATGCTTTCCCCTTTAAATTGATGATTTTAAAAGTGCCTGGATATGAACACAGATCTCCATGAATGTTATATAAGGGTTCTTCCACTGAGCAAACTCCAACCCTTTTCTGCTATACTTTTATTATTGCCTTCCCTGTTCCGACAGGAAATAGCTTACCTGCTTATCTGTCTCTCTCATTGAATTCTCCCAATTTGAAGGATAATGTGCTACTTGTTAACTAGAAGAATGATTGATAAGTTTGGTGGTAAAATGTTTAAGAGCATACATTCTACTATAACTTCTGAGTTTTTTTCTGATACTTAACAACTTTGTGATGTCTATCAAGCTTCTTACTTTCCTATGCATTTGTTTCCCAGTCTAGACACAGATACAGATTAAAAGAAGAATTGCTCAGCCCAGTGTGGCCATGGTGGGGCAGAATGATTTGATTTCAGCCCCGGTACAGGGCTCTGGTGTGAGCCTGCATGAGGGTCAATAACTATAATAATGTACATATTTTCTGGAGGAAAGTAGTGGAAGACTCTTTCTTTCTGAGCAATGTCCCCCTTTTAACATTAATGACTCCAGGATGGATAGAAATAGTGTGAATCCATGGTATGTCTATGTCTCAGCAAAATGGTGAATGCTGGAACCTTCAGGACAACCCTAAAGACTATGGGAAAGAGCTCCCAATGCCTGAGTTCAAAAATATATAATTTCTCAACTATACAAAAATAAGGAGGCAATATGAATTATACGAGGGGCTTCAAAAGCAGCTACACTGTGAGCCAACTTGTTAAATGATTATTAAGGAAGGAGATAAAGATATTTAGGGTGTGGTGATTGCAGGAGTTCCCACGCAACTGAGCTTTTTGTCCATGCTTACAAAGGCAAATGGATTCCTGAGTTCAGGGTCAGCCTATGACAGAGCAAGGTTAAGCCCTGTTGTGATGGAAGTGGTAATTTCAGGGCAGGTTCCCACCCATCTAACTTATTTTCTGTGCTTGATGAAGGCAGGCATATCTAAACTAAAGGAAGCCTGCCCATAGTTAGTTTTGACTTGTCATTAAGTTACTGGCAGCCAATGCCCTGGTCAGGGAGACAGAAGCATTTTGGTCTGAATTCAGCTTGCCTCGGGGCATGGCCTCTTGGGGACTGTGCTTTTCCCATGCCACCACCAGGCAGGTGCTAGGCTTTAGAGGATTGCTGAGACACTGCTTTGGAGATGGATTAGTACAATCTGAGATGTGAGAAAGCTAAAGCTGGTATTTGTTGGCTTCTGGCCCCAGCCATAGCTGGAGAACCACTCAGAAGCCTGGAATGAAGTGTTGGCCCGTGACAGCGCCAGAACCAAGGGCTCCCAAACTCTTGGACATCCAGGCTTTGCTCAGTCACAAGGAGTTAGGAGCTGAGTTGGGAGCAGGGAGTGGGGTAGGTGGGTCGGATGTGGAAGGAGGGGCGGAGGCAGGATGCTTTCTAGCCTGGGGCTGTCCAGACTAGAAACAAAAAAGGGGAGTTCCAGCTTATTTCAACGATAATTGCTGTGGTTATGTCTGGAAACACAAGTAGGCCTTCTGGGGTGTAGGAGGGGGGAATTAGGCTGTGACTTGGTAGTTAAAGACCCCTTCATGTTCCCCAGGGTGATTCTTGATGAAAGAGACAGACAGTTCATGGCTCTAAACTGTTTATTGGCTATTTATCATGAAAAATAGATGCATATCATACCATAACAATTTCTCAGAGTGAACCTAAGATGAACTATCTTTTGCAGGGATGGAGATGAATGAAATTTGATTTAAATGCTTTTAAGAATAAAAAGGATATATAATGGTAATTGGTTAACGGTTTTAAATATATTTGAAATAAAGAAATTCAGGCCTTTGATCTCAAATGTAGGAAACAAGGGCATAGAGATAGAGGGAATAGAATGAATAAGAAAAATGCTTTAAAAGAAATTCAAAAGTCTATGCCAGGGGTAGCACTTAGCTTTTTTGAATATGGTCTGCACAGGAATTCTGAGATTGGTTAGCCTTGTGAGTCAAATTTAGAGACTGGAAATAGGCTTATACAGTAAGAAGGGAAGTTAATTGAAATTAAACACGTAGGAGAAAATGTTGGTTCAAGTTATATAAAGAGAAAGGGATATTAATCTGCATAAAAGGGAGAATCTAAATGTGTGAATGGATAAATAAACTTAGACCTTGATCTCACTATTAAAAATAGTGAGCCAAGCTGTGGTGTTGCACACCTGTAATCCCAGCACTCTGGGAGGCAGAGGCAGAAGGATTTCTGAGGTTGAGGACAGCTTGGTCTACAGAGTGAGTTCCAGGACAGCTAGGGCAATACAGAGAAACCCTGTCTTGGGAAAAAAAAGTCCAAAAAAGAAAAAAACAAACAAATAAATAAATAAATTGTGTAAGAACAACATAGGAGGTTGGAGAAAAATAGATAATGGTAAATGTTTGGACTTCTTTGATTATTTTAATTTTTTATTGTAAAAATACGTATGGTTATGAGTTTATTGGTTATGATATTAGAGATCCTCTGGGACACAGGTCAGGATGAGGCAGGCCTGGGGAGAAAGAAGGCTGCTAATTTGAATCAAACTATACCTTTGAAGATTTCAGGTTGCTGGACCAAAGACATGCTATTTTAGGAGACGGGCTCTGTATTTCTGTTAACAGGAAAAAAAGAAAAGAGTTTGAACACCTTTCAGAGTAATCTGGATCAGATATGACTGGGGAAGGCCCCATAAGATCTTACCTACTGAAAAGAAAATTTTGAGAAAAATCAAACAGAACAGGTAACTTGAATTGCTGATTCCACTACCTGGTAACAGTAGAGTAACTAGCTTAGACATAAAAATGTCTCTAACAAAGTATCAGCTAAAATTACACAACAAATCTTCTTGGCTTTAGAATCTTTAAGATTCAAAATGCCATCCTTCACAAGGCATTAATGAAGACTTATTACAATTGGTTATTGATCAAATTAACTAATAAAAGGATAGTTGTCATTCACTTGCTCAAACAAACAGGAAAAAAAAAGAAAGAAATCATCCTTAACTGATTTATGCACCTTGCATAATCCATATGAATACCATAATGGTAATAAAATTTTGGTTTTAAGATTCAAATATTACAGAATGTACAGGTCTAACAAGATTCATCTGCAAGGAAACTGAAATGACTTTCTGTTTCAGCTTCCTGCCTCCCAAAACAGCATCAGGAACAGCTGTTGATTCCTGGTGAATTTGGTTCATTCAGCCTTTCAGACAGAGCCAGACAGAACTTCAGTCAAGTCCTAAGCCTTTGAGCTTACAAAAACAAGATAACTTATGCTAAAGCTACCTTTCTTAAGTCTAGCCAATTTTTTTTCTAATTTTTATACACCTACCAACCACTTTAAAAAATTTTTGTTTCCCTAATTTTTTTCTCAGCCCATTTATAATTTGAGTATAGAAAGGCTACTGATTTGTTTGAGTTGATTTTATGTTGAGCCACATTGCTAAAGTTGTTTAGCAGGTTTAGGAGTTCTCTG
The DNA here is from genome assembly GCF_947179515.1 of Apodemus sylvaticus. Taxonomy (NCBI): domain Eukaryota; kingdom Metazoa; phylum Chordata; class Mammalia; order Rodentia; family Muridae; genus Apodemus; species Apodemus sylvaticus. Next base: position 70,408,369 of record NC_067480.1, read on the forward strand.
GTGGAATTCTTGAGGTCAATTAAGTATACTATCATATCATCTGCAAATAGTGATATTTTGAATTCTTCCTTTCCAATTTGTATTCCTTTGACCTCCTTTTGTTGTCTAATTGTTCTAGCTAGACTATGAAGTACTATACTGAATAGATATGGAGAGAGTGGGCAGCCTTGTCTAGTCCCTGATTTTAATGGGTTTGCTTTAAGTTTTTCTCCATTTAGTTTGATATTGGCTACTTGTTTGCTGCATATTGTTTTTACTATGTTTAGGTATAGGCCTTGAATTCCTGATCTTTACAAGAATTTTAACATGAAGGGATATTGAATTTTCTCAAATGCTTTTTCACCATCTAATGAGATGATCATATGTTTTTTTTTCTTTGTGTTTCTTTATGTAGTGGATTGTATTGATGGATTTCTGTATATTGAACCATCTCTGCATCCCTGAGTTGAACCCTACTTGATCATGGTGAATGAACCTTTTAATAGGTTCTTAGATTCTGGTTGGGACAATTCTTAGGTTCTAAGAATGGAATGGGTACAGAAAATGTGGTACATTTACACAATGGAATACTATTCAGCTATTGAAAACAATAAATTAATGAAATTCACCAGCAAATGGATCAAACTTGGAAATATCATCCTGAGTGATGTAACCAGTCACAAAAGAACACACACAGTATGCACCCACTGATAAGTGGATATTAGCCAAAAAGTTCAGACTACCCAAGACACAATCCACAGACCATATGAAGCTGAAGAAGAAGGAAGACCAAAGTTTGGATGTTTCAGTGCTTCTTAGAAAGGGGAACAAAATATTTACAGGAGGAAATATGAAGACAACGTATGTGGAGGAGAGAATGAAGGAAAGGCCATCCATAAATGGACCAAACTAGGCATCCATCTCATATACGGTCACAAAACCAAGACACTATTGTGGTTGCTGGGAAGTTCTTAATAACAGTAGCCTGATATGGCTATCTCCTGAAAGGCTCTCCCAGAGGCTGCCAAATGCCGAGGTGGATGCTTGCAGCCAATCATTGTACTGAGCACTGGGGTCTCCAATGGAGGAGTTAGAGAAGGGGCTAAAGGAGCTGAGGGAGTTTGCAGCCCCATGGGGGGAAGCAACAGTATCAACTGCCATGACCCCGCCAAACTCCAGGGGACTGGACCACCAACAAAATAGTATGCATGGAAGGACTCATATCTCCAGCCACATGTGTGGCAGAGGATAGCCTTGTTGAACATCAGTGAGAGGAATGTCTTTTGGACCTGAGGGGGTTCGATGCTCCAGAGTAGGGGAGTGCCAGGACTGGAAGGAGGAAGTGGGTGGATAGGTGGAGGAGCACCCTCAGAGAGGCAGGGGGAAGGGAGGGGATAGAGAGTTTCTGGAGGGGAGACATGGAAAGGAGATAACATCTAAAATGTAAATAAAGAAAATATCCAATAAAAGTATAAAACCTAATTTTTTGGTGTTGTTGCCTCTATTCAGCAGAAAGAAATTGTGGAGAGTCATCTAGATCGCTTTGGCTTGTGTATCTCATTATAGTTATTTTATAAATTATGGATAAGTTACCATTTTAAGGAATAATTTGGAAATAGTCATAATTTTGACCAGGAAAGAAATAAATGGGATAGATTAATAAATTTATTCATGAACAATCAATTGTATAGCCATAATCTTACATTAATAGAAATCTTTATAGTTAATGCAAAATTGAAGTGAGAATTTCTCACATTGGTAAAGAAATTATGTACTGATACAGATTTAAGGCTTTCATTGATATAAATCTTTGCAAAATGATACAAAATTTGAAATTAATAATGTTACTCTTAGATAACCATTACACCTATTTAACTTCCTTAAGAATATAAGACTTTGCCTGGCAGTGGTGGTGCATGTCTTTAATTCCAGCACTTGGGAGGCAAAGGCAGGCAGATTTCTGAGTTCACAGCCAGCCTGGTCTACAGAGTGAGTACAGGGCAGCCAGAGATACACAGAGAAGCCCTGTCTCAAAAATACAAAAACAAAAACAAGACTTTGACCCAGTCTTTCTATTGCTGCTATTATAAACAACATAGGGTAATTAAGTAATGCAAATTAAGGGCCAGATAGAAAACTCATGGTTATATTAGATTCTGATTTAATTATGATAAATTGTTTTTAATAGTATTAAAATAGAAATAGTTAAGAGTAGTCAAGGTTTAACAGTTCAGATATACTTTATATAGATTATCTTCACAAGCATCAGAAATCCGCAGAATATAACATTTTTTTTTCTGGTTTTTCGAGACAGTTTCTCTCTGTAGCCCTGGCTGTGCTGGAACTCACTCTGTAGACCAGGCTGGCCTCAAATTCAGAAATCCGCCTGGCTCTGCCTCCCAAGTGCTGGGATTACAGGTGTACACCACCACTGCCTGGCAGAATTTAGCATTTAATCTTATTGCATTATTAGACATCAATTAACTATGAGACATGTCTGCTCCTGACAGTACCCCACTTCACATTTCAAAGAAGAGGTTGAGCATGTTGAGCATCATTACCCCCAGGTAGAGTTGCCTACTGTGGCAATGTAAACACTGGGCAAGAATTGCCCTAATTCATCTACAGACAAAAAATAAATAAATACTGTCCAAGAAAGGGCACACGATGCAGAATACTCCCCAGCTTAATCCTGCCAAGACAACGTAAGCTAGTCCTTCAAATTTCCTGCTTCATAAAGTTTTGTAAGATGGTTTTGAGTCAGAAGACTGAAGTCAGATTCTCCAATGTTCTTTGGAATAGAGGACTCTCCAGGTTGTCAGCTCTCTGCAAATTTGTTAAGTTTTAGAAACTATGGTTTTTTGGTTTTTTGGTTTTTTTTTTGTGCTTCCTATATTTAATTCATTCTTGGATCTCTGATTAGTTGAAGACCAGTTACAATCTCATAATAAAACTTAGTTAGTCTACCATTGAGGAAGCTATCATTTGTTTTTGTAAATAGCCACTGTGATTTGAATTAAATGCTACACAGTTTTAATTTACATTTCCAAGGAATATTAATAGCCAAGGATATTTAATAATTCATAAAATATTTATTAACCATTTAAAAGTTTTCTTTTGAAAACTCTTTGTTCATCTTCAGACCTATTTTTCAATTGGATTATCTGTTCAATTTTTAAAATAATTTTAGATCTGTTTTTTTTTTTAAATTTGTATGTATATGAGTGTTTTGCCTGTCTGCATGTTTCTAGACCAGTGACAACAGAGGGCAGAAAGGTGTTAGATCCCTGGAAGTTGAGCTACAGAGTTGTGAGCCATCATGTGGATCCTGGAAATCGAATCTTGGTGGTCCCTCTGCAAAAGCAGCATTGTTCTTAACCACTGAGACATCTTCTAGCCCTGAATTGTTCATTTCCTTGATTTTAATGGGAATTTTAAAATATATATATATATTAAAAAGTATTCTAAACTCCAATGCTGTGTCAGATATGCAGTTAGCAAAAAGTTTCTTGCATGCTGAAAGCTCTCCAAGTGTTAGTTCCAATATTATAACTTGCCTTGGCAGGAACTTTCCTTTTTTTATGCTGATAAATAGCTTAATCACTCTATCTTCTGTGTCCTTCTGTGCATAGTGTGTTGCATTTTAATTTGAGGTATATGTATGCATATTTCATGATTTTTTTTAGCACAGAGGCTTCTTGTATTCTTCTGAGCTCTTACAATGCTTAGCAATATAGATTGTTTAATGAGCTATTCAATGTATATTTATAGGCAGAATTCAAATTTCCACATATATGATACACTTTAGGAAAACCAAATCCATTTCGTAAAGAAGTGATTGACCTTTTTTTACTTCCAAATTGAAGAGACAAAACTGAGACTGACATCTAGCCTCAATACTTTAAATAGAAAATCATTTGCACAAAAAGAGAGACAACTGAAATATCAAATTCTTGGTAAAAGAAATCTTTGATTAAACTGATTTGTCAATCTACAAAGAAGAAAAGCAGGAAGACTAAAATAGAGAAGGCATGTACACACATGTGAATAAACATTATTAGATCTTCTTACCTGCATTTGTCTGCACAGGACTAGACATTGTCAATGTCTTTTTTTCTAGCAATAAGGAAGGAAAAATATTAAACAGAGTCCATATTTGAGAAAATACAGGAGCTACCCATGATATTCTAATTTTGTGTTTCTATAATGCTGTGGTAAGAATGCAATCATTTAAAGATATATGTACAAAATAATGTTTAATGGTACCTATTAAAGAAACCTAATATCTAACCATGCTATAGTAAAGAGTGCCCTAGATATAGTGCTAATATAGTCATTGGAGTGTGCTTAAGTGTGACTGTTTTATTTCTAGTCCCAACAGGCAAGCCTAGTGTTTTTGTTTTTGGTTTTATTCTTTTTGGGTTTTTTTGACACTGTAATGAAAGATCTTTGGGAAAGTATGCTAGGAAAATGATCCCTTCTCACCAAATGCGGTAAGCTTTGTAATACTTCTTCCCTATGAAATATGTATATGAAATATTTCATACCACAAAGACCTTGAAAGCTCCATCAATTGCTTGTTCTAACTCATTTCCCTGTGAATACACTTGATTGATTCTTTTAATTCAATATTTCTACCAATTCAAGAATATTATCACTTTGGCACTTGAATAAATTAACTTGGATAACAGAGGAGCCATACATCCAAGAAATATATGCGCACTGAGAGAGTTTCTTCTGAATATGCAATGTCTTCTGTAAAAGTCAAACTAACAGGAAGCTGACCTACAGGTTTCAGGCCTACTATTGTCAAAGCATGGAAATGCATAAAGGAATTTTCCATTTCCAAGTACCATTTCTAATGTTAAGGAGGTCATTGAGGCATTTGGAGATATTTTTCTTTGCATGAAGAGGAAGAGATAAGAAAGGACACCATCAAAAGGACAAATCAGCAACCAACAAATTGGGAAAAGATCTTCACCATCCCTACATCAGATAGAGGGCTAATATCCAATATACACAAAGAACTCAAAAAGTTAGACCCCAGAAAGTCAAGTAACCCTATTAAAAAATGGGGTACAGAGCTAAACAAAGAATTTTCACCTAAAGAACTTCGGATAGCTGAGAAGCATCTTAAAAAATGCTCAACTTCATTAGTCATTAGGGAAATGCAAATCAAAACAACACTGAGATTTCACCTTACACCAGTCAGAATGGCTAAGATTAAAAATTCAACACCTCACAGGTGTTGGCGAGGATGTGGAATAAGAGGAACACTCCTCCACTGCTGGTGGGGTTGTAAATTGGTACAACCACTCTGGAAATCACTCTGGTGGTTCCTCAGAAAACTGGGCACCTCACTTCTGGAGGATACTGCTATACCACACCTGGGCATATACCCAGAGGATTCCCCAGCAGGTAATAAGGATATGTGCTCCACTATGTTCATAGCAGCCCTATTTATAATAGCCAGAAGCTGGAAAGAACCCAGGTATCCCTCAACAGAAGAATGGATGCAAAAAATGTGGTATATATACACAATGGAGTACTATTCAGCCATTAGAAACAATGAATTCATGAAATTCTTAGACAAATGGATGGAGCTGGAGAACATCATACTAAGTGAGGTAACCCAGTCTCAAAAGATTAGTCATGGTATACACTCACTAATAAGTGGATATTAGCCTAGAAAATTGGAATGCCCAAAACATAATCAACACATCAAATGATGTACAAGAAGAATAGTGGAGTGGCCTGCTTCTGGAAAGACTCAGTGTAGCAGTATAGGGCAAAACCAGAACAGGGAAGTGGGAAGGGGTGGATGGGAGAACAGGGGGAGGGAAGAGGGCTTATGAGACTTTTGGAGAGTGGGGGGACAAAAAAGGGAAAATCATTTGAAATGTAAATAAAAATATATTGAATAAGAAAATAAAATAAAAAACAAAAAGAAAAGAAAAGATGAAGCCTGCCAATGTCTCCCACTGGGACTAGTGACCTGGTGTTTTTAATACTTTAGAAAACTAAGAAACTTCTTACCCTCTGAACACTTTATTGTGTTAAAGAGCATGTCCATCTGCATGCATTTGATATCTTTCAACATTCCAGTAGCAGTTATTATCTGAACTTGTATCTGGGCACTCTATAGGTTTCACGAACTTTCTAGTGCCGTCATATGCAAATGAAAATGTCTTAACTTATTCCTTTCTCATTTGTATCACCCGCCTTCCCTAATCTTTCATCTTTAGCCAAGATTGCAAGCACTGTTCTGAAAGAATGGAGAAAGGGAACATCTGGTCTTTTTCTGACCTTATTGGGGAGACATTAATCTACTTATGATTTTCCATGATGTTGGCTGTATGTCTGACATATACAGCCTTTTTTATGTTGAGATATGCTCCCTCTGTCTGTAGCCTCACCAGTAATACTAAATTTTGTCAAAATTCCTTCCTGCATGGATTGAGATGATCATGCTAATTTTTTGTTTTTGTTTGATTTTGGGGGGGGGTTGCCCTTGAATTTATTTATGTGATAGATAATATATATGATCTCAGATATATTTAACCATCCCTGCATCTCTGGAATGAAGCCAACTTTGTGATTGTACATGATCCTTTTTGGATGCATTGCTAACTTGCCACTTCCTCCTCCTCCCTCCTCCTCCTCCTCCTCCTCCTCTTCCTTCTCCTCCTCCTTCTTCTTCCTTTAGAATATTTTTATGTCTGTGTCTTAATGTTTGTCAATGAGTGTGAACTATGATTTTGTATGTATATTGTATATTTATCTGATTTGGGTATCAGGATACCAGCTTTATAAAGGAATTTGAATTGGAAGGGTTCTTCCTTCTCTGCTTTACACTAGAATTTAAGATTATTACCACTTTTCCTTGAATGTCTACAACTGTTTTTCATTGAATTCATGGTACTTAGCATTGAATTATGTTTTTGTTTGTTTGTATGTTTTATAAATCACATTCAATTACTTATCTCCTATTAGTTTATCTTTGATAATATTTATAAAAAATTCTTTAATTTCTTTTATGTCTTTTGATTTATTATTCTTAGTCTTCTCTTGCTTTCTTTTAGTTAATTTGGCTATGTCTTTCTCAATGTTGTTTATGCTTTCAAACAGCAAACTTTTCACTTCATTAATTAATTATCTTAAGTTTATTATTTCTATTTCATTGACTTATGGTCTTTTCTTAATTATATCTCCATGTCTTCTTTTAGGTTTAGTTTTTTGTTTTTTTTTTTCTCAGTGCCTTTAGGTGTATAAGTATTTTTTTTTCAGTTAGATCTGATTGTTCTTGTGTACGAACTTATAACTATAAAATTTTCTCTTAGTACTACTGATATAATATCCCAAAGAATTGGTATATTGTACTTTCATTTTTTAGATAACTATAGAAAAGTTTTTGATTTCTGTTTCTTTAAGAGATTATTAATCATTCAACAGTATAATTTTTTAATCTTCATGAATTTGTATGTTTTTTGTAGCTTCAATTTCTGCTAGCAACTGGCTTTCTCCCATAATTTTCCAATAAAATATAGGATGCTATTTAAAATTTCCTAAACTTGTTCAGACTAACTTGGTATACTAATATGAGGTCAACTTTGGTAAAAGTTCTATAGGTTGCTTAGAAGAATGTATCTTCTTTAGTGAGTAACATATAATGTATTAGTAATATTTTTATGTCCACTTAGTTTATCATTCCGTTTAATCCAGCTTTTCTCAAATTATTTTTATCCTGGTGACTTTGTTATCTGTTCAACCAGGCACTGAACTTTACCACTATTATTGAGTTAGGGCTAACCTCTGACTTTATATGTAGGAACATAGGTTTTGAAATTGAGTGCAGCTGTATTTGTCCCATGTGTTTATGATTGTAATGTCATTTTGATGGATTGCTTCTTTGATCTCTTCTGACTAGATTTGTCTTGAAGTCTATTTTGTCACAGATTAAATCAGTGATGAATAACTATTTCCTGATTCCATTTGCTTGGAATACATTTTTCCACTATTTTACCCAAAGGCAATAACTTTCCTTGATGGTGAGGTGTGTTTTATTGATGGCTAAAAAGAGAAAATATCTGTAATTTTGTATCCAGTTTACTAGTTTGTATCCAGTAACTTTTTGTATGAAAAATAAGCCTATTGTATCCAGATTTATTACTGAAAGGTATATATTAATTTTTGTCATTTTTAAAGTATTATATTTTTTTCATTCCTCTTTTTCTTAACAGAAAATTAATGTTGTATAGTTCCCCTGTAACCTCTTAGATTAATTTATCTCTTTTTGTAAGCCTGGTTTTGCATTTAATATATTTCAGAATTTAAAATAAATCTTTCCAAAGGCTTTCTGGCTTTGAACCTTCCTATACAAAAAGTCAGCTATTATTTGGAGAGAACCGTTTCCACATGTTAACTGTCATTCCTTCTTGAAGCTTTTAATACTCATTTGTATTTTTTAATTTGGTATTAAAACTATGTGATTTAATTTTGAAAGGACTAGGGGAATTTCTTTTCTGGTCTTCTATACTTGGAGTTCTGTGTGTCGTTTGTTTCTATATAGACAATTTCTTCCCCAACTTTGAGACATTTGTTTCTACAATTTTACCAAAAATACTTTTTCAGGTGTTTTATTTTGTTTTGTTTTTACGGTTCCCCAAATATTTTTTTTTGGCTTCCATTTGTACATTTTAAAAATAGATTATTGATTTAAAGTAAAGGATCCAATCCTACTTTGCCTTCAAGCCATGGTATTGCATCCTCTACATGTTCTGTTCTATTGTTGAAGATTTTTAGTGAATATTTTATTTGATTTACTAATTTTTTTCATTTGCATAATTGTTTCATTTAGGTTTTATTCAGTATTTTTACTTATTGAATTCTATTTTCATACCTTCCATTAGCTTTTTTTTTTTTTAATTTTATCCAGCGGTTTGTGTTTTCTTGGAATTTAGTCAGATTATTCTTTTCTTTGTTTTACACTTTTAAACATATTTACAGTTAGTCCTTGTGTTTCTTTGTCTACCTAGTTCTCCTTTGTCATTACTACAGGACTGATAATCTTTGGACTAGGAATATTGCTTTAATTGTTTATCTTACTTGTAATTTTGTGCTAAGATCTTCCCTTCTCAGATTGGATTATTGATTACATTGCTTTGTTTGTAAATTCAGATTATCATTTTCTTTCAGTGGAGGTGTTTAGAAGAGATGAGCTTGCACTAATATTGAGGCAACTTTTTTCTCTTTCAGATTAGTGTTCAGGAAAATAGACCTTTCTACCTTGCAAGGTGAGTGAAGTTACCGAGTAGCTGTCACTATCTTACATTAAATCCAACCTGAAAACAAAGTACAAGTTTAACACAATACAGTCACTCTTTAAATGTCAATTGCTTTAGTGAATAAAGAGGCAGGAATGACACTGTGGGCTGATCTATTATTGTAGACAAGAGTGAAGAAAATGAGAAAAATAAGAACTATACTACCCAGCAATTAATGAGTTTTATTGAATATCGTCTTCATTTACATTGCCAATAGTAAAATCTTTCCCTCTTTCCCCTCTCCCCGAAGACCTGCAATCCCTACTCCCACCCCCTGCCTCCACAGTATATGCCCCTCCACCGAACCCACTCTCACTTCCCTCCCTCAGTTTCCCTTTGTTGGGGGCATTTATTGAGCCTTTACCTGACCAAGAACCATTCCTCCCACTGATGCCCAACAAGGCATTCCTCTGCCACATTTTGGGCTGGAACCATGTGTACACCTTAGTTGATGGTTTAGTCCCTGGGAGACCTGGGGCATATGGGGTCCTGAAATCATTGTTCTTCCCACGGGGTCATAAACACCTTTCAGCTCCTCCTGAGCACCCTCCAGCTCCTCCATTGGGGACCCCAGGCCCAGTCCAATGGTTTGCTGCTAGCATCTGCCTCTGTATTTGTAAGGCTCTGGCAGGGCCCCTCCAGAGATAACCATGGCCTGCACCTTTTAGTATACATTCTTGTCATCTATAGTAGTGTTGGGGTTTGGTGACTGTTTATAGGATGAATCCCCAGGTAGGGCAGTCCCTGGGTGGCCTTGACTTCAGTCTCTGCTCCACAATTGGCTCCACAGCCATTGCTCCTGTGACTATTTTGTTCCCTTTCTTAGAGGAACCAAAGCACCCTCACTTAAGTCTTCCTTCTTCTTGAGCTTGGTGAATTGTAACTTGTTTATTTTGAGCTTTTGGGCTAACATCTGCTTTTTAGTGAGTGCATACCATGTTTTGTGATTGAGCTACCTTGCTCAGGATGATGCTTTCTGGTTCCATCCATTTGCAATTTGAAAAACAATTTCATGAATTCATTGTTTTTAATAGCTGAATAGTGTTCCATTGTGTATATATACCATTGTTCCTGTATCCATTCCTCTATTGAAGGACATCTGGGTTCTTTCCATCTTCTGGCTATTATAAATAAGGCAACTATGAACATATTGGAGCATGTGTCCTTATTACATGTAGGAGCATCTTCTGGGTATATGCCCAGAAGTGGTACAGCTGAGTCCTCAGGTAGTACTATGTCTAATTTTCTGAGGAATCGCCAAACTGATTTCCAGAGTGGTTTTACCAACTTGCAATCCCACCAACAATGGATAACTGTTCCTTTTTACCCACATCTTCTCCAGCATCTGCTCTCCACTGAGTTTTTCATCTTAGCCATTCTGACTGGTATGAGGTAGATTCTCAGTGTTGTTTTGATTTGCATTTCCCTGATAACTAAGGATGCTGAACATTTCTTTAGGTGCTTTAGAGCCATTCCAGTTTCCTCAGTTGAGAATTCCCTGTTTAGCTCTGTACCCCATTTTTTAAGAAGGTTATTTGACTCTCTGGAGAATAACTTCTTGAGTTCTTTGTATACATTGGCTATTAGCCCTCTCTCTGATGTAGGGTTAATAAAGATCTTTTCCCAATTTTTGGTTGTCACTTTGTCCTATTGACTGTGTCCTTTGCATTACAGAAGCTTTGCAATTTTATGAGGTCCCATTTGTCAATTCTTATTCTTAGAGCATAAGCCATTGGTGTTCTGTTCAGGAACTTTTTCCCTGTGTCAATGTGTTCAAGATTCATCCCCACTTTCTCCTCTCTAAGCTTCAGTGTGTCTCATTTTATGTGTAGATCCTTGATCCACTTGGACCTGAGCTTTGTATGAGGAGATAAGAATGGGTTGATTTGCAATTTTCTGCATGCAGACTTCCAGTTGATCCAGCACCATTTGTTAAAAATGCCATCTTTTTTCCACTGGAAGTTTTTAGCTCCTTTGTCAAATATCAAGTGACTGTATGTGTGGGGGTTCTTTTCTGGATCTTCAATTCTATACCATTAATCTTCCTGCCTGTCTGTATACCAATACCAAACAGTTTTTATCACTATTGCTCTGAAGTAGAGCTTGAGGTCAGGG